>NW_026607534.1:0-1200000 GCF_021117445.2 Syzygium oleosum | reverse complement strand
GACGGTCATGTTCTCCACTAGCTTGTCCGGATAGATGTCCTTTTTGTAATCCCCATTCAACGTCGCAGCCATTTGCACCAGGATTTGTTGAAAATCATTTAGCTTTGCATCTTCTTTAGCTCCGGCTTCTCTTAATTTCGCAGCATCGGATAATGTCACTGCAAATGTATAAGCTTTTAGTACTCAAGTAGAGGTGAAAGTACTCGAAATAATGTGGAGAAGTTGATGTATGATTTGGAGATTACCTGGACAATCTGTTCTTGGACTACTTCTGTTCAAGACCACCTCAAAGGTGCCCGCCCATTCATCGCGTTTTGTCAGGAAATTCTTCAAGTTAAAGATCTTTTTCACCGTTGCTGCTATTGAGGAGTGCTCATACTGTGAGGTAGGATATGGTCCTTTCGGCTTATGCAAAACTATGCGATTTTCCAAGCAAAAATAGCGAGTTAGATCTCCCATCTTCAGTTTAAAGCACAAAAAAGTTGATCATTTGAAGAATACTATAGTTATTTTTGTAGGTACATTGCTTTCACCAATCTTGTTCGACCATGAAAATGGAGATAAAGTATTTAGTGCAGCTACTACACTTTTGGATTACTGCGCAACTAAGTTCTATACATTGAATTTTGATCAATGAAGTCATGATCTTTCTGAGAAATGTACAGAACATAGTCATGATTGTGCATTTTTTGTAAGGTTTTAGGATTCGAACTTACAGTTAGCCGAATGTTTTAGGGCTTCCATTGGACACATATCTAGTACTTGCCAGTTTCCAGAATCTGAGCTATGTTCTCTAATTTATAAATAGTGTCAAGAATAATTTAGCCGTTTCATATCATTATTTACGATGACAGAAATCCACGTACAAGAACTCATGCAAACCTGTTCCGCGCTCAATCCATGGAGAAATGAAGATGGCCGGGACTCTAACCCCAAGACGGTCGAACTGAAACTTGTATGGATCAGGACCGACGATGCCGTCTGGGCTGGGGACACCATGCACGGGAGTTGGAACATGATCGTAAAAACCACCATGTTCATCATACGTGATCAGGAATAAGATCTCATTCCACTGAGGGCTAGCTCTCAATGCTTCGTACACTTCCTTGACAAATTTCTGACCTTGAGAGACATCATGAGAAGGGTGATCATCATTCCCAGGTAAGATGGACAGGTCGTAGTACCTTTGCTCCACAACGACATAATTTGGTAGCTTCCCTTCTTCGCAATGCTTCTTGAAGTGAAGGTCAAACTGATGGAAGTTCTTCAAGTATTTCAGCTTTCTGAGGTTCCTGAAATAAAGTGAAGAGGATAGTCACACGATTAGCGTGCTCAAGGAGGAAGAAGGAACCTTAGAATTGGAATTGACAACAGAAACACTTAAACGATTAATCAGACATAGCAAAATGCTACCTTCACATGAGTTTACTACTGTAGATTTTTGCAGTTTTCACACCCTGTTTGATCAATCCCCTTGCATGTGGATTCAAACTCATCTAACTTATCATTGTCCTACTCGAAGTCTTTGTTCTTTGGGGTCAGAAGAAGGGACTTTCATTTTATAGTCTTTTCACCAATACACGAAAGGGAAATTTAATCATTCTGAAAATGTCACATAATGGTATTATTACGTGACTATGTAATCAAGGGTACTTGGTTGGCACTACGGTTACCTAGTCATTGTGCGAAGCACAGGCCAATCAAGCAGGAGCCGAAGCTCGCCCGTGTCCCCCCAGGCGCAAAAGGCTACTATACTTACCTACCAAGCGATAGTCAGCCAAAACTGACGTGGATTCTACTTTTCCCACCAACAGGCCCTTAAGTTCTCTTCCATTCTTTTTCTTCCCAGGAGAGAAGGAATAAGGAGAAAACTTACCAGGAGATCCCTCCTCCATACCGGGGAGTTCTTTCTCCTGTCTCCCTTTAGCCTTTTAAGGACCTTCTCAGGTCCAACTTGATGGTATTATTACGTGAATAAAACTCAGTCTTCTTGTATTGATCGAGCAATTCTGCTCCTAGACGCCACAAGTCAGGTGAGAAGTACCAATGACATTTCGAGAAAAAGATTCTCAGTTCTTTCAAGGTGTGATGTCCTTGTCGACCCATTTCAATTATTATTTCCGGGAGTGTTATATAGCGATTATGTATTATACCTCATAGTTGTTGTATAATATTGTAATTGACTTGCTCGATACATGAATAATATAACTAAAAAGGGCTCTACGGACATACCTATAGAAGAGAGTGGCCGGAGGATACTGGTAGTAGATCCCGAACTTGAACCCGGCCTCGTCCATCGACTCGAAGATCGTCTTCTGTGGAAACCCTTCGATGAGCTTCTGGGTGTTGTTGCTCGTCGCGCCGTGCGATGTTGCCGAGTGCACGAACAGCCGGTTCGGCTGCGTCGACGCCGGCACCGACGCGAACCACCGGTCACACACCGCGAACTCGCTCACCAGCTCCTTGTAGGCCGGGACCGAGTCCGGCGTGAACCCGCTCATCACTGTCTCCGCCATCCCCTTCTCGTTTCGCTCTGCGTTCTGAGCAAAACCCTCCATCTTCGGAGCGAGCTTCTTGGTGGCTGATTCCTCACTCCACGGCTCCCCGAAGATCTGCTCATATATGTCCTGGATCGAGTGGCCCGGGTCAGGGTCCACGTATGCGGCTCCGTCGCCGAACATGACACGGCCGGAGTCCGGGTCCGTCGTGGACAAGGGGTTGGACTCTTGGCCCATCACGCCGTCGATCTCGGGGTTGAGGGACTTCATCCACCCCAGCATGTGATCGAACGAGCGGTTCTCTTGGACCAGAACGACCACCGTCTTGATGGGGTACGAGGTGTTTGCCCCGGAAGCCATTGTCGCGTGTTTAGGTTGGTCTATCGGTGTGTCTCTCTCGTCTCTTCTTTATGTAACGGCTCCGATGTGAAGATTGTTTATCACTGGAATTATATATATAAGGAAGCTAGCTTGGGAACTGGGGGAACTAAGATCTGCTTAGACTAGATTTTAATATTATTTTTAGGAGTTTAATTCGTCCTGGTTTTGTTATTGGATTGTGCAAACAATGGGCGTCGCAATCCGAAGAGCATGAATTTCAAAGGGTTGTCTTTCATGAATTCCCCGAAATTATCTTTCACATCGATCGTCGCCAAAAGTATCGTTTTTCTCTATTTCTGCTTACGCAATACCGATGAAGTTTTCCAATTTTATAATTATGAGAGGCAATATTTCAGCATCATACGTGGTATTAATGATTAATGAGATAGCTTCCTGTTTCTTGTGGAGATTGAATGTAAGGGATACTGTTAATCTATAGGGTATGTATGCATTTTCAATCACTTAGCTTGTCCAATTGAATCTCTTGAAGTATAAGGTAGGCAACCTATAGAAAGGAAACACGAATGAGTGTGAAAATAGGACGATGTTTACATTGAATAGCCCCCATAGATGATCGAGTAAGTGACGTTTTACATACTACATTTCCGCTCAGATTAGTCTAGATAGGCAGGAAAAATTGTTTGCACTATCAAAGTTTGAATATCCTCGTACATATATAACAACAGGTTGTACTGGTTATAGAAGGTTCGGAAAATAGCTTTTATATCATCAACGTGAGAAATTCTATTCACTTTTATTCTACCGCCACATGGAATATCCTTATCCGGATTATATTCTCATCTAAGTTGAGTCTCGGAACACATCCTTATTGCGACCAAAGAGATTATCGAAACAATAATATTGCATGAACTCATTCTCTAAACGATCTAGTGAGCTGAACCTATCACTAGGGTAATGGATACCAGTTTCAAAGCTGTCGCTTCAACACTGGGTGATGTGGCATCCTAAAAGTTGCCGCAATTACGAGCAATTCGCCAAATATCATATAAAAACTGCAACACCATCTTTGACAGTTAGTGGCAATTACGATGATTTTGTACCGGACAAACTCCCATCCGATGCAAAAAAACGCGGTTAATTTAATACGGTACATTTGATCCATGCAAGGACTTAAAGCATGTCCTTAAAAGATTTCGTCTCCACCCTTGCCTAGATCTTGGCATCATTGGGATGTGAAACTTCCAAATGGTATTCCATCTTCACGAGGAAGATAAAGAAATATGGAGAATTGGGAGTGCGAAGCGTGCAGGCACCGACATATAAAAATAAGGAATGCATCCGCTTGCCCGAAGTACTTTTGCACAAAATCAAACTAGTCGTTGGGCCAATCGCTGTCCCACGAACACCCCAATCACATGCTGCTCCTCTGAAAAATGCCTTAAACAAAAGAAGAAGGAAACTAGGAGTCCTAATCATGGCTGTCCTTTTGAATTCGAACAAGCGATGCCAACAGCATAAAGCATATGCCTTCCTTAGTTTTTTTGTTTTTTAGTCGGAGCCTTCCTTAGTTTAATGCGTGCCGTGTGCATCGCCGGTTTCCAAGCCGAGCAAGAAAGGCCAATCAATTCTCCTTAAAACCTCTCAATTCTCCGATAGCGATGGCCCAGTATTTAGTTTGTAGCGGATCAAGAATACAACTAGTTTCTCCTTTTGAAAAACATAAATTTATCCGGACGCATTGAAAATGTTCCCTCGGAGAAAATGTTTTCAAACGCACTTTGTCGCGGAGCCGGTTCTTTCGAATTTTCGGAGTGCCTCTCCATCTCCCTTCGTAAAGTGTTAATCAAAATCGACAGAAATATAAGCGATCGATAACATAATTTAACAATCCCCATAGTTGAATCCTTGCATGTTCGTTGGTCTATGTGTGTCTCACGTCGAGTTTTGCAAACTGAGTGGCACCTCGACTTTTATTAATTTTCCAAATTCTAGGTTCGGGTAATTAAGATATTCATATGATCGACAACTGAAAACCGTACTAGAGTCGCCACCAATTAACGTAGGAAACCTAAATCGCTTGAAGACCTAAAGTCTTAGGTAGTGATGGGGAAGTCATTTACTACCTAAGTGCACTAGGTTCGGCTAATCAATTATTGCAAATTATCAAACACTTAAAACCATACGGGAGTCGCGTCAATCAATTTAGGAAACCTTGATCGATTGAACTCCTAAACCCCTAGGTAATGATGGGGAAATCATTTAATATTAATGTGCACATGTAGAGGAATCAGTCAAACAAAACCCATAGATCTTAGATTCAGGGATTTAGATACTCTTGGGACGGATTAGCATCCCAAGATGCCCTTTTAGTACTGCACTCCTATTTTAGTTACGTCCAAAATCAATCAGCAAGTGATGTCCTAAATATGCATGTTTTTGTTTTCTAATTTGAAGCACAACCCAAACACTTATTGAGCGTAGTTTGTTGTAAAATTGATGCAAAAAAGATTGGATTTTGTAATTAAATTAACGCGAGATCACCATAGAAATAGGCTCGCATTATTTCTCATCCCTTATTGACTCTTAACACCCGCTATCACATTGAATTGACTACATTATCTCTTGCGGGTCTCACTCTTGATTTAAGATTTTTTTTTACCTTTTTTCTTCTTTTTTTTCAATTTTACTAAAAGACCTGCCCACATCCCTTTCAAACAACTGTTTTTTCGCCTTAGCCGCTTTTTCCACCACAACTATTACATTTCAACGATTCCTTCACATTTTTCTTGATCTTATTCTCCATTATTACAATCTAGACAAGCACTAATCACATATCGGAGTAAAGAAATGTTAATTTTATCTGCAAATTGTTTACTTTATTTTCATAGATTATCTTCAAGATAATGAATTTTTCGACTTCAATCTTTGGTACAAATTTACAACAGTTAATCATAGTATAAAAAAAAGATATATACAACTCATTAACAAAATAATTAGGTTTTTTTTGTTAGAAACACAATAATTAGGTAGCTATCCACCAAATAAACTATTTTTTTGCAAAAGAGGTACACCAATTTTGTTCCAAACGGAGAAAGAAAAGGAAAAACCAAAAAAGAAGAAAAGAAGGCAAGCATTAGTCTTGAATCCAGAGTGGGCCTTACATTTAACCTTAATAAATATTGTTTGAGATGAGCATGAGTAGTTTCGTTAACATTGAAACAAAAGAAAGAGTAAGAAAAAATGATAAAAAATAATTTTAAATCAAAAGTAGGGCAAGGGATAATGTAGTTAGAAAAACATTCCCAACAAATACAAAAACAAATATTATAAAATGAATGAGGTGCACTTCGCTCATTCAAATGTTTCTTTTTCTTTTAAAGTTTGACATTACTTGCAAATATGTCAAAAAATTAATTGATAGGAAACTTTTGTCCAAAATATATAGAATATGCAATAATATCATATATTTATAAACGAATACGAATTAGGCAAATTTATCAAAAGTATGACATGCATGTGAAAAAAGGAGTAGGGATAGAGAAATGGTTAACTAAACAAAAACTTGTAGTTGCTCAGTTAGGTTGTGAATGATAATCATTCTTTTTCTATTTTTCTATTCCAGAAACAAGTTTGGAATAGAAATCCGTTTGGTAACGCAATTTCATTTTTCAATTTCTGGAACAAATTTTGATTTCAGAAATAGGTTTCGAACAAAAATGAAAAGTAAAAATTTTCTAATTTTCTATTTCTAGAATAAAAATGAGAAATAAAAATTATTCTCATCGCTTGCCCTCGCTACTAGCGGTCGCCCACCCACCGCCAATCGCCACCCACTTGCTAGCCGCTGCCTCCCGTTGTTTGACATCTTCCTCTGCAGGGCATCGTCCACTGGCCACCGTCTCCCGCTGCCATCAGCCCTCCTCTCGCCGCCGCCCCCCGCCTCCTGCCGCTGCCCACTATGGGCCGCCCCTCGCCGTTCGCTGGCCACTGTCTCCCGCCGCCAGCCGTCACCCATCTCGCGTCGCTGACCGACGCCGATCGCCTCCAGCCGCCGTCCTCCACACTGGCCGCGTTGCCGTTTACCGCCGCCTCCCCCCACCGTCTACCGCCCGCTGTTCGCTGCCACCGGCCACCCTCCTCCCATCGCCTCCCACTGCCGACCTCCTCCTGCCGCCGCCCCCCTCCCGTCACCTACCTCCCGCTGCTGCCCGATGCTGGCCACCTCTAGCCGCCGTCCTCCGCACTAGCCGCATCGCTGTCCGCCGCCACCTCCCCCCGCCGTCCGCTGCTACCATCCGCCGCTCGCCGTCCGTCGCCGCCATCCACTGGCCGGCCACCCGAGAGGGAGAAATTTTGTGCCGTTATCGAATAAATTTTTGTTTCGGGAATAGAAATTTTGTGTCGTTATCAAACGCGTATATTTGCTCATAAATTCATTCATGAAACAGAAATAAGTTTTGGCAAGAAATTAATTTCTAAAACAGAATGGTTGTAATTCGCGCCCTTAATCTTCCGAGGACCAAATAATGCAACTTTCTTTTGTGAACTCTTTGTGTCATTGGAATTATTCGATTCAGAATTTGAGATAATGGTTGTAATTTGAAAAAGGATTCATAAGTGGTAGTTTGGGAAGGCTATAGTAGCAAAAACCGTTGGTATGTTCATTTCATATGTTGTAAAAAATAGTTTATTCATTGATGATAAACTAGGAAGAGAGACAAGGTTTATGTGATCGGAGCCTACAAAAGGGAGTTCTCATACCGATCCCAGCTACCTTACTTAAAATAAAAAGAAAGGGGTCAGCTCCAAATCGGCGTCTACGCCACTATGCGAGATCGTTGGGGACTTATGTCCAATCCACTAAACTTGAAACCTCGTACAAAGGTCGGTTTATAATGGAGCCGACTCTAATTTACAAATAGGGTGCACTCATTTACAAAATATTTCTAACACAAGTTCAATCTTTCAGGAGGTTTTATTGAAACGTGTGTACAAGAGCTTTCAACAAGTGCGTGTAGTGTTCTCTCTATACCCATGCAATGGGTAAACCTATATATAGAAAAAACAAGCTTGACTAGCCATTAAACACATTTCAAATGGCTTGAAATTTGACCATTGAGAATTCCTCGTGTCCCGCCAAAAAAGGCACGGACACCCATTGGAGTGGGCGAACTAAAATCAAATTTGGACCGCTGGAGCTGGGTTTCCAAGAGATGAAGATGCCAGGTATCTAGACCTATTCTTCTGAGTTGAGATGATTTTTATACTCTTTTAGAACTCTGCAAAATATACGTAAATGCCACAACTATAATTTTTAATAATAAATAACATATTCGAGTGAGTTTTGTAGTCATCCAAATTAATTAAGGTCAACAATCTCACCTTTTTTTATGATGACAAAATAACATCAAACAAAAATGTTTCAGCCAACAACCTCTCCTTTACATATTATTGGGAAAACCAGTGAACTTCCTTAATACAGTTTGACTTGTAAGCTACCGCTTCATAAAATCTCAGTGATCCAATTAAACATCACACACATTCTCAAGTTTAAAACTCCAATTTCATGGTGCCATTAAAGTTTGGTGTCACGTTTGCCCTAGCTACAATTGGTTAGATGAAGACTTTGCGAGTGTAAATAGGTGTTGTTTCAATGATTGACTAGAATGAGACCCATGTCATGCACTATAACGACTTAACAACAAATTTGTTTCAATATGTTTGAAATACTTTTCTCATGAGAGCTAATATTTTAGTTAATTTTGAATCATATTAAATTAAAATAAAAATGCAAAACCTTAATATTGCATATACACATCTAATATATCATATTAGTAAAACTATTTAGATATTAGGGATAAGAATACCACAAGTTTCATAACTTTTGTACGGCGTTCACTTGAGTGCCATAACTTTTTTTTTAGATCACTTAAGTGCCATGACTTCTAAAAAAACGTTCACTTGACTACTATAGCTTTCAATATATTACTTGAGTGCCATAACTTTTAAGAAAAGTTCACCCAAGTATTGAAAATATGATGTGGCATGGTATTTGTGATGAACATTTACAAAAAATTATGGCACTAAAATGATCTATTAAAAAGTTATATAGTACTTAAGTGATTGAAAAAAATTGTAGCACCTAAATAAGCACTATACGAAAGTTATGGTACTCAAGTAATTGAAAAAAAAAAGTTATAGTACTTAAGTGAGTGCCATATAAAAGTTATGGCACTTATGGCGTCCTTTCCCTATATGTATTATATAGATAATTAAGGTTTGAGGATACATAGTTGGTAACATACAAATTATGAATTCACGTAAGTTTAACCTGTCCAAAAAATGTGGAGTAAAAAACTTAATCAAGAAATAATCCTACATGTCCAGAGCAATATGTCTATCAATTAGCAATATATATCCAATCGATGGATGAATTATTATATTGAGTAAATCAACTAGCTGTAAGCACTACAAATTAGAAAACGGGGGCGTCGTCTTATTGGTGGAACAAATGTTAGGTTTCCAATACTGACTGAATATTAATAATTAATATTGACAAAAATTTCAAAATTAGTATAAAAGTTAGGAATTTTGAGTACCCATCAACTCCTACCAACCTCAAAATTAAAAGGAAAATCAAGCTCAAATCCTAAACATGTCACATCACAACTTATATATTCCCACTCAATCACTTTAATATGTGTGGAAATCTTTCTTTAACTTCTAGATTTTTAAATCAAGACTTTCCTATAATGTTGAGCACTATGTTCAAAGCATTGTAAATAATAGTGTTTGAACATTGCAACTACCTAAATTTTCCTTGAATATTACACTTTTGGTTCACGCGAATAGCTGTACTATTCCTCATCTATTTCTGAAGGAACGATTGTTCTTTTGTTTGGCTATATAGATCAACAAAAGATATTCCCGGAATAACTATTTCCTCCAAATTAGGGATAGCTAGTTCTTCTTGAGGGGGGCCGAGCAATAATCCTTCCATGTACTCAAGAATAACTTGAAAATTTATGTACCAGACGTGATCTTGCATTTTCAATAATGAATCACATCCAAAAAGAAAGATTAACAAAAGAGGATTTATGTATTGTAATTGATGCATAACATATCAAAGTGAAATCTATATTTATGATTCTTCTATAATAATTAATTAAAGAGAATATGAATGTTATATTTCGATACTTTTCATTACTTATACTTTGAGACAGATTTTGTTGTCTATCAAAGTGAAATTGATATATGATTCTAATATGAGTATTATATAATATCATTATTATGTAATTATTAATCATTCATTAAGAAAAATCAAATTTTATTATATATTGCTCTTGAAATTTTTTAAAATTATCGCAAACCCAACAATAGCAGCATAATCCTCGGATGATTATTCCATTTTAAAAGCCAAGTGACATAAATTTTCATATTCTATTCCCATGGAATAGCTATTCCAATTCCATTCTTGCCTTGTCCCATTCACTAAGCAGGGCGTCACGTTTACCAATGTGCTTTCGAGGACATGGACTATTGGGTGTACTTTGCTTGTCTGTTTTTTTTATTTGCCTTGTTTCCTGTGTGCGTTTGAATGGGAGTTTTGTGTTCTGTGTTATGTTTTTTTCCCTCTGTTGAACCTACTTGGTTTGTGTTGATATTAAATTTCTTATCACTAATTATGCTTTCTGTCGTGTGTTTGATATAGCTTTGGTTGTGCTATGTTAGGATCAAATTGGACATGTATAATTGATACGTGCGTGGGTGAGTGATTCTAGAAATAGGATATTTGCAGGATGTATGTCGATGGGTAAAATGGAACATGTGATAGATTACGATTGCCATCAAGGTATAAAGGACGCCACCAATCAAGGATGAAGATCGAGATCGACAAAGTTCACCACCAAGGCTTATAGGACAAGCCACCCGCCAAAGATACAGTACTTCGGGATAAGATATGCTCACCACCAGAGCCTAAAGGGAAAATCATTAGCCGAAGATAAAGCACTTGTGACATTCCGAATTTTGGCCCATTTTTGGGATTTATAAAACATGTAATTCGTCAGTGCGCTTATAATAAAATCTCGCCCGGAACTGATCACTCCTGGGTTATTGTTTTTAAAATTAGAGATTTCGCTAGAATCGCACTCGATCGAATTTGGCCGTTATTTAGACCCCAAACTTGGCAGTCGATTTTCAGGAGTTTCGGGAAGAATTTAATTGGATAGTGTCGATATTATTGTGGCCAGCCTCGAGATTGCCAGGAATAGTGGAAAAGTGAAATTTTGGACCGGGTGCGAACTTGGACTGGTAGACCTCCCTCGTAGTGTGTTTTGAGTTATTTTATTTTGGCCCGTTGTCTTATATTATTGTTTGGGATTTTTCGGGGACAGTTAGATCTTTTTCCGGGTTTGAATCGCGACAGTTAGAATAATATTTAGTTTGAACCGTGTCCGTTGGTTCGCGCTCGAGGATAAATATTAGCTTTTTCTTTCTCTCTCTCTCTTTCTCTCTCTCCCTCCTCCCTCTGCCGCGCTGAGCACGTCCCCTCCGCGCACGTTCACCCCCTCCATCATCACGTCTCTCTCTCTCTCTCTCTCCTTCTTTCCCTCTCTCTTTCCTCCTCTCGCACGCACGTCTTCCCCATGCACTCAACCCCCGACACACTTCTTCTCTCTCCTCCCTTCTCTCTCTTCCTTCTTCTCCTTCCTTCTTCTTTCTTTTCCTTGTTCTTCGCCGGCGTCCTGGTTCCGCTTTCGCCCCGCTCCGCTGCGCCACCGACCGCCGCCCGAGCCCGCCCGACCGGGCCGCAGCGCCGCTCGTCTTCCTCGCGCCGCCGTGTCGCCCGATAGCCCCGCCCGACGCCGCCGCTCCCTTCCTTCCTAAGCGCGCGCAGCTCGGCTCGCCGCCATCGCCCTGTCTCGGCCCGGCGCCGCCCGGCCGGCCGCCTTGCTCCACTCGTCCAGCCCGCCGTGGAAGCTCGCCCCGTCGCGCTTCGCCGCTCGTTTGTTCGCGGACTGGAGCTCGCCGATCTCGAGCTCGTCCGTTCCATGCCGTCCACCGCCGCTGCCGCGAGCTGCCGCCATTGCCGCTCTAGCCGCTGCCCGGGCGTTGCCGCTGCCGGGCCGGGCTCCTCCATCGCCACTGCCTCGGCCACCACCGTGGCCTCGCCATCTCTCCCCCGCCCCGATCCTCTCTCCCTCACCCTCACCCTCCCCCGCTCACTCTCTTTCTCCCCGCTCGGGCCTCGCGCACGGCCGCCGCCCTGGCCAGCAAATACCCCGACCAAAGCCCAGTGCCGTAGCCGGCCTGTCGCCCACGCGACCAAGCCGCGCCCCGTCGCCGTGCCTGTTCCCGCGCCCCGTGGCCGAGCCTTTTGCCCATGGCCGAGTGGGCCGTGCCCATGGCCGAGGCGCCGGGCCGAGCTCGCCCGCGCCGCGCTTCTTCTGCCGATCCGACTGTGCGCGTCGCCCGTCCGACTAGGCGCGTCGCCCGTCCGTTCGCCCGCGCACCAGGCACGCCGATCGGCCATTGTGCCCGCATTGGCCGGCCACCGCGCCTGTTGGCCCGCACCCGCTCCCAGTCCGGTACTGTTCACCCGGGCCATTTTAGGCCCGAGCCGATTTTCTCCGGGCCAAAACCAAGTAAGTGACTTCCTAAACCTTACCTAGTACTTTGGGTATTTTTAGACTTGTTTAGGGTGAAATTTAGTACCGGCTTAGGAATTTAATTAGACGTGGGCTAATTAGACTGATTGTGCTTAATTGGTGAATTATTGTGGCGATAATTGTGTGGCTGATTTAGTGATTGACTGAGATAAATATGCCTGACTGAATTGTCGTGGCGCTTGTGGGTGAATTGGATTATTTGAATGTGCCGACATGAATGTCGAATCGATGGACTGATGTGGGAAGTGTGAATTAAATTGGTTGTTATAGTGTGTCAGATTGACATTGGTGTGAGCTTGGTAATTTGATTGTGAAATGTACGACGTGTTAGATGACAGATTGTGTGGTGGTGCATGTGCATGAGAGAAATGTCCTGAGGCGTGGTTACGCGGGACTGAGCCCGGCTTGATCTGAGGGCTGGCCTGAGGCGTGTTGACGCGGGCCGTGTGAAAGGACCTGGGAGGTCGTGAGAAAGTTGCTCGGCCACGCATGCGAATGGAGTGTGATTGAATTGACTGGTTGAATTGGTTGGATTGATTGAGTGCTAGTGTGGTTGGTGCTTGAGTGATTGTGATATGTTATTAAACTATTAATATTGCATTATCACGTTTAACTAACGTGCAGAGCATGCGTTTGATGGCGAGGTAAGTACAATGACGTGAATTTTATATGTTATGGGGTAGATTGCATGTCTGACTTGTCTGGGTACGCATTGGCCTACGTGGGGTTTAGCGGGTTGCTTATTGAGACTCGTTCTCACGGTTATTATATAACCATTTCAGATCCGCGACCGTAATCGATTCGAGACGCCGCGAGCACCACAGGGATTGAAGAATAGATCATTTACCCGTCTTTTGAGTACCTTTTGTAGAGGAGATAAGCTTGTCAACCACCGCCCCTTTTGAAAACTCGTGGTTCTAATTTGGTAGCCCGAGTTATCGTTTTGTATAGTGACTACTTTATGATGGTATGCAATTATTGTTTCGTGCTATCCCTTTGTCATTGTTTATTGTCTGGGTTAATTAGTTTCGCTTCCGCTTGCCTTTATTGTTGGGTGTTTCGTTTGGGTCGGCGACGCGTCCTGGGACGTCGCGTTCAATGATCGACCATCGAGGGAAGACCGCGCGCTCATAGGGTGCGGGGCGTGACATCCCTGTTGATTTGGTATCAGAGCAAGGTCAGCTCGAACCAAGATGGTCGAAGCCTGGAGTGATAAGGAGCGATGACTTTGGGGTAGTCAGTTAGGGAGTCTTGTGTGTCATACGTATCCCAGACTGTACGATTGTGATTGCTGAGTGGTTTTTATGCAATATTATGTGAGGTGCAGTTGCGTCAGGACTTGAGGTAAGTGCATGAACTCTGTTGGTTGTGATTGGGTGATGTTGTGGTTGGCTGCCTGCTTAATGAATTGTGTTGTGATGCACTGCCTAGGGCTTAGACTGGTGTAGTTGGCCTAGGTTTCTAATTCCTGTGTGGAATTTAGCAGGTGAGCCTTGTGAGGACCGGTAAGATGAGCGGTCGAGGTCGAGGTAGAGGTTGAGGTAGAGGTCGAGGTCGAGGTCGTATAGCCCCGCAAGCCGGAGTCATGGGATCCCGCATTGGATGAAGTGAGGTACTGAGGAAGCAGGGATTATTATCTGCAGACAGACGGGAGAAAGGAGCGCGACGCATGGCTGCCGCACCGCCAAAGGAGATCATAGGGAATAATGGAAATCAGGGGAATAATGTGATTAGTGGAAATCCGGCATAGTGCGAGTAAATGCGAACAGCCGATGTCCAAGCTAGTTGAGCAATTTCGAGGTTGAAACCCCCGAAGTTTGATGGGAGAGGCGACCCCGAGGCTGCACCAAGATGGGTAGAAGAGCTAGAGAAAGCTTTTGAGGTGCTGGGGTGTACTGAGGAAGAGAGAGTGACGCTAGCAGTCTATCAGCTTCAAAATAATGCAAGTGATTGGTGGAGGGCCACCAGAGGTCAAGTATTCCCCGCTGGTACTGCCCCGAGTTGGATTGTTTTTACCGAGACCTTCAACGGCAAGTATTTCTCGGAAAGTGCCCGAGAACAGAAATTGGCTGAATTTATGGCGCTCCGCCAAGGTCAGAGATCGGTAGATCAGTATGAGGCCGAGTTCGCAAGACTGTCCAAATTTGCCCCCAGGATGGTGGAGGACCCGATGGACAAAGCTAGGAGGTTCCGGGATGGGCTGAAGCCGGACCTTCGCAGTCAGATGATCTCGTTGAACTTGAGAGGCTACAATGAGATATATGAAAGGGCTTAGGCAATTGAGCGAGATCAGACGGATCGAGCTGCCGCTTCTGGATCGCGGTATGCCCCGGCTAGGACAACCGTCAACCTGGGAAAGGACCCATGACGGGAAATAGTCGCTTGCTCCACCCGCTCGGAGGAATATCGGGAAGCCAAACCGTTACCAGACGCCCCGTGTAGGTTGTGTGGTGGAAAACACGGGAATGGACCTTGCCCAAATAGGGGCGGAGCATGTTTTACTTGTGGTGGAAGGGGCCACCAGATGAGAGAATGTCCAAACAACAAGCAGGCCGGGTCACCTGCACTTCTGCCGCCGCCGCCGCCCCGGAATGGAAATCAAATTAGAGCTATCCAGCCGGCCAATCAGAATCGGCCGCCGGCCCAAGGACGGGTATATGCAATGGCTAGGAGGGAGGCTCGGACGCGCCGGCGTGGTCACGGTGACGGCCTCTCTCTCGTGATCATGCCGCTTATGCCTTGTTTGATCCGGGCGTCGCATTCATTTATATCTCGAGCGCTTCGTTGAATTATCTCGGGATTGAGCCAAAATTGCTTGATGTTATGCTGTGTGTGACTACTCCGCTGAATGATAAAGTGCTGATTACGTTTGGGTGTCCCGATTGTAAAATAGTGATTGGCGATAGAGAAGAAAGGATAGATTTGGCGGTATTATGTATGCATGACTTCGATGTGATTATCTAGATGGATCGCTAGTCAAACAGAGAGTCATATGGATCGTAGTAAGAGGGTGATCCAGTTTAATCCGACTGGACATCCTAGATTTGAGTTTGTGGGAAACCGAGGAGGAACCTCGATCCCCTGGATTTCATCGCTCGAGGTAACAAAGCTGTTGGATGAAGGGTGCCAAGGATTTCGGCAAATGTAATCGATTCGACGGTGGAGAGCCGAGACTAGAAGACATAGCCGTGGTGTGCAACTTTCCCGATGTCTTTCCTCAGAATTGCCGGATCGCCACCCGATCGAGAAGTGGAGTTCGCGATTGAGTTAGCCCTGTGACGGAACCGATCTCGAAAGCACCCTATAGGATGTCACCGTCGGAATTGAAGGAATTAAAAGTCCAAATGCAAGAGTTGTTGGACAAAGGCTTCATTCGCCCTAGTGCGTCTCCATGGGGAGCGCCAGTGTTATTCGTGAGGAAAAAGGATGGATCCTTGAGGTTGTGCATTGACTATAAACAATTGAATCAGGTGACCATTAAGAATAAGTATCCGTTGCCAAGGATTGATGACCTATTTGATCAGTTGCAAGGGGCGTCAGTGTTTTCAAAAATCGATCTGAGGACTGGCTATCACCAATTGAGGATCAAGAAAGAGGACGTGCCGAAGTCGGCATTTAGGACGAGGTATGGACACTATGAGTTTACGGTGATGCCGTTTGGACTGACGAACGCCCCTGCAGCCTTTATGGATTTAATGAATCGGGTATTCAAGGAATTTTTAGATCAGTTTGTGATCGTGTTCATAGATGATATTCTGGTGTATTCAAAGAGTTCCGCCGAGCACGAGGTACATTTGGAAGAGGTTCTACGGACCTTAAGGGAACACGCACTCTACGCTAAGTTCAGTAAGTGCGAATTCTGGCTTCATCGAGTGGCATTCTTAGGACATGTGATATCCGGAGAAGGAATTGCGGTGGACCCGACAAAGATTGAAGCCGTCACGAATTGGCCGAGACCGACAACAGTAACCGAGGTTCGGAGCTTCCTCGGACTAGCAGGTTATTATAGACGCTTCGTGGAGAAGTTTTCGGCATTAGCGACGCCGTTGACGCAGTTACTAAAGAAGGAGACGAGGTTTGAATGGACGGATAAGTGCGAAAGGAGCTTCCAAGAATTAAAACAGAGATTGACGACCGCGCCAGTGTTAACGATCCCGTCAGGCCCGGGAGGATATGAGATTTACAGTGACGCGTCATTAAGAGGATTGGGATGTGTGCTAATGCAACACGGGAAAGTAGTGGCATACGCATCGCGACAGTTGAGGCCATACGAGCAGAACTATCCGACGCATGACTTAGAATTGGCCGCGATTATTTTCGCTCTTAAGATTTGGAGACACTACCTGTGTGGGGAGAAATTTCAGATTTATACGGACCATCAGAGTTTAAGGTACTTGTTCTCCCAAAAGGAATTAAATATGAGACAGCGCCGTTGGATGGAACTCCTTAAGGATTACGACTGCGAGATTATGTATCACCCTGGAAAAGCTAATAAGGTAGCGGATGCGCTGAGTCGGAAATCGAGCATCGCGCATATGATGGTCAAGGAGTGGACTCTGTTGGAGGGAGTTCGGGATTCGGAATTTAAGTTTGAAGTGAGTCATGTCTCGAGTCTACTTGCAGCGTTGAGGATTGAACCAGAAATACAGACTAAGATTAAGGCTTTACAATCGACGGACCCGGAGACTCAGAAGATTTTGAGTATGGATGCCACAAAAAGGAAATCGGATTTTCAGGTATCCGAGGATGGAATTCTAAAGTTCCGTGGACGGTTATGTGTACCCAAAGGATACGTAATCAAGGAAGAGATTTTGTCTCAAGCACACCGTAGCAATTACAGTATTCACCCGGGTAGTACGAAAATGTATCAGAACTTGCGACAGCATTATTGGTGGAACGGCATGAAAGTGGACGTAGCCAAGCACGTGGCCAAGTGTTTAACATGTCAGCAAGTGAAGGCACAACATTGTAAGCCGGGTGGTATGTTGCAGCCATTGGAAATTCCCGAGTGGAAATGGGAACACATCACGATGGACTTTGTAATGGGATTACCGAGAAGTCAAAGGGGTCATGATTCGATTTGGGTGGTAGTCGACCGATTGACAAAGTCAGCGCATTTTCTACCTGTACGAAAGGACTTCACCTTGGAAAGGTATGCCGAGATTTACGTGCGACAAATAGTTCGTCTGCACGGAGTGCCAGTGACAATCACTTCAGACCGGGATCCTAAATTTACTGCCGCCTTTTGGAAAAGTCTTCATGCGGCATTAGGAACGAAGTTACAGTTTAGCACGGCCTATCATCCCCAGACGGATGGCCAGTCTGAAAGGACGATTCAGACCTTGGAAGACATGCTGCGAGCATGTGTTTTGGATTTTAAGGGTGGTTGGGAGGAACGGCTACATTTGGTGGAATTCGCTACAACAATAGCTACCAAGAAAGTATCGAATGGCACCATTCGAGGCACTCTATGGCGGGGCTTGCAGTAACACCGGTTTGTTGGGATGAAGTTGGTGAGAGGAGCATCACAGGTCCCGAGTTGGTTCAGCAATCAGTTGAAACAGTCAAGGTAATTCGGGATAGGCTTAAGACCGCTCAGAGCCGCCAAAAGAATTATGCGGACCGGAAACGTAGACCTTTGGAATTTCAAGTGGGGGACCACGTTTTCCTCAAGGTATCGCCTATGAGAGGATTATCTCGGTTTGGTAAGAAAGGGAAGTTGAGCCCGAGGTACGTAGGCCCATTCGAGGTCTTAGAGAGAATTGGTACCTTGGCCTATCGTCTCGCGCTACCACCAAATTTGTCTCAAGTGCACAACGTATTCCACGTGTCAATGTTAAGAAAGTATGAACCGGACCCGACCCACGTGCTGAACTACGAAGAGATAGACATGGATGACAGAGTGTCGTATGTGGAAAAGCCAATTCGGATCGAGGACAAAATAGAAAGAATGCTGCGGAACAAGAAAATTCCGATGGTCAAGGTGATTTGGGAGCACCATGGAACTGAAGGTGCGACGTGGGAAAGCGAAGAGTTGATGCGACACCAATACCCCCATTTGTTTGAATAGTTGGGTTGGATTGTAAATTTCGAGGACGAAATTTTTGTAAGGGGGGAAGAGTTGTGACATTCCGAATTTTGGCCCATTTTTGAGATTTATAAAACATGTAATTCGTCAGTGCGCTTATAATAAAATCTCGCCCGGAACTGATCACTCCTGGGTTATTGTTTTTAAAATTAGAGATTTCGCTAGAATCGCACTCGATCGAATTTGGCCGTTATTTAGACCCCAAACTTGGCAGTCGATTTTCGGGAGTTTCGGGAAGAATTTAATTGGATAGTGTCGATATTATTGTGGCCAGCCTCGAGATTGCCAGGAATAGTGGAAAAGTGAAATTTTGGACCGGGTGCGAACTTGGACTGGTAGACCTCCTTCGTAGTGTGTTTCGAGTTATTTTATTTTGGCCCGTTGTCTTATATTATTGTTTGGGATTTTTCGAGGACAGTTAGATCTTTTTCCGGGTTTGAATCGCGACAGTTAGAATAATATTTAGTTTGAACCGTGTCCGTTGGTTCGCGCCGAGGATAAATATTAGCTTTTTCTTTCTCTCTCTCTCTTCTCTCTCTCTCCTCCTCCTCTCGTGCTACTGAGCACGTCCCTCCGCGCACGTTCACCCCCCCTCCATCATCACATCTGTTCTCTCTCTCTCTCTCCTTCTTTCCCTCTCTCTTTCCTCCTCTGCGCGCACGTCTTCCCAATGCGGACCAACCCCCCCCGACACTTCTTCTCTCTCTCCTCCCTTCTCTCTTCCTTCTTCTCCTTCCTTCTTCTTTCTTTTCCTTGTTCTTCGCCGGCCTCCGGTTCGCTTCGCCCCGCTCTCGCTCGCCCGGCCCGACCGCCGCCCGAGCCCGCTCGACCGCCGAGCGCCGCCGCCGTCTTCCTCGCGCCGCCGTGTCGCCCGATAGCCCCGCCCGACGCCGCCTCCCTTCCTTCCCAAGCACGCGAGCTCGGCTCGCCGCCATCGCCTGTCTCGGCCCGGCTGCGCAGTGCCGCCGCCTTGCTCCGCTGCCGTCCGGCTCGCCGCCGCGAAGCTCGGCCCGTCGCCTTCGCCGCTCGTTTGCTCGCGGACTGGGAGCTCGCCGATCTCGAGCTCGTCCGTTCCGTGCCGTCCACCGCCGCCGGCTTGCGAGTCGCCGCCGCGTCGCCCGGCCCGTCCTCGTCGTTCTTGCTCGCCGACCGCTCCTCCATCGCCAATACTCCGCCGGCCAGCTCACCGCCGGTCCGCCATCTCTCCCCTCGCCCCGATCCTCTCTCCCTCACCTCACTCCCCCGGCTCACTCTCTTTTCCCCGTTCAGCCTCGCCGCCGCCGCTGTCGCCGTCGCCGCCCCGGCTAGCCAAACCAGCCCGACCAGGCCCAAACCCAGCCGTAGCCGGCTCGTCGCCCACGCGACCAAGCCGCCCGCCCGTCGCCGTGCCCGTTCCGCGCCCGTGGCCGAGCCTTGTGCCCGTGGCCGAGGCCGTGCCCATGGCCGCGCCGTGGCCGAGCTCGCCGCGCGCCGTGCCCGTCCGACCAGGCGCGTCGCCCGTCCGACTAGGTGCGTCGCCCGTCCGTTCGCCCGCGCACCAGGCACGCCGATCGGCCATTGTGCCCGCATTGGCCGGCCACCGCGCCTGTTGGCCCGCGCCCGCGCCCAGTCCGGTACTGTTCACCCGGGCCATTTTAGGCCCGAGCCGATTTTCTCCGGGCCAAAACCAAGTAAGTGACTTCCTAAACCTTACCTAGTACTTTGGGTATTTTTAGACTTGTTTAGGGTGAAATTTAGTACCGGCTTAGGAATTTAATTAGACGTGGGCTAATTAGACGATTGTGCTTAATTGGTGAATTATTGTGGCGATAATTGTGTGGCTGATTTAGTGATTGATCGAGATAAATATGCCTCGATCGAATTGTCGTGGCGCTTGTGGGTGAATTGGATTATTTGAATGTGCCGACATGAATGTCGAATCGATGGACTGATGTGGGAAGTGTGAATTAAATTGGTTGTTATAGTGTGTCAGATTGACATTGGTGTGAGCTTGGTAATTTGATTGTGAAATGTACGACGTGTTAGATGACAGATTGTGTGGTGGTGCATGTGCATGAGAGAAATGTCCTGAGGCGTGGTTACGCGGGACTGAGCCCGGCTTGATCTGAGGGCTGCCAACCTGAGGCGTGGTTACGCGGGTGTGGCTAGAAAGGCAAGTAATGACCTGAGGCGTGGTTACGCGGGTCGAGAGAAATGTCCTGAGGCGTGGTTACGCGGGACTGAGCCCGGCTTGATCTAAGGGCTGCCAACCCGAGGCGTGGTTACGCGGGTGTGGCTAGAAAGGCAAGTAATGACCCGAGGCGTGGTTACGCGGGTCGAGAGAAATGTCCTGAGGCGTGGTTACGCGGGACCGAGCCCGGCTTGATCTCGAGGGCCGGCCCGAGGCGTGTTGACGCGGGCCGTGTGAAAGGACCTGGGAGGTCGTGAGAAAGTTGCTCGGCCACGCATGCGAATGGAGTGTGATTGAATTGACTGGTTGAATTGGTTGGATTGATTGAGTGCTAGTGTGGTTGGTGCTTGAGTGATTGTGATATGTTATTAAACTATTAATATTGCATTATCACGTTTAACTAACGTGCAAAGCATGCTTTTGATGGCGAGGTAAGTACAATGACGTGAATTTTATATGTTATGGGGTAGATTGCATGTCTGACTTGTCTGGGTACGCATTGGCCTACGTGGGGTTTAGGGGGTTGCTTATTGAGACTCGTTCTCACGGTTATTATATAACCATTTCAGATCCGCGACCGTAATCAATTCGGAGACGCCGCCAGAGCACCACAGGGATTGAAGAATAGATCATTTACCCTGTCTTTTGAGTACCTTTTGTAGAGGAGATAAGCTTGTCAACCACCGCCCCCTTTTGAAAACTGTGGTTCTAATTTGGTAGCCCGAGTTATCGTTTTGTATAGTGACTACTTTATGATGGTATGCAATTATTGTTTCGTGCTATCCCTTTGTCATTGTTTATTGTCTGGGTTAATTAGTTTCGCTTCCGCTTGCCTTTATTGTTGGGTGTTTCGTTTGGGTCGGCGACGCGTCCTGGGACGTCGCGTTCAATGATCGACCATCGAGGGAAGACCGCGCGCTCGTAGGGTGCGGGGCGTGACAGCACTTCTTGACTCACCATTAAAGAAGAATCCACCTTTTAGGGATAAAGAAACCAATATAGAAGTTATCCACTCTTTAAAGATATTGGCTCACACAAAGAAAAATCTCATATATTTTCATTCATCAAAGTCTTGTCCACTTTACAATTGAGGACTATCTCTATTTATGGAGGAACTAAGATATAAGAAATAGACAAAAATTAAAAGACATAGAAACTAGAAGACAATTAAAGTAATATGAACTTAGTAATCTGACTCTTGAAACTTACATAACGATTAAGACTCATAAAGATCTAGAAACTTAGAGATGCATTGATGTCACATAGGAACTATGAAGTGTAATAAAGACGATGAGACTTGAAATCTTGACTCTTCAGCTTTGCGGTTTATCTTCTAAAATTTGTCCACTAGCTTTGACTAGAGAATAACCATTTCAATAAATCATCAAATGTCATAAGAAATTGTTTGGAACAACCTCCCATCGATATGTTGTCAATCCACATTGAATCAGCAACTAATCTTGGTGAAACGATACTAAATCGGCTAAGTCAAGAATCGAAAACTCTTTTAATTGATAACTTGATCGATGGTCTCATTATTTACAAGTTCATTCCTTGACCCAACAAAGCAAATTATAACAAAGGTCAATTTTGGCCTAGATGATCATTGATTATGCTGGGCTCGTCGATAGAATCGAATCGGAAATTAAGGAATGTTCCATAGAATCGGATGCTACCGCATTAATAATAAACAAGATTACAAAAATCTAGTATGTACGATTTTTGGAGAGATGAAGTTGAGCCTAATCCAACAAAGGAGCGAGTTTAACCTTGATCCAAACACAACTGTAGCATATAGCAAACGGATTGGCGATGGGCATCAACATGACAATGTTACGCTGCCATGCTATTCAGTTGCTGCAATTCTAAAGATCCAACAAAGAGTTCTCTCGCATCGGTTATCAGGTTTATCTGCTGTAAAGGATCTTCAGGCACTGGACTTCTTACGCAATTTCAAGTCTGAGTCTTTTTCCCGAAAAGATACGTCACCGGAATCAAAAATGAGATTCAGATCATCTATTCATACAAGTATAATCAGCTAGTTCATAGTTGCTGCAACTAGTTACATCACCTTCAAACATTTCTAGACTCAATCACAAATTATTTCTAGCCAAATAGCAAACAACTGAGTGTTCCTTCGGGTCGAGGACCAACAATGCATGCACCGAAAGCTAATGGCAGATTGTTCACAAGGAAACGAATCAACTGAGACAAGCTATCCTGCCCGATCCAAGAGTATGTCTCATAGGAAAAGCTTTCTGTACTCCTCTGCTTCCTGGGCCCTCTCCTCAAAGCTCCGGTCTTTCCTTTCCTTATCTAAGTAGAGCTTTTGCTCCAGTTCCTTCTCCTTCTCATCTATCTGCGCGATTAAAGGTATATTCCATCATAAAGAAATATGTTTCAGACTGAAAGAAACCAGCAGGATAGATGAGATTTGCACTTCTTACTGCATCATAGATCTCATCATTCTCCTTAAAATCACCAGCCTTGCGGGGGAGAATATGAATGTGAACATGGCACAGTCTGTCCAGTTTGCGGCCCATCCTAGCTTAATCAACAATTACCCACACAGAACCAAAGAACAAAAAAGGAAAAAAGAACAGACAATTTTTAACACGAGAAAACATCGCTCTACAGCATCATTGAGCCCTGGACCATAGACTCAGCCACTAATCATCAGTCTAATTTCTGATAAGGCTGGATATTCAATTTCAATGAGAAATAGAATTTTCCAACCATTCAAAAAGTCTTTAAGACTTTACTGCCATGTCTTATGCAGCTGTTAACAAAATTGGGTAAAATTGCAATGATGTGATAAAAAAAATTACTGATTTTTCAATCAGATCACTGAATTTTTGTTCTAGTCACTCAATATAGGAAACTTCCAAATTATTGCAATTAACGCACTTTAACCAGAATCCAGCAAATTTGCCGGTGAAATGCTGACATGGTGCCCATGTAAATGTAACAATGATGTGTCCAGAAGACTTGACCACATGTCCACCACGTTAGCAATTCACTGGATAATTGGCTAGATTCCTATTGAAGTGCATCAATTGCAAAAATATTGTAACTTCATTGCATTGGATGATTAAAACCGGAGTTTAGTGACCTGATAGCAAATTCCACTAAAATTCAATGACCATGGAATAAATTTACGAACTAAATTGCAAGAGATAGCTCTTATCAATCAGAAAATCCCCTTCATTGTAATTGCAATAGGAAAGGGTTAATATAGGTTTTTAAGTACAAGGAATACTGGGGAAGCAATATAAATTGGACTTTCTTATTGAATCCCCAAGAGATTCAACTGAAACCACAGAGCTATATTTCTTATCAGCATATAATTTCACTGAACCATTATTTACTGCTAATTCACTAATTCATAGCATCTGAGGTGGCATATTGAGGGTGGCTGTGGCTTTTACAATTCCATCAATTTATCAAGTCAAATTTGACCAAGTGAATTTCATGGATAAGATGATTTACATACAAGGAAAAAAGAGTATAGTAAAAAAGTTACAACTGTCTTACTTGAATTGTAAAAGTCAGAGATGATGCTTTGTGGTAGCATTCCAACTGACCAGCAACTTTCTTTGCACTAAGCCATAGATCAATAGTCTCGTCAGCACTAAGATCAACAAAGCGCTTTACTTCACGCTTTGGGCAGATGAGCACAAGTACATTTTGTAGTGAAACATTTTATGGCTAAGGAAGATTGACCCGGAGATAACTAATTACCACGGGGCTCAATTACACGATTTTGGCCGCCAACAGAGATAGATACACGTAAAAACATGCCTCCAACAGCTAAACCAAAATTTGCAATGAAATCTATAACAGAGTTCATTGTGCATGTAACAGAGTTCATCGTGCACCAAGGCATGACTCTGACAGCTGAACATATGAGATTTGAAGGTGCTTTCAGAAAACAGTGTCAAAGTAATGCCGCTCTAATGCATTGCTGTTTGAGGTCTGAAGGTGCTCGCAGAAAACAGTGTCATGCTAATGCCATTGTAAATCTTGTGTACGGACTGTCCAAACTAGGGCAGCAGTCCATACAAGATGTAAGAAATTCCAGGAGTACACCACTGTATGATAGATCAAGTTGGGACTTGGACATCCTGAATGGTGTTTTCTTTTGGTTAACATAAAACAGAGCAGCTTCAGTGTGGCCGAAGCAATGCTGAAAGCACTAAAGAGGATTACTCTCGCAGGACCTCATGATTTGCGGATCCAACATCTCTTGAGGATAGGTACAGGTAGAAACAAATCCTTGTGAGGTGGGTTGCTGTATCAGTGATAGGTCTGGTGGCACATTTGACTTCATGGTTTCTCTGAAGTCTTTCAACACTCAGCACCTTCATCTAAGATGGACTAATGATTGTTTTGGCACTTTCTCTCAAATTCTGCTCAAAGAAGGGCGGCCTTCAGCCCCATCGGTGCTCTCCTAGATAAAATCTTACCCATCAATACAAACAAAAGTGCTATCATTGAATTTGATCACGTGCAAAGGATATGACCTGCAAGGTAAAAAATTCAAAGTAAAACCACATTAAGCATAGTATCCAGAAGTAGAACACAGAACTAAAAGGAAAAGATTGGACCTGTAAGCAAAAGATTTTCTACACTTTGGAAATGCCACTTTTGTGGGTAATGGTTGCCCAGTTAACCTTATAATAACATTGCTTTGAGAGTGCATTCAATATAAAGAGCTATGCACTGCTGGCTGGGGGTTCTGTTGAAAAGATTTCTGATTCAAGCTAAATGCATTGAGTGCTTCCTACTTTACTATAAATCTGTGATGGCATATCACCTCTTTCATGCGAACTGAATGCTGGTGGAAACAGAGGAAACAATTTCGTTTTTACCAACTAAAATATGTCACTCGCTGATGATGTTAATGACCTATGCATCTTTTGCGGTGATTTCAGAGAGAGAGAGAGAGAGAGACGGGGAAGAACAGGACGCAAATTGACCATGGCAAAGGACATAGAGGTGGGGTAAAATATGTCTGCCTGGTCGATTTTGTGAGGTCCGAAAGTGAAAGGCTCGGATGCCATCTACATAAATCAGAACATGTCAAAGGAGATTGAATTCGACAGATTTCGATTTCGACTTCAATTAACAAAGACAGTGCATCGAATAAGAGAGTGAACAGGACAGCGCAAAAGTTCATACACTGACCTTCGACTTGAACGAGGTGAATCCTCGCAGGGACGATCGGTGATGAGCAACAACCTGGAACTGGAAGAGAGCAGAGACTGGGTCAGCTTCATCACGAGAACAAGCTCAAACATTCAACCTCTTTAGACCCCCAAATTTGTATGCTTTTACCCCAGCATAGAAAAGAAGATAACCAAACCAAAGACAGTGTTGAAGAGAAGGTAAGAAAGAAGAACTTACTGGTGAACCAAAAAGAAGATTTGGGTTTTGAGATGAATGCGATGCCTGTGACACCAAGATGACAAGCAGTAGAGCAAAGGAAGCTCATGCACGTCTGTTGGCAATAGAGAAAGCTCAAGACTTTGACTCATAAAATGGAGTGGTTTCGTGTTTGGCGAACAAAAGCAAAATAGTCGATGAAACAACACCTTATTTTTGTGTGCTTTTTAAGTGATTTTTTATGAGCGGAGCTATTTCCACCCACTAAATTCATATTTTTCACCAAAAAGACAGGATTGTCCCCAATCATTTAGTTGCAATTTAAATTGATGCCGCATATTTACTATTTCCCTCGTCTAGTTTTTCTATTTCTACATAGTTTGTTTTTGCGATGATTAAGAATTGGGAAAATGACACAAATGATCCATGGACCTTGGCCAAATGTGCAATGTGGTCCCTGAACTTTAGCCCAATGTGAAATGTAGTCCTTAAACTTTTAATTAGTTCAATGTGGTCCATGAACTGTTGGTACATATTCAATTTAGTCTCTAGACTATATGAAAATGTTCAATATTGTCCCTGATTTTGAATTAATGAAAGGATAACATAGAATATTTTCATAAGTTTATGGATCATATTGAACATGTATTAAAAATCTAGGGATTATATTGAATAAATTAAAAGTTCATGGGCCACATTGCACATTGGGCTAAAGATCAGGGACCACAATGAATAAATTAAAAGTTCAAGGATCACATTGCACATTTGGTCAAAGTTCATGGACTATTTGTATCATTTTCCCTTAAGAATTTCACATGTTGTGTTTTTGCCTTGTATGGGCACTATGTTTTCTTTTGATTGTTAGATTTTACTTCCTTAGAATTTAGTTTTATCGAAAAAAAATCTTTTCAAGAAACCTAATTCTTTTTTACGTTGTTGAGCAAACTTATAGGTCAATTTTCAAGTAGAATCTAGAAAAATCTTTAAGATAAACAATTTTTAACACAATCACTTGTTTATGAACCTTCACTTTTGTTGTGCATATCATCATCAAGCCTTTTTTTATCAGTTGTCTTTTACATACAGATATATCTAAGGGGAAGATAAGATGAAATGATAAAAACCCTCCTTAAAGATTTTCTAAAATGAAATCAAAGTTACATTTTCCAACGTGAACTTTCAAATATGAAATTCAATTATATTAAACATTGCATAGAATAAGATTTTTTTAAATGTCAATGGAATCTCATCATTTTGGAATGGAAAAAATTAATATAATACATGAAGTGTTTATGAAAAAAATATCAAGATGCCTCATTATATATAACTTTTTCACATCAATGTTTTTAGTGTACTCCTAGATACTCCTATGATGTCTTACATGATATGCATAAAAGTATCTCGCCAAAAGTAAGGGAAAAAGGCAAATTCTTTGATGTAGTAAAGAAAGAGACTTGATAAATATTTCTTGGAAATTTCTCTTTTCGAAAAAAATGATTTGTACATAAGTAAAACACAAAAATAAACAAAGAAAGCATAGTGTCTTTAATATACACGGGATACCCGTGATAGACAAAAATAAAATATGGGAAATATTTAATTATGACAACTGAAAATAAGTATAAAAAAAAGAAGAAGGAATTGGGTCACCATTTTTAAATTGCAATTGAATAATTGATGGTAATTTTGTCTTTTATCCAAAATGGGATAAATTTAGTCATATATACAGTGGAAATAGCACTGCCTTTTTTTAGTTGCAATCACTAAGTTAGTTATTAACTTCTTCAGAGGTTTCAAAAGATAAGAGCCATTAGTCTTAAGAATTGACACCTCATTGTCACCTTGTGCATGTCACATGGCAGGATGCGCCAAATGATCTTGCGACGCAACCCCATGAGCTTTATGATTTTTGATTGTCGCCTCACATTTTTATTAGGTATTATTAAGTTAAAATCTCCTAGTTCATCCAATTCATCTAAAACTATTTAGTTATATTTAACATACGGTAAATTGATTACAACATTAAATTTTATTACAAAAAACAACGTTAAATAATTTCATTCATTCATTTTTAATTCAATGAATGAAAAATTTTAATAAATGAAAATTTCCAAATCTAAAATAAACAGATTGTTGTTACTCAGCCAATGATATTATTCAAATGTGCTTTAAATGATTGGTAGAGAGATATGATCTTGAATTTAATTTAGCCAAAAGCACTTAAATTTAATTAATTAACGAATAAAGATGTAAGTTGTTATTTGTTGGCATAACTACAACTCAAACGAGGATGAGAAAATTATGCCGTTAGAAAAGCAATCATTCCCAACAAATACAAGAACAAATATTGTCAAATGAATGAGGTGCACTTCGCTCATTCAAATGTTTCTTTTCTTTTAAAGTTTCACATTCCTTGAAAATATGTCAAAAAAGAAATAATTGATAGGAAACTGTTGTCCAAAATATATAGAGTATGCAATAATATCATATATTTATAAACGAATACGATTTGGACAAATTATAAAAAATAATATGTATATAAACAAAAGAGTAGGGATAGAGATATGCTTAGCCGAAAGAAAACTAGCAATTTCACCCTATTAATCCTCTGAGGACCAAATTACACAATTTTCTCCCATGAACTCTTTGTGTCAATGGATTTATTGATCCAAAACTTGAGATAATGGTTGTACCCCAAAAAAGATTCATATGTAGTTATGCTTGCAATGAACTCTGTTAATAGTAAACTAGGAATAGAGACAAGGTTTATGTGATCGGAGATAACAAAAGGGAGTTCTCATACCGATCCCCGCTACCTTACTCAAAATAAAAAGGAAGCTAGGCTAGTAAAAACAAAAACAAAACCAAAAAAAAAAGAGAGAGGAAAGGGTTCGACTTCAAATCATCACCTACTCCACCTCCGGAGATCGTTAGGGAGTTATGCCCAATCCACTAAACTTGACCTCATACAAAGGTCGGTTTATAATGGAGTCGACTCTACAAATTGGGTGCACTCATTCGCAAAATATTTTTCACACAAGTTCAATCCTTCATGAGTTATATTGCAAAGTATGTATGAGAGCTTTTAGCAAGTGCATGTAGTGTTCTCTATACGCTCAAGCAATGGGTAAACCTATTTATAGAAAAACGAGCTTGACTAGCCACTAGACACATTTCAAATGGCTTGACATTCGATCGTTGAGAGTTCCTCGTGTCCTGCCAAAAAGGGCACGGACACCCATTGGAGTAGGTGGACTAAAATCAAATTTAGACTGCATGAGTTTGGGATCCAAAGATGAAGTTGCCGGTTATCTGGATGGCTAGGTGCCCGGCCATTACTTGGCTGGGTACCCTAGTCCAATTCTTCAGAGTTGAGACGATCTTTCTACTCTTTTGAAATCCTGCAAAAAATACATAAATGCCATAGATATAATTCCCAATAATCAATAACGTATTTGAGTGAGTTTTGTAGTGATGCAAATTAAGGTCAACAATCTCTCCCTTTTTTTTTATAATGACAAAATAACATTAGTTTAAACAAAAAAATTCAACCAAGAAACTCTCCCTAAACATATTTATTGGGGGAATCAATAAAATTCCTTGATACAATATAAGTTCTAAGCTGTAAGCTCTCCCTGCAAAAATGCTCATTAATTGAATTAAATTTCACCCACATTCTGTAAAATTTTAAAACTCCCAATTTCATCGGCCCATTAAAGTTTGGTGTTGCATTTGCCGTAGCTACATATTGATATCGTTCACTTTAAAGAGTTTAGTAAAGACAAGACTAAAGATTCAGAGCATAGCAAATCATAAAGGGCCGGCGGGGGATACATGACCCAATTACAAGGTAGGCAATTCATCCGTCGGGCCTTAGCAATCCAGTCCGCAATTTTATTAGTGTCGCTTCTGCAGTGGGCTAGAGAAGGCCCTAGAAACTCCTCACAAGCTTATAGGTCCGGTCAACAATTGCTCGTACGTCCCATTGTGGCTGAACAATACCAAGAACACTTTATGATTTGCTATGCTCTGAAGCAAATCATAACGTGTAATAGGTGTTGTTTAAATGATTGACTAGAATGAGAGCCGTGCCATGCACTATGATATGTCTGATATACTTGCCATATGAGAGCTGATATTCTAGTTAATTTTGAATCACATTAAATTAAAATAAAAACGAAAAGCCTTCATATTGCATAAACACTTCTAATACATCATGTTAGCATAACTATTTAGATATATTTTATAGATAATTAAGGTTTTAGGGTGTATAATTGGGTGTCTAATTGGTAACATTTAACTTATGAATTCACGTAGGTTTAACCTATCCAAGAAATGTGTATCAATTAGCAGTATATATCAACTTGATGGATGAATTGTTATATTAACTAAATTTACTGATTGTAAACACTACAAATTAGAACACGACCACGTCATCTTATGGCTGGAACAAATATTAGGAACCAAGCAAATGAATGTTTTCGTTAATTCTTGCTAGAATAGTAGTAAGTATCATTTTTGTATATGACAGGCCAAATTATAGTATTTTTTTCAAATAATGAAATATCATGCAAAATTTATTTTTTCATATTAAAGTTTAAGGTTCAACATGTTGCTTTTGACATTCAAAATTGAAGAAAAGAGTGAGTATCCAGTTTCCCATATTGACTGAATATTGACAATTATCATCGACAAAATATGTAAAATAAATATAAAAGTTGGGAACTTTGAGTACCCAACAACTCCTACCAACTTCAAAATTAAAAGGAAAATTAAGCTAAAATCCTAAAATGCCACTTCAATTCCCACTCAATTAATTTAATATTTGTAGAATTCTATCTTTAACATTTAGATTTTGAAATTAAGACTTTCCTATAATGTTGAGCACCTATGGGAAAAGCATTGTAAATAATAGGATTTGACCTGCACCTCAATTTTTTCATCCAATTTGTTTTATCCTTATGGAAAATTGAAAAATGGACTCTTCAATGTAGCAACATAGTAACAATTTGAACATTGAAACTACCTCAAACTTCCTTTAATACTGCTTAGTTCGCTAGAATAGCTCTATTCCTCATCTATTTCTGATGGAGCAATTATTCTTTTGTTTGGCTCAAACATAGACTAACAAAAAAGGATTTATGTTTAATGTAACGTGTGATACAATAGGAACCCAGCCAATCAATACTCGACCCATTCCATATCACTAAAACACATCCATATCTAACCCATCTAGAAAACCACATACCCACCCACTTAATCCATTTGAAGCTTTTCATGTAAAAATTCGATAATTTTGTTTATCGAATTAAAAAAAAAAAAGTTTGTCAAATACAATTCCAACTCCACGAGATAGTCTTCTTGTCGTTAAACTTGGCATGTCGGACTTTTTGACCTCCTCAATTACTTTAATGCGTAATGTAACATGTAATGTAGTGTTGTTTATATTTTTTATGTAATCGATTTAGTGTTGTTTACTTATAAACATCCACCTAAAAAAATAAACATAATAAAAGAATTGCTTTAAAGCTTTGCGTTTAATCCAACAACATATTTTACTCATTTGGACTAGGCAAGATTTCTAGATCGTCTTCCTCACGTCGGCCAGGATCGAAACTCTAGAGCCGCCGCCATTGTCGCTCATGTTCTCCCGGAGAGAGAGAGAGCGAGAGAGAGTCCGATGGAAAAGTGTGGGAAAGTAATTATCAAGGCTACATGGAAATGACAAGGAAGAGTTTGGCAAATTTTCACTTTGTATTTATGAGCATTTGTCTTTTTTGACACGCTAGTTTGAGGAAGCAAGCCAAGGAAATATTGAATATTAATTTAAATGACATAATATTTATTTTATCCATATTTGTTTTTTTGTCAGAAATTTATTTTTTATCTGTTAAGTATTTATTGATATATTGAAAAATATGATGGAAGGGTTTTAGAGCGATGGGGCCCATTTCTAAAGAGAATGAAAAGCTAAGGGTGGGAACCTTTCTCTGATAATTTGGCATGTGAAAAATGTATAATCAGTTGGGCATAGTCTATATGAATTAAATATGAGTTATATTTAAATAAGGGTTATATTTAAATAACCCATCATGACCCATTTTACCATGCCTGGTTTTTTCATTAATCAATTTTGACCCACTTTGATGATGAGTTACCCATTCTAGTAGGAGCCCATTAAATATGAGTTGCAAAATCCCAGCTCTGCCCGTGTGACGTTTGAATGGGAGTTTTGTGTTTCATATTATGCTTTTTCCCTCTATTAGACCTACTTAGTTTGTGTTGATATTAAATTTCCTATATTTATTATGCTTCTAACAAGCTTTTTAGTTTTTACTGCGTTGTGGCTATATTATTGAAGGCCGTAATATCTAGAAGAAGAAAAAGTGTCACTTGGGATCAAATTAGACGAGTATTGTAAACAGGATTGTGAAAGTCTAATATTATGAAGTTGACCCTAATCTGGCAGCAGTGTTTCTTAAAAGCGATTTTCACCTTGATCACAACAACTGTAGCATATAGCAAATGGATTGGCAACAGGCGTAAACACAGCATTGCTATGCTATCATGCTATTAAGTTGCTTAAATTCTGAAGATCCGACCGAAAAGCCTTCAAGTCGTATCATATATGATGCACATCGGTTATCAGGTTTATCTACAATAAAGGATCTTCAAGCGTTGTACTACTTGCTCAATATCAAGTCTGAGTCTTTTTCACGGAAAAATCCATCAATGGTTTCAAAGATAAGATTAAGAACATCTATTCATACAAGTATAATCAGCTATTTCATAATTGCTGCGACTAGTTACATCACCTTCCCAAATTGCTAAAATCATTCAGAAAACATTTTAAGCCAAATAGCAAGCAAATGAATGTTCCTTCCAGTTGAGTGACAATAATGCATGCACCTTAAAACTAATGGCGGATCGTTCACAAGGATAAGCATCGACTGAGACAACAAGCCATCCTGCCCGATCCAAGTGCCCGTCTCATAGGAAAAGCTTTCTGTATTCCCCTGCTTCCTGGGCCAATTCCTCAAAGCTCCGATCTTTTCTTTCCTTATCTAAGTTGAGCTTTTGCTTCAGTTCCTTCTCCTTCTCATCTATCTGTGCGATTAAAGGTATATTCAATCATAAATAATTATGTTTCGGACTGAAGGAAACCAGCTGGGTGGATGAGATTTGCACTTCTTACAGCATCATAGATCTCATCATTCTCCTTAAAATCACCAGCCTTGCGAGGGAGAATATGAATGTGAACATGGGGCACAGTCTGTCCAGCTTGCGGCCCATCCTAGAATAATTAACAATTACCACACCAAACAGAAAGGAAAAATGAACAGAAACAATTTTAGCACGAGAAGACATTCATCTTCAGCATGATTTTGAGCCCTGGACCCTAGACTGCATCCATCGTCATCAGTCTAATTTCTGACAATGCTGGACATTCAATTTCAAGGAGAATAGAACTTGCCAACCATTCAAAAAGTCTTTAAGAACCTTACTGCCACATCTTCAGATAATGTTACCAAAATTGGGTGCAATTGCACTGATGTCGTTAAAATTAAATGAATTTTCCATCGGGTGACAAAATTTTTGTTCTAACCTCTCAACCACGAAACCTTCAATTTATTGCAATAATTGCACTTTGACCAGAATTTGGCCAATTTGCCAGTGAAATGCTAACATGGTGCCCATGTAATTGTGACAATGACAGGTCCATCTTGTTAGCAATTCACTAGGTAATTGGCTATGTTACTATTGAAGTGCATCAATTGCAAAAACATAGTAACTTCATTGCATTGGATGATTGAAACCGTAGTAGTGACCTGATAGCAAATCCACTAAAACTTCAATGACCATGGATAGAAATAGCTCTAATCAATCTGAAAATCCCCTTCATGTAATTGCGATAGAAAACAGTTAGGGTTCTTTAGTACAAATAATAAAAGTGGAAGTAATATAAACTGGACTTTCTTATTGATCAGCCAAGAGAATCATCTGAAACACAGAGCTATATTTCTTATCAACATATATTTTAATTGAACTGTTATTTACTATTCACTAATCCATATCATGTGACATTCAGATGCCAGAGAATTGGAATCAATTTGAGGAGTCAGATATACATCACCTAAGGTGGCATATTGAGGGTCGCTGTGGCTTTTACAATTCAACCAATTTAGCAAGTCAAATTCGACCAATTGAATTGCACGGAGAAGATGATTTTACATGCAAGGAAAAAAGAGTTGAGTTCAAAAGTTACAACTGCCTTACTTGAATTGTAAAAGTCAGAGATGATGCTTTGTGGTAGTGTTCCAACTGACCACCAACTTTCTTTGCAGTAAGCCATAGATCAGTAGTCTCATCAGCACTAAGATCAACAAAGCGCTTTACTTCCCGTCTTGGGCAGATGAGCACATGTATATAATGTCAAGTGAAACATTTTATGCATCATCAATGCCTTAACTCATGTAAAACCAAATTGAAGTTTGAGCCAATCTAGATGACCAAGGAAGATTGATCTGGAGATAACTAATTACCATGCGGCTCAATCCTTAATTTTGGCCACCAACAGAGATAGATATACATAAAAACATGCCCCCAACAGCTAGACAAATATTTGCGATCAGATTTATAACAGAGTTCATCATGCACTAAGGCACGACTCTGACAGCTGAACACATGAGATCTGAAGGTGCTCTCAGAAAGCATTGTCAAACTAATGCCACTCTAATGCATTGCAGGTTGAGTTTTGAAGGTGCTCTCAGAAAACAGTGTCAAACTAAGAATGTTGTGATTCATTACTACTGCTAAATCTTATGTACTGACTGTCCAAACTAGGGAAGCTGTCCATACGAGATGTAAAAAATTCCAGGGGTACACCATATGATAGATCAAGTTGGGATTTAGACAAGCTGAACAGGGTTTACTTTTTTTTTTTTTTTTTTTTCTCTTTACCAAAAAAAAAAAAAAAACAGGGTTTACTTTTTGATAACATAAAGAGACCAGCTTCAATGTGGCCGAAGCAATGATGAAAGAGATAAAGACAATCACTCTCACTGGATCCTCATGTTTTATGGATCCAACAACTACGTGAAGATATAGGTACAGGGAGATGCGAATCCCTTGTGAGGTGGGTTGCTTTCTCGGTGATAGGTCTGGTGGCACATTTGACTTCATGGTTTCGCTCGAAATCTCTAACCACTCAACACCCGTCATCTAAGATGGAGCAACAAATGTTTGGGCACTCTCTCACAAATTATGCTCAAAGAAGGTCTTCAGCCCCATCATGTTGTCCCAAACACTTACCCATCAATAAAAACAAAAGTGCTACCATCGAATTTGATTACGTGCAAAGGATATGACCTGCAAGGTAATAAATCCAAATCAAAACCAAGCACATTAAGCATAGTATCCAGAAGCAGAACAGAGAACTACAAAAGGAGAGATTAGACCAGTATGGCAAAGATTTTCTAGACCTTGAAAATGCAACTATGGACGCTAATGGTTGTTCAGTTAACCGCACAACAACATTGCTTACAATCCATTGGATATAAAGCAATGCACTGCTGGCTGGGGGTTCTGTTGAAAAGTTTTCTGATTCAAGCTAAATGCATTGGGTGCTTCCTACTTTAACTACCAATCTGTGATGGCATAGGATCAGCTCTTTCATGCGAACTGAAACCCGCTAGAAACTGAGAGGACAATTTCCTTTCCTACCAACTAAAATCTACAATGAATGTAGCACTCGCCAATTATGTTAAACCACCAACGTGTCTTTTGGGCATTGAGAGAGAGAGAGAGAGAGAGAGAGAGAGAGAGAGAGACCGGGAAGAACAGGACGCAAATTGACCATGGCAAAGGACAGGGAGGAGGTGTAAAATACTTCCGCAGGGTCGATCTTGTAAGGTCCAAAAGCGAAAGCCTCCGATGCCATCTGCATCAATCAGAACACGTTAAAAGGGGACTCTGATTTCCGACAGATTTCGATCTCGACTTCAATTAACAAAAGATATTTCGTCAAACGAGGGGAGTGAACGAAACAACGCAGAAGGATCATACACTGCAACCTTGGACTTGAACGTGGTGAATCCTCGGAGCCCCGTCGATCGACGACGACTGGGGACGAGCAGCAACAACCTGGAACCGGAAGAGAGCAGCAGAGACTGGGTCGGCTTCATCACGAGAACAAGCGCAAACAATCAACCTGTTAAGCCCAGAAGAGGGGACGAGAAGAGGAGAAGAAGACCAAACCAAAGACAGAGTGTCGAAACGAAGGTGGGAAAGAAGAGCTTACACAGTCGAATCAAGAAGAAGGAGATGATTGGGGCTTTGACACGAAGATGACAAAGCAGTAGAGCAAGGGATGCCGGTGCAAGAAGTACCAAGTGTTTGGTAAACAAAATCTAAACGGTCCATCTGATTAACTCCAAATTTTAGTGCCGATTTTATAAGGGTTAATTCTATAAAAAATCTCAAACCGATACATTTCTGACAATTTTACCCTAAACTAATTTTTTGACTACGAAAAACCTCAAACTGGTATATCTGTGACAATTTGATCCCGAACTAATTTTTTGACTATGAAAAACCCCAAACTGGTACACCTGTGACAATTTTACTCTGAACTAAGTTTTTGACTACCAAAAACCTCAAATTGGTACGCCTGTGACAAATTTACCCTATATTAGTTTTCGTTAAATTTTACTATTAAATTATTGAGTTTGATGACACATAATAATTTATAGATGTACTAGTTTAGGGTTTTACCTCTATGTTTATCACAAATTTACAAATTTGTGATTTTTTTGTGATATTAATTTAATTTAATGGAAGGTAAATTTGTCAAAAGTGTATCAATTTAGGATTTTTTGTAGTAAAAAAATTAATTCGGGGTAAATTTATCACAGGTGTACAAATTTGAGGTTTTTGGTGATGAAATATTAGTTCGGGGTAAAATTGTCAAAAGTGTACCAGTTTGGGATTTTTTGTGATCAAAAAATTAGTTCAGGGTAAATTTGTCATGGGTGTATCAGTTTGGGGTTTTTGGTGATGAAAAATTAGTTCGAGGTAAAATTATCAAAAGTGTATCAATTTAGGGTTTTTTATAGTCAAAAAATTAGTTCGAGATAAAATTGTCACAGGTGTACCAGTTTGGGGTTTTTCGTAATATTAACCCATTTTATAATTGCAATCATCAAATTAGATATAAAGACGGAGTCGGGTAATCTTCAAAATTGAGTGTATGTTTGCTCGTGTGCTCGTCATGTGGGTACCTCACTTTTTCATGGTGTTCGTTGCGTGGTAAGACGCATGGCATAATCTTGCGACCGTAGCCCAAACAGCTTAATGACCAGTAATTGTCATCTCACATTTTGATTACCTTTTATTGAATTTAGATTTCATAGTTTATCCAATTCAGCTAAAACTGATTGATTAAATTTAAAATAAGATGGATTGATTACAAAATCAAAAGTTTAATATGAAAAATAATTTAAACTGATTTCATTCAAACATTTTTAATTCATTGAATGAAAAAATATCAATAGATGAAAAATTCAATTCATGTAAAACTAGACAAAATGTTATCACGTAGCCAAAGATGTTATTCAAATTTGTTTTAATTGATTGGTAGGGAGACATCATCTTGAATTCAACTTTGCCAAAACTACTTTACATTTAACTAAGCAATGAATAAAGATCTTTTTTCAATGAACTTCAATGACTACAACCTCATACAATGAGGTACACTTCACTCATTCAAATGTTTCTTTTTTGAAGTTTCCCTCGTGTCGCGACCTACCCCTCGAGGGCCGCCTCAGAGAAGTAGGTTTAGAGGTACTTTATTGGACTCTTCCTAAATCCATACCTCGTGTGACATTGATTGTTAAAATCTATTTATTCGATAGGAGTCGCCACTAACCACGATTAAGGGTCGGCTAGAAACCCTAATCGAGATACGGGAATGTTATCTCGAAAACATATGCAACCAAAGATTCTTAGGGATCGGAGACTTGATTACACTATTTTTTCAACTAATGCCCTTTCGGTACCTAAAGAATTTTGAATTTTCATCATAACCATTCTAAAAGGGAAAAACAACAATCAATGAATTTAAAGTGCGCAATCAAATGAAATCAAAATAAAAATGCAAAAATAGCGACCTAGTATCGTCTCTAAAAAAACAATAAAAAATCCCTAAGGTAAAACGCTAAAGGCTTATTCAATTTTGGGATCAAATTTTATTCAAACCTAAAGTGTTCATTAAAAGCCCTAAACCAAGACAATTCTACATTTTTTTATTTTTTTCTGAATTTTTTTATTTTATATTTTTTTGATTTTTGGGAAAATGGACATCGGACCGGGTCAGGGAAACCCGGTCCGATTTGCCGGTCTGACCCGGACCCAGGGGGTCCGGGTTGGGTCGACTCGGGCAATCTCTTGGGCTCAATGTGAATAAAGCCCAAATTATCAAATTTCAGTTTTTTTATTCATTTAGGCCCAATTCGAATTCAGCCCACTTTCTATTAAACCATTTAAGTCCCTATTCCTTGTTCGGCGCAGATTCTAGCCCGTCGGATCCTCTCCAACCCAGACCCGTACTCGACCCGGTCTTTATTTTACCCGAATTCTATTTCTTTTTTATTTTCTATCTTTATTATTTTCTTTTTGGTCTTCTTCTTCCTTACGTGATTTCCTTCCCCGAGAGCTCACCACCAGGATTCCAACTTTGAGCTTCACCGGAGCAACTATTCCTCCGGCCATCTATTTACTCAAGCAACCTACCACTAACTCGCCTTCGTCCACCACCAATCCCGGCCATTATTAGATCGCCGGCCGCTTGTTCCGATCATTGTTCCGACTAACCTTTACCGACGGCCATTCTCATTCATCAACTAATAATCCTCAAGCAATAGCAATAAATGTACACATACATGGCAGAGAAACGGAAACGAGGAAGCTAACACAGACGGACTTTAACCGTGGGCACCTTCGGCATGGAAAATGGATCTCCGGCGAAGGTTTCGCTCGTGGCCGATTCATGATGTGCAAGTGCCATTAAAAAAAAAAAGAAGAAAAATTCGGCATCAGTTTCAGTTCAACAATTAACGGTGCAAATATGAATCAGATTTAAACCTAAGAGCTTTCACACAATCGTTTACTCAAAATCAGTTTTAATATTCTTTTAAGCAAATCGCCAAACAAGTAGCATGCGACTCAAGAAATGAGATTCCGATTTGATTCCGATACGATTCTCGATCACGAAATGATGTGTAGGTGCCTAAATCATGTTATTCCACAACAAATATGCCTTATTCTATCAGATTTTCGCACAAACTCGGCAATTGAATCAAGCCTATTTTCTCGGCCAAAACAGGGCATATTTGAGATAGAAATCCTACTTGGTTTGGAAGCAGCGTGAAGTCTTCACGATCGTCTACGAATAGGAACGCGACAGGTTTGGGATATCCGGCTAAACAGCGATGAGCAACGCCGACTCGCACTTCCCAAGTAACAAACCAAAAATGACGAACAAACTTTTCCGGCGAAGATAAAGGAGCGACCGGAGATCAAAGGGGAGGAAATTTGCCGGTAATCCTCCACGTGAATAGAGGAACCGAACGCTTTCCTCTCCAGGCCCTTCTCTCCCGGCGACGTATGTTTTCTCTCCTTCCCCCCGAACTCTCTCGGCCAACCCCTTGTATTTGTTTTTTTTCTTCTTCTCTTCTTCAGTCGAGCGAGTATCCCCGTCCCTTGCGTCCACCGTGCATTTTGTTTTGCTCATAACAACTTCTACAGCTTAGCAAGCTTCTAGAACCTTGCCTGGATTTGCGTCAGTCACCTGTTTGTTTCGTCACTGTCACTCTCGTTCACGGATGCTCCCCCCGTCCGTCACCATCTTATGCTCACAAGCGTGAGCAAGCGGAAGAGATGACAGGTGTGAGACTGGGCTAGGGTAAGTAGAAATGGGCTGAAAGGAAAAAGTTGGGCCGAAAGGCAAAATATAGAAAAAGAAAAGAGAAGAAAAGGGCCGAATTCGGCCCAAACAAGGAACGAAAGGAGGGCCAGATGCGCAGCGGGCTGAACGCATGAATTGGGCCCAATTGAACTAGAATTTTTTTGTCTATTTATTTATTAATTTTTTATTTGATTTCTGATTTTTTTTTTGGTGAGGTGTCAACAGCTCGTACATGTCACAAAAGAAGATAATTGATAGGAAATTGATGTCCCAAATGTGTAAATTATGCACCAAAGAATCAAATATTTTTGCATATGAGTTAGGCAAATTGTCAAACATGTGATATCCATATAGTATGGATAAAGAAATGCTAAGCTGAATGAAAACTACCCATTTGCTAGGGGCGAGCGATTTCAAGTTTTATGCAGATTTCACATAAAACCTAGAACTTTATCCATGGGAACAAGTTTTTCATTTTTTGGAACTTGGAATTTACTTTGCATACATTGAAACCTGAAACCTACCCTATCATAGGTTCTAAGGTCGATTCTAAGGTCTACCTAGGTTCCACCTGTGTTATTAATTGAACAATTGCAATGAATCATTACCTTCAATGACCACCACTTGCTGCTACGATCCACTAACCATAACTTATATTTAGACACAAGAAGAATATGAAATATTAACAAGTCATAAAATGAAAACTCAGACTAATGGTTCTAGATATATACTCATCATCTAATGCCATGGAACACCGTAAGATCACGCAAAGGCATAGACCAAGAAAAAACACAAAAAATTTGTTTAAGGTTAAAAGTTCCAAGTTCCACCTATCTAAAACCTGGAATCTACCCATCAGAACTTGGAACCTACCTTGTATGCTTTGAAACCTGGAACCTACAGGTTCTCCCTGGTCAAGTTCTCAGGTTTCAAGTTCTACCCTGAAACTATGCTCACCCTTCAAGGACAGTGCTTGCACATCCTAAATATTTCATTATTATTTTTTCTTGGGATAAGTGTACCGAAAGTCGTACAACTTGTCATGAAAGTGCAATTGAGTCCTAAAACTTTTAAAAAATACAATCAAGTCCAAAAACTTGTCACGAAAGTGCAATCGAGTCCTAAAAATTTCAAAACATGCAATCAAGTCCTAAAAGTTGTCATGAAAGTGAAATCAAATCCTAAAACTTTCAAAAAGTGTAATTAACATAAGGACTTCATTAAGCCAATTTGACAAGTTTTAGGACTTGATTGCACTTTTTGAAAGTTTTAGAACTTAAATTACACTTTCATGATAAGTTTAGAACTTAATTACACTTTTTGAAAGTTTTATGACTCAATTGCATTTTTATGACAAGTTGTCGGACTTCCAATGCCCTTTTCCCTTTTTCTTCTTCTTCAACATTCTTTCTACAACACTAGAGCAGCTATCTTTCCATATGAGCTTTGATCAGCTGATGGCCACCTGTATCCAGATATCCTTGGTTTAGGTTAATTGTTGAATCTTTGTGAATATGTATGGTCTCTAAATACAACTCTTTACATGTCTATTTTTATCATCTTGTTTAAAACTTCCTTAAGCAATATTGTCAACTTAATAACCACAATCTTCTTCACAAAAATCAATATCTTTGATGCTTGGCTAGGCATAATCTTCTTGCATTAGGAGTGATCACAGATGAAGAAGGGCATGGTAGTGCAATGGAGAAGATTGCATTAGGAGTGATAACAGACATCGGGATGGGTGTTTTGTTTTCGGAAACGCGATTTTATCTTCAGCATTCGGACTTTGGCTCACAAAAAATAGAGTCGGCAAAGTCGACGTTATACTAATATTTGACACCGATAGTGTTGTGCAGCTGAATTAAGAAGGTTGGAAAACACCTCCACCACAATTGCAAAAAGAAAAATAAAAGGAGAGAGGGGATCTCCTTATATAACTCTTATTTCCCTGCTGAAGAAAGAAACCCTTAACAATGCTCGCTAAGGAACACAAGTGAATCCAAGTGACAAATGGGCAAGTCAAATAAATGCTTTTCGAGATGCTAATAAATGAACCTAGAAATTCAAGGGCTTACTTTCTTCCTCATGACAGATACTTTCAAAGGAGGAGGGGTCGATGCTTAAATTTATGGGAATAACACTCTTTCATTGACGCATTAACTCATTTTTATTATCGAGTACATAACATGGTCACGAGTTTCAATGCGAATTATTATAAGTTGCTTTGCAATCTTTCGAGCATGCATTTGCACATACTCCAAGCTCCTTGGCATCTGCAAGTATTGTTAGACTTTGATTAGAAAACATTCTGCTTGGTAAATTAAGAAGAGGACAAAAAATTCTCATGAATGAATTGATGGGGTATTTGATAAAGCAAGTTCTTGATATGCTCTCTCTCGCCTGAAGAGCCCCTCTCTATCACCTGGATAGCTTTGCCCTAAATCCCATTTCCTTCCAAAACCCATAGAATCCATGTCGCCAATAATACCATCGTTCTCTCCTACTCTCTACCCTCACACCTTTCCAAAACCCTTATTTTCTATGTAAATCGCTCAGAATGGCGAGGATTAAGAGCAAAAACAAACGACGTTGAAGAAGAGAGGCGCAACTACAGCAAAATGGCAAAATGCGGTCTCCGGGTGCAGTCGAAGGCAGATTAGCCCCCTCCTCTTGCGCCACACCTTTCTGGATGTCCAGGAAACTATTCACTTCAGTTCAAGGTTCAAAAGCAAAAGAAAAAATGGCGAAGAAGAAAGCAACGATTGTAGACACTTGTCTTCGAGCTGGGTCCTTTTCCAATTTCTGGTATGTTTCCCTCTCCTCTAGGTGGCGCCACTCTTGGGGTATCTATGGAAGAAGCATAGTTGTAAGAAATCGCATGCTAGGTGCGTTAGGTCGATTTAGTCACAAAATCTAGCAATATGGAAGAAAACAGAGAACGGGATCTAAGGATGGTGGCCTTGTGTAGAAGGTTAGGACATCTCTGGACAGGAAGAAAAAATGCTGTGTTAGACAATGTGGTGACTGAAGACAAATTACAAGAGTGTGAACGTACTGTCTTTGGTAAACTTCTTGGAAGTCCTTCTGTCAATTTCCAAGCTTTCCAAGCCACGATGAAGAAAGCTTGGAAATCGAATTCTGTCATATGCAAGCATCTACAACCAGGTCTGTTTTCATTTGAGTTTGAGTCTATGGAGGAGAGAGACAAAGTACTGAACTCTAGACCATGGTCCTTCTCAAGCCATCTGCTGGTAATAAAGTTATGGGAACCGAGTATGCCTCGACACTGCATTATATTCGATTCTTGTACCTTTTGGGTTCAAATTCATGGCTTACCTATAGAGGGGAGGTCTGAAGCAGCAATAAGAGAAATTGCAGAAAATGTAGGTGAGGTTTCAGAAGTGCGCATAGAAACAAAGGGATTTGCATCCATTGTGGTGGGGAGAGCTAGGGTCCTGTTAAAATTGTCAAATCCCCTCTCTTCGAGCATGCTCTCTAGCTTTAGAGGTAAGGAGCATTGGCTGGACTTTAGGTATGAAAGACTTCCCCACTTGTGCTACTTGTGTGGGGTAATTGGGCATTATGCAAAAAGTTGTGAACTTGTGCCTTATGAGGTCGAACTCCTTTCCAAAACTGAAAAACTGTTTTACGGGTCCTAGCTAAAAGCTAAAGAGAACTCTTGTAGTCCATTTTGGACGGCCTTTTATGGAGAAATTTTGGAGGTGGAAGGGGAGCAGGAGATGGTGCTGGAAACCCCAGAAAACTCTGGATTGGTTACCTTGGTTCAGAATAATGCAAGCAGCCCACACACAAGACCGAACAATTTGCAAGAGGATAGAGGAAAGAGGAAACTAACAGAAAATGAGCTTTTGGCCCTAGTGAGCACTCCAGAAACCGAAGAAGATGTTGATCTTGATTTAGCTATTTCGCTGCTGATCGACATATCTTCATCACAGACAGTGGGCGATAGACTGCAGAGCAAAAATAGAAAATTGAAGGCAAAGAATCATAAGAAGGGCAGAAGATTTGGTCCGTATGATCAGAAAATTTCTAAAGGACAATTGATGGATGAAACACAGCTATTAGAAACTCCGGTGCAACTTGCAAAAGAACCCAATCAATGGGCTTTGGTGGCTAGCCCTAATAAGCCATCGGGTTACAAATGAAGCTGTTCTGCTGGAACTGTCAGGGGTTGGGTACATCCTTGACAATTCAAGCCCTAAGGGCCATTATGGTCCAGGAAAGGCCCGATGTGATATTTTTTATGGAGACCAAGAATCAGGAAACTACAGTTCGTAGTGTAAGCAGAAATTTAAACTTCCAAAACTGCTATATTGTTAATCCAGTAGGGATTGGGGGGGGGGGGGGGGCTTGGCTTTGCTGTGGAAGGTTGGAATTCCCTTGAGTGTTAATTCATCCACAAATGAGTTCATTGATAGTACTCTTAAGGATGATGAGATGGGTATACAATTCAGGGCTACCTTTGTTCATGCCCCAACATGGTTTCAGGACAAATTAAAATTATGGGAAGAGCTGAAGATGCTGAGTATCCAGAACACCTTGCCTTGGGTGTGTATAGGGGACTATAATGAAATCTTGAATTACTAGGAAAAGCTAGGGAAGAGGCCTCCGGAACAATAGTGTCACGTCCCGAACCCTATGAAGCGCAACATCCCTGCCGAGGTCGAACTTGTGCAACGCCCCAGGAAGCGTCGCCGACCCAAAACCCAAACAGAGATCGAGACATATGCGGAAGCAACATAAACACCCGTACAAATAAAACAACACTAGACCAAGGATAGCACAACAACAACAACGGGATAACAAATATACACTTATATTAACCAGGGAAACATATACAATATCCATTTACAGAGAGCACCAAAAACTAAAAGCGGTCAACGGCCACCACTGACAAAAAGGGGTAGGCGGCCAGGCGGTTAGACTACTACCTAAGGTGGGGCTCCGATCAAAAAAGTACTAGCCCAACCTATCTGAGGCTATGGCTAACCCTACGAAACCCAGTCCGGGTCGGATCCCGAGGACTCGGAAGATGAAGAACTATCAGACAGCTCCACCTCGGAGTCTAAGGAATCCAACTCGGACTCGGCCTCTGCTGGCTCCTCCTCGGAATCCATCTGCTCAGGCTCGCCCTCCTGATCGAGGTCCTGCTCCATGGGCTCCGGGTCAAAGTCCCAATCCACCGGCTCCTCGTCCATAGGGTCCGGCTCATCCACCTCCCAGACGTCAGGTCCGGCGCCAGAACTCGAAGTCCCCTCGGCTGTAATATCGGGGCTCGCTAGGTCTCCGTCGGCACACTGCGGGTCCATCTCGCCTAGCCCGTTAAACGGGACATCAAAAGTCTGAAGAGGTCCATACTCCCCGGAGTAGTCTCTAAAACACCACGCTACATACTCGTGGGTCTCAAAATGCGTCTTCCCCACATCAACCCATACCAAAGTATAATACCTAATATACATTTCCCCGTTCCTTACGGGGTACACGGACATCGTCTTCTCTATATGATGTGGAATCCCAAAATGAACTGGAACTTCTAACATCTTCAAGGCCGGGGGTCTGAAATATTGGGTTTTAACAACAATGAGACGAATCTCAGCGAGTAAAACCCCTTAAACCTAAACTAGGCTAACATGCACCTCCTGACAGGCAACAAATCACATACAACTAGCAATAATCGACAATCAATTAACCTAGGCCCTCGGGCCCAGATCGAGCACACAATTAACCCTGCAGGTTAGAAGTTCGTAATAATACTCATGGCACATACGCGATCACACTTAGTCAAACATACGCCATACGCATGCTCATACTTATTAATGCCTGCCTTATACACGAGTCACCGATACGCACAACTGCCAATACACTCTTGCACACATATGCCATGCTCATGATTCGGCTCAGTAATACACACTAGCACATTGCTCATTTCTCAATTAGAGATCGACCCCCGTAAAACGCCTCAGGTCTATCAATCAATACCAATACTTCATTGCCCGCGTAAAACGCATCATGCCCGGTGTCTCTAGCCCGCGTAAAACGCATCAGGCGCAACACCGATCTCTATATACGGACCAAAACCCGCATAAAACGCATTAGGCTGGTCGTCTTCCAATAGAACCGGGTATCGTCCCGCGTAAAACGCATCAGGACTCATAATGATCACACGCTCACACAACCAATTTTATCTGAACCCTGCGTAAAACGCATCAGGGCAATTAAGGTGATCACATGCTCATGTCAGGCACGCATACTCGCACAATTCCCGAATCAAGCCAATGTTCAATCATGCGAAATACATGGCCATGCAATCCTGCACTCGGGCAATCACACAATGCACAGTGAGCATCCAATTTCTACTCAGGCACGTAGTCAATCAATGTCAGGACATACTCAATAAAATGCCACGACGTGCTCAATTAATCATTCGACATGCTCATATTAATCACAATACACCCAATCAACATACTAGCATGTCCATAAAGCAATTCTTTTCAATATTGCATAGCACATAATCAACGCACACAATTCACGTGATTAGAACAATATAACTTCGCACTCTCGAGGCCCAACATGCTCATCAATTCTCGGTCACATAAGGCAATCGACATGGCAATCCCAAATTAACACCCAATCAAGCACGAATCAATCACTCAATGGACAATTACACGGCATATTCGGGATTTCACAATTAAATCCTAAACTTCCGAACTTAGGCCGATTAATCCCAATAATTTTCCAGCCATGAACAGCCCACTCTAGGGCACTAGACCACATCAAAATCAGCACATAAGGCTCCCAAATCATCTCATAGTCCACCACAATTAAATCAGCCCACTAATCAAATCTTAAATCACCTAATTAACCCATAATTAACCATAATCCTATCTAGAAATACTTAATTAGCCTAATTAGGGTTTAGGGACTAATACTCACAATTCCTAAGCTCCAACTTAGAGGCTGAACTGGCGGGGGAACGGGCGATCCAAGGTGGCTCACGGCGGCGGCGTCCCGGCGGCTCACGCCCAAGGGGGCTGATCGGCGGCTATGCCTCTCGGACGAAGGGAGGAAGGGAGAGGGAGGAGAGGATGGGACAGTCTGGTGGTGGTGATGAGATGAGGTGGGCGGTCGGTGGCTGGACGGCGCTCCGGCGGTGCTCCTTCGGTGGCGGTGGTGCTCACGCCGAACAAAGGAAATGGAGGGGAGGAAGAATCGGCGAGAGGGAGAGAGGAGAGGAGAAGGGAGTTGGCTGGTGGTGAGAGGAATGAGAGAGAGACAAGAGCATTTATTAGTCTAAGGGTTTGACCAACTTTTTCCTAATCCCCACTTTACCCCTCTCTCACTTGGCTAATATCAATCTAAGTCCAATAATTGAGGGGCATTTTGGCCCAAGATTTTCTGCATTATTGGGCTGATAATTATCCAAGATTTAATCCCTCAAATTAATCTCCAAAAATTCCTAAAATTCGGAATACCAAAAATAGGCCTAGGGGCAAAATCGCCATTTTCTGATTTCGGGCCGAATTTCTATTTTCTGACCGTACTGGTCCAAAATATATTTGGCCACACTAAAATGACGTCGTCCTCGCAAAATAGTCGCGTACGTCCACGAAGTTCGACGTCCAAGTTCGGATCCAATTTCGCGATCAAAATTGATCAATTTAAAATTTTAGGGTCTCTCACTAACGGGCGGCTATTTAGGGGTTACGCGTATTGACCTAGGGTTACTCAAGTCATGATGGTCTCGATTACCGGGAGAACGGGAGGAATTATCGCTAGTTCCGGAGGTCGCGATCGTTCGGTTTAAGTTCGGGATTTGTTCGCCACGAGTACTCTCGGTCGTGCGGAATCACCCGCGATCCGATCATACGTCATTGGCCAAACTAAATCCGTCACTTTCCTCGGATCGGCCCACATTGGCCCAAAATATTTCCTCGTCGTTTCTCGGAATCGGTGCCCGATTCGCGATCGGGTCCCTAGTCCACGTACCGTTTTCCTAGTTAGCTATTCCCTTTTGGTCAGTATCCCGAGAGTGATCAGTTCCGGGCGAGACTTACTAAAATTACATGAGAATAATATCAATATCATTGATCCCGGAAATGGGTCGAAATTCAGGATGTTACAAATATAGACTGAACGCTTTTAGAGATTTCATCAATGCTTGTGGTTTAATGAATTTAGAGAGTAAAGGTTGCGCATTCACTTGGGCGAACAATCGAGAAGGGCAGGACTATGTTAAAGAAAGACTGGACAGGGCTGTTTGCAATATTGAGTGGAGAATATCATTCCCTTAAGTTGAGGCCTTCGCTCTACCAGCTATCGGATCTGATCATAGCCCTATCTTATTGATATTATCAGCCGAACCTCCTAGGAGAAAGAGAATTTTTAAATTCAAAGCATTTTGGCTGGAACATGAGGATTGTAGGAGGTTAATCACACAAATTTGGAATCAAGACAGATTATAGCATTCTAATCTAGTGCGAAAAATACATGAAGTTTCCAAAGGATTGGCAACATAGAGTATGAAAACCTTTCAGAACAGCCATAAGAAGATCAAAGTATTGCAAGAAGAACTCATGGGCTTAACAAATGATCACAATTTGCAAAATAGTCAGAACAGAAAGAGGGCCATTACTAAACAGATTGCAACACTGTGGAGACAGGAGGAAATGTACTGGGGAATAAGGTCTCGAATCAATTGGCTGAAGTGGGGTGATAAGAACACAAAATATTTCCACGCCACAACAATTCAAAGAAGACAGAGGAACAAAATATCGATGCTTAAAAATGCAGAAAACATATGGATTCGAGATCCGAAGAGGTTAAAAGAGATGACAGTTGACTTTTTTCAAGAACTCTATAAATCAGAGGGCCCCCGAGAATTTGAACCTGTTTTGCAACAATGCCCCACTATTGTCACGGCTGAGATGAACCAATTTTTGACAGCTCAAATCACAATGGAAGAGGTCCAAACAGCATCTTTTCAATTGGGCTCGTTGAAGACTCCGGGACCTGATGGCTTGAATGGCCAATTCTACCAAAGAAACTGGGAAAGTATAAAGAATGGGGTTTTTGAAGAAGTGAAGGACTTTTTTCATTCTGGAAATCTAAACCCAGAACTTAATAGAACATATATCACCTTGATCCCAAAAGTTCATCACCTGGAAGGCTTGGATCAGTTCAGACCAATCAGCCTATGCAATTTTGCATACAAAATTATTTCGAAAATCATGGCAAATAGATTGAAACAGTGGCTGCCAGCTATAATAGAAGGAGAATAAAGTGCTTTTGTGAGAGGTAGACAAATACAAGATAATATTCTGGTTGTTCAGGAAGTCCTCCACCAATTGCGAATCAGAAAAAGGAAAAGAAAATTCCAGGCAGTGGTGAAACTTGACATGAAAAAAGCCTATGACAGGGTAGAGTGGGATTTTCTTGAGGCTAGCATGTTGAAAATGGGGTTTAGTGACTGGTGGGTGCGGAGAATAATGAAATGTGTCACTTCTGTCTCTTTCAGTGTAAAATTAAATGGAGAATCATTGCCCTACTTTAAGCCAACACGAGGGATAAGACAAGGGGATCCCATATCTCCCTATTTGTTCATTATAGTAGCCAACACACTCCATATTGATGAAAAAAGCAATTCAGGACAGCACAATTTCTGGTATTAAACTCAACAGGTACTGTCCAGTCCTATCTCACCTCCTTTTTTCTGATGATTCCATATTCTTCTTAGACAGTAAGCTCATCGAATGTCAAAATCTTGCATTGATTCTCAATCAATATTGCTATGCATCTGGGCAAGCCATTAACTTAAACAAGTCTGGAATCTTCTTTAGCTCATGCTGTCCACAGAGTTTGAGAGATAATATGGCAGCTGAACTTAGAATCCCAGAGATCCGAAAGACTGGCAAATATTTAGGGATTCCTTCAGATTGGGGTGAATCCAAGAAACAAATGTTCGTGTGGATTTTGGCAAGAGTCAATATGAAATTAGAAGGGTGGAAGGAAAAATTAATCTCAAAGGCAGGGAAAGAAACCCTGATTAAAACTGTTGTTCAAGCTCTTCCCCAATATGCGATGTCAATATTCAAAATTCCAGTTTCAATTTGTAAGTCCATAGAAAGAAAGGTTGCGGCATTTTGGTGGAAGAATAGTGAATCAAATAAAGGCCTTCACTGGAAGAGGTGGGAAGTTCTCAAAACTAGGAAAGATCAAGAGGGAATGGGATTCAGAGACCTAATATCTTTCAATAGAGCAATGCTTGGCAAACAAGCATGGAGACTTTCTCAAAACGAGTTATCCATATGAAGCAAAATCCTCAAAGGCATCTATTTCCCTACAAGGTCATTCTGGCGAGCTGGGAAGGGGTCTCGGCCCTCATGGGGATGGCAGAGTATTCTGATGGGGAGAGATTCGATATCGAACTCAGTAATATGGTCGGTTGGCACAGGGGAAAAAATCAATATTCGAGAAGATAGGTGGCTAAAACGAGGATTAATAGGAGGACCAGCAACTTCTCGAGAACCAACCAGAGTTGCAAACCTAATCCAAAATGAGAATAGAAGATGGAATGAAGATTTGCTAGCAAGAATGTTTGATGAGCAAACTGTTAACGAGGTGTTAGCAATACCACTATGCAGTCATGCAATAGAGGACAAACTTGTGTGGACAGCTACAAAGTCAGGGGTCTTCTTGGTGAAAAGTGCATACAATCAGATTCATCAAAAGGAAAACACATAGAATGCAATGCAAGCCTCGTCATCTTTCAAGCCATCCCGCAAGCTATGGTGCATAATCTGGAATTTAAAAATCCCGCCCAAGGTTAGAATATTTCTATGGAGTGTATGCCAAAATGCTTTCCCCATAGCAGAAAACCTCTATAGGAGGAAAATCTTACCTCGACTAGCATGCCCCTTCTGTGATCAGGAAGCTGAAACGGTAGAGCATCTATTTCTTCTCTGCCCCTGGACCGAAGCCATCTGAACAGATCCCTCAATACAGATCAGAATCACACGTCAAGAAATAACACGGATTGAGGTATGAATTCATAACTATGAGCTACGGCTACATAAATTGCTGAATCTAGATGAAATGGCCATTCTTTTGTGGTTGATCTGGAAGGCCTGAAATGAATTTGTGTTTAGGAAAAAACCCCTAAATCCGAGCACCCTAATTGAGTTGGCAAGAATGATAATGCAAAATTATGGGAAGTGGAATCATCAAAGCTCTATTCTGCATGCTGAAAAGAGCCTTTTACCTCTGTGTTGGAAACCACCGATGAGAAACTCCTTCAAAATCAACATAGATGGATCCTTCCTTGGAGATGCAGCAAAAGGCGTGGTTTCTAGAATCCTCAGAAACAAAGCTGGTACCTTGCTGGAAGGCTTGGCCAGGATAATACCCGCGACCTCGCCGTTGCACATAGAACTGCAAGCTTTGCTGCATGCTCTAGACTACTTCGTCGACAGGAGAAAAGATGGAATTATGATAGAAACTGATTGTCTTGAAATAGTAAAGAAGCTGCAGGACCAGAGAGAAGTCGGCTGGGAAGAGGCAGCTTTCATCAGAGAAGCGCATATCCGAATGGCCCAATACACAAACCTTACTGTGGCCCATTGCAATAGATCCGCGAATCAAGCTGCCGATTGGGTCGCCAAAGCGCAACGTACAAATTCTCTTTTTTCATCTTGGCTAACCCGTCCCCCCAACCTTTATGGGAGTTGTTATGTTATGATGCCCCTTCGTCGGGTTGTAGTTTCAAGAACACTTAATTTTCAATCAAAGTGTTTCTATTTAGACCAAAAAAAAAAAATTAAGAAGAGGACAAAGCAGATAAATGAAGAAATCTTTAGACGTTCGGAGGAAAAAAATAAAATTTTGCTTGTAATATTTAGTTTCCCTCACTTCCGTCAAAGTATTTGGATTAAAACCTCGTCCTTTTTTAGGCCCGAATTCCTGCAATTATCTGTTTTTAACTAGGGTAAAAGAGAAGAAAATAAACACTCAATTTCTTAAGGGGAAAACAAAGAGATTTCAGCATAGCCAAAATAAAGAATCATATATTTCTCTTGAGATATGTACTAGAGAGGAAAATATCAATATAATCAATTTAGATGGCACCAAATAACGTGTCACCGAAAGTAGTTTCTCATCATACAAACACAAAAACCCCAATGACCTAAGCTTTTTCAATAGTTAAAAAGAAGAACCAGATGAATAAATAAATAACATCAAGGATTGAGGGATAAGATTTGTACCCGATTTCAAGCCGATGCACTTGGTGATTTTGCATCCAAGCTCACAGTGACCAAGAGAAGTACTTAAAGAGAGATGACAATGATGTTCAATCATGCATTTGGCGTAACAATTCGGGACACGGCTATCGGCGCAATCCGAGATACAGTCCTTATAACAAGAATTATCACTCTGCACTCGCGCCGTGGATACACCGAGAATTAACACCAACATCACCCCCATCGCCATTAGCCTCTTGAAGCCGAGATCCGCCATCGATCTTGCGCTCGTCGTCTGTTTACTCTAATGGCTAAAGAGAAACTTGTGTGGGATTTAACAGATGATCATATGGATGAGCAAAGCATGAGAATTGAAGAAGGTTTATTAAATATAAGAAATGAGGGTTCATGCAAGTTAAGGAAAGGGCCAAGTATGTGCAGGTAAGGCAATATCCGATTTCGGAAAGAATCTACCACGTCAATTTTTTTTCCTTTTCTGGCAATCTATTCTGATCGACCATAATGAAAGAAGCCCAGAATTGAGCATTGGACAACTATAAATATAAAAGAAATTTGAGTGCTTACTATACAAGGCAAAGATATTATGTATGAAATCTGCTAACGAACCTAACCCGCTGTCCCTCTTCCTTTCAGTTGGATAGAATTTTACAATGTCCAGTGTCCACAAAGGAATGATTCAGAAAAGGAAGTAACAATAATACCCCAAAAAAGATTACGAGGAAATAGTTCCAATGATTAATTCAGATAAGATTTGCATTGTTGGAAAAATTATTACATATTGGAGGAAGAAGAATACGTAACACTGTTTGTTGTAACCAGAAAAATAATAAATCCGAGAAAGTAGTAACAAAATAAATCAGTAGGTGAGGTACGAATAACCGAATTTTCTTAAGTCGATTAGTTCCTACCAACAGTGCTAAGCAACTTCACGAACTATGCCTTCCAAGATACCACACATCGAGCCTGATTGTATCAACACTATATGAACAGGACTCTGTCGAATACTTCTCAAAACCGACACACTTGGAGGAATATTGTTGAAGAGAAACTTCAAGATACGCTCTAGGAGTACTTCGAGGAGTTCTTTCTCTATCTCTCGTTTGAACTAAGAAGACACGTCTATATATAGACAAGGGAAAATAATGGTTACACGTGCATTAATATTGAGCCATTAATACATAACGGTTACACGTGCACTAATGTTTAACCATTAAACATAACGGTTACACGTGCACTAATGTTGAGCCATTAACACATAACGGTTACAACATACATCATTGCTTCTGAAAATGCACTAGCCATAAACTATCTTTCCATATGAGTTTTGATAAGTTGATGGCCATCTTTGGCTTAGGTTAATTGCTCAATCTTTGTGAATATATATTGTAGGCCACGAAAATGGCACGCCCAGGATCACCATAATAAAAAATCGAAACACGTAAATGGAGAAATTATCGTTTCGCGTACCTGGTTTGCCGTCTAAGCCTCATTGCTATGAAGAGGTCCATTGCCGAGCATCTCATTAGTGGTTTGCCAGAAATAGCAAATGCGAGAGAGTTTCTTGCAGCAGTGGGAGCAAGATATGCAGTTTCAGACAAAGCTGAGGCTGGGAATTTGCTGAGTGAGTTAACTAGTATGAAATATGATGCTGCTATGGGTGTTAGAGAATTTATATTGAGGATGGTGCATATTCAATCCAAGCTTAAGGCCCATAATATTGTCCTTTCTGAAGATTATGTTGTGCATCATGCCTTAAATATTCTGCCTGCTGATTTCAGTCAGATTAAAACTGCTTATAGCACTCAGAATGAGACTTGGAGTGTTAATGCTTTGATTACTAAATGTGTGGCTGAGGAAGAAAAGTTAAAGAAGGAGAAGAATGAATCTGCCCACTTGATTACTAATGCCAAGTTGAGTTCCTTTAGAGGAAAATGGAAGCCTAAAGGGTCGAATGCTTATGCCCTAAAGAAAGATCAAGGCTTCAAGAAAATTGGCAATAATGGGAAACATGGAGATAAGAATTTTAAGTGTTTTCATTGCAAGAAGTAGGGTCATAAGAGAGCTGATTGCTACAAGTTCAAAGCTTGGCTAAAAGCAAAGAAAGAAAGTAGCCAAGGTGAGTTGTTGGTTTGTTCTAAATCAAATATGGTTGATGTTCCTTTGGATTCTTGGTGGATTGATTCTGGTGCTACTGTACATGTGACTACTACCTTACAGGGTCTCACAAATCTAAGGAATCCAAGTCCGAGGGAGTTGAAGCTTAAAGTTGGAAATAATATCGGTGTTGATGTGGAGCATATAAGGACATTAGTTTTGAATTTAGACTCTGGATTTCAGCTAGTTCTGAATAATGTCTTTTACGTTTCTGGATTTAGGAGGAACTTGATATCTCTTTCTTTGCTTGACAAGGCTGGATATTGCCTTTATTTTGCAAATAATAGAGTGGATTTGTTTTATGACTCTAAAATTATTGGGAATTGCATTCTGTTTGATGGATTATATTGATTATCTTTATCTCCCGATAGACCATATTGTTCCTTCAACATTGAGAATAATGTGGCTAAAAGATCCTTGATCATGGAGAAATCTTCTTTGCTATGGCACAAACGATTAGGGCATATCTCCAAAGAAAGGGTAAATCGGCTTATGAAAGCTGATATCCTTTCTCCTCTTGACTCAGATGATGCTAAGATTTGTATTGATTGCGTGAGGGGAAAGTTGACTAAAGTCAAGAAGAAAGGCGCTACTCGCAATCAAAATCTGTTGGAGATAATTCATACAGATATTAGTGGGCCATATTCAACCACCTTGTGTGGAAATAAGTATTTCATCACCTTTATTGATGATTTCTCCCATTATTGCTATGTTTACTTGATTAGGGAGAAGGTTGATGCTCTTGACATGTTGAAAGTATTTCGCACTGAAGTTGAGAAACAATTGGGAAAGATAATCAAGATTGTAAGATCTGATCGTGGTGGTGAATATTATGGGTGATATACTGAGACTGGACAGCAAATGGGACCATTCGCTAAATATTTACAGGACTGTGGTATCGTCGCTCAGTATACAATGCCTGGGAGTCCTGAACAGAATGGTGTAGTTGAGCGGCGAAACCGCACACTCATGGAGATGAAACGAAGTATGATGAGTAGATCTAATATGCCTGAATACTTATGGGGTGAGGCAATTAAAACAACAGCTTATATATTGAATCGTGTACCCAGTAAATCAGTGCCAAAAACACCTTTTGAGTTATGGACGGAGAGAAAACCAAGCTTGAACCACTTTCGAGTTTGGGGGTGTCCTGCAGAGGTGAAAATTTATGATCCTTCGCTGAAGAAGACTGAACCCAGGACTACTAGGTGTTACTTTATTGGATACCCTAATCATTCTAAGGGGTATAGGTTCTATTGTCCTACTCGTGGCACTAGAATTGTTGAGTCTCAGACTGCTAAATTCCTGGAGTTGGATGTTGCTGAAGAGAGTTCCTCTCAATCCTTTCAAAGTGAGGAACCAAACAATACAGTCTCTATTTCATTGCCCATTTTAAACGATGACTCCGTGCGAGAGATTTGCAGAGAGGAAACCCAGCAAGAAGTAGATATTGGAAATATGACGATAGACCATTCTGTTATGGAAGAAACTCCCCAGATGAATGATCCAGCTCCAGAAGTGCCTGTGTGAAGATCACAACGACAAAGAAGACCGACGCTTTTGAATGATTATCATGTCTATCTTGGAGAAACTGATTTTGACATTGGACATACAGTTGATCCGGTGACCTTCAAAGAAGCTCTTGATAGTGATCAGGCAGATAAATGGTTAAGAGCGATGAAGAATGAGATGACTTCCATGTCAAATAATCAAGTATGGGAACTCGTTGATCTACCTGATGGGCACAAACTAATTGGCTGCAAATGGGTATTTAAAACCAAGAAAGACAATAAAGGTAACATAGAGAGATTCAAGGCAAGATTGGTTGCGAAGGGATTCACACAGAGAGAAGGCATTGATTACACTGAAACCTTTTCTCCCGTGTCCACTAAAGACTCTTTTCGAATAATTATGGCATTGGTGGCTCATTTTGATTTAGAGCTTCATCAGATGGATGTCAAAACAGCTTTTCTAATTGGAGATTTGGATGAAGAAGTATATATGCAGCAACCTGAGGGGTTTAAAGAAGCTGGAAAGGAGCATATGGTGTGCAAACTTCGAAGGTCTATATATGGTCTCAAACAAGCATCACGTTAGTGGTACTTGAAGTTTGACAGAGTTGTGAGATCGTTTGGCTTTGAAGAAAACAAATTTGATCAATGCATCTACATGAAAGTAAGTGGGAGTAAATATATTTTCTTAATACTTTATGTAGATGACATTTTGATTGCTAGTAGAGATGTTGATCTGTTGCATGACACAAAAGGTTTTCTATCTTCAAAGTTTGATATGAAAGATCTTGGGGAAGCCTCTTATGTTTTAGGCATTGAGATTCATCGTGATAGATCTAAGAAGGTTCTGGGATTATCTCAGAAAAGTTATATAGACCGCGTTTTGAAAAGATTCAACATGCACACTGTCGCGCCACAATCTCGAGTGCTAGAATGGAGGTATTTTTCTACATGGGTCTCTCCCAGACCATACCTCACGTGACAACGGGATTTATTTGATCTAAACTTGAACTTGGAGTCGCCACTAGTTATTTACGGTAGGTTGACTAGAAACCTAATCGAGGTACGGGAGAAATACCATGATCCTACGAACTAGAGATTCTGGATAAGGGACTTGGTTACATTAACGATCTCAAATTAAGACCATTAACGCCCTTTCGGTACCTAAGAACGATATGATATCTAACGTGTCATGCGAATTTCCGAGGCTTACTCACTAATCCTATCCGTTCTAATCGCGCGAAAGGCCAAACAAGTATTAAATGCACAATCAAAATCAATCAAGTCAATCAATCTTAAATGGTCTCTAAAACAAAATCAATCAAAACAACCAAAACCCTAATGAAGCTCTAAAAGCTTGTTCATTTCATGATTTACATATCTTTAGGGTTTTAAGGTTTTTTAGGGGTTATAACCCCTGAATTTGAGATTTTCCAAAAATGCCACGTGGGCACTTTCAACAATTCAAATTTCATTTTTTATGGCTGGCCACGATGATTTTGGACCATTGTGTGAATTTTCAAAACTTTTCATCTTTTTTGGAAACATTTTTAAACCGAGAATTGTTTTTTTATGGTTTTCCGAAAATTTTTACGAATTTTCCAATTTTTCAATTTTTATCAATTTTTTATTCATTTTTCTGAATTTTTATTTTTTATTTGTATTTTCTGAATTTTCTAAATTTTTATGAATTTTCTGGATTTTTTTATGAATTTTCTAAGAATTTTTGGAATTTTTATGAATTTTTCTAAAATTCCCAAAATTTTTAATTTTCTAAAAAAATCTAATTTTTTTATGATTTTTTTTCTAATTTTTTTTGTAATTTTTTCGATTTTTCTAATTTATTAATTTTTTTGTAGAATTTTCTAATTTTTTTATTTTTTATTTTTTTGAATTTTCCTACCGTGGAAAGTGAACCGAACCGGACCGGTTCAGACCGGTTCGGCCAAGACCAAACCGGCCGACACCGGCACCGGTGCCGATCTTCTTCCTCCGGTGAGCACGGCACTAAAACAGTGCCGTTTCGGCCGTTCTCTTTTCGGCATTCTGCCGAACACCTAGTGGGCGTGAATCCCATTCTAAAGTTCTCAAGGCCGCAACTTTGGCTCGAAATCTGGCAACCTTCCGGTGGTGTTCCGGAGCAGATTTTTGGTTATGAGTAAACCTTATGTCACCATTTATCATTCTAGCCTAGTCGAAACGCCGCCGGACCTCCGCCGGCAGGCGAAAACCGAGCTCAAAGTTTCTAACCTAAACTAACTAAAATCAGGATTTCCAGAAACTAAATCTTCAATCTACACCGCCCTAGCCATCTAACACGCTCAAAACAAATACCAAATCATCACACACAGTCGAAGAAATCTAACTTGGATGGCCTACGGCCAAAATGGAACTCCGACGAAGACCTCCGAGCTCCGTCGAGGTTTGTCAACGGTAGCCGAGAAGGTTTTATGCATTTTCGATCGTTAAAATTGCAAACAAACAAGCAAAACGTGATCAGAAATGTGTTTTGAGCATCAAATGACTAAAAATCATCAACGAAATCGGTCGATCGACATGATGAACTCGAACATGTTTTCTGGAAAAACCATAAAAACTGAGGTTTGAACGATTTTTACCTTATTCGTTTGATGACCAATCGCCTTCTTTGAGCTGATCCGCGGATGTAGAGGTGTTCTCCGACACTTCGTCTTCGATTTGGTGATCTAGGAATCTCTTCTAGAACACGTTGGACGATCGCGATTTCCAGGCACTGGCGATCGACTTCGATGTTGGATTTCCAGGTGTGGAGATCTTCGTCCAACACCGATTCGCCGGCGTTTTTCCACCGGAAAAACGCCGATCACTCAGCCTAAGAGATCTCAACACACCTCTCTCTCTCTAGAATTTCTTCTTTCGCACTCTTTCTCTCTCTATTCTCTCTCTGGAATTCTCTCGAGCAGGTTGTGTGTGTTCTTCTTCATAATGTTCAGGTTTTTGTTCATAAAATTTTCCCGCTCAAAAGTTGTTATCCACCGACTTGATTCGGTTAGGATGATCATCCAATGCCAGCTCATTATTATCCAGCCCGAAATATCGATTAACACGTGCTAGAATGGTCGGATTAAGTCAGCAAAGTTCCGGGTTTGCGCGGGAATTTTATGGGTTTAGTATGCTTTGGGGCAAACTGGGCGAAGAAGAAAACTATTCGGGTTGGGTCGGGTCGACTCGCCCGACCCGGCAGTTCTGATTTTGTATAAATCTGCAAATTAAGTCCAATTTCGACCAAATCTTCGAAATTCGACCCCAAAATTGAATTTCCCACCACATTTTGAACCTAAACATGTGTTTTTCCCCAATTTTTTATATAACCATGTCCAAAATTTTCCAAATTTCATATCCGGGTTATTTGGATTTTTTCCAATTTAACATCCGAATGACCTGAATAGGCAAAACCGGTGCCGAAATTGAATTACCCAGGTCTGATTAACCCTAGAAATGATGGTCTTATGTTTCAACAATTTCGAATTGGACATGATTTGTAATTTTGGCTCAAGATTCCTAATTTTCAATTAATTTTCGGGGATTTTTTATTTTTTTGGAAAAATATGCAATTGGACTGACCATTTGAAATTCAAGGTCCCAGAATCATTTGTTGTGAAGACACAATGACCTAAAAATGACTAGGAATGATCTAATTGAATTTTTGACTCAATTTGGGCTTGATTTTGTCCAATTTTGGAAAAATACATACCCATTTGAAATTTTTTCAAAATTGATGCTGTATTAATGAAATTGGATTTGAAAGAAGACTAATGACTATTTTTATGGAATTTTTGGATTCCATTTTCTATTTTTCTTCATTTTCTTCTTTGTTTTAATCAAAAGAAATTAAGGAAAAATTCAAGAAAATTCTAAAAAAAAAATTATTTTTGGTTTAGAACTAGGTTTCTAGGCTTGGCCAGGATCCCTAATCCTATTTTTGTGATTTTTGAAAAATTTGAAAAATGAGCTAAAAATTAGGTGTCAACAGCTGCCCCTCTTAGAGATTGAACTCGTTAGAGGTTGATCTCAAAGACAAGGTGACATCTGAATTTTTAGTCGGCTCACTAAATAAGATAAGATGAAAATTTCACAACAACTGATTAGGGTTCTTGCTTTTGAAATTCGTGATCTAATCCAACAGTTCTCTTTTCAGAACACATTTTGAAAGGTTCTTAATGATTGAGGGAGAGAAACTTACTTGTTTGTGAGAGTTTCTTTGTTGTTTATCCAAGGGCATGAATTGATGGTAGTGATGATTATGATGATTATTCTGATTTTGTGGTTTAAGGACTAATCCACGAACCATGAACGCCCGAGGCTCTTCGCCTGAGGACTTGAATTTGCCTAGTGGTTCCTCACCGGTAGGACTTTGGATTTGCCTAGGGGCTCCTCGCCTGTAGGACTTTGGATTTGCCTAGTGACTCCTCGTCAAATAGGACTTTAGAATTTGCCTAGTGACTCCTCATCAAATAGAACTTTGGAATTTGCCTAGGAGCTCCTCGCCATTAGGACTTTGAAATTGCCTAGTGACTCCTCGTCAAATAGGACTTTGGAATTTGCCTAGTGACTTCTCGTCAAATAGGACTTTGGATTGCCTATTGACTCCTCGTCAAATAGGACTTTGGAATTGCCTAGTGGCTCCTCGCCAAATAGGACTTGGGATTGCCTAGTGACTCCTCATCAAATAGGACTTAGGAATTTGCCTAGTGACTCCTCACCAGTAGGACTTTTGTAATAATTTTCTGAAGCTACGATTTGCGATCACTTACGGAGGGTCAATTCTCTGAGGCTACAAATCCGCGATCACTTAGAAGAACTATAACGAGGCCATGCTTTAGGCTCAGAAAGTCATCAAAAGCTACAGGTTGCAAACACTCGGAGGGTGATGGCTTCGAAGCTACAAACCTGCGAACACTTGGCAAGACCATAAAAATCACCATGAAGAGGCCATTCTATGGGCCAAAAAAAATTATCCAAGGCTACAGGTTGCGAACACTCGGAGGGTAATAGCTCCGAAGCTACAATCCTGCGATCACTTGAGAAAACTGTAAAAATCACCATATTCAAAGTTGCAGAATTGCGATCACTCATGAGAATCATCACTCAGAGGCTACGAAGTGCAATTTACTTTGGAATATCTGTTAAAAAAATGTGATTTTAAGGATAATTTCACGAAACTTTTGTATGGTTTTTTTTTAGCTAACCAAAACTATTTTGAAACGTGTTTTTTTTTTAGATTACCACAAACTTTTTTGAAAACTTGGTTTTAAATTGACCAAAAACTATTCGAAACCTGATTTTGAAATATGCATTCTTTGTATTAAGTGCATTTCAGGCAATCAAATTTCCTTTTCAAGGACTTATTTGAACAAAATGCTTGCAAACTTTCTAGAAATGCTTGAAATAATCGTTTGGAAGACCTTCATTAGAAAGGATTTGTTTCAATCTATGAATTTGGTATTTTCTTCATTTGATTGAAAGGGGACTGATCTTCATTTGCAATGTATACAATCCAATTGATCCGATAAGGTCTTTCAAAAGGTTGTAATGTTGACTTGGTCAATGGCTATTCAAACGATAGGCATTCTGAGGCCAAGAAAAGGATCTTATCATCTCTCAACTCACTTCGGGTCTTCAAGTTAAGAACCTGGAGGATAAGATAAGACAATATAGCACACACTTCTTTAAGTGATGGCTTCTGTCATGAAATCATATTTTCACTCTCAACATCCCAATTTGAAGAGTCTTTGGAGAGAGGTTGTAATGTTGGTATTGGGTAGGCTCAAAGGCTCAATTGTTTTTGAATTTAGGGTTTTTGTGAAACTGGTGATCTTCTTGGCATCACCACCCTTTTTCTTTGTCCACTGGGGATCTTTTCTTATCATGAACACAAGAGTCCCCTAAACTTTCATCGAGATCTTTTCAATTATTGATTTGTTGTGACTTTTGATTTTTCACAACTTTTGCTTTGCTTTTGACTTGACTTTTGTCATTCTTTCTTTTGAATGTTTTTCTTTCTTTTCTTTTGCTCATTTTTCTGGGCATTGGCCTTGCTTTTACCAGGCACACTGCTTTTCATGCCCCAAACTCCTTTGTCCTTGATCTTTTTGCATTTTAAGGACTCTGTGTTCTGCCCTTTTGTTTTCTATTTATTAAAGTGGATCATATGCTCATGCTCCAGTGCAAAGAGATGATCACCAACTTGGGGTTTTGAAATGAATATTCAGGCTCAATTGGGCTTTGCCAAAGGTAATGTGTTTGGGTATAGGAAATGAAGTGCTCTTCTTCCTCTTGGGATGTTTTGAGCTTCCATATGACTTCATATGAAGTTATCACAGAAAAATTAATGCAAGAGTATGCAATAAAATCTTTCTTGATCCTATTCTCCATAGTTGTCAATCCACAAACCTCCTGATTTGCCCCAATGTAGGGTGGTTCTTAACAGGGTTGTTTTGGGGAAACTTTTCCACTGTTTTGGCTCAAATTTGGTTTGCAAGGGATAAGCATGTGTTTGGGATAGTGAAATGATTGTCTTTCATCATTTCAATCCATGTAATCATTGTGAATATCCCCTATTTCCTTCAGATGAGTTTTTCTCATTCACTTCAACACTTTAACTTTGAGTGTATAGAGGACGTGTTTGGATATGGCTTACCTTTCATCATTTGAAGGTCTTTCCATTCGATTTGATCCAAACTTTTTCTATGAAATTTTTTTAAAGCCTTTTGTCAAATTATCCCCTTTTAGGGAATTTTGATGCTTATTGCATTTTCAAAGAAAGCGTGTTTCAAAATCTTCGATTGAAATATTTTTGAAGTATTTTCCTTTGCTTAGCTTAAATGTCATTCCGCTTGGGGAAGAAAAGGTTTGATTTTTTCTCTTAGAAAGGTAACCTCACATGCCCTCACGATTTAGGGAAATCTATCTGATGAATTTATCAAGATCCCTCTTGTTTGCATGCTTTTGCTTTGGTTACACTGGGGATTCTTCTGTTGTTGCTCCCTTTCTTGGTCTCTCTGGGGATGGTAAAAAGGAAAGCACATTAGAGGATACTAATGGAAAATAGAATTGGGAAATGATACTTCCCTCTACCATTTGATAACTCCATTAGGAATTCTGAAATTGTCAACTGGTTCAGATTCAAACTTGCTTTCTTCTGCAAAACAGATAAACATGTTCATGAAATGTATGGCATGCATGATATGCATGATATGCACATGTTCTAAAGTGACCCGAATCTTTTCTTGAATGTTCGTCTTCATTTCATGGGTAGAAAATCTTGACAGCATCTGCATTTACAAGATAGGCCAGTTCTGTTCCTGCCATATCTACAAGAATCAATGCTCCTCCAGGAAGAACCTTCTTGACAATGTATGGACCCTCATAATTTGGAGTGAATTTGCCACGAGGATCTGAATTGTTGAAGATGACTTTCTTCACTACTAAATCCTCTGTTTTGAAATTCCTCGGTTTCACTTTTCGATTAAAGGATTTAGCCACTCGTCTTTGACAAGCTTGTCCATGACATATATAGCTCTTAATCTTTTTTTCATCAATCATGTTGAGCTGTTCATACCTTTGTTGAATCCACTCAGCTTCTGAAAGCTTTAACTGGGATAGTATCCTTAATGAAGGAATTTCCACTTTAACAGGTAGCACTGCTTCCATTCCGTAAACCAAAAAAAAATGGGGTTGCTCCAGTTGATGTTCGAATTGAAGTTCGATATGCCATCAGAGCATACGGCAACCTTTCGTGCCAATCATGATAATTTTCGGCTGTCTTGGCCTGTATCTTCTTGATATTCTTATTTGCCGCTTCAACTGCTCAATTCATTTGTGGACGATATGGAGATGAGTTCAGATGTCGGACATGGAAGTGCTCAAGTAAATCATCTACAATTATGTTGTTTAGATTTGAGCCATTGTCCGTAATTACTGCTTCTGGAACTCCATACCTAGCAATAATGTCTCGCCTGATGAATCTTGCAACGCTCTTGGCAGTAACATTTGTGTAGGAGTTTACTTCAATCCATTTAGTGAAATGGTCAATAGCAACCAGGATGAACCGGTGTCCATTTGAGGCCTTGGGGTTGATTGGACCAATCATATCAATGCCCCACATTGAAATTGGCCATGGCTCGGACATTTGATGTAGCTCATTTGACGGTGCATTGATTTTATCTTCATAAACCTGACATTGATGACAACATCTCACGTGTTGGATGCAATCTGATTCCATCATCATCCAGTAATATCCCAATCTCATAATCTTTCGAGCTAGAAGATGTCCATTCATATGCGGTCCACATTCACCTTCGTGAATGTTCAGCTTCTGTAGCATCTACACATCTTAATAGAGTTGAATCAAATGATTTCTTGTAAAGGGTTTGACCACTGAGGAAGAATTTGTTGGCTATCTTCCTTATAAACTTCCTATCACCTGGTTGGCTTTCTTCAGGAAATTCTCCTGACTGAAGATACCTCTTGATATCATGATACCATGGTTCGTTGTCGAACTCTGCTTGGACCATCATACAATGAGCTGGTTGTTCGAGAATATTGATTCTCAATGGTTTTATATCCATACCATCTTCAGCTTGTAGTAAGGATGACAAATTTATAAGAGCATCTGCAAAATGATTCTGAGCTCTTGGAAGATAATCGAATGTTACCTCTTCAAAACTTTCCATCATCTCTTCTAAATATCTGTGATAAGGAATCAGCTTGGCATCTCGAGTTTGCTATTCACCAATTTTTTTTTTTTTAGTAAGGGCTATTCACCAATTGTTTGTAATATGATGAGCATAAAATCTCCATATACTTGCAACCTTTTTACCTTCATTGAAAGGGCTAATTGTAAGCCAAGAATGCACGCTTCGTATTTAGCGATGTTATTGGTGCATGGAAATATCAATTTCGCAGATACCGGATAGTGTTGGCCTTCTGGGGAGATCAGTACTGCCCCAGTTCCTGATTCAGATAAGTTGGTTACACCATCAAAATACATGATCCATTTGTCATCGACTAATGTCAATATGTGGTCATCAAGTCGTTCTTCAGAACTGGCGATATTCTGCGAATTTTCTGTCAGCATGTCTGCTATCGCTCGTCCTTTGACTGACTTTTGTGATGAACTTTTGATGTCGAACTCACATAACAAGACTTGCCATTTTGCTAATTTCCCGACCAAGGAGGATTTCTCAAGAAGATACTTGATCGGGTCATTCTCGGTCACTAGCAAAATTTGGTGATGAAGGGTGTACTGTCTTAATCTGTGTAATACCCAAATTAATGCAACACATGTCTTCTCAACTGCTGGGTAATTCACTTCTGATGTTATGAATTTCTTGCTCAAGTAATAAACGGCTTGTTCTTTACTATCATTTGGTCTTCTTTGTACAAGCACCGCTCCTAGCGACTCATGGTGAATCGTCAAATATAAGATCAGCGGGACTCTAGGAATTGGTGGTACCAACACTGGTGGGCATACCAGATATTCTTTGATCTTGTCAAAGGCTTGTTGACATTCTGTATCCCATTTTACTTTGGCATTTTTCTTCAACAGTTTGAAGAATGGTTTAGCAGTCTCAGAAAGCTGATAGATGAAACGTGAAATGTAGTTTAATCGCCCCAACAAGCTTCTCACTTCTTTTACTGTATAAGGAGTCTTTAAGTCATATATTGCCTTGATCTTGGAAGGATCAATTTCGATTCCTCTGTTACTGACCACAAATCCTAGCAGTTTACCAGATTTTGCCCCAAATACACACTTGTTGGGGTTCAGCCGTAACTTGTACTTTCTAAGTCTTTCGAACAATTTGTGAAGCACCTCAACATGATCTTCTCCTTGTTTGGATTTTGCAATCATGTCATCCACATATACTTCAATTTCTTTGTGCATCATGTCATGGAACAGAGTTACCATTGCCCTTTGATATGTGGCACCAGCATTTTTCAGACCGAAAGGCTTCACCTTATAACAAAATGTGCCCCATGGTGTTATGAAGGATGTTTTCGCCTTATCATCTTTCTTCATGAGGATTTGATTATATCCTGAGAAACCATCCATGAATGAAAATGTTTCGAACCCAGCAGTGCTATCCACTAATACATCAATATGTAGAAGCGGAAAATCATCCTTAGGGCTTGCTTTATTTAGGTCGCGATAATCAACGCATACCTGTACTCGACCATCTTTCTTCATTACGGGTACTATGTTGGCAACCCATTCTGGATATGGCACTACTTCGATGAAACCAACTTTGAGTAATTTCATCACCTCTTCTTCTATTTTCTTTGCCAATTTTTGCTTCTTTGGTGGAATACTTGGATCAATTGGTAAAGCATGTTCAACTATACTTGGATCAAGGCCTGACATGTCAGCATAAGACCATGCAAATATATCTTGATATTCCTTGAGTAAATCTATTATTCTTTCTGCTTCTGCTGAAGGAAGACTTTCTCCAATCTTAATCTCTTTGGGATTCTCTTTATTACCCAGATTAACAGTAATCGTTTTTTCTAACGTGAGTGGCTTTGATTCTTCATGACGGATCCATTCTCTTCTTATCCATTCCTCATCTTCACAAGTGATCTCCTCGGAGAGATTTGAGTCACATGCGAACCTATTATGGACGTGTGAATGCTCACACTTGACATGTAACAAACATGATTAGTAATTGCATACAAAGTAAGTAACGCACATGGTCTTATGAAAAACTTTTCATTTTGAAATTTGTTTTGAAAGAACATAAAGACAGAGCTAGTCCTCATATCATTAGACTTCCTTGCTCTTAAAATCATTTTCGCAATGAGGAGTAATATAGAAACCCAAAGCCTCAAGCCTCATGAGTGAGGATAATGTTCATCATAAGTTTGGTTTTGTTTCTACATGTCCTTAACAAAACATTTGATCAGTTTTATTGAAAAACACGATTACATCTACATCAAAAGGAATGCAAATTGTAACTGAACTGAAATTGCAAATGAAATCATAAGAAACTTGAAATTGCAATTAACAAAATGCAATGGAAAGAAAAGTTTGTAGCAAAAGTTCAAGAGAATCTTCCTACTCCAGTGCATAGGTATTTTCCGTCTCAGTTATGATAACGTTGATGGTATTCTCTTTGAATAAGCTTGGCAGAACAGATTCTTCCTCTGCATGTAAGCCTTCTTCTTGAAGTAACTTGGAAGGTCCAGGAAAAGTTTCCTTGATGTGGATCTGATGATAGGGAAGCTCTCTAGCTTTGCCCTTCCATATGGATGGATTAATGGGGCGATCACCTCGGCTTCTACAGCCTCCATGGTTCTTTCGACCTTGGCCTTGGCCTCCATGGTGATCTTTAGAGTTATTTGGAATATATCCTACTCCGTGCTTCGTTCTTGTAGCAAGAGGAGTGATAGGTTCTTTGAGTCCTTGAGAATTTGATCCAAGACCATTACCGGGAGTAAATCCATATTAGCATAACATTCTTCCAGACATAATGGATGACTTTGAGAACTCCAGGGATTTTATGATGCAACCCGTAGGAATTTGCACCATTGAGATCATTTCAAAGGAGTGATAACTTGGTTCTTCTTTCACTTCGGGTTCGATATATAGTATTGCACTCTCTTTGTAGGTGGTGAAATCTATCTCTACGTGTACGGTGATCATCTTGCCATTAATGACAAATCTGACCTTCTGATAGAGACTTGAAGGAATGGCGCCAGCCATATGAATCCATGGTCTTCCGAGTAACAAGTTGAAAGTCCTTGGAATATCCACTTGTCACGCCCCGAACCCCAACGAGTTCGCAACACCCCTTCGATGGCCGTATTGAACGCGACGTCCCAGTACTCATCGCCGACCCAAACGAAACACCCAACGATAAAGGCAAGCGGAAGCGAAATAGAAACAACCCAGACAAAAGACAATGACAATGGGATAGCATAGGTACATATCAACAAACGCATTTCATAAAACTGACAGTCACTTACAACATTAAATCTAGGTTACTAACTTCAAAACCACATTTATCAAAAGGGGGTGGTGGTTGGGTAGCCTACTTCACTATACAAAAAGGGGGCATCCAATAGATGAACGGAGCATCAAATGCCCAAAGTACTCCTGGTCTCTCGACTGCATGTGACGATTAACCGTCTCTCCAAACATGAAAATATTTAACAACGGGAATGAGATAAATCTCAATAAGCATACCCCTAAACCCCACATAGGCCAATGCGTACCCAGACAAGTCTCAACATGCAATCTAACCAATGACAAATTAGAATACACGTAGGCATACTTACCTCGCCTCCAATCACGCACCAACTCTGCATATTGGTCAACACTATAACGCAAAAATAGCCTTAAGCACATATCACAATTATTCGAGCGCCATACACACGTGCATTCATCCAATTTAACCCAAACACATTTCACATGCACATCCATCTAACTTTTTCACGACCCGGGTCAACACCCCTCAGGTCCTTTCTCACTGCTCGCGTCAACACGCCTCAGGCCCATTCTCGCTGCCCGAGTAAATACGCCTCAGGCCCATTCTCGCTGCCCGCGTAAACACGCCTCAGGTCCAACTTTCCTTCCACAGCCCGCGTAAACACGCCTCAGGTCCAACTTTCCTTCCACAGCCCGCGTAAACACGCCTCAGGCTCAACATCCTCCAATGACCCGCGTAAACACGCCTCAGGTTTAACTTTCTTTCCAATGACCCGCGTAAACATGCCTCAGGTCCAACTTTCCTTCCACGACCCGCGTTAACACATCTCAGGCCATTTCAAATGATCACATACGCCACATCACACATTCATTTCAAGCGGCGATTACATGACAAACTAACCAACCAACTAATTTCACATATTCAAACCACACTCAAATTTGCTCATTCGCCAATCACTCAATCAATCCTTTCAAACATTCAATCCACCACAATTTCCACAAAATGCACCATACTAAATCGAGCACACAAAGGCCTCGATAGGCCATCGAACTCAGTCCCCAACTTAGAACGGCCAACACATATTCAAGCAACAAAAGTTGGCCACATTGCGCAACCACTCTTCTAACACATTTCAAATGCCCAGTTTCAAGTCACGAACTCGCTACAATAGTCCACAATCCAACACGAACCGGCCACTATTGAGCATCAAACTTCACTCATGAGCACCATGACAATTCAACCATATATGCGCCCATCAACTCATCACAATCAAACTCACATTTCAAACCATAAACTAATCAACATTAGTCTATCAAACCAACAATTAAACCCACCAAAACCCGCCACTAATTACGTCTCTAGATCGCCCCAATCCACTCACGTTTCAACCATGATCAGCCCGCAATTCCAACAACCAAAATCAGCCATACCCCGCCCCTAATCCACACGATTTAGCCTCTAAACAAGTCCGATAAATACCCGAAGTCCTATACGAGGTTTAGGGGGCCGCTTACCTCGACTTGAGCAAGAAAACGGGGCTGGGCCACGGGGAGGATCGTCGGGACAGCGGTGGCGGCGACTCAGCGGCAGCAGGGGCGAGCGATTGGGTTCACGGTGGTGAGAAGCAGCGGCACCGGCAAGTGGCGGTGGACCTCGCCGGAACAAGCAACAGCCCGCGGCGGCTCAAGGGCAACGGACGGCGACGCCGCAACGGCGAGCGGGCCGGGAAGAAACAAAAGCAGCCGCGCCGGAGGCGAGACGGGTGACGAGCGGCGATTTGGACGGAACGAAAGCAGCCACGTCGCCAGGACAGCAGCAGCTCCGGCGTTCGGGCGGCGGCTCACGGCGGCGACGGTCGGAGCAGGGAAAAAGAGAGAGAACAGAGGAAGGGGACGGCGGAATAGGGGATGGGGCGGCAGAGGGAGGTCTCGCCGGAACAGCAGCGGCTCCGGCGGTTGAGGGGGAAGCTGGGTGGCGGTGACCAGCAGCGACGGCGGCGACCGGTCAGTTGGGCGCAGCGACGGCTGGCGGGTGAAACAAGGGAAGGGAAGTTGGAACAGGGGAAGGGGAAGGAGAGAGGGGGGTCGCGGCGACGATGGCGCGGCCGGCGACAGCGCGGCGAGTTGCGGTGCCGAGCGACGGTCGGGCGGTGGGCAACAAGAAGCAGGAAGCAGAAACTCGGCTGGAACAGAGGGGCAACAGCGATAGTGGCAACTGGCGGGAAACCGGCGAGCGGCGGCTCCGGCAGGCGACTGGAGAGCGGCGGCTCCGACAGGTGACCGGCAAGCGGCGGTGCCGAGCGACGACGGCGGGCTCGGCCAGAAGTGAAGCAGGGCAGCGGCGGTGAAGGGGAAGGAGGAAGAAGAAAGACAGAGGAGAAAGAAAGAAGAAAGAAAAGAAAAGGAAGAAGAAAAGAAGGAGAGAGAGAGAGAGAGAGAGAGAGAGAGGACGTGAGCGTGAAAGGGGGGAGGGGACGTGACCGGGCAGAGGGGGAAGTGACCGAGAGAGAGAGAAAGAAAGTCAAAATGTCATCGAGTGCGATCCAACGGTCACGATTCGAACCCACAAATGATCCAACCGTCCAAAATTAATCCTAGAATATAATAAGGGACAAAGGCCAAATTAATTAAATCACACTACCCCAAGGGAGGTCTACTAGTCCAAATCTGCACTCGGTCAAAAATCCACTTTTCACATATCCCGGGCAATCTTGAGGCTGGCCACAATAATATCGACACCGTCCAATTAAATTCGACCCGGAACTCCGAGAAATTCGACACCAAAGTTTAGGCTCTAAATAACGGTCAAATTCGATCGAGTGCGATTCTAGCGAAATCTCTAATTTAAAAAGAATAACCCAGGAGTGATTAGTTCCGGGCGAGATTTTATTATAAGCGCACTGACGAAATACCCGTTTTATAAATCCCAAAAATGGGCCGAAATTCGAAATGTCACACCACTACTTGGAAGTCGATCAGAAAAGGCACCAGGCCTATGTTCACCTCAAGCTCGATATCACAAATAACTTTTTTCTTCATTCCATCAAACGAGCTCCTCACTAATCTCCAAGCGATGCAGTGTGCTTAATGGACACAAATTAAGTGCGGAACCATTATCGATCAGCACCCGTGACACCTCCTTGCCCTAGCATTTGACAGCAATATATAAGGCCTTGTTATGTGAACGGCCATCCATTGGAAAATCTTCGTCAGAAAAAGCTATCTGGTCTTTCAAAAGAATAACCCCAACGAAATCTTCTAGTTGCACCCCGTTGATCGTTTCGGGAACATGTACTTCATTAAGAAGCTTCATAAGCACCATTTTGTGGCTTTATGAGGTTTTGAAAAGATCCAGTAATGAAATTTGTGTTGGCATCTTCCTCAATTGTTCAATTACCTCATATTCGCTTGTCCTCATGACTGACAACAACTGCTTGGCATCTTCTTCAGTTACTCCTTTCTTTTCGTGCTCACCTTCTTTTGGGACATAACATCTTCCCGATCTGGTTATTGCATCAACTTCTTTAGGCGTGTAGTCCCATGGTACACATCTGGTATCAAATTTCTCCTTTGGAGGCAAAGTGATAATCACAGGCTGAACCTCTTTCTCTTCGATCTTTAGTTGACCAATTGGGAGCTCAATGGTGATTGGTTCAACATGATTGTTCTCTTCCTCAAGCCTATCCACTTCATCAAGATTGATCAATAGTGGTGTAATCATGGACACCATGCTTTTGTCAGCTTCAATAGTATCCATTCCACCCCAATCATCAAGCACGATATTTTCATCTTTGGATGCCCATGAAGGTGGTGTGTATTTGACACGGTAGTTATACCGGCCATTGTCTTGTCTCAGATAATCTACAATTTCGCCTTGTTTTCGTGCTTTGCGAACAAATCGTCTGTCTCCTTGGCGAGCATTTTTCTTCATTTTCTCGTCTTGATCTTCTTTCTCCTCAAGACTTAATTCGTTGATTGGGATTTCATCTATGCCTCCCCATCCATCAGGCACAATAGTTTCATTTTTAAAAGCCCAAGGTGGAGGTGTGTACTTAATACGGAAGTTGTATTTTCCACTATCTTGTCCAAGGAGGTCTATAGTGTCACCTTGCTCAAATGATGTTTTGGTAAATCGCCTTTCACCCCGCCGAATCCTTTCTTTTTGCTCTTCAAATTGATCCACTTCATCACCGGATGGAGTCTCATTTTGTCTGCTGAGCTCATCGTCCATGCCACCCCAACCATCGGGCACAATCACTTCACTTTTGAAAGCCCACGGTGGTGGAGTATACTTTACTTGGAAGTTGTATTTGCCAGAATCTTCTCCCAAGTTGTCTATAATTTCCCCTTTTAAGAATGCTTTATGACGAAAGCGAGCATCTCCTTGTCGAGTAGTCTTTAATTTGGCCTCATGTTCATCTTCATCATCAGGCCTTATTATTTCTCCTTCTGTAAGGACCATATTTACCACATTGTGCTCAGGAAGAGGGTTCTGATGCACATTTGACTTTGGCTCTTGAAAACTTAATATCTTCTTGTCGATAAGTTGCTGAACTTTGTATTTCAGGATTGGATAATTGTCTACATCGTGTCCTCTTTCTCCCATATGATACGTGCAAGTCTTTGACTCATCGTACCGGGGGAACCTTGCAGGATTATCTCTTGGCACTTCTTTGGCCACCAAATGCCTTTCCAACAGCATCGGTAGTAATTTTGACAAGGGTCGTGGCAACGGAGTGAATTGCCTTACGGGTCTTTTCTTCGGCTCAAACTGTTTTGGATTTCTCCAAGGGACGTTGGACTGTTTTGGGAATGAAGCCTGATTAACATTGGGGCTAGACACCATAGCCACGTCACGTATAGGTTCTTTATCTTTTCTTCCAGGATAAGGTCTCCGTGCTGTCGCTTCTTGAGATTTCTTTTCCTTCAACGACCATTCGATTCTTTCACCGACTTTCACTAACATGGTGAATGTTTGGCAGCCCGATATATGTAGTTTGTCATAATACTCAGTTGGTAATGACTTCAAGAAGAGTTCAATAAACTCATCCTCACTTATAGCCGGTTTAACTTATGAGGCTACAGCTTTCCACCTTTGAGCGTAGGCTCTGAATCCTTCGCTTCTTCGTTTCTCGTTCTGACTAAGTCCTCCCGGGTTGAAAGTACTTCGACATTGAATTTGTATTGGCGAAGGAATTCTCGCGTCAAATGGTCCCATTCGGTAAAATCTTCTATGTCGAGAGCGGTATACCATGCCAAGGCTGCTCCCTTCAAACTATCTTGAAAAGTACTAATAAGGAGAGGAGTGTTATCTGAATATCTTGCCATCTTGCGGAGATAATATTTCAAATGGCTTTTAGGACAGCCAGTTCCATCATATTTATTCACGAACTCCGGTTCTTTGTAGTTTTCTGGAACTAAAATCAGGATTTCCAGAAACTAAATCTTCAATCTACACCGCCCTAGCCATCTAACACGCTCAAAACAAATACCAAATCATCACACATAGTCGAAGAAATCTAACTTGGATGGCCTACGGCCAAAATGGAACTCCGACGAAGACCTCCGAGCTCCGGCGAGGTTTGTCAATGGCGGCCGAGAAGGTTTTATGCATTTTCGATCGTTAAAATTGCAAACAAACAAGCAAAACGTGATCAGAAATGTGTTTTAAGCATCAAATGACTAAAAATCATCAACGAAATCGGTCGATCGACATGATGAACTCGAACACGTTTTCTGGAAAAATCATAAAAACTGAGGTTTGAATGATTTTTACCTTATTCGTTTGATGATCAAACGCCTTCTCTGAGCTGATCCGCGGATGTAGAGGTGTTCTCCGACACTTCGTCTTCGATTTGGTGATCTAGGAATCTCTAGGAATGATCTAGAACACGTTGGACGATCGCGATTTCCAGGCACCGGCGATCGACTTCGATGTTGGATTTCCAGGTGTGGAGATCTTCGTCCAGTACCGATTCGCCGGCGTTTTTCCACAGGAAAAATGCCGATCACTCAGCCTAAGAGATCTCAACACACCTCTCTCTCTAGAATTTCTTCTTTCGCACTCTTTCTCTCTCTATTCTCTCTCTGGAATTCTCTCGAGCAGGTTGTGTGTGTTCTTCTTCATAATGTTCAGGTTTTTGTTCATAAAATTTTCCCGCTCAAAAGTTGTTATCCACCGACTTGATTCAGCTAGGATGATCATCCAATGCCAACTCATTATTATCCAGCTGGAAATATCGATTAACGCGTGCTAGAATGGCCGGATTAAGTCGGCAAAGTTCCGGGTTTCCGCGGGAATTTTCTGGGTTTAGTATGCTTTGGGTTGGGGCAAACCGGGCGAAGAAGAAAACTGTTTGGGTCGGGTCAGGTCGACCCACCCGACCCGATAGTTCCGGTTTTGTATAAATTTACAAATGAAGTCCGATTTCGACCAAATCTTCGAAATTCGACCCCAAAATTGAATTGCCCACCACATTTTGAACCTAAAAATGTGTTTTTCCCAAATTTTTGATATAACCATGTCCAAAATTTTTCAAATTTCATATCCGGGTTATTTGGATTTTGTCCAATTTAACATCCGAATGACCTGATTAGACAAAACCGGTGCCGAAATTGAATTACCCAGGTCTGATTAACCCTAGAAATGATGGTCTTATGTTTCAACAATTTCGAATTGGACATGATTTGTAATTTTGGCTCAAGATTCTTAATTTTCAATTAATTTTCGGGGATTTTTTATTTTTTTGGAAAAATATGCAATTGTACCAACCATTGTGAAATTAAAGGTCCCAGAATCATTTGTTGTGAAGACACAATGACCTAAAAATGACTAGGAATGATCTAATAGAATTTTTTACTCAATTTGGGCTTGATTTTGTCCAATTTTGGAAAAATACATACCCAATTGAATTTTTTTTTCAAAATTGATGCTGTATTAATGAAATTGGATTTGAAAGAAGACTAATGACTATTTTTATGGAATTTTTGGATTCCATTTGCTATTTTTCTTCATTTTCTTCTTTGTTTTAATCAAAAGAAATTAAGGAAAAATTCAAGAAAATTCTAAAAAAAATTATTTTTGGTTTAGAACTAGGTTTCTAGGCTTGGCCAAGGTCCCTAATCCTATTTTTGTGATTTTTGAAAAATTTAAAAAATGAGCTAAAAATTAGGTGTCAACACACACCTGCAAGATTGGTTAAGTTCCTGTTGTGAAAGGAGATAAATTAAGCATAGAACAGTGCCCCAAAAATGATGTTGAAAAAGAAGCAATGAAGAATATTCCATATGCTAGTGTAGTTGGTAGTCTTATGTATGCACAAGTATGTACCAGACCTGATATTGCTTTTGCAGTAAATACTCTTGGGAGATATTTATCGAATCCAGGTCATGAACATTAGGTTGTAGCTAAGAAAGTAATGAGATATCTGCAGTGAACAAAAGAATTTATGCTTGTGTATAGCAGAGTAGTGGATCTAAAGGTGATTGGATATTCAGATGCGGATTTTGCTGGTTGTTTAGATGACAGAAAATCGACTTCTAGATATATTTTCATGATGGCTGGAGGTGCTATTTCTTGGAAGAGCACAAAGCAAACCTTAATTACGAACTCTACAATGTATGCTGAGTTTGTAGCTTGTTATGGTGCTTCAACTTAGGCTGTTTGGCTCAGAAATTTGATCTCGGAATTGCGGATTGTGGACTCTATTGCAAGACCGATGGTCATCTATTGTGACAACACCGCAACCATGTTTTATTCTAAGAATGACAAAATCAGCAATGCGTCTAAACACATGGAGATTAAATATTATACTGTTAAGGACTTGGTAAAAAAAGGGAGCTGTTGTGATCGAGAATATTAGAACTGAGTCCATGTTGGCTGATCCTCTAACAAAAGTTTTACAACCCATTCTGTTTAAAAAACATGTAAACAATATGGGTGTTTTAGATTCTTTTGATTCCTTTTGTTAGTGGGAGCTTTGCATAGTTTGTTTATCTGGATATTGTGATTATATGCAAACTGATAATGCTTTTTATGACCTTTATTAAAGCATTTACTTTTGATTTTCATCATTATTTTTATTATGTCGACTGAGAGATGGAAATATAAAACAGTATCTTTAAACATATTTTAGTTTAAAGATGACTGGATGTCACTAATTTTGAGATCTCATGTTGAATTGTGACATAGTTGTGCAATTTCATGTTGTTTAGAAATTGTACTAAGGCAATTTCATATTGTTTAGAAATTGTGGTGATGCAGTTTCATGTCGTTGAGAAATTGCGTTGAGGACCGATAAGGAATAGTGCATGTTTGATCACATGTTGGCACTACTTCTTACTACACCACTAGGCCTATGATCCATGAAATTATAATGCTTATTATATGTGATTATGGAAGGTCATGTGTTGCGGTATTTTCTTAACACTTTGACCGCCATAGTCCTATATTGAGGTTATAAAGGATTGGGTTGGTTTTGAGATGCCATTATTGGAATATTATTATTATTTTTTAAACCGTGGCCACATAAAACAAATTTTCAGTTATTAACCCGAGAGTGTCATTTTCGAAATAAAATTATTCTATAAAAAAAAGGGTTAATTAATGTAGCCCAAGTGGGAGAATGTTGGAAACTTCCTATAATATGGGCTTACATTAATTAATTGATTTTCCAATTTAAATACTCGGGTTAATGGATATTCCAATAGGGTTAATTCCAAAAAAAAGCACCAACTTTAGGTTTAGGGACAATTCTGGCCCGAACTTTTTTTGTCCCGTAAAAAAGCATCGACTTTAGATCAAAGGACAATTTTGGCCTGAACTTTTTTTGTCCCATAAAAAAGCACTAACTTTAAGTCGAGAGACAATTCTGGCCCCAATTTTTTTTTGTCTAATAAAAAAGCACTAACTTTAACTTAAATTCCAAATCTGGCCCCCATTGACTTATAATCATTGATTATCTAACTTGACTATTCCACATTAGAACCACGTGGCTTGCTGACTGGATTTAAAGCAATATTCATTATCTTATTCTCTAAGCCACAATTTGAAGAATAACGGTAAAATTATTCGTCTTCTTTACTTCACTGACAAATCAAAAATATCTCCAGATTGAATCTCTTTGGCCAAACGTAATTTGAAGCTGACCACTGCCTGTCGACAGACGTCACGGACGAGATTCGCCAAGCTCACCACCATTACCTTCTTTTTCAAACAATGGTGAAAGTCAACAGGGGGTCAGATTTGGGATCATGATGAAAGTTGGTGATTTTTAATGAGACAAAAAAAAATCGGAGTCAGAATTGTCAGTCAACCTAAAGTTGGAGCTTTTTTACAGGACAAAAAAAAGTTCGGACCAGAATTGTCTCTCGACCTAAAGTTGGTGCTTTTTTATGGGACAAAACAAAGTTCGGGCTAGAATTGTCCCTCGACCTAAAGTTGGTGGTTTTTTTTTGAATTAGGCCTATTCCAATATATGTGTTGTACCCTTTAGTAATCTTATTGAATTGGGTTTCGACATCTATAAATAACAGGCCTAGTTGAGCAGCAAAGTGTAGGCAATTGTGTTTAACTGAAGCCCGTGATGGGAGGGGCCCAGTTAACGCACTAATGATTAGGGTTTGCTAGGTCCCCTATCTAGCCTATAAAAGGGTAGGTTATACCTATCGGTCGCTTTTTCCCATTGAAAGCTGCTATATCGAAATAGGCCAAAGAGAGGAAGATCGGCATTCTAGTAGATCGTTGATCTATTTCTTTTCTTAGAGAATAACAATGGTTCAAACAGGTACGCTTTAATGCCGCTGTGTGTATTATTATTATTATTATTATTATTATTATTATTATTATTATTATGGTGTTCTACATTCATATATGGATCTGATTGTTCTTTAAGAATTAGTATATATATATATTGAGAAATTCTTTACAGAGCCGTCAAACTTCTCTTGTGAGGTTGTGCCGGAAAAAGGGCAAAAAAAGAAAAAAAAATACCGTTCGAATACTATTGATTCTATATTCAATGGCTCCCCCAAAATATGAATAAAAATTGGCCCTTCCTCTTGAGGTCTTCTAGACTTATTTGAAGGCTAAATACTGAAGCCAAAAAGGCTTGGCTAAGATGCGACGCAGTAGATTCTAAGTTCCAACTGCATAGTCTTCTCTTCTAAAATAATCTTGGGACCGCCATGCCTATCACCCTATAACATGCATGGAGCGGTTTATCATTTATGAGCATAAGCGTATATTAGTTGAGCCAAAGATTTGCATCCCCCATGTTATAAAATTTGAAAAAAGAAAGAAAGATGAAAAAATTGATAAAATAACCGTTTCATATGTGCGGAAATAATTAGAGAAAAACCCACATATGGCTTTGAAGTTAAGTGCTCAAATTAAGCCGGCAACCGGTGGCGGAGGCCGACAACTAATAGTGGCGATGGGGGATTGCTGCGGCGGCAGTCAATATTGAAATTGAGTTTATGATATTTTATTGTTTATAAGAAGGCGAAATGAATTCTCAATCTTAGTTATGATTAGGTAATGCGATTTTGCACCTTTTGGAAATTCTATCACTATTCGATTTTTCACCATTTGAGAAATTCTATCCTATGCGAAAGCCATATCTGTACCGTGATTTTTCTTCAAACATGAAAAATAATGAGAATCGAATCAAACAAGACGAAGTGCAGGGCAATGTAAGCTCTTGCTTAATGCTTATGAATCGTGGTGGATAGTAGAATGGCTTTATTCGAACAATTTTTTTGTTCCGGCGTTACAGCCAAATAAAATTTGAAAAAGTGTAAAAGCAAAAAACATGAATTATTAAGGATAATAACACGGACTTAGGTTAAGAAGAAATTGAAAATAGAGCGCAAAGACAAGAAATAAAGTGAAATACCAGACATGTCTCTTGGCTCTTCGTTGCTTCCTAATCTGCTCCTCTCTCTCTCTCAATTTGGTCGTAGACTTTGCTCATCAACCCCCACCACAATGGGGTTTATATAGAGTCTGACAATACATAGGTGGAATCATTTGTTTTTAATCACTCGTAGCTATACCTGCTCTTGTTTTGGAAGTATTTCAACAAATAGAAACACGACCCTTCCAATGAATAAACATTCTTTTGACCCAAAAAAAAAAGGAATAAACATTCTATAATTTGTAAGTCAAACTGTCGTTCACATAGAAAGAACGTGATGATGTGCTGCCATCAACTATCGATTACATACCGGGTTAATATTACGAAAAATCCCAAACCGGTATATCTGTGACAAATTTACTTCAGATTAATTTTTTTATCATAAAAAACCCTCAAGCTGATACGCATGTGACAGATTTACCCTAACCTAATTTTTTTACCACCAAAAACCTCGAACTTATACATTTGTGACAAATTTACCCTCCGTTAAATTTGATTAATATCATTAAAGATCACAAAATGGTAGATCTATGATAGACGGAGGGTAAAACTCCAAATTGGTACATTTGTCAACTACCACTTATCATCCAACTTAGAAATTTGAATATAAAATTTAACGAAAACTAACAGAGGGTAAAATTGTCACGGGCGTACCAGTTTGGAGTTTTTCGTGGTCAAAAAATTAGTTTTTGGTAAATTTGTCACGAGTGTACCAGTTTGGAATTTTTTGTGATATTAACCCCGACATATTTAAGGAAATATAATCAAAGAGACACACCTTCCTAGAGTTTGGATTCATACCGACAACTGTATAAGACATCATTTTCTTAAGTTGGACCCCGAAATTTCATTTTCCTATCTAAAGGAAGCCCAAAAAAAAAAAAAACGTGGGCGGCGATTCTATTAGGCAATTATTATATTTCACTTTCCACTTCTTAATTTGACTACTTGGCTCATCAAATCCTCACGTGTGAATGTCATGAAAAAGACACATGCACGATGGACCCAACGTCCTTAACCGCTTTTAACGGTCGAAGGTTAACTTATGTTCAATTTCCAACCCGAAGGAAGATAAACTCATTTGGGCCGGGAGTAAAACAGGTCTATATACTGTCAAAGATGCCTACAATAGCATACACCCAGCACAATACCAGCAGAACCCAAACCTTCCCTCCTCATCCTATAAAGTGCCTGAGACCCTATGGAGATATACCTGGACCCTTCCAATTCAACCAAAAATCAAAATTTTCTTGCGGTGCTTGTGCCAGAATTGCTTAGCCACCCGCGAGAACTTGTGCCAAAGGTAGCTCATGACAGACCCGTTATGCCCCTTTTGTCGCCAATACTTGGAAACCACGGAGCACCTCTTCTTACTTTGCTGTTGGACATCAAAGTGTGGTCAGACCCGAGAGTGAACGTATGTGTTAGTAAGGATGGATAAATGGGTACTAGAATTTACTCAACGAGACTCGAACTCACCTTCTATAGAGTTGCTGGCCAACATCTTTTGGAGCATTTGGAAAGCTCGAAACTTGTTGATTTTCCAGTCTCGTGAACTCGACGCAGGCGAAGCTTTAGACCAAGCAGTGAAATTAGATGACGAATTCAAAAGATGGAACCCAGAAGCACAGAAGAGAGCGAGAAAGCAGTAAACTTTACCTGGTAAGTGGTGCCCGCCCGAGCATTTGGAAAGCTTGAAACCTGTTGATTTACAGTATTTTGATTTTGGGGCTATTTTGGTGTCGAGAATGTATTAAGGGTTTACGTGTTGTAATGGAGTTATTTTAGGCTCATTTGAGTTTATTTATGACCTATATCAGATATAGCGAATATTTCAAGATTGGGTATTGTTTGTATTTATCTTTTTGCAAATTAGAAGTAATCTAGGTACTATGAGTGATGTTTCAGTTAACTAGTGGACTCTTTGAGGATCATATGGTGTTGAGGATATAAGAAGGGCTTATAGGTTATTTGGGGGTTAATGGAGGCTAATTTTGAGTTTTTCTATTCCAAGTTAAGGGATTAATTTCAAGGTCAGGGGTTAAGGCGTTATTTCGTTTTCTAGGGTTGTGGTATGATTCTGGAGTTATTTTCTCACTTGAGATGTTATTTGAGGCTTGAGTCTTGATTACAAGTTATTGTGAGGGTATTTTGATTGGTGGGGTTATTTCGGCGCTGGGTATTTTTAGCACTTTTTTGTTATGTTGGGTTTTAATTGCTTTGGTCGAGGTTCACTTGAGTTTTAATTATGAGCTATTTAAGATTTAGGAGGTTTTCCCAAAGTTAGGGGGTTCTCATGGGTCTTTAAGATTTTATCGGTTCACCCATTATATCCTTCATTTTTTGCAATTTTAGATGGTATTTGAAATATAAGTCAGTTGGGACATTTCGGTCATCCAATAGATTCTGGCCATTTGGTGGATCATTCCTATTTTAGGGGTTTTCGTTTAGCTTCTTGAAATTTTGTAATTCACGTGTTATTTAAGGGTTGCGGAATCTTGATATAGGTGGATATATTTTGTGACAATTTCACTTATAGGCTTATTTGAGGATATTTTGATTGTTGGATTTATTTCTATGTTGAGCATGTATTGATGGTTGGGGGTTGTAATGGGATTATATGATACTCATTTGAGGCTTGTTAAGTGTTGATTTAAGAGATTCGACCAAAAAAAAAAGTTTTGATTTAAGAGATATACTTCTTGTTTGGGCATTTTTTTCATATTTATTGGTTATATTACGGTAGTTTATTTTTAGGGTTGAGCATTTATTTGTGGGATAATTTTCTCGTCCTTGTATGAGGTTGTAGTCAAGGAGTGAAGTGTACCTCATTCATTTGATGATATTTGTTTTTGTATTCAATTTGAAATGAATGCTTTTCTAAGGACATAATTTTCTCATCCTTGTATGAGGTTGTAGTCATTGAAGTTCATTGAAAAAAGCCGACACATATGCTTACATCTCTATTCATTGCTTCGGTTAAATTTAAGTACTCTTGGAAAAGTTGAATTCAAGATGATGTCTCTCTACCAATCATTTAAAACACATTTGAATAATATCTTTGGCTATGTGATAACATTTTGTCTAGTTTTACATTTATTATATTTTTCTTCTAATGATATGTTTTCATTCAATGAATTAAACATGTTTGAATGAAATCAGTCAAAATTATTTTTCATGTGAAATTTTTGATTTTATAACCAATTTATCTTATTTTAGAATTTTTTGGTCAGAATCTTATTTAAATAAATCAGTTTTAGCTGGATTGGATAAATTATAAAATTTAAACTCAATAAAAAGCAATCAAAATGTGAGATAACAGTCAATGATCATTAAGCTTTTTGGATTACAGTCGCACGATTATGCCGTGTATCTTACCACGCGACAAACACAACAAAAAAGTGAGGTACCACGAGACGAAGGCACGAGCGAACATTTTGTCAAGTTTGAAGACTATCGACTTTATCATTTTTAAAATATCGATAAGAAGTTGAGATCTAATTTGATGATTGCAATTATAAAATAATTTTAAAAAATGATTAATATCACGAAAAATCTTAAACTGATACATATGTGAAAAATTTGTCCTAAACTAATTTTTTATCACGAAAAACCTTAAATTGGTATACATGTGATAAATTTACTCCCAAACTTATAATTTAACCACCAAAAACTTCAAATTAATATATTTGTGACAATTTTACTCTATGATGATTTCTGTTAAATTGGATTAATATCACGAAAAACTACAAATTGGTATATCTATGATAAATGGAGGGTAAATTCTTAATCTGGTACACTTGTCAATTTTCATGCGTTATTCAACTCAATAGTTTGACCGTGAAATTTAACGAAAATTTATTAAGGATAAATTTATGACAGATATATTAATTTGAGGTTTTTTGTGGTGTTAACCTTAAAAAAATTACACTAAAATTTGGAGTTGATTGATGGACCGTTTAGATTTTGTTTACCAAACACTTGGTACTTCTTGCACCGGCATCCCTTGCTCTACTGCTTTGTCATCTTGGTGTCAAAGCCCTAACCATCATCTTCTTGATTCGACTGTGTAAGTTCTTCTTTCCCACCTTCTCTTCGACACTCTCTGTCTTTTGGTTTGGTCATCTTCTTCTTGTTCTGGTGATGAAGCCGACCCAGCCCCTGCTGCTCTCTTCCGGTTCCAGGTTGTTGCTGCTCGTCCCCAGTCGTCGTCGATCGACGGGGCTCCGAGGATTCACCACGTTCAAGTCCAAGGTTGCAGTGTATGATCCTTCTGCGTTGTTTCGTTCTCTTCCCTCGTTTGACGAAATATCTTTTGTTAATTGAAGTCGAGATCGAAATCTGTCGGAAATCGGAGTCGCCCTTTAACGTGTTTTGATTGATGCAGATGGCATCGGAGCCTCTCGCTTTTGGACCTTACAAGATCGACCCTGCGGAAGTGTTTTACACCTCCTCCCTGTCCTTTGCCATGGTCAATTTGCGTCCTGTTCTCTCTCTCTCTCTCTCTCTCTCTCTCTCTCTCTCTCTCTCTCAATGCCCAAAAGACATGTTGGTGGTTTAACAGAATTGGCGAGTGCTACGTTCATTGTAGATTTTAGTTGGTAGGAAAGGAAATTGTCCTCTCAGTTTCTAGCGGGTTTTAGTTCGCATGAAGGAGCTGATCCTATGCCATCACAGATGGTATTTAAAGTAGGAAGCACCCAATTCATTTAGCTTGAATCAGAAAACTTTTCAACAGAACCCCCAGCCAGCAGTGCATTGCTTTATATCGGATGGATTGTAAGCAATGTTGTTGTGTGGTTAACTGAACAACCATTAGCGCCCATAGTTGTATTTTCAAGGTCTAGAAATCGTTGCCGTACTGGTTTAATCTCTTCTTTTGCAGTTCTCTGTTCTGCTTCTGGAGACCATGCTTAATGTGCTTGGTTTTGATTTGGATTTATTACCTTGCAGGTCATATCCTTTGCACGTGATCAAATTCGATGATAGCACTTTTGTTTTTATTGATGGGTAAGTGTTTAGGACAACACGATGGGGCTGAAGACCTTCTTTGAGCATAATTTGTGAGAGAATGCCAAAACATTTGTTGCTCCATCTTAGATGAAGGGTGTTGAGTGGTTAGAGATTTCGAGCGAAACCATGAAGTCAAATGTGCCACCAGACCTATCACTGAGAAAGCAACGCACCTCACAAGGGATTCGCATCTCCCTGTACCTATATCTTCACGTAGTTATTGGATCCATAAAATAAGAGGATCCAGTGAGAGTGATTGTCTGTATATCTTTCATCATTGCTTCGGCCACATTGAAGCTGGTCTCTTTATGTTATCAAAAAGAAAACCCTGTTCAGCTTGTCTAAGTCCCAACTTGATCTATCATATGGTGCACCCCTGGAATTTCTTACATCTCGTATGGACAGCTTCCCTAGTTTGGACAGTCAGTACATAAGATTTAGCAGTAGTAATGAATCGCAACGGCCTTAGTTTGACACTGTTTTCTGAGAGCACCTTCAGAACTCAAACTGCTATGCATTAGAGTGGCATTAGTTTGACACTGCTTTCTGAGAGCACCTTCAGATCTCATGTGTTCAGCTGTTAGAGTTGTGCCTTAGTGCATAATGAACTCTGTTATAAATCTGATCGCAAATTTTTGTCTAGCTGTTGGAGGCATGTCTATCTCTGTTGGTGGCCAAAATTAAGGATTGAGCCGCATGGTAATTAGTTATCTCCAGATCAATCTTCCTTGGCCATCTGGATAGGCTCAAACTTCAATTTGGTTTTGCATGAGTTAAGGCATTTATGATGCATAAAATGTTTCACTTGACATCATGTACATGTGCTCGTCTGCCCAAGACGGGAAGTAAAGCGCTTTGTTGATCTTAGTGCTGACGAGACTACTGATCTATGGCTTACTGCAAAGAAAGTTGGTGGTCAGTTGGAACACTACCACAAAGCATCATCTCTGACTTTTACAATTCAAGTAAGGCAGTTGTAACTTTTGAACTCAACTCTTTTTTCCTTGCATGTAAAATCATCTTCTGCGTGAAATTCAATTGGTCAAATTTGACTTGCTAAATTGGTTGGATTGTAAAAGCCACAGCAACCCTCAATATGCCACCTTAGGTGATGTATATCTGACTCCTCAAATTGATTCCATTTCTCTGGCATTTGAATGTCACATGATATGGATTAGTGAATAGTAAATAATAGTTCAATTAAAATATATGTTGATAAGAAATATAGCTCTGTGTTTCAGTTGATTCTCTTGGCTAATCAATAAGAAAGTCCGGTATATATTGCTTTCACTTTTATTATTTGTACTAAAGAACCCTTACTATTTTCTATCGCAATTACATGAAGGGGATTTTCAGATTGATTAGAGCTGTTTCTTGCCATCAGTAAATTTCATCTGTGGTCATTGGAGTTTAGTGGATTTGCTATTAGGTCACTACTACGGTTTCAGTCATCCAACGCAATGAAGTTACTATGTTTTTGCAATTGATGCACTTCAATGGTAACATAGCCAATTACCCAGTGAATTGCTAACTAGATGGACCTGTGGTCAGTTTTCTGGACATGTCATTGTCACAATTACATTGGCACCATGTCAGCATTTTGCTGGCAAATTGGCCAGATTCTGGTCAAGGCGCATTTATTGCAATAAATTGAAGGTTTCTTGTGTTGAGAAGCTAGAACAAAAATTGTCACCTGATTGGAAATTCATATAATTTTAATGGCATCAATGCAATTGCACCCAATTTTGGTGACATTATCTTAAGATGTGGCAGTAAGGTTCTTAAAGACTTTTTGAATGGTTGGTAAGTTCTATTCTCCTTGAAATTGAATGTCCAGCCTTATCAGAAATTAGACTGATGATGAGTGGATGCAGTCTAGGGTCCAGGGCTTGAAATCATGCTGAAGATGAATGTCTTCTCGTGTTAAATTGTTTCTGTTCATTTTTCGTTTTTGTTCTTTTGTTCTGAGTGGTAATTGTTAATTATTCTAGGATGGGCCGCAAGCTGGACAGACTGTGCCCCATGTTCATATTCATATTCTCCCGCGCAAGGCTGGTGATTTTAAGGAGAATGATGAGATCTATGATGCTGTAAGAAGTGCAAATCTCATCTACCCAGCTGGTTTCCTTCAGTCCGAAACATAATTATTTATTATTGAACATACCTTTAATCGCACAGATAGACGAGAAGGAGAAGGAACTGAAGCAAAAGCTCGACTTAGATAAGGAAAGAAAAGATCGGAGCTTTGAGGAAATGGCCCAGGAAGCAGGGGAATACAGAAAGCTTTTCCTATGAGACGGGCTCTTGGATTGGGCAGGATGGCTTGTTGTCTCAGTCGATGCTTTTCCTTGTGAACGATCCGCCATTAGCTTTAGGTGCATGCATTGTTGGCCCTCAACTGGAAGGAACATTCATTTGCTTGCTATTTGGCATGAAATGTTCTGCGAATGAGTTTAGCAACGTTGGAAGGTGGACTAGTTGAAATAGCTGATTTACTTGTATGAATAGATATTCTTAATCTCTTTTTTGAAACCATTGATGGATTTGTCCGGGAAAAAGACTTGGACTTGATATTCGCAAGAAGTCCAGTGCTTGATGATACTTTACCGTAGATAAACCCAATAACCGACGTGCATCATATATCAGACAACTTGAGAGCTCTCCGGTCGGATCTTCAAAATTTAAGCAACTGAATAGCATGACAGCATAACAATGCCATGTTGAGGCCTGTCGCCAATCCGTTTGCTGTATGATCCAGTTGTATTGTGATCTATAAGTTAAAATCGCTTTTGAGAAACGCTGCTGCCGGATTAGGGTCAACTTCATCTCGCCAAATCATAAATATTGGACTTTCACAATCCTGTTTATTTTACACGTCCAATTAAATCCCAGATGCCACTATTTTTTTCCCAAATCCACTGGTTACAGCCCTTCATGGCATAGCCACAACGCAGTAAAAAAACACACGTTAGAAAGCATAATAAGTATAGGAAATTTAATATCAACACAAACTACGTGGGTCTAACAGATGGAAAAAGCATTATACGAAACGGAGAACTCCCGTTCAAACCCCACACAGTGAGCTGGCAAAATGTGTAACATTCCATTTTGCAACTCATATTTAATGGGCCCCTACCAAAGTTGGTAACTCATTGTCGCACCGCGCTTTTTTTTTTGGGCTTTCGGGATTTGCGCTCTAAGGAGGTATTTCCGTGTAAGGGTCTCTCCCAGATCATACCTCACGTGACAATGGAAGGTGATTTCTTATTTAGTCTAGGGTTGTGATTTTGGAGTCACCACTAGTCATTATTGGTAGGTAGACTAAAAACCTAATCGAGGTACAGGAGAAATATCACGATTCTACAAACCAGAGATTCTGAGTATGGGGACTTGGTTACGTTATTGATCCCGAATCGAGATCCCTAACGTCCTTTCGGTACCTAAGAACGATACGATGTCTAACGTGTCATGCGAATTTCCGAGGCTTACCCACTAATTCTATCCATTCTAATCGCAGGAAAAATCAAACAAGTATTAAATGCACAATTGAAGTCGATTAAATCAATCAATCCTAAGTGGTCTCTAAAAACGAAAATCAATCAAAACATCCAAACCCTAATGAAGCTCTAGAAGCTTATTCATTTCATGATTCACATTTTTTAGAGTTTTAGGGTTTTTTAGGGGTTATAACCCCTGAATTTGGGATTTTCTAAAAATGCCGCTTGGGCACTTCCAAAAATTCAAATCTCACTTTTTATGGTTGGCTACGATGTTTTTGGACTATTCTGTGAATTTTTTTAAATTTTTGAATATTTTGATTTTTTTTTGGAAATTTTATTAACTGAGAATTAATTTTTTTATGATTTTCTGAAAAAAAATTTATGAATTTTTCAATTTTTCAATTTTTTATTGATTTTCCAAATTTTTTACATTTTTTATTTGTATTTTCTGAATTTTCTGAATTTTTATGAATTTTCTGAAAATTTTTGAATTTTTATGAATTTTCTAATTTTTATGAATTTTCTGTTTTTTTTATTTCCAAATTTTTTATATTTTCTGATTTTTTTTATTTTTTTATATTTTTTGTGAATTTTTTTAATTATTTTTTTCGATTTTTTTATGTTTTTTTATTTTTTATTATTCATTATTTTTTAAAAAATTTCCCGCCGAGAGACGAAATGAACCGGACCGGCCCGGTTCAACCCTGTTCGGCCTGACCGAACCGGGCTTCGCCGGCGTTGGTCGCCGATCACCTCCTCCGGCAAGCCCAACGCTGAAATGGCGTCGTTCTGGGCGTTTTTCATTGAGGCATTTTCACAAACACCTGATGGGCATAATTCGGTGTTAAACGTTCTCGAGACCGCCGGTTTGTGATCATCGCCGATGGCCTTCCAGCAACTATTTCACCATTCCGATTACACCATTGTGATGTCTATATGTTCTATTTTAATTACCCGAAGTGTTGGACAATAATCAAAGAAGGGGGCATTATTCAGTCCGGAGATTGATTCAAAAGAATTAGATCGGAAATGAGTTGTGACATGAAATAGCTTGCTCAAAGGATAAAATGCTTTATGACTAACTTGAAGACCCAGCAGAAAGAAGATCGAGGTTAACAAATGTCTTCATCAACTGCAATATGGTAATTAAGTGCAAAATGTACCTAAGATCCTTGACCACATGACTAACCAAAATGTTATCATACAAAAGCTGTTGCTCGTCCTATCAGCACACGTGAGCCTGCAGCACAATTATCTCTAAATCTACACGGAAGTATAATTGATATTAATCCTCGGAAGTCATTCCCAATCGAAACTCATCTAAAACATTCGGTATTTAGATCCCAAGGCGACATCGATTAGCATATTGGGTTTGTCATTCTTTGGAGTCATTCGACATAAACAAAATCGAGTGTTAAATCACATATTTAGTATTTATGACTCGTTCAATGGCATATGAAGGGATATAAGGTAATCAAACTGGCTTACTACTGATACCAAGAAGAAAAGAACATGGATAACTTGTGAGCTATCATTGCTTTGTCTAGGGATAATTACCAATTCAGTTATAAACTTATTGTATGGATGTCAATTCAATTTTGAATTTTTCAATATGCCAATGTAATCCTAAACAAAATTTCAATTTAGTCCTTCTTACTAATTGTCACCCGAAATCGCTAACGTGAAGCCGGCCGCCCTAGATGGCACTTTGATGTAGACAACTTGTTGATCATCATGTTAATGATTTCCGGTAGCAATTTGCTAGAAGGACTACATCGAAATTTTACACCAAGATTGAGGACTACATTGGCAAATTTTGAAAATTTATAACTAAATCAATATCCATACAATAGGTTTAAGATTAAATTCGTAATTTTCCCACTTTGTCTCCATCATAATCCAAAACGACATAACGTCCCTCATTCGGATGAGAACCATCTCCAAACTTACTCCTCGATGCCACGCCTTTTACCATTCTACTCCTCTCTTCGGATGATATCTTGCCAATTGATTGGAATTGCCCTCCATTGTTGCGCCCGAACTTTATACAACCTTTACTAAACCCACAAAAGAGATCATTCAGCATGCCGTGGTTCTTACTTCTTCATAAAATGAGCAAAGAGTGAGGCTCCGATGGCACAAAGTGGTCATTCACTACTAAACCTGATCACTGGGCAAGTTTGGGCCGAACCTAGCCTGGGGTGATAGTTGCCGGCCTTGTCGAAGCCCGAGATACCGGGCCTATATTTTGGGCCAGGCCTGCCCAGAGAATGCCGAGGAGTAAGTCAAAAGAAATCCATGCACAAGTAGTGCTGTTCTTCTCACGTGTATCATTCGGTTGACAATTTGATTTGTTAGTAATATCTTGTCAATTCAATAAGGAGCATGAATAAGAATTCTCATTACTCACTAAGAGTAATGAATATGTCACATAAAAAATGTGATCAAGTATAATTTTTGTTTGGGATAATGACACAAATAGTCCCTGAACTTTGGCGCGATGTGTAATTTGGTCCATGAACTTTTAATTTGTTCAATGTAGTCCTTGAACTTTAACCTAATGTTCAATGTGGTCCCTGAACTTTTAATTTGTTCAATATAGTCCCTGAACTTTTGGTACGTGTTCAATTTAGTCCATGAACTATATGAAAATGTACAATATAGTCCATGAACTTGAATTAATTGAAGGATTACATTGAACATTTTTATAAAGTTCGGGGACTATAATGAACATGTACCAAAAGTTCAAAGACCACATTGAACAAATTGAAAGTTCAAATACCACATTGAACAAATTGAAAGTTCATGGACTACATTGAACAAATTAAAAATTCGTGGATCAAATTGCACATTGAGTCAAAGTTCAGAGACTGTTTGTGTCATTTTCCCTTTTTGTTTTGTATAATCCAAGGGCATCGTCCATGGAACATCCTGCAAATCCCATGAACCAGTTAAGTTCAGACCTCTATCCCGCGTAGATGACTATAATCCAGAGAAATTTGTATGCAATTGGTGGGGATTCAAACGGATGCCCTTTTAATTCTCGAGATGGAAATTCCCTAACACTCTTAAACCCACTATGCGGATCTTCAGAGATTTAAAAAAGTGGGCCAATCCTTCCTTTATTTTGTTCACATCTAATTGATCAAAGAAAAGTACACATAGAGTTGAAGACAAAGGGTAAATAATCTTAAACCTTATTTAATTCACAGTAAATACACAAAATAATCACATCTCAAGGCTTGGTTTGCAAATTGGCCGTTGTTAAACGATGCAATAAAGTAGCTAAGGAATTAATGAACCCACATGTACTGTAAGGTTGTTGGATTAAATCAATTTAGTCTTAAACTTATTGCAGTTGTGCCAATTCAGTCATAAATATTTCAATTTTGCCAATTTAGTCCTAAATCTTTTGACAATTTGTCAATTTAGTTCTTTCGGCCAATTTTGATCGGAAATCGCTGACATGACGGTCTAGTCAACGCTAGCCATGCTACGTGGCACGGACAGTGCTAACGTGAACTATGTTGACAATTTTTTTAGAAAAAATTTTGAATTTTTTTAACTATATATATATATATATTTTTCGAACCTTAGGCCGGCCGACCCTCGCTAGCCATTCATGTTGGAGTCGGGTTGATCATCGGTGGACCCAATCCGAACGGTCGACACCCAAAGTTTTATCAGAGAGTCAAAGATTTGCTGCGATTCAAGCACCTTAAGTTTCTATTTTGTTTTTTTTTCAACGTAGTAGAATTGCGAATACTATGTGATTTGGTTTTTGTTATTCAATGCGGGACGCAACCTACTTTGGTATTAGACACTTTGCGTGGTTGTCTTCCGTTGTTCTTTTGGCATATTCCATGTCGATCTTTGTTTTCTTTTTTTTTCTTTTTTTTTTGGGTCATGATTTTGTAGTTTCATGAGATTTTGACAGAAAGTCTTGCAAGCTTCCCAGCATCAATTATTTTTAGAGAGTTTTTTGGTAAAGACTACTAATCATGTCATTTTTCCACAGATATATAAATTGTTTTTCACGAGTTGAGATATTTTGGTCTGACTTTGTTTAAATTTCCAGCAGAAATTTGACTATTGGTATCTTTCATACTACAAGATATTTATCCAAAAAATCAGAAATTATTGTAAAGTGATCAATTTAATCCTAAAATTGGTTGTAAGGACTAGCCACGTCGACGAATTCTAGCCAAAATTGATCAAAATGATTATATTGGCAAATTATCAAAAAGTTTAACACTAAATTGGCAATGTTAGAAAGTCCAATCCAAAAAGCTTAAACTATTAGACGAAGACAAGTGAGATTTTGTGGACAATTATCAACTGTTCTATGAGCATGGCAATAGAACAGGATGTCTTGAGTTCAAATCTTCCATGCCCCTATTTGGTTTCCCGATTAAATGTTTCCACGCTTTAGGCTCAGACTAGCCTATGCGTGAGGGAGATGTTAAAATATTTAAATATCAAATCACGCCTTTATCTAACTGTTTAAATTTTTGGGTTGGACTTTCTAACGATCAAAATTGAAAAGTTCAAAACTTAATTGACATCCGTATAAGAAGTTTAAGACTGATTGGGTACTTTTCCCCATAATAAAGTATACCAAGGATTTCCATGTCCAATTCTGACAAGAAGTGAGTAACAAATTAAATTGAGACACCATACAGTGCAAATTATCCAAAGTGCGCAGAATACCATCTGCATTATTTGGTTAGCTTTCAAGCCTGCAAGCGAATGTCGTATTCTCTGTTTCTCTTCAAATGGTCTTGAACACATTATGACAGACACATGGGATCCAACATTGCCTCCCATGTTATCCAACTCAAAGATCAAGTGCGTTCGATATGATTGGCTCGATCCAATTTAAACGGTTTTAATTGGTAGAATATGTGCACTGCAATGACTAGGATGACTCAAGGCCGGTCTGTCCTTTCTTCGTCCCCTTCGTTGGGTTCGGATGCAATGTTCCAACAAGATCGCCTGCTTTCCACCCACCCTAGCTACCATATTAACAACTGGCTTTGGATTAAATAATTATTACTTTTGCGAATTTTAGCCTTACTAGTATGCATTGCGAGTGGCTCATCAACCTCGCCCACCACCCTCTCCTCGATGTGTGCGCGCAAACTCGAGGAAATTATCCTATCAATCATATATCTATTGTATAGATGCCGATTCAGTCATAAAATTTTTAATTTTTTCAATTGGTTCCAAATATTTGCATGAAATTCCAATATCATCATTCCGGCCCACTTTTTGCCTAAAAGTCACTAATGGGACAGTGTGCCGCGTAGGACGGTTAATGATGACAGGACCATCACGTCAACGATTTTCAACAAAAAATGAATGAAAGTATTATATTGGGATTTCGCGCAAAGGTTTAGGAATAAATTGGAAAAATCGAAAAGTTTAGGATCGAATTGGCATATGTGCAATAGGTTTAGAATTAATTGAGTAATTTTCTTGTGCAAACTTTTATGGAACAATGAAACTATCTTAAAAACTTGTATCAATCCGGCACTTGAGTTTGTCATATATAATTTTCATTCCGTGTGTTTAAATCTTAAAACTTGTGGTCATCCTCCCAATTAATCCTTCTGTAAGCTTTTTCATGAATGAAAATTTTATATACCATCTCTATTATTTATTTTTAAAATTTTTCGCACAAGCAGTACAAGAGTGGCGCCAAGTAAGTGTTACATAACAATAAAAAAAAAAAGAGAAAGATTTAAAAAGACTGAAACAATAAAAAGGGAAAAAAAAAAAAGGCGAGAGGAAGAGAGACCGTGAGGGGACCCTCCTCATTTCTAATTTTCAGTTCTTTTTTTTTTTTAATTTTCCAATTTATTTTAACATCAAATGACATATTTTTGTGTTAGGCGACACTACTCCGCGTGGGGGTGGTTGAACCCTTGTTGATAATTTAATATCACATGCTCCTCGCAAAATCGCAAAAAAGCACTAAAAATGAGATACTCCGTAACTAGAAATTTTGATAAAAATAAAACTATCAAACAGAAAATATTGGGTACCATGTTAGCCAAGAATCTTATATTTTTTAAAAAGACTAAATAAATTTGTAATTGTACAATAATTGATTACTTAAAAAAGCATTAACACCATTGAAATCTATTCATAAAATTCTAAGATCAAATCAATTCTATGCAAATCAAACCCTAATGTTTGCATAAACATCATACCCAAAATCTTAGAACAAGATGATTTTCACAATATCATAATAGACGAGAAACATACATTGATCCATGATGATTTCTTGTGAAAAAATCAATTGTAGATGGGAAATCTTTTAAAGAAATAGGTTTCTCTTTCTTGACTCCTTTTAGGCTTTCTGACGTTCTTGATGGAGAGAAAACTGTCGTTCTTTTCTAGGGTTGAGAGGGGACTAGTTTCTAATTATAACCTTTTATAGTCACACCATCCATCAGGATGTACAGTAATTAGAATACACATCTCTATTAACCAATAGGAATTTAGCACCTAATAATTGTTAAACCTAAACCACATATGGGCCATTAATCATGTGCACCACAATAAAATCCAACAAAAATCGCAAAAGTAACAAAAAATGAGATTAATACAAGAGAAATAAAAGTGAAATAAAATATCTGGGACCGTGTTAGCTATAAAAAGCATAATAAGATTTTAATTGTAAAATTAATTAATATATACACTATGTCGGGCCAAAATAATTACGAATACACTATGTATTCTTTTTGTATAGTATGAAACATCCAAACCCTCAACTCGATTGATGATATTATCATCATTTTAAATCTTATATTCATCTTCTTAATAGTATATGAAAATGATTTTAAATGTATATTAATTTTAAAATTTTCGATCACATATGCGGAAAATATTGATACATTAATATGAGTTCTTAATTTGTTTACTCAGCCTAAACCAAAATTGTTGAATCAAGCAATCTTGAATGTGGCAATATCAAACTATAAAATTTGAAGAAATGAACTTGTGCAATACACAGAGTTTGAAAAGCTACTTATGTGCGGTACCCAGGTGATTCAAATACCGCTTTTATCCGAAAACTATTATATGTTTGAGATTGTTATTTTATTGGCGTCACATATCTTGTCTAGACTTAGGTCGACATAGATCTATACAATTAAGTCAATAAATCAATATTTAAATCGATGGCTGATCTAATTTGCTTCGTGCACGAACCAATGTACATCGATACCAAGAAGTTTCCGATCTCATCTAAGTATGTCATATAAGAAAGTCTAATGGGCTATATCAATGAGGTCAATAGACTTGGTGTATACAAAGTAAACCCTAAAATCTAGGGAAAAAATCATCAAAATCACCAAACTATATTCATCATGACACATTTACCCTAACTTATTTTTTGTAACATCGAAAATTTCAAACTATGCCCACTATGACATAATTACCCTAAATTTTTTTGTTGTGACATAAAAAACCCAAACTTGTACTCACGAAAAACCCCAAACTAGTAAACTTATGAAAGATTTACCCCGTATTAATTTTTTAACCACAAAAAACCTCAAATTGATAAACTTGTGACAAATTTACCCTGAACTAATTTTTTGACTAGCAAAAACCCCAAACTAATATACTTGTGACAAATTTACCCTCCGAAAAATTGGATTAATATCACGAAAAATCGCAAATTGATAAATCTGTGACAAAAGGAGGGGTAAAGTTCCAAACTGGTATACTTGACAACTGTTATGTGTCATCCAACTCAACAATTTGACGGTAAAATTCAACGGAAACTGACGGAGGGTAAATTTGTTACAGGTGTACCAATTTAGAGTTTTTGGTGGTCAAAAAATTAATTTGGGAGAGATTTGTTACAAGTATATCAGTTTGGGATTTTTCGTGATATTAACATTTTTTATTTTACTTAAGCCACGTGGACATATTTTTAAAGTTGCTCATTGACGGAATCTTGACAGGGCATAAATGTGTTATACGGGTACAAATTTTGGAGTTTTTGTGTCACATAAAAAAAAACTTAGAGTTAATGTGTCACAGTGGATACAGTTTGAGATTTTGAACGATTTTGTTCCTAAAATCTATAAGGGTCAATGTTGGAACTATGGCGTGCTTCCTTCACACAATGAATGAGCTCGTGAGATCGAGGACATCGGCACCATCAAAATCTATGAGCTCATCTAAAGTAATTGCGTTGCAGTGCAAGATGTTACAATACCCAATGGATTCCATGGTCTGTGGCTTGTCTCGACAAGTCTGATCACAATCTGTCCCACGCTGAAACAAACAGCTTCCTCAACCTTAAAAAATGCACTAAAATATAGCGTTATTCCTCGGGGGCAGTGGCTAATCATTATGGTCTTATTATTAAACAGGGTGGGCAACGGGTCTTCTTTAATAGAACTGTCATCCATTTGCAAAGACGATTAGGGCTTTGAAAAGTCAAAGCAATTGCACATTTTTCCGCATGGAAAGGACAAAAACCCACGTGCTGGTCTTGTTAGAATAACCCTTGTTTGAGGCTGACAAAGTGGTCTGCCAATGAACGGGTTTAATGAAATAACTGGAAAGTCATATGATCCAGTCGATAAGGTTGATTAAGAAAATTGATTGAGATGAGCGAAAGCTCTTGGAAGCTTACGAGCCACGGATAAAACTATAGGTTTCATTTTGTTGGTCAATTTTCCTATTCCAAGCTAAATTTGCTCCATCAATCAATTAAGAACCGCTTTTTTAATGGAAAAACACACTTTATAATAACTTTCGAACTCATAAAATACGACATAAATCTTGTGAATGGAACAAGATGCCAACCATACTTCAAGTGTTGCGTAATGTGGAATTGTTTGCCCTTAGTAGAGTGAGGAGTTGATACACTGAGATTGTTTAGTCCATATTTACACCTAACTCACACGAGTGAAAATTATATGAACATAGTTTTTCATGATGAGATAGAGATGAAGTGTTCAATGATATTATTAGTATCAATGTAGGGCATCGTAGTGGTTTTGATAGAAAGAGTTATCATATTAATGTTTTCCCCAAAATCAATTTGATTGAAGGTTTTTTTATGTTGATTTAACACCCGGTACTTCTCTTATCACTATCTCTTCTCCCTCCCACTCTCGAGGACTACGATATTCAAATCTCACTTCCTCCTTTTTATCCTTCCACTTACGTGCCTCACACGCTTAACTTCACATAAAAGGAATGTTCAAAATTTCTATGCCGGATAGAAAAGAACAAATGCGTTTGGTACCTACACAAAATTTCTTTTTATTAATAATATTTTGAATTGTTTAATTTTTTTTCTTTCTACCCATTCTCTTCCTTGGCCATGGCCGGCGAGGCGTCCACGGCCGCCGGCCCGCGAGGCGAGGGTCCCCCTGCCGGCGAGGCGAGGCTAGACCTCGCGCCCGCCAGGCCTGCTCGCCTAGAGTGATTGGTTCTAGACTTAGAGTGATTGGTAGGGACGTCAGGAGATTTCCAATTCAGAAATTGAAGGCATTCCGTTCGAAATCCTTCAAATAAATATGTTAACCGTTTTGTGTCAATGCCATCTTTATACGCGAAAAGTCTGAATTTAACCGGCTCATAAAACTTAACACGAACATAAAAAATGGTTACTCTCCTCCCTTTCTAGACTTAGAGTGATTGGTAGGGATGTCAGGAGATTTCCAATTCACAAATTAAAGGCTTGTTCGGAATCCTTCAAATAAAATGTTAACTTTTGTGTCATCCATCTTTATAAAATTTCCAAAAACTTGTAAGATTTATTTTGGCTTTAGGGGTCTCCTTGTTTCTCTATTGAAAAATTTTTTGGGGAAAAATTGAAAAAACAAAACCAATAAGAAAAAAACAGGAATAAACTTGGTGGGTTCAATGCATGCGGTCGGGTGCAAATATTGCACGCCGCAGTAATTACATGAAAGTCAAGGAGGAACTAATGCCAGCAAAGCGAACCTCACTTTTTGTCGTAGGCCACTAGAACCAGCACTGACCCATGATTCTCTCTGTCCCTCTTTCCTTAATTCCTTGTCTGAAATAACCAAAATTCATCACTTCCGGTACATGTAACTTTAATACGTATTCATGAGGTCAGCCATGTATTTTAGGAGCTCAGAATTTATGTACTTAAAATAGAATTTCAACTCATAAGAAAATTTATGCATAGATGATCTTGAAAGAGCAATGTTGCATCTTACCAATAAAATGAAAGCATGTATTAAAAGTAAAAGGTTACGCGTTTTAAGTGTCGTTAATACTATTTTGAGGTTGACTTTCTTTTGCTTTATTTGTGTTAATACCCACTGAAAAGTAATATGTGATGTTCGTAATTATATAATTAGATTCTACATAAATTTTGTTTTGGTCAGAATTCTACATAAAATTAAGAATTAAAAAAAGGGAAAGAAAATAAATTGCGGGTTTACGTCAATTGGAAGATTAAGAATAAATTCAACTCTTTAATGAGAATAGTATGGATTTAGCCATATAAAAAGTGAAAATAGCTCCACCCAAAGGATTATGATGAAAATAATCTAAAGCATTATAGTATATCGTGTAAAAAATATAACTCTATAATATGTGTAGTGTGCGTTTGTTTCGTTAGAAAATTAATGATTTGAAAAATATTTTTCTAAAAATAATTATCATACCGATCACGAAAATGAACGAATGGAAAATTTTTTCTTGGTTCACGGAAATATTTAAATATAAATTATTATCGATTTTTATTATCTAATTATTTTAAGCGATATAAGTAATTATTTTTAAGAAAAATGATTTTCAAATTATCGATTTTCTGCGAAAAAGACTGTGTCTGATTCTCGCGAACAATCGTGATCGTTGGATTTTGTGAATCCGACGGGTGTCTCATCACATCGGCCGAGAGTACGGATGGAAACGCGGTCGCAGCGCGTGGGATGGTGTGGGTGGGGTTCATCTCGCTAGGCTCCAAACGACACCGTATCATCTCAATCAGGGGTCGTCCAAGGTTGCGTGTAGAAAAATAAGGTCACTGGCTTTTGCTTCCTATCATTTTCCGTTTCTTTAAAGTTTCTTGCCTTGATGAAAAAAACAAAACAAAAAACACACGCACAAGTTGTTGATGGGAATCTTGACGAAGCCTCCTCCTCCTTCTCTGTAGCATCTCTGCCTCTGCCTCTGCCTCTGCCTCTCTCTCTGTGCAAAAGCCTGACGATGAATTCCTTCGCAGTCAACACTGCAGCGTTCGGCAGCTTCTGCTGAGGTTGGGGGCACCGAATGGTGCGACGACGGAGACCCGGTGTGTGGAAGGAGAGAAACCGGAACTTCGGGAGGGCCAACCGATGGTGAGATCCGAGGCAGAGATCGCCAAGAACGCTGCTTAGGTACGCATGCGAAGCAATCTTCAGTCTGCCGCTTGTTTTGTAGCTCGCGGGAATCCGAGTTCCTGGAGAGGAGTCAGAAGTCTAAGAGGGTCATTCGTTTTTGGGTTTTGAACGCTGCTGAGGTTTCGGGGTTTTTTTTCAAGAAATCTATTAGATCGGCTTTTGTTTTTGAAGGAGAGGAAAAAAGCATGTGTTTTGTGCCTGACCCAAGAATGATTGAATTGGACGTGAGCAGTTTCTTTTGCTCGTGCTATATTCCATGTTCTTTTTTTCTTTTTGCTCTCTCTCTCTCTCTCTCTCCTTCTTGTTGCGATTTTCGTTTGTGGGTGTTCTGCTATGTATGTTCTTCTGGTTTGGTGAGTATATATTTAACTGGGTTGGATTATGCGGTAGTTTGGGATTAAGCTTGATGCTCCTGTCTGCGGGTTTGCGGGTTTCTGATGTCTTCTTACGAATTTGACTTTGCTTTGTTGTTCCAAATTAAAGATCCTTTTTTTTATCCTTCCTTACTTTCCTGAGTAGTTTCATATTGTTCTCATCTTGGTATTCCTTGTTTCTTGGGTTAGCTTTGGCTTCTTCGCGGGTGCTTTCCTGAGAAATTGTGATGCATATAGAGGTTGCGAAATTGCTATTTCTTTCTGGTTTTCATTGCTTCCTCCCACAAATGTTTGAAAGAGTTGGATTCCCATGTCTGTACTCTTTGTAATCAAAAGATCTATGCTTTGATGGTTAATAGACGTAGTGGAAAGGTAATATATATCTCTTTTCCTCTGATCTATTTCTTTGTTTGGAGGGTAGCTAAGTCGTTATATTTTGTGGTAATCTGCACATGGTGTGGAAAGCATTGTTGCTGCTGAGCAATGAAGAAGCAAGTAAGAAACTTATCAAGTGAGAGCAGCCTCGAGTGTGAGCACTTGCAATATCTTTCATAATAATTTCGTCTTTTGGAGCTAGGTTTGAACCATGAGTTCTTTTAAAGTAAGTACTACTGTAGTAATGTATAATATGATAAGCTGCAGAAAGGATAGCCAGCAACTCAAATTTTGTGGAAAGCCAGAGAGGAATAAGCTTCTGGTAGTACATGAAGTTTTCTAGTGCCCATTTTTGCATCAATCGGTATTGAGTTGAAAGCCAAGCAATTGATTCCTGTAGGCTGCAGGGATCTAGCCACTTAAAGGCTACAGTCTTGCTAAAGCATGCATGCTAGGCTACATATCATATAAGGGTGCAAGAAGCACGCGATATTCAGCAGCATGGTCAATGACATATCATATCAGCCCATCATGTCTATTCCAGACTATGAGGATAGAACATTCTTTTAGCATTTCATTGGCAATTCTCAAGCAATTTATTCATGTAAAAGAAAAGCTTAACTTCCAATGCACCGGTAATTGACTGTCCTAGTTATAAAAGATGAAGTATTGTAGAGAATAGGGGGTAAAGCAGCACTTGTCAGATGAGAGGCTTATTGCAGGATTCTCTGTCAGAGTTGGACGTCTCATTACCTGTCTAGTTCTCTTTCTTTTTTCTTTTTCTGGGTCAGAAGGAGCTTTCTAGTTATACCGTGTGAAATTGAAACCCTAGTGCAATTGGGGGCAAGTATAGTGGTCAGTGCCTATGGATTTATGATGTCCCCATATGTGTGCTTTATTCGTTCCATTTCGTATTGTTTGTGTGTATGAATAGATGGGTAGTTGGAAGTCTTTATTAGTCAGTTGGTTGATCCTCACTTGCCTGAAGAAACCTAGAAGACCACCACTTTACCCATTTTGTGTTGCTATACGGACTTTAAATCTTGTGGATTATTGTCTGATTTGTGGAAACACCTTGAAAACCAAAAGGTTGTATGTTGTTAAATATTTCTCAGCTTGATATTCACAGAAGTGATTGACTTTGATTAGAGTCTTTCTTTGTAACTGGTTAGAAAACTGAAATTTGGAGATGCACATGAATTATTGTTATACAGATTTTGAATTATCTCTAACATTGATTTTCCATTTTATGGTTGAAGATGGATTCCTCTGTTAATTGGAACTGTGCGTGTAAATGCTGATAAGTTCAGACTTTTCAAGCAAAATCATTTGGACATAGTGTTCTTCTCAACTAAGTTGTCGAAGATGGATGGACGAGCAGTTTCTTGCGATAGCTCTTCACTGAAAATGGCTAGGGAAGTTAAGCTGGAGGAAGATGAGGAAGAATTCCGCAGTTGTTGTGAAGATGATGAAGTATGGAGGGAGACTGAGGAAGTAGTTAAGGAGGAGCCCAAGTATCTTCTAGGTGAATTCTCAGTGAAATTGTTCTTCAAGGGAATTTCGATCAACGAGGTTGGGGATTGTGCTATCGGGCTTTCTGGAATTGGGGTGTCCATGGAACGGTTAGCTGATCTTCCTATTATCCAGGTGCAGAAAAAGTTGGATTTCTTTGTGGATGAATCTGTGGCTGATTATTTAGCTCTGATGGATGGTCTAGTGGAGGCTTCACAGAACAACATCCGTCATGTTTATGCCTTTACCGATTCAAAGATGTTATATGATCAGGTAAGCTTGTCTATAAAAAGGATGTATCTGTTAATATTTGATATAATATTTGTGAGTAGTTGAAATTATCTCTTTGTTGGTTGCATGTTGGATATGCAGTGCATTTATGATAAATGGTCGTGTAACATGGGTGCTTTTTGACAGATAGTGAATGAAGATAAGCTTGAGATTCCACTCCTTGTTGCATTGAGGCAGAGAATACTGGAACATGCAGTTAATTTTGATACCTTTGTTTTGGAAGTTGTGTCCAGTAATGAGCTGGATAGGGCAAGCCGACTGGCCCAAGTGGCTATTGGGATTGTTTCATATCCTGTCGACGGAGAGAAGTCTCTTGACCACTGTTCTATTTGTTGTGAGGATAGACCATCGCCCATGATGATCACCATGAAATGTTCACACAAGTTCTGTTCCCAATGTATGAGAACTTATGTTGATGGAAAAGTACAAACTTCTCAAGTTCCTATCAGATGTCCCCAGTTGAAATGCAAATACTATGTATCCCCTGCCGAGTGCAAGTATTTCCTTCCACTTGCTTCATACGAATCTCTGGAGAGAGTCCTCGGGGAAGCAAATTTTCATTCTGATAAAATCTATTGCCCCTTTCCAAATTGTTCTGTCCTGCTCGATCCTCAGGAATGCTTGTCAGCCAGGGCAAGTTCTTCAAGTCAGTCAGAAAACAGCTGCATTGAGTGTCCGGCTTGTCAGAGGTTTATTTGTTTGGAGTGTGGCGTCCCTTGGCACTCTTCATTGACCTGTGAAGAGTACCAAGATCTTCCAGCAGATGAAAGAGATGCTGCAGACTTCACTTTGCATCGTCTAGCAGCAAGCAAGAGATGGAGGCGTTGCCAGCAGTGTCGTAGAATGATTGAACTCACTCACGGTTGCTACCATATGACATGCTGGTGAGAGGACTTGTTTGTTTATGAGTGATGACAGTTTCCTCTGTGCAGGCTAAAATGCTGAAATGGCATCGAAAACTTTAACTCTTACCTGAAAATATCAGGCTTTATTCGTTCTTCTGGAATATTAGGGTACTTAGGTTGGCATGGCAGTTTGCACTTGGAAGTATGGAGTAGATATTCTAGAAATGTAGAAGAACTTGGCACTTCAACAATTACTTTGCTGTCAATGGAACATGAATTATTTGTATTCTAGCTAGGTGTAACAGATGGGAAGGACAGTTTCATTGGTTTCAATCATCAGATCACTCTGGGGTTTTCTATACTATAGGTTAGAAGGCTCTTGCATCCTTTATGCAAGGCATGTACCTGGTGCAGTGTCCCTGCATCTAATCATGCGGTGAAGAGTGCTGTCATACTGCACAAGATAATGAATGTGAACACATCAATAGCTTTGGCAAAAATTTGTTTACTAAATACTATGTCAATTAGGTGCTTAGACAAACCAATCACATTGTTGATGAGTCTCACTGGTTTAAATACCGAAGTAAAACTTACACATTATTTCTTAATCTAGTGTTAAGAGTGCTGGCATTGCACTACTACAAATACGGCACCCATTAGTTTTTACTATATCATTTATCATTGGACTGCGTAATCAGTTTAACCTGAATTCTGTTTACTTTGCCTAACAGGTGCGGCCATGAGTTCTGTTATTCTTGTGGTGCTGAATACCGAGAAGGCCAACAGGCTTGTCAATGTGCATTCTGGGATGAAGACAATTCTGAGGATTTAGTTTCACATTCAGCTCAAGAATCCGAACAATGGGCCTGGGAAACTTTCAATTCACTCCCCATGATAATGGATGCATACTCGGACCAAGAGAGATCACAACTGGCGCTCATTCAAAGATTTCTTGCTGGTGGCTTCAGTCTCAGTGATCACCATCCATATCAATCGCCTCCGCGCTGTACAGACTCATACGTAGATGCTATTAAAGATTTGCATCAGCTTCCTTGGCTGGAGAGGTTTGTCTCCGTGATAAGTGATGATTACTATGAAGATTATATGCAATAAGATGTGTAACAATAGCAAGCCTTTAGGCAATAAGTTTTACACGGCTAAAAAAGGTCTTAGCTAGGTGGGTAAAGAGTCTCTCACTCTGTTCCGTTTATTCACACTGGCATGGAAAAATAGGCGCATTTCCTTGGAGTCATATCATTCTCTGTCAGAGTAGATAGGCTGAGAAAAAGGGGAAAGAAAGGACATTTATCTTGTTGACGCAGTGGAAAGTCATTGAATCATATTTTTCTCCATGTGCTTCTGATTAAAGCCTGATATTTGTTGCGAATTTGCAACATTAATGTGCTTCTGATTCTACGGACAATTATTGATGAGTTTCTTTCGTTGATGTAATTTGGAGCTGATGCAGTAGTACTGAAGCAGTAAGAGTTGACAAATGACATAGTGGCAAAAAGTAGTTGTGAAGGGTAGATGATGGATTAGTACAGTGAATTGGCTCTAAACGTCTTGATTCATCAGTGGCCATACATTCATCTGGGTTGGTGCTATTGCATGTAAATAGGGACTTTTGGTTTTTCTTCTAGGGTCTGAATTTTTTTTTGGGTAAGGAAAGAAAAAAAAAAAGAAAAAAAGAAAAAGAAAATTCTAGGGTCTGAATTTTGATCTTTAGTTGTGTTTAAAAAATTATTAAGATGGAAATTAACCATTTTAATGTATAGTTGGACATGCAGAAACCGTGAAGGCACTAGTTTTGAGTTTTTGACTGTTTTATCTTCCAGCTGATCTTTGCTCTTAGAGGTCCACGGCGTGTTCTCGGTTGACTTCTTCGAAATAAAGCAACGTTCTCAAAGCTCTGTCAAACACTCAATTCAGCAATGCTAATCTTGTAGAAGCTTGTGAAGTTTGTGCCTCATTACGTAAACGTGTTAGCATTGTTTACACTTTGCATTGAATGAGTTTATGCAATCAAAGGAGGTTTTTTCGGATGGACTGTGTCTTGTCTGATGAATTCACATAACTAATTTAAAACTCTAGGGCAATTGGTACTAAGAGAATGAAGTGAAAATCTTTCGATATATGTGCGTGCAATTATTGTATCGACCCGAACTAGAGATTCATAATAATGAACCTCAAGAATGTATATACTGATCCTTTTCTCCGGGCTGAGAGTCTCTTATGTGCTAGCCTGGCGGGAGAGCAAATAGCAATGAATCAACTCTACATACTTAGGCTCTCTAGTACTGACCTTTACATACTTAGGCTCTCTAGTACTTACCTCGCTGATGCGGAGATGTCGGATTTTCTAATATTGGGGCGATGTTTTCTTGGACTAATGTGCTTTTAGAAATCTTCACCAAAAGAGTTGCTGTCCTTGTTGCTGGTGTGTCGAGGCTCAGTTCTAATGGGCACCCGGTTTTCGATGAAGTTTTTAGATTCTAATTCTATATAGCTACATGCGAAACGATAATGTGCACGTGCATGTGATTGTCGATAGCTATCCCATCGAAACTTATTTCGAGACCTGTAAGTTGGTTGGAATATAAATTATCTGGGCAATGTCAAAACTAGTCTCTGAACTCTTGATTAATGTTGATTCGGTCCTTGTGCTCTTTGAATCGAGCAAATTTACTCCTCGCACAACCCACATTTGCTTATGTGATCGTACTCCGGCACACCAAGAAAACTTTTTTGCGAAGGGGAGAAAACAGAAGACAGGATGGAGGGGTTGGGAGAGACTACCGCCCCTCCTTTGTTTGGGGTCTCAATAAGGGCAACCGGCACTAGCGACCATTATATGATCAGTCAGTCGATCTTCGACTTGGCTTGGTGGGACAAGTGGTGGCACCGCCAAAATGCAAGGGCAAGTAGTAGGATTGTGATGCTCCATTAGAGTATCTTGCAATTGAAATAGTACTCAATTCTTAAATTTAAATGAAATCCTCGTGTTCCAAACTTCAGTAAGTCTAATAAATTGTTTTCATAGAAATTCTTTTCAACAAAACAAAACCACCCCAGAGCTACAAAATATTTTGCCGATGCATCAGATAGAAACTCAAACTCATTAGAGAATTACAATACCACACTACTAATTATAAAAGATAAAAAATGATATATATCGTGTTTGAGAACTAATGAAAACAAAGTAAATTAAAATTTGCTTCGCTCAACTTTAAAAACAAGGAAGTTGTTGACCTTAAAAAATGACCAACTTTTGGTTATTATTGATAAGTATTAGATTTAGTCAATGAGAATGGAGTTTGGTTAATAAATAAATAGAACAATCGACAACTTGCCAAGGAAGTAATCAACAATATGCTAAAAGTTATGGACAAGAGCCGTCATCAAGACTTAGGAAGTTGATCAACAAAGTCACACAATTGACACAGAAATGTATTTGCTAGGTGGTTATGTTTATTGCCGCTATTTTAGGATTTTTGTAATTTTTGGTGGATAAGTGTTTTTGAATTAATTTTTTTAGATAAGTGTTGCGCATAGTAACTTCTCATAACCACAAATAAGATTACGAAGTTATGTTTATTTAAATAAAAAGGTTGTTGTTTGTAAGGCTATAAATACCATGATGTATTCTTTGTAAAAGATCCCCATTTAATCAAAGAAGTCAATGTTCTTACAAATTTATCTTTCATCTTTACTTTCTTGCAACTTACATGGCGATTACCTCCAATCTTCGTATCTTTTGTGAATTCGCTTATCGATCCATCCGCATTTACAAAAGGTTTTTCATCATTTTTTTCTGTCGATGTGTTATCACACATTGAGAGAGAAAGAGAGAGAGATGAATTTATTTCATTTACATGTAGATTGTGGATTTATTCGCAGGGGCGACGACAGACAACTGCCTTTATAGCAAAATCCATGGCTACAAGGAAGTTGAGCGAATCTCTTCACACAAGCATCATTGCAGGCCTTGTTGTCGGAGCCCTTTCTCCACAAAACTATTTGACATTCCGCAAGTGCATCCACATTCACCATCTCATGGCCTGCATTTACATCAACCCATACACATCATTCCCATCTTCCTAACATGGCACGTCACGGTACGAGAAGACATTATTAATAACTTTCTTTCCGATCGTGCGATATTGTGAAAAACGCACAATGAGAGACCGGCATAACAGTCGGTCCATGTTAAGAAAAAACCCGTCAGACAATGAGGCAACGATCGGACTAATTTTGAGAAATATGCTAGTATTTCTCTTGATGTAGATGTCATGCCATTGATGCGCAAAATAGGATGCACAATGGAGATGGCCAAGATCGTTCTACCCTGAAACGATACCAAAGGATAGATGAAGATTATACCGATGCTCATGAGGACCAGGAATAGTAGAAACATTGAAGTCGAGGGCTGATTCATGGCTTCTAGGACACAATTCTGGATTGTAACCGAGCCCAATGCCCTTTACTTGGGTTAGATGGTGGTTATGTATAAGCAGTAAAGATTGTTTTTTTTTTTTTTATAGACTAGGCGATGTGAAATGATTATGATCCTTGGACCTTTAACGCAAGGATCAGATTTGTTCCTTGTATTGCTTTCCATTCAAGACAAATAAATACACAAATCACCCTCATGTAGCAATTAATAAGTACTTCTCAACGTAAAAGAATTTTGGGTTAATACCACAAAAAACCCCAAATTAGAACACATATAATAAATTTACCAAACATTAATTTTTTTTACCACAAAAAACCCCAAACCGGTACACATGACAAATTTACTTTCTGTTAGTTTCTATTAAATTTTAACGTCAAATTGCTGAGTTGGATGACACGTGGTAGTTGATGGGTGTACTAGTTTAGGGTTTTATCTTTTTGTTTGTCACAGGTTTACTGGTTCGTGGTTTTTCGTGGTATTAATCCAATTTAACGGAGGGTATATTAGTCACAAGTATACCAGTTTGAGTTTTTTGTAATAAAAAAATTAGTTTGGGATAAATTTGTTACAGGTGTACCAGTTTGGGGTTTTTGTGATATTAACCCAATAATTTTCTACAAAGCAATTTCTACTTTTTTTAATTTTTTTTTCACAATTTGGATATTCCAATCTTTGATTTGCCTACATCCGCACAAAATTTTCGGAGGGGCTCCACTTATAAGATAGCCTACAAATTGGACTCTCACCCAAAACTAGTTTGAGTGAGAGATGTAGTGATTCTATATGGAATCTACCATATTCAACAAGCCTCCATGGTGGCTTGTTAATCCCTTCGTATCATAAGAGCTCAGGGTTGTCATCTGTTCAGTTTTCTATCATCTTGAATTTGACACTACAAAAAAAGATGAATACCGTGAGAAATCACAAATTGGTACATTTATGACAAATTTACCCCGAACTAATTTTTTGACCACAAGAAATCCTAAAATAGTACACTTGCGACAATTTACCAAAAACTAATTTTTTAACCACTAAAAATCTCAAACTGGTATATTTGTGACAAATTTACTCTCCGTTAAATTGGATTAATATTACGAAAAATCACAAACTGGTATACATATGACAAATGGAGGGTAAAACCCCAAATTGGTACACCAGTTAACTGTTACGTGTTATCCAACTTAGAAATTTGACCGTAAAATTTAATGGGTACTAACGGAGGGTATAATTGTCACAGATGTATCAGTTTGGGGGTTTTTGGTAGTCAAAAAATTAGTTTGGGGTAAATTTGTTATAAGTATACCACTTTGAGGTTTTTGTGGTATTAAGAAAACAAAATCGAATTCTAGCCAACAAAGAAAATGATTGCAAAGAGCCCTATTTTGGTCGTTAAAACCGCTAGCGACAAAACAAAAAAGATCAATAAAGATCGATTGCAAGAAAGTTCTCAATGACCAAAAAAGTTATGTGGTCTGGTCGCTAGAAAGTCAACTCTTGCAAGCGATCATAGCTTGGTCACTTCTAAGGGCACGAATGATAGCCATTCTATTTCTTTGTTTTTATATTTTTTTGTTCCTAGGAACGTGTTTGAAACAGAAATCCGTTTGGTAATGCAATTTCAATTTTCTATTTCTGGAACAAATTTTTACTCCAAAAATAGGTTTGGAATATAAATTAGAAGTAAAATAAATCTACTTTTCTATTTTTGGAACAAAAATGAGAAATAAAAACTCTTCTCATCACTCACCCTCGTTACTAGCCAACTGCCCACCCACCGCCCGCCATCGCTGCCAATCACCTCCTGCTGCCGCCGGTCGCCTCCCACCACCATCATTTGTTGCTGTTTGTCGCCGTCCTCCACCGTTGGCCACGTCCCATTGGCTCCCAACACCGTCCGCCACCGCCCGCTGGTGGCCATCCATCGTCGCCTACCATATGCCGTCCTTCGCCACCACCTGACGCCGTCCGCCTCCCACCATTGGCCGCTGCTGTCCATTGCCGTTCACCATTGCCTGCCGGCCACCTTCTGCCATCTTCTGCCAGTCGCCTCCTCCCATCCTCCGTCGTCGCTCGACACCGGCCGCCGTCAGCCATTGTCGATCGCCTCCCGTCGTCGACCGCTGCCCACTGGCCAACTCCCACCACCGTCCTTTGAAGTCGGCCGCTGTTGCGCAACGCCGGCCACCTCCCATCATTGGTTGCCGCTCGCCGGCTGCCTCCTGCTACCGTCCTCCGCCGGCCGCCTCCTACCACCGTCCTTTTGCCGCCGCCCATCGTCATCCGCCACCACCCGACACCGACCCACTCCCGCTACCATCCTCCTCCGCCGGTCGCCGTTTGTAGTCCTTCACCGTCGCGCAACGCCGGCAACCTCCCACCATTGGCCACCACCCTCCTACCACCGTCCTCCACCGCCGCCCATCGTTGTCTGTCGCCAGCCGGCGCTGGCCACCTCCCGCCACCATCGGCCGCCACCCGCCGGCCGCTGGGGAGGAAGAAATTTTGTGTCGTTATCAAACAAATTTCTATTTCAAGAATAGAAATTTTGTGTCATTATCAAACAGGTATTTTGGCAAAGAAACTCGTCCATGGAATAGAAATAAAAAAATTAATTTCTGGCAAGAAATTGATTTTTGGAACAGAATGGTTATCATTCGCGCCCTTAGTACTTCATCTTTAAGGGTAAAGATGTTTTTAGCAATCATAAGTTAGGATTTGGTCGCCATCATATGATTTCTAGCGGCCAAATTTTGCAAATTTGATCGCAATAAGGTGATTTTTGGCAACTAACTTTGGATTTGGTCACCATAATTTTAGAGACCAAACCAGATTTGGTCACCAAACATCATCTCTAGTGACCATATCTCTTTATTTGGCTGCCAGAGGTAAACTTCTAGCGACCAGATTGTAGTTTGGTTGCCAGAAATCACCGAGACATGGATCTAGGATGATTTCTTGCGACCGAATCCGTCAATTGTGGTTGCTAGAAGTTATTTCAGGCGATCTTCTGCCCGGTTTACTGATTTTCCAACTAGTAATACATGTTCTCCAACTCGTAACATTTCAATTTAGTAATTCAAATTTTACTTTAACAGTACGCAACAACATGAATTCAACACTTATAAACATAACGATAAAGCATAAAAAAACTAGTTCTTCAAACATCGATTCATCATCTAACATCAATCTAACATTGCAAAGAGAATTGGACGATGAAATTCCTGCAAAGTTGACATCTCAATACGTCATTCTCCATATGCCAAAAAGAAACAAAATTGACTTCCGTCCTTAATCCTCCACCAAGTGCTATCATGCATCATTTCCCTGTGAGCATCATGAAGAGAAAAATGGAAGGGAAAGCCTTTTTCATATATTGATTCTGTACAATTACATTGATGTATTTATAGTCTAAGAATGTAAGTAAATAGAGAAATAATATACAGAGAATTATGAATTTCCTATTCACTGTATCAATCACGGATTTATCTAATCAATCAGTCCTTAATTAGAATCGGCACCACAATCAGGATCTTCAAATATATCTTCCAATAATAACTCTAATACTCCCCCTCAAGTTGGTGAGTGCATGAACGTCAACAACTTGCGCTTGAAAGAAAGAAAAAGAGCACGAGAAATGGCTTTTGTGAATAGATCCGCAAGCTGTGAATGGCTAGGAATATGAGGAGGTCGAAGTGTGCCATCCTGAAGATTTTCACGAATGAGATGGCAATCAATCTCAATGTGTTTGGTACGCTCGTGGAAAACTGGATTAGTATCACTATGGATAGCCGCTTGGTTGTCACAAAAAAGGTCGGCAGTGGACAACGGGACGGCAAGATCGGTGAGAAGCATGCGAAGCCATGTAATCTCACAAGCTGCAGATGCCATGGCTTTGTATTCAACCTTGGCTGAAGACCGAGCAACAGTGTGCTGTTTCTTAGAACACCAAGAAACAGGGCAAGAGCCAAGGAGCATACAGTAATCACAAACTGAACGACATGTGGATAAACATGCAGCCCAATCAGAATTTGTATATCCTTGTAATGCAAGGGATGAGTCAGTCAGAAAAAATATTCCAGAACCCGGATCAAATTTCAAATACAGGACTATCCGAAGTGCAGCTTGCCAATGATCATCATGTGGAGCATGCATAAACTGGCTGAGATGCTAAACAGAAAACAGAATATCCAGGCGAGTAGCAGTGAGGTACAAAAGATGTCCAATCAAGCGACGATAAGAAGCTAGATCGGCTAGCTCGGGGGACTCACCAAACCGAAGGTTCGATTCCATGGGTGTGTCAACAAGACGCCCGCCAAGAAGACCAGTATCAGAAATAATGTCAAGGGCGTATTTCCTTTGAGAGAGATAAATGCCCTTGTTTGATCGAAAAACTTCTATGCCGAGGAAATATTTAAGAGGACCTAAGTCTTTGATGCGAAAATGAGCATGTAAAAAATGCTTGAGCAAATGTATGCATACCTGATCATCCCCTGTGATCACCAAATCATCAACATAAACTAGAACCACGGTAATAAGGGAACCGCGTGTAGCCATGAATAAAGAGTAATCCGCCTTAGACTGAGTGAAACCAACATCAAGTAAAGCGGATGAAAACTTGGCAAATCATTGGCGGGAGGCTTGTTTAAGTCCATAAAGAGATTTTTTAAATGACAAACCAAGTTCTCCCCCTTAGTGTGAAGTCCTGGAGGTAGAGTCATGTAGACCTCTTCATCAAGGTCACCATGGAGAAATGCATTGTTAACATCAAGCTGATGTAAAGGCCAGCGACGAATAGTGGCTACAACAATGAGAGTTCTTGCTGTGACCATTTTAGCAACGGGGGCAAATGTGTCATGATAGTCGATCCCTTCGGCTTGAGTATAATCCTTTGCAACCAAATGAGCTTTATGTCGCTCAATGGTCCCATCAGATTTATACTTGATCTTGTAAACCCATTTGCAACCAATCGCCTTTTTACCGCGTGGAAGAGGTACAATATCCCACATGTGGTTTTGTTCAAGAGCCTGTAATTCCAAAGACATTGCCTCCCTCCATTTGGGAGATTGACATGCAGAGTCATAGGTGATGGGTTCCTGCTCAGTACTAATAGAAGCCAAAAAAGCACGAGAAGATGGAGAGAATTTGGAGTATGATAAATAGTTGGAAAGGGGATAGCGCATACCTATAGCAGGATTCTCAAGTGCTGAAGACAATTGGTCGGAAGCGACAATGGCGCAGTGGTAATCATGGAGATAGGTGGGTTTGCGGCGAGTGCGGGATGGGCGTTGGGGCGGCGGTGCCGGGCTGCTCAAAGAGTTGGGAATTTCGTCGTTCGGTTCGGCCATGGGTGTATGAAGGGATGGAACGGGCAAAGGGTGGTCAGGAATGTCAAGTGGGATAACAATGTTGGGTTGAGGTGATGTAGTTTCCTATGTGGCACGAAATGGAAAAATATTTTCATAAAAAATGACGTCACGGTTGGTGAAAATTGTATGGTCGCGAAGGTCAAAGAGGCGATAGCCTTTATGGTTAGCCGAGTATCCAATGAAGACACAACGACGAGAGCGAGGACCGAATTTGTCGTAATGAAGGTGTCCAGAAGAAGCGTAACAAAGAGAACCAAAGATTCGAATGTGGTCATAAGTGGGTGGTGTTTTGTGAAGAATTTCATATGGACTTTTATTTTGAAGTAAATGTGTGGGTAGACAATTGATTAGTTGTGTTGCGGTGAGAACGCAATCACCCCAAAAAGAAAGTGGAATTCCCGAATGAAATCGGAGAGCACGAGCCACATTGAGCAAGTGGCGATGTTTGAGCTCAACAACTCCATTTTGTTGTGGAGTATGAGGGCAACTACGCTGGTGGCGGATGCCTTGTGAGTGAAAAAAAGATTGCAATTTGGAAGATAGAAATTCGGATCCGTTATCAGATTGAATGGTTTTGATTGCTATTTGATGATGTGTTTTAACAAAGGTATGAAATTTAATAAGTGCATCAATAGCATCAGACTTAAAAGTGAGAAGAAATACCCATGTATAACGAGAAAAATCATCCACAATAGTAAAAAAATAGCGACATGTCTTATGAGTAAACTGAGAGTAAGGTCCCCAAATGTCAACATGAATAATATCAAAAGGTTGCATACTAGAAATAGAACTAGAATGAAAACTTAAACGAGTTTGTTTGGACAAGTGACAAGTATCACATGGTCCAGACTCTTTATTTGAACCAAAACTAAGAGAATCTTGTAAGGTACGGAGGACTGACTCAGACGGGTGGCCAAGACGGGCATGCCATAAACTGTGAATAAACGAATGGGCGGATAAAGCGGCGCGTTCGGGAGGGAGCTCCAAGTAGTAGAGACCACCACGTTCAAGGCCCCGACCAATGATCTTCTTCATCGAGAGGTCCTGAAACAAGCAATAAGAGGGAAAAAAAATAACCGAGCAATTTAAGTGTTGTGCAATTTTGGAAATGGATAGGAGATTAAATTTAAAGGTTGGAGCAGAAAGAACATCAGTAAGGGTGAGGGTCGGCGTAAAAGATACTGAGCCGTGTGAAGTGACGGGAACTCCGACCCCATTAGGTCTGCCAACAGTGGGAAAATGTTTTGGGTATGCTTGTGCATATTGAATTGATTCAAGATTATGTGTAATGTGATTCGTGACTCCGGTGTCAATAACCCAAGTGGAAGAATTTAACGAATTAGAATTCAAGTCAAGAATAGTACCTGTGAGATTTGCCTTGGGATTGTTTACCTCTTGGAGTAATCGCATGATTTGTTTATATTGTTCACTGGTGAATGGTGGTGGAGGTGCGGAAGAGGAGCTCTCGGGATTGGTGACAGGCTTGTTGTCGGAGGGCTTGGTAGGGGGCCGGTCACGACGTCGTTCCTTATAATTAGCGGGAAATCCATGGAGGCGGAAGCAAACATCACGGGAATGGCCTGGTATATCGCAATGGGCACAACGTTCACGGGCACGTGATGGAGGGTCGCGTTTTGCAAGGTGAGCAGAAGCTATCTCAGTGTGCTTATGGGACGGAGCCGAGAGTGACAAATCCGTTTGAGGTGGGATATTTCGCATTGAACCATATGTTAATAGTGTGTTCTCGGTAGAGGAACGAGTCGAGTGAACATGGCGTTGAGATTCGTCTTGAAGAGTAAGTGAGTAGGCCCTCGCAATAGTGGGTAATGGATTCATGAGCAGAACTTGACTGACCACATTTGAATACTTTGGGTTTAAACCCATTAAGAATTGATAAAGACGTCGATTCTCAAGTTGCGTCACAAACAATGTCCTTGCCTCACAAGAGCAATTCGGCAAGGGTTCCAAATTGTTCAACTCATCCCAATAATGCTGCAAATTGTTGTAATACCTAGTGATGTCGTCTTCACCTTGTTCAAGAGTGCATATTTTCTGCTCGAGGTGAAATATGCGAGGACCATTAGATGGTGAAAAACGTTCACGAAGATCAGTCCATACTTCCGCAACAGATTCCATGTACAACACCGTTGGGACACGATCTTGGTGGATGGAATTTAGGATCCATGATAGTATCATGTTGTTGACGTGAACCCATGGGGCATATGTGGCGTCGGTTGATTGGGGTTTCGGGATATCTCCCGTGACGAAACCCATTTTGTTCTTTGCGGATAAAGCAATGGTCATGGCTCATGACCAGCTGTTATAATTATCACCTGTCAAAACCATGCTGACTAAATTTGAACCTGGACTATCCGAGGCATGGAGGAAGAACGGATTGCTGGTCTGTTCATGATCTGATGTGTGGCTGGAGAGTTCCTCAGTTTGGGAGTTTTGTTCGGACATCATAATCAATCCAAAAAAGACGGTGCCCAGAAAAATCAATCGAAGCAAACCGAATGAAAGATGATTGATCTGAAGGAGAAATGGATGGATGGCTGGTGGCAGCCGACAAAAAAAAGAAGGGCTCAATGATCACCTTGCTCTGATACCATGAAGAGAAAAATGGAAGGGAAAGCCTTTTTCATATATTGATTCTGTACAATTACATTGATGTATTTATAGTCTAAGAATGTAAGTAAGTAGAGAAATAATATACAGAGAATTATGAATGTCCTATTCACTGTATCAATCACGGATTTATCTAATCAATCAGTTCTTAATTAGAATCGGCACCACAATCAGGATCTTCAAATATATCTTTCAATAATAACTCTAATACATCAAAAGATGTTTTAAGTTTCGTAAAATAAATACACATCAAAATCAAATTATCAATAATGAAAAATCGATATGAACATAGCTCCTAAAGTTGATTTTATAAACTTAACAAAACATCTTAAGTTGAAATTTTCGTTCCATTTTCAGCAAAGTAACCAAAAAAACCTACAATGTGAGATGAAAGTTCCACGAAAAAAATGATAAAATCCTTCCCAAATCGAAACCATAGGCATGTTGTTATGGTCAACCATATCCAGCTCCAAGATATAAATTATAGTACTAACAAAATCCCATGGCTTCAAGTAAATTTACAAAGTAATGGGCTGCACCTGAATCAACCATGGCTCCCGCAATTTTGCTATTGATTGGCAACTCCGCATACATCACACCTCGCTATCAGCAGCAGTCCCTTTCGCCCTTCCATTAGTGATGGCTCGGCGCTTGACAACATGAAGCAAGCGCAAGACAACCCATCCTCGCGCCATTTTTCCCATGCTCGCTTTCACCGTCTGAATTGGCACGACGGCTCAGAGATCTCTTCTGCATGTCGTTCCCTGCAGGTTTCGGGCATTCCACAACTACGTTCATTGCACATGAATCAAGCTAGTGGTTGCCTGCCTCTGTTCACCGGGGTCTTGCCGTTCTCCTGGTACTGATTCTTTGGTGTGAATCTCTGATGGGGCTCCCGCATGCTTGGGTTTGCTCGGCTTGAATGACTTTCCCCCACTCAAGTTGGGGACACTTGATTTCTTATGCTCTTTCTCAATGGATTGCATTAAAGGCAATTCTCCCGTTTGCTGCCTGGAACTGAGTTCTAGCCCATCGCTTCAGGCCTTCCAGGAAGTAAATCAGACATTCTGGCTCGGACATATCTTGAATGTCCAGTATCTGTGCTAAAAACACACGCACATGTTTTCAGATGTTGTCACCGTGTTTCATCTCAGGCAACGCCCTCTATAAAGAACTAATGCCTCAGTTGTTACTTCAATTCATCCCATGTATTGACTTGTGTGTGGCCCTATTGGATCTTGTCATGCTTGATCCAATACCATAGCTTCGCATCATCGGAGAGATGCATGGAGGCCTTTGCTACCTCCTGTGCCCCAGTCTGGAAGCACCACCGTGAAGTATTGCTCCGTGTCGACTAGAAAGTTCTCAAGCTGCTTAGCATCTCGTGCACTAGATAAGCCCTTGGTTCTGGCACCTTCATGCAACCCACGGGAAAGTTGAGTGCATTACCTTGGCTCGCGTTTGCACGGCCACTTGCCCAATGAGATTCATCATCTCCTCGTCCAGTACACACAGTCTCTTGTGCGTCGTCCTTGATAATACCCATTCGATCGTTCACAGCATGATGCGATTCCACAACAATCCGCTCAGGGGAGTTCGAGCAGTTGAACTCCCCTAAAGAGCTTTACAAGCACCACCTGTTATAGCATGAGGAGATATTACAAGTGCTAGAGACGGCACCGTCGAAAAATTACAAAAAGGAAGAAAAATATGAAAATTCTAAGTACACCAATGGTACATAGATGCGTGCTTGACCCAATGGCAGTGGACTTAGCGCCCTGGACAATTGAATTGAGGCACACACAAGGACTTGTGACACCTTTTCCTCTTTCGTCTACACTTGAATATTTCTAACTGTAATAGCAAGTTGCAATCACTCAGTTATGACGTTCAGTTATGTCTTTCAAAGGACAGTCATGAAACATGAGCACTTTGCTCTATTTCACTCATACCGCATCATTCTTAAGGAAGTTATAGGCCCTTGGATGTGTTCTGCTGCTCGTATAATTATCCTTGGATGTGGTTGTGATATAACATTCTAATAGTCACTCTATATGAGATTTGGGATAACTATAACATCCATTAGCATAAGTTTGCATGAAACAAATGGGACGAAGATTCTTTGCTCCTTTGGTGCCTTTATGGAGTCTCAATAAATCTCTACCGTTGATATATTCAATCATTAATTTCTCAACTACCCTTTTTCACGTGTTTATAGTTTTCCTGCATCGCTATTCACATGTTTATAGTTATCCCACATCGCTTGCCTCCTGGATTGATATTATTTTTTTTTTGCTAAATCCAGGATTGATTTTAATGTTATACATATGCGGTCTCTCTTCATTTATAATTAATATTTTAAGAGTAAATGTTTCCGCATATAAAGTGAACTTGGTACTAGAGCCAATTTTTGCCCAAGATTTAGATATAGGGCCTCATGTACATGGAGTTTCCTTCTACTTAATAAATTTAAATTTTTAGGTTGAATATTCTAACATAGTATTAGAGTTAGGTTCCTACATCCTTCACACCCCAAGTTTGCTTTTGCATATGCTCGACTTCCTATTCTTTTCAAGTCCACATGCCTTCTTCCATACGATTTCAATATGCTTTGTATTTGTTAAAGTATTATCCCAAATCACTTTACTACAATATTTTAATGGGCCTTATATAATTGTAATCTCTCTCCACATAATAACTTAAAGCATTTGGGCCGGTCTGTCTAACTTAATTTTAGAAACCGGATTTGTCCTAAGTTTTTGTACAGGCCTTAAAATTAATCACAATAAGTAATTGCTAGAGCCAACGATTACTCATGTACTAAATTGAATTACCACAGCCAAGGATACAGAATCGGCAGAATCCACGGGGAAGGAAAGGACCCCTGGAGTCCGACTCTTGTGCAACTGTGAAATGACTAGGGTGATGTCGGAAGTGGGAGTAGGAAACGGGAATGTAAATACCATTACCTTTTTATCTATATCAACAAGGACTAAGAATTTGGAGGCATGGAATAGGGAACGTTGGAGAGAGGGATGAAGATCGATGATATCTTCCCGTTCAAACGCTTGTTCGTGCATCTATTCAAAAGGAAAAAAAAAAAACAAAAAGAAACCTTCCTGACCTTAGCTGCTTCAGCTGATCACTGTCAAAACATACGGAAGCTATGACTGTGCAAGAGTTCATATTAACCGAAGTTTAGGAAAAATATCATAAACGTTCTAAATTTATTGAATTGATGTTAATTTTGTCCTAAACCTTTTTTTTAGTGCCAATTTAGTCATAAAATTTTTGACAAAATATCAATTCAGTCCTTTTGACTAATTTTGAATGAATATTGTTGATGTGGAGTTGGTCGGCCTACGTGGCACTGTCGGCCCTGGCCTGGGCAAGAGTCGGCCTTGTCAGCATTGGCGATGCCACGTAGGTCAGCCAACTCCACGTCAGCAATATTCGGCCAAGATTAGCCGGAAGGACTGAATTGACATTATTTCAAAAGAATTAGGACTAAATTGACATCAGAATAATAGATTTAGGACTATTCGGACTTTTCCCACCAAAGTTTGGTTGAGCTAAAAAAGCACGTTTATCGAAATATCCCTTCACTGGGAAAAGGACAGTCTTTTTCTAGTCGGTAACATTAATAAAGGCACGAATATTTCGAGGAAGAATTTCTTTTAACTTACTCGACTGTTGGAAGACCTTGGTATCATTTAAGATGTTGAGGCATTTAAACATATAAGGATCCTATCCGATTCAGTTGCTTCAAGTCATTAAAGCATTCTAATATGACTTCTTGTGGGTGTTTGACGAGAGATGTTCAATAATCATACATTTTGTTCATCCTTGAGCAGACGCGACATGACGTGATTGGCCAACCTTGAAATTACTCTGAATCAGTGTGTCATACTCAGACTTGCAGCAAGATTCCATGTCACTGTGTCAGGGCTGAATTGCTGATTGCGAAATTGAGGTCTCTATTGTGATGACTTCCAGAAGTTAATTTCCTTGAACAAATCGCACTCATTAGTCTCGATAGACAAGCCTAAAGATGTGAATGATAACCGTTCAGTTTCTCTATTTTTCTATCTTTTTATTCCCGGAAATATATTTGGAACAAAAATCCGTTTGGTAAAATTTAACTTTTCTATTTCTGGAACAGAAACCTAAATAACAGCTCTCTTTTATTGCTCGCCCTTGCCACCAACCATCGCCCACCCACCGGCCGTCCGCCGCCGCCCGTTGCCGACCACCGTTGTCCGTCCACCGCCGTCCACCGCCGTCCGCCCTCACCCGCCGCCTGTCAGGAATAGAAATTTAAGAATAACCTATCAAAAGAATTTCTATTTCGAGAAGAGAAATTCTGTGTCGTTATCAAACGTTACTTTTACTTAGAAACTCGTTCAGAGAATAGAAATAGATTTTTCTATTTCTAGTCAGAAATAAGGCTAGGGAAGAGAAATTTTATCATTCGCGCCCTAAAGTAAACACAGACCACACAATCTGTGACAAATCACAACCTTTTTGGGACCTTGTTGGATGTCTCTAAGATCTCTACGATTTCCTACCCGATTAATTTGCACGCTCCTTTTGGATTCATCGCCTTCAATTCTAATGGGCCGATGCAAATCGAATACCCCGGTTGCTGTAAAAGATAGCGAAACTCATGCCATCTTTGTGTGGCGAGTCAATTAAGGTCATAGAACATTTCTCGTGTTCGATAGGTTCAACTTTCATTATGGGCGATTCTCCTGTCGTTTTTTACATGAAGCAAAATCATTGGTTTGCATCATAAGGCTCTCAGGCCTTAGAATTTTCTAATCCTAGATTTGGTAGTACCTTAGAATTTTCTGATACTCATATGCTTGTCATTTTATTGTGTTCGTGAAAAAGCTAGTCAAACAGCTCATCAATCATCATCAGCCCAGAGGGTATGTGACCAGTAAACCTATTAAAATGGATAATAAATCAATTTCTTAACACATATATTAGTAAATGGGTCATACGTGGGTTAATTACATTCACTAAATGGGTTATAAATGGGTCTAGACATAATGTGAATGTTAAATGGGTCACAAATGGATCTTAAAGGGGTTTACAATTTATTTAAACTCAATTCATCTCTCTTGCGGTCACTATATCTCGCGCTCGCTTATTCCGCACTCTCATTTCAATTTGGGTATGGGTTTTCATAGATTAAGTTAAATGTAGGAGTCTTTTAGCAATATAGGTTGGGTCGGATATGGATTGGGTTGGGTATGAGTCATTAGATTTTCATTACATGGAAATGGATTAAAATTGATTAAATTGGTATATTTGGATCGGACTATTTTCGACCCAACCCAAACCCGACCAGACCCACCTATTTAACAGGTCTAGTGACAAGTTTAGGCAATAGAAGAGAAAAGGTTATATGCAAAAATTTTTCCATTTATAATAAGTGGGTCCATTCATCCTAGAGGGTACTCATGAATGTTATCATATAGGGCTTGAGGTTTTACATACTTCCCCACTTAAAGTTACAGCAATGACATCGTTGTCAACGTGGGCCTTTCCTGTCACACCCCGACCCCATTCGAGCGTGCGATACCCCACGTTGCTACAAGCACACTTAAGGTCGTAACGAAAGACGTCGTCCCAGGAAAACGTCACCGACCCCACGATCAATAGCACATGCGGAAATGAATGTAAGAACTCCCGCACTAAAAAGATGACAATGGGGTAGGGCATCAAGAGAGTCAATGAACTAACAACATTAACTTTTATACATTGCCAACGTACCGAGCATACAAACAGTATTACATACAGGCTTAGCGAGACGAGCATCAAAATACCACCGACACAACAAAAAGGATCAGGTGGCTGGGTTAACTTAGCTTCACTATAGGTCGACCTATCTTCCAAAAAGTGACTGGTTTGACCTACCCTACACAACCCCTAAAATACCCCGATGGCTCCTAATGATCACCCTCCTCCTAATCTTCTACTAGGTCCTCTGGCTCGTACCCCGGAGGAATATGTGGATCGCGGTACGGAGGGATCGCCCGCACGGGTTGTACAGCCTGCGGCTCCACTGGGGGTACTATGGGCGGCTCCTCGTCGGGCTCCTCGGGATCGATGATCTCGCCATCAGGAGGGATGATCGCCATAGGATCCCACTCACCAACGCCGTAAAAGGGGATGTCGAAGCTTCTCAGCGGACATGTCTCCTCTAAGCTGTCTCGATAGGTCCAAGCTATGTACGAATAAGGCTTCAAGTATAATCCGCCCTCGTCAACCCAAACAGTACTTGAGTACCTGACAAAAGCTCGGTTGCCTCCTAAAGGGTACTCCACCTCCTGATTATCCACATGTCTAGGGATCCCAAAACGAGGAGGCGGGCCTCTTGGGTTCATGGCTGGGGGTCTGAAATGGTGGTTATTCAACTATGAGACGAATCTCAATAAGTGCACAATCCCAAACCCCACATAGGCTCTCACGTATCGCCAGAAAAAACATGCATAACACAAACAACCAATCTACTAACAATCACATGCGATCCTACCCGGGATCCTTCATACACATCCCTGCATGTCAGATAACAATATAGCCAACTCATTTATGTTCATACTCATCAAGCACTATATCACGCGAGGTAAACCACACTCGCAAACTAACTCACGCCATGCGTCAATTTTCACAAGTCTCGTGCATCAAACCGAGTCCAGTTCATTTCCAACTTTCCATCACTACCGCGCCCACGTAAAAACGCATCAAGCTAACGGTCTTCTGACCTCGTCAGCCATCGTCACCCCGTCGGGCCGGGCATTGTCACCTCGTCAGGGACGGCATCGTCCCGCGTAACACGCCTCAGGACGGAACCTACCCCGCGTAAACGAACACGCCTCAGGGTACCACTTTTCCGACCATTCCAATCATCTCATACCGTCAACCCACACGTGCCCCACGGCCACACATAACACACGGCCACACAATCACATGCCACACATACATTTCACAGCCACACGTCACCATCACACAATCACACCACATGGCCACACATACTTGGCACGCGGCCTCATCGCACGGTCACACCACCACACCTTCACAGCCACACACATGGCACACGGCGACACCACATTCAACTCAATATTCATTCAAAAGCCAGCCAACAACCGTAAGCCATACGATCATTCAAATAAGCTCATTCAAGCCGTAAAACCACCAATCAAACATACAATTCAGCCAAGATCATTTCGCCTCACCACAGCCCTATCCGAGCCTCTTAACCCGCACATTTTCATTCACCAAATTAGTCCACAACAACCTATTATCCAGCCCCTGTTTAAGTCTCAAAACAGCCACCTAATAGTACCCAAACCGAACCCTAAACGTGTCCAACAATACCCGAGGTCCTAAGGGAGGTTTGGGGAAGTCACTTACCTCAAAAAGGGGTGAAAGTGAGCTGGAAAGGTGGCCGGAACAACTGGACCAGCAAAGAGCAGCAAGTAGCATCGCCGGCACTGGGCGGTGAGCTGGCCGCAACGCCGTGGACGGCGGGCGGCAAAGGCGGCGCGATCGGCCGCTGGGCGGCGAACAGTGTCGTATGGGGCAAGGGAGGACGGCCGGGGGTGGCTCGAGTGGCCGCTGACCGAACAAAAGAAGGGCGGAGAGGAGGGAGAGAGAGAACTTCGGCCGGTGGGTGAGGAGAGAGAAAGAGAGAGAGAATTAGAGAGAGAGAGAGAGAGAGAGAGAAAATTAATATAAATGGTGCACCAATTATTGGTGTCTAAAACCCCCACCACAAATTACCAAACTACCCCTCTAACTACCACACCAATCCAAGGGCCAAGGTTCAATCTTATCCAAATCCAACGGCCCACATTCAATCTTATCCAATAATTCAAGGGCAAAAGGGTAAATGATCATGGGAGGAGAGGGGCATTCTTGTCCTTCCATTTTCGGTCATACAGGGAGATTATCAGTCCTCTCAATTTATCCAGTCTTCAAAATTCCGTTTCCGGTGCAAAAGGGCAAAACAGTCATTTTTCCGGTCTTGAACCAAAATCCATTTTTTTACAAAAATGGGTGGCCCCAAGGTTGGCCACACCAAAAACGTCATTGGCCGCTAAAAATTGTCACTTTCAAAATTCTCGATTCCCGAGCCCGGATTCCAAGAAATGATTAAAATCGAACAATCGCGACTTTAGCTTACCTCTTACTAACGGGTGGCTCATTGGGATTACGTGCTCTCGACCCGTGACAGACACTAAGTCGAGTCACGTTTAAGTTTGCTCGAGTCAAGGCGGCCTCGGTTGTCATGTAATTGCGAGGGTCTGTCGCTATTTCCATTTATACACGATCGATCGAATGGATCGGTCTCTGTTGGCCCAAAACATTCCCTCGTTAATCCTTATGGTCGAAGGTCGAACCAAGGTCGAGTTCTTTGGTCGTGCGAGCTCAATCTCGTGATGGCCTTACCCCTAAGGTTAGCATCCCGAGAATGATCAGTTCCGGGTGAGATCTCACTATAAGTGCATTGACTAAAATATTCATTTCATAAATCCCGGAAAAAAGGATCGAAAATTCAGAATGTTACATTTCCCCACTTGTTGTATCAATTCTCTCCACTCGAACCACACCTCTCCTGGAGGAAGTCCTATTACTCTGATCTACTTACACGACTCGGCTCATTCTACTTGAATCAAATCCCAAAAAAAGTACCCAAAGTCGTCACCGTTCATAATGGATTATACGTATCAATCACTTTATAAGATCCCTTTTATCCGACGGGAGACTTGAGGTATTACACTACATATTATATGGGTCCCCAATCAAAATGTTAGGTGTTACACCCGTTTAGATGGCAGTGCAGCGACGAGCTCACCTAGTTTACGATCCTAGATCAGTGTATGCAAATTGACGGGAAATGCCTAAAATCCAGTTCCAAAAGACTCCTGTTTATGATCCCTTCCGCAGGACAACATGCGTTAAGAGTAAATAATTTCCACCATAAGCGCCAGTCCTCAAGAGCTTGTTGATTTCTAAAATTTCAAAATACCAATCATAACATGGAGGATGCTATACAAGTTTTTAATAATTTTCTAAAACTAATAATAATTTTTGGCTTTCTAACTTGAGAGGGGAAGTCATAATAAAAGGCATGCTGTTTTTTCATTAGGGATAATGACAGAAACAATCCTTGAAATTTAGCTTAATGTGTAATTTAGTCCATTAATTTTTAAGTTGTTCAATGTAGTTTCTGAACTTTAGCCTAATGTTAATCTCTGAACTTTTAATTTGTTTAATGTGATCCCTGGATTTTTGGTACCTGTTCAATTTAGACCCTCAACTATATGAAAATATTCAATGTAATCTCTTAAGGGACGACATTAAATAAATTAAAAGTTCATGGACTACATTGAACATTAAAATAAAATTTATGAATTATATTGAATAAATTAAAAATTCATGCACTAAATTACATTCATGACTCCGATTCTTTCCGTCTTCTTCTGTAACTCAATACCGCCGTCGTCAAATCTTCTCTCCAGTCTTCAAATCTTTCATGGTCTCCTTTCCGACCTCGGCGACTCTCGCACACACTTTCGGCGACTTCAAACGCCTACTCTCTCCTTCACCCCCAACTCACTCTCCGACCGCTCTGTCACTCCTCTGGTAACTACCCTTCAGCGCAAGCCGATTCTTCACCGTCCTGTCGGCCTCAATCTGTCGTCGCATCGATCTGTTTGATGGTGTGCGATGCTCATTACAAGCATGCCCATGTGAGAGTATCGCCTCCGCACCCCAGTCTTAACATAGATCGTGATTCTTTGACTCATGAACATGCCATTACCGTCGTTGCCTCTCTGGCCAATGAGGCTGGTTCCATGGTGGCATTGAGTTTCTTTAACTGGGCTATTGGGTCTGATAATTTCAATCACTTTATGAGGCTTTATATAGTTTGCGCCACGTCGTTGATTAGAAATGGTAACTTGGAGAGGGCAATGAAGTGATGCAGAGTATGATCAAAAGCTTTGCTGAGATTGGGAGGTTAAGGAGGCTATTGATATGGTACTTGAAATGCAGAATCAGGGTCTGCTGCCCACTACCCGCTTGACGAATTTTGTCATGGTGGTAGCCATTGAAAGGGGTTTTCTTGACTATGCAGGGAACGTGTTTGATTAATTGTCTGAGAGAGGGGTTTGTCCTGATCCTAACAGTTATAAGCTGATGGTCGTTGCTTACTGTCGAATGGGGAGTATTCTTGAGGCAGATGCTTGGTTGAGTAGACTGATTGATAGAGATTTCATTATTGATAATGCTACTCTTCCCTTGATCACCAACTTGTTTTGTGAGAAGGGGTTTATGAATCGAGCTATTTAGTATTTTTGGAAGCTGATATGGGTTTGAAGGCGAATGTGTTAAATTATACCTCACTGATCGATGGGTTATGCAAGAAAGGCAGCATTAAGCAAGGATTTGAGCTACTGGAGGAAATGGTTAGAAAAGGTTGGAAGCCAAATGTGTATACTCATACGGCATTGATTGATGGTCTTTGCAAGAAGGGTTGGAGTGATAAGGCATTTAGACTCTTCCTCAAGCTAGTCCGGAGTGAAAATTACAAACCGAACGCGCATGCATACACTGCCATGATCAGTGGCTATTGCAAAGAAAACCAGATTAACCATGCAGAGATGTTATTCAGCAGAATGCAAGAACAGGGACTGATTCCTAACACCAATACATACGCGACTCTCATCGATGGCCATTGTAAAGGTGGGAATTTCGAAAGAGCATTTGAGCTGATAGGTATAATGACATATGCAGGCTTCAGTGCTAACATCTGTACATACAATGCACTTATCGATGGTCTTTGGGCTCGTTTGGTTCAACTTTGCAAATAAGCCTTGGGGGAATGCAAATACCTTTAGATTAAAACCCCTTGAGGAAATGCATATGGCGTTTGGTAACTACTTTGGGCCAAGTAGTGTTTGGTAAATTTTTTTTGCAAAGAGCTTTGGGAATTTTCTTTTTTATTAAAAAAAAACAGCTTACCCTACTCTTTGCTGGAGCCTTCGAAGGGCTACGGCTACCGGCGGCCGTCGCCCGAGGTCGGGCGACCCCCGACGAGCCAGATCTGCCGTCAGGGGCTATCGCTCGAGGTCGGGTGACCCAGGTGACGGCCGCCTGGGTGGTCACCGGACCATAGGTGGCCGTCACCTAGGTCGTACGACCTCGTCGGCCCGATCTGATGTCGTCGGCCCGTGCCGGCTGCCCTCGCTAGCTGCCCTCGCGCGAAGAAGATGAACAGTAACAACGAGGGACAAAACCGGAATATTAAAAAATAAGTGAGGGTAGTTTGAGAGCAAAAAAATTGATTTTAGCATTTGGCAAATGCTAAATGCCCAAAGCTGGTCTGGATTAGCTTTGGGCTTTTAGCATTCCCAATGCTAGCTTTCGGCCGAAAGCCCATTAGGGATGCTTGTCAAACGGTTAAGCATTTCCCAAGGGGCTTTCGAGGCCGAAAGCCCCCTGGGAATGTTGAACCAAATGGGGCCTTTATGAGAGGGGTAGGTTTGAAGAGGCTTGTAAAATGCTGAAAAAATGTTTCTGAAGTGGACTGGAAGCTGATCTGTTCACATATATAAGAGGGGTAGGTTTGAAGAGGCTTGTAAAATGCGGAAATTTTTTTTCCGAAGTGGACTGGAAGCTGATCTGGTCACATATAGTATACTCATCACGAGCAGTGCAAGAGGGCGAGCATTGAGCAAGGCCTAGATCTTCTGAGCAGGATAATTAAACTTGCTGTGCAGCCTGATACACATACACCATAATGATTTCCGCCTTAAGTAAGCAAAAGAGAATGAAAGAAAGCGAAAAGATTTTCGAAGAAGCAATCAGGCTCGGCTTAGTTCCTACCAAAGAAACCTACACATCCAAGATTGGTGGATTCTGTAGGGATGGAAATGCCTACTTAGCAATAAATTTTTTCCACAGGATGAGTGACCATGGATGTCTCCCTGATGGCATCACTTATTGTGCTTTAATCAGCGGACTTTGCATAGAGTCCAGGTTGAAGGAGGCTCGTCAACTATATGACTCGATGATAGACAAGGGACTTTCCCCATGCGAGGTTACTCGACTGACGTTGGCCTATAAATACTGCCAAAAAGATGAATCTTCTAATGCATTGCTGATTTTGAAGAGATTAGAAAATAAACTTTGGATCCGAACTGTGAATACATTAGTGAGGAAGCTTTGATGTGAGAAAAGAGTGGGAATGGCAGACCTGTTCTTCCATAAATTAACCGACAAGGAAACCAGAGTGGATCGTGTAAACTGTAGCTGCATTTATGACTGCTTGTTACGAAAGCAACAAATATGCTCTTCTTTCAGATCTGACCAAAAGGATCCGTGAAGGAAATGGCTGCCACTCACAACTTATTTGATGGATCATCATAATTGCTAAAGTTGATCAACAGAAAGTGCAGAGATGGCCTAGTGAGAATTTTGAGAATTTGTACATTTAATTATTTGGTGTTGTACAGCATTAGTAATGAATTCAAATATGATCTGAGTCTGATTTTATATAAAAAAAATCAAAGAAAATTTGAAAATTAGACCTTTGGGAAGCCGGATTTTCTTATATGCCTATTATTTTAGTAACAGATAGAAGAGACGATTTCCTTATGATATGATTTCTAATTGATCAGTTTTCATATTGACATGTCATTTTCATATTGTATTAGCTAAATTTATGTGGCTGAATTAGGACCCTTCATTTTGTAGTTCTGTGAATTATGAGTGTGTGACTTGTTTAAGAAATTTCAAATGATAAAAGAATAGAAGTTATATATGTTACTTGATGCTAGTAAGTATTTTTTTCATCCCCGAGACAGATCTTCCTTACTAATATGGATCTTCTTTTTAATAATTCTTGAAAATGGAACTTAATCATGTCGAGGCAAGTAAGCAAAGTTTCGTTGGTTTTTTTATTGTTCACCTTTCTCTTTTAGAATTTAGAAGAGGCAAGAGGCATTGGTAGGTGCAGTGTGGCTATTCTAATCCGACCAAATTTATTTGATATAGAAATTTTACCTTTCACTTGTTGAGCTGTTAAAATCTAAGCATCAAATGGCACTTAGCATAACTTTCTTCCGGTTCACTTTTCACCATTAGAATGGCATGTTCATGAATCGACAGTATTTCAGGATCTGCTTCTTTTCTTGCTATCTGTTCAGAATTTTTTCAAATTGATTTCACAAGATTTAGATTCTCCTTTTCCTGCTGAATCTGGAAGATATTATATTTATGTGTCATTTGCTATAGGTGTGTGCAAAACGGACCGCCCAAACTGGAACCGACTGGACCGGCCGGTTTTGACCTCAAAATTGTAAGGATAAGAGGTCCATAAAAGACTAACATGTAGAACTAGCGAAACCCTGAAATGGGAACTTCATTTCCAAACTCCAAAACCATCTCCCTCTTTTTACTCCTAGTGTTGTTCACCGCTTCATATTCTTCACCTTCTAAAGCCTTTGCAAACGAAACCCTATCCCAATGCCTCATAAGCCATTCCCAAGTTTCGCACCCTATAATCTCAGCCTTATACACACCCGAAAACTCTTCTTACTCAACCGTTCTTCAATCTTGCATACAAAACCTGCGGTTCAATGCCTCCGACGTGCCAAAACCCGCTCTCATCCTCACCGCACTCCATGAGTCTCACGTGCAAGCAGCCATTGTTTGTGCCCGAGAGCTCTCAGTCCAGATGAAGATCCGAAGCGGAGGCCACGACTTTGAGGGCGTATCCTACTTCTCCATCTCCTTGCCTTACTTCATCCTTGACATGGTCAATTTCCGCTCAGTTGATGTTGACATTGAGGCTGAGACCGCATGGGTCCAGGCGGGGGCCATCCTCGGCGAGGTCTACCATGGGATCGCTGAGAAGAGCAAGGTCCATGGCTTCCCTGCTGGGGTTTGCTCCATGGTGGGCATCGGTGGCCACTTCAGTGGCGGCGGCTATGGCAACATGATGAGGAAGTATGGGCTCTCCGTTGACAACATAGTCGACGCGTCCATAATCAACGTCAAGGGGGAAATTCTGGATGGGAGAAGATATCTTTTGGGCCATAAGAGGCGGTGGCGGAGCGAGCTTTGGCGTCATCCTCGCGTACAAGATCAACCTTGTCCATGTCCCCGAGATGGTGACTGTCTTCCGCATCCATAGGACGTGGGAGCAAAACGCGACCGAGGTCGTGTACAAGTGGGAACAAGTGGCGCACAAGCTGCATGAGGACCTCTTCATAAGGTTGGTCATGGACGTGGTTACCGGAAAAAACGCCAGAGAGAAAACAGTAAGAGCCACTTTTGTCGCGCTTTTCCTTGGAGACTCTCGAAGGCTACTTTCCTTGATGAGCGATAGTTTTCCGGAGCTAGGCTTGCGAAGTTCAGATTGCATCGAAATGAGTTGGGTCGACTCCACGCTTTACTGGATGAATTTCTCGATTGGGACTCCAGTCGATGCTTTGCTTTCACGCACGCCGCAAGTGTTGATGCATATGAAGAGAAAATCCGACTATGTGAAGCAAATCATACCGAAGGACGGATTGGAGTTCATTTGGAAGAGGATGATCGAGCTCAAGAGGCCAATTTTGACCTTCAACCCTTACGGAGGCAAGATGGGCAAGATTCCAACAACCAACACCCCATTTCCGCATAGAGCCGGGAACCTATGGAAGGTCCAGTACGCGATAAACTGGGACGAGGAGGGGGACGAAGCGGCACGACACTACATCGAGCTGACGAGGAAGCTCTATGGTTACATGACGCCCTTTGTGTCGAAGAACCCGAGAGCAGCGTTCTTGAATTACAGGGACCTTGATTTGGGGGTTATCCACCATGGAGATGAGAGCTATGAGGAAGGGAAAGTGTACGGGGTCATGTACTTCAAACGCAATTTCAATAGGTTGGTGGAGATAAAGACCAAAGTCGATCCCGGTAACTTCTTCAGAAATGAGCAGAGCATTCCGGTTCTCCCCGGTAAGAAAGAAGTGACATGCCCAACAAATCATTGCACTTTTCTTGGTCCTTCTTATACATTCTGCACTAGTTCAGTGAAGATTTTAAGTTTGTATGATGAACAAAGCAGAATGTGTGAATGTGAATAAGATAGTGGAGATGGGTGTTCATTCTTCTTTCTTTGGTTCATTATTAATGTAAAAATACGCTTTACCTATTCGTCATTAGACGAGTCCCATACTATTTCTCGGCTGTACAATAAAAATGTGATTTGATTTTTATCTTATTTGTGTTTTCAAATTTAAATATCAAGATTGAATTATTAATAAGACATAATTTTTTTAAAAAAATTAATATATATAGGCCCTGACCGGGCCTCAAGGCCCCTTCCTAGGCCTACTGCCCCCTGGTCCCGCATGAATATTTTGCCTAGGCCCACCCAACGAGCCTAAAAAATCTAACCAAGCCCACCTTCTGTTACTCGCCCGCTCACTGATCAGGTGTACTAGTAATTGATCTAATAAAATTCCAAAATATATTTCGACAAACAGGGTTAAAGCACTACAATAGTAAAATTTTTAATTGTGCAAATGCATTTACTCTGTAGAGGTGAAAAGTTTCTATTTCGTAGTACAATATAATGGGAAACTTGATTGCAAAGTAATGCATCATCTTATATTCAAGTCTGTCAATTAGAGTTTACAATTCTAATTTAAATTTTTGTGAAGACTATTTATGCATAAAATAAAGTGAAAGGGTTTAACTTGTGCGCGAACTCAAGCACTATTCGTATTATAAAACTCAATTTATTTTGAACGGGAAAACAACTGTAATTGAAAATTCATTGTTCTTTATTAAATTATTGGATTTGGAAATTCTATCATTTAAAGCAAAACTTCGTAAGAGACGTGTCTAAATAATAGCATCGAGGGGATGAAAACGATGAAAAAAAGAACCAAACCTTATTATCCTCGCGTTTGATCTTGATTCTGTCTAATCAATCTAATTTTCTTTTAAAAAGGGTTTGTGCCTAATCCATTAAAATTTATTTGATGTCGAAACCCGGAGCTTCCAAACGATGCTTTCGAAAACTTGCTTTTCACTTTTTCCACCAAAATATAATCTGTCATTTACTCAATTGCACATAAATGATTCCCGAATAGGAGGGGCCACCGGGCCAAGCCAGCTCATTTGCCAGGCCTGGTACCCTGTTTCTAAATAATTTAAATTTTTAATAAGATTAAAAAATACTAATCTGTTTTCAAATAGTAAAAATAATAAAAAGATTAATTTAGGAGAATTAATGAAAGAAAAGCACTCATTCAATTATAGAAAATTGACACAAATACATCGTAAAATCATTTGAAAAAAATACATATAATCGTTCCCTAATAACGATTCAACTTAAATTACACCATAACGAATGTCTAATAATTTTGGTATCTTTGATGACCGTGATTTGGATTTACAATGTTGTCGTTTTGCTCTTCATCCAAATGGACACGTTTATCTAGAGTTGATTCTTACAAAAACAAATCATGCCCTCCTATAACCATTTCTGAATTTTTCTCTTATAGACTATATCTATTGTCTTCAGAAACCGTTGGCTAATACTAAAAGTGGTCTCCAATGCTACGGTAGATATCGGTGGTCTTAGTAACTCACGAGCCACGGTGGAAAGAATCGAAATACTAGTGGCTCTCCTCTTTCACCATTTCCAAACGTCGTTGTTACATTCGCTAACTCCACTAATGTATATATTATAAGCTGTTCTTAAGTACATCTTCAACTCATTGGTGTTAAGGTTGTCCCACATTGATTATGAAAGGAGCTGGTAGTCAGTTTATAAGTGTGAAGGAAAGTTTTACCCTTTGAGCTAGCTTTTGGGGTGGGAGGGTCTAAGACCACCCAACACTGGAATCAGAGCCCAGATTACCAACAAGTCTAGACCCAACAATCATGCCGGAGAGTTATGGGTTGCTGCGGCTCCAACCTAGGCCTAATGTATGAGGGGGAGATTGTAGAGGTTGTCCCATATCGATTGTGGAAGGGACTGGTGGTTCATTTATAAGTATGAGGGAAAGTCTCAACCTTTGAACTAGCTTTTGGGGTAAGAGAGACACAAGACCACCTAACACAATTGTTGAGGTTGTCCCATATCGATTGTGGAAGGGGCTGGTAGTTAGTTTATAAGTGTGAGGGAAATCCTCATTCCTCACCCTTTGAGGCTTTTGGGAGTGAGAGAAGTCCAAGACCATCTAACATTGGTTTGAACCAATAACTCTTTACAAGCTTGATCCCATATGATAATCTATATGGAGAAATAGGGTTTCTTATTATTATTATGTTGTAGCCGCAAAAAGAATGTTTTTTGAGATGTAATAATAAGAGAGAAAGATAGAGCAAAAAGTCTAGGTTGAGGAAATATCTGATTTTCATCAAGCTGACATCGAAGGTTAATTCGTGATTTGATCGAACTAAAATTTTCTCAGCATGGGCGTGACACATTCTTCTCAAATATGATTGATTTGATTTTTCCTTGAAGCACCCTACATCAAGTTTCTCGTGGGTCTCACCAAAAGTGCGCTTTTGGTGAGATTTATCCTTTGTCTATTGTGAAGTTCATGTCTATTGCCAAGAATGATGTTCTTGATATCTTTGTTGCTATGCACCTCTAGTACTTATTAGAGAAGAACTTTGTTCAACTACTTTTTATGATAATGAAGTTTTTTTGGATGGACTCTGGTCCCGTGATTTTTTATCTCCTCACTTTAAGGAAGTTTTCCACATAAAAAAATCGCCTTGTGCTTGTGGGTTGTCGCGCCACGCTCTCGTGTGCTAGAATGGAGGTATTTTTCTACACGGGTCTCTCCCAAACCATACCTCACGTGACAGCGGGGTAAATTTGACCTAAATTTATACTTGGAGTCGTCACTAGTCATTTATGGTAGGTTGACTAGAAACCTAATCGAGGTACGGAAGAAGTACCACGATCCTACAAACTAGAGATTCCGGATAAGGGACTTGGTTACATTAACGATCCCAAATTGAGACCATTAACGCCCTTTCGGTACCTAAGAACAATATGGCATGTCTAACGTGTCACACGGATTCCTAAGGTCGATTCACTAATCTAATCATGAACAAACAATTAAGCACCCAAAAATTAAATGCGCAAACAATGGCAAATCAATCATAGCAACCCTAATTTGGCCACTAAAAATGAAAATCAAGCAAAACATCCAAACCCTAATGAAGCTCTAGAGGCTTATTCATTTAATGGTGCATTTTTGGGTTTAGGGTTTTTTAGGGATTATAACCCTTAAATTTGGAATTTTCCAAAAATGCCACTTAGGTATTTCTGAAAATTCAAATTTCACTTTTTGTGGCTGGCCATGATGATTTTGAATCATTATGTGGATTTTCAAAATTTTTGATTTTTTTTAAAATGCCATTTGGGCACTTCCAAAAATTCAAATTTCACTTTTTATGGCTGGCCACAATGATTTTGGACCTTTATGTGAATTTTCAATTTTTTAGAATTTTAGAATTTTTTTTTTGGAAAAATTTTTAAACCGAGAATTGATTTTTTATGATTTTCTGAAAATTTCTATGAATTTTCCAATTTTTTCAATTTTTTAATTTTCTGAATTTTTATATATTTTTTTATTTTCTATTTTCTGAATTTTCCGAAATTTTTTTGAATTTTTCCTCATTTTTTAATTTTTTATGAATTTTCTCAAATTTTTTGAATTTTTATGAATTTTTTTAATTTTCTGAAATTTTTTTGAATTTTTTTGAATTTTTGAATTTTTTATGAATTTTCTGAAATTTTTGAATTTTTATGAATTTTTTTTATTTATTTTTTAAATTTTCCCGCCGAGGGACGAACTGGACCGGACCGGTTCAACCCGGTTCGGCTAAGCCGAACCGGGTGTCACCGGCGCTGGTGCCGATCACCACTCCGGTGAACACGACGCCGAAACGGCGTCGTATTGGGTATTTTCATTGAAGCATTTTTACAAACACCTAGTATGCACTGTTTCCATTTCAACGTTCTCGAGTTTATCGGTTCGGGCTCGTCGCCGACAAGCCTCCGGCGACCTTTTGACTATTCCGATTGCACCACAATGAAGTCCATGTTACCTATTACCAATCTAGCCTAATTTTTGTGCCGTCGGACGTTCGCTGGCCGGCGAAAAACCGATTGGAAAATGTCAATTTACTATTATTCCCGGCTTAACATTACCAGAGGCTCCGAGTTCCTATTTTCATCGCCCTAGCCGTCTACATCGATTAAAATAATTTCCAGAACATCAAACAAGGTAAGAATAGACTGACTTGATAGGCCTATGGCCTCAGCGATGCTCCGGCGAAGCTTCGGGGTTTCCGGGGAGGGGGTTTAATGGTGAGGCCGACTCGGTTCATGCATTTTTAGTACCCAAAAACACAATCAAACAACACGAAAATGATTAGAAACTAATAATGAACATCGAAATGCCAAGATTCGTAAATGAAATCACTCAAAAATGCACATTGAAACCAAAACCAAATTCTGGAAATTTTTTGAAAAAACTGATCGTGAACGATATTTACCTACTTCGTCCGATGATTAAACGAAATTTTTGAAGTGATCCGCGCCTGCAGTGTTGTTCCTTGACACCTAGCATTCACTTCGGTGGCCGTGGCTTCGCCGGAATAGGTCTGGATGCGCCGGCCGAGGCTGATTTTCAGACCTTCGTGGTCAGTTTCGTCCGGTTCAAGCTATGAGGGGAGGACCACGGCCTCTTCATGATTTGCCGGCGCTCCACCGTATATGGCGGCGCCGAACTCTCGTGAGGGGGTCCTCGACCCTCTCTCTTTCTAGATTTTGCACTCCTTCTCTCTCTCTCTCTTTTCTCCCTCTTCGGAATTTCCTCAAATAGTTTCCCTTCAATGTTTCAGTTTTTTTTTCGTTTTTGTTCATCAAAAATCCCCGCCCAAATTCGTTAGAACTGATTTCTAATCGGTTGGGATCGTTAACCGGTGCCAGCTCATCATTATCCAGCTGGAAATATCGATTAATACGTGCTCAAACTCTTGGATTAAGTTGGCTAACATATGGGCATGAGCGGGAATTTTCTGGGTTTCATCGTGTTTAGAACAAATCGGGCGAATGAGATGAACTGTTCGGGTCGGGTCGGGTTGACCAGCCCAACCCGGCAGTTCTGGTTTTGACCAAATACCCAAATTGGACTCAATTTCGACCGATTTTTTCAAATTAAATCCAAAAATTGGATTCCCCATCATATTCTGAACCCAAATATATAATTTTCCCCAATTTTTATTGTAATTGAGCCCAAGATTTTCTCATTTTTGTACTCGAGTTAATAGGATTTTGTTCAATTTGATGTCCTAATGACCTGATTAGGAAAAATTGAAGCCAAAATTGAATTACCCACATCTCATTAATCCTAGAAATGATGGTCTCACATTTCGACAATTTCATATTGGGCGCGATTCCCAATTTGGGTTCAAAATTCTTAATTTTCAATCAAATTTTGGGAATTTTTGATTTTTATGTCAAATTGTGCAATTGGATTGACCATTATGCAATTCAAGGTCCCAAAATCAATTGTTGTGAAGACACTATGATTTAAAAATGACTATAAAAAAATTAATTGCATTTTTGGTTCAATTCGGGTTTAATTTTGCCCAATTTTGGGAAAAACATATACCAGATTGAGATTTTCTAAAATTGACAATGTATTTATGAAATTGGATTTAAAATAAAACTAATGACTATTTTTATGGAATTTTATGATTCCATTTACTATTTTTCTTGATTTTCTTGCTTATTTTGACTAAAAGAAATTAAGAAAAAATGCAGAAAAATGCTAAAAAATTATTTTTTGGTTTAGAAATAGGTTTTTAGGCTTGGCCAAGATCCCTAGACCTAATTTTGAAATTTTTGAAAATATGACAAAAATGAGCTAAAAATTAGGTGTCAACAGCTGCCTCTCTTTGAGATTGAGCTCGTTAGAGGTTGATCTCAAAGACAATGTGACACCTGAATTTTTAGTTGACTCACTAAACAAGATAAAATGGAAATTTCACAACAACTGATTAAGGTCTTTGCTTTTGAAATTCGTGATCTAATCCAAAGGTTATCTTTTTGGAACACATTTTGAAAGGTTCTTAATGATTGAGGGAGAGAAACTTACCTGTTTGTGAGAGTTTCTTTGTTGCTCATCCAAGGGGCATGAATTGATGGTAGTGATGATTATGATGATTATTCTAATTTCGCGATTTAAGGACGAACTCACGAACCATGAACGCCTGAGACTCTTTGCCTGAGGACTTGAATTTGCCTAGTGGTTCCTCACCAGTTGGATTTTGGATATTTGCCTAATGACTCCTTGTCAAATAGGACTTTGAAATTTGCCTAGTGGCTCCTCGCCGAATAGGACTTTAAAATTGCCTAGTGACTTCTCGTCAAATAGGACTTGAAATTGCCTAGTGACTCCTCGTCAAATAGGACTTTGAAATTGCCTAGTGACTCGTCAAATAGGACTTGAAATTGCCTAGTGGCTCCTCGCCAAATAAGACTTTGAAATTGCCTAGTGACTCCTCGTCATATAGGACTTGAAATTGCCTAGTGGCTCCTCGTCAAATAGGACTTTGAAATCGCCTAGTGGCAAATAGGACTTTGAAATCGCCTAGTGGCTCCTCGCCAAATGGGACTTTGGAATTTGCCTAGTGGTTTCTTACCAGTAGGACTTTTGTAATAATTTTCTGAAGCTACGGTTTGCGATCACTTACGGAGGGTCAATTCTCCGAGGCTACAAATCCGCGATCACTCAGAAGAACTATAACGAGGCCATGCTTTAGGCCCAAAAAGTCATCCAAAGCTACAGGTTGCGAACACTCGGAGGGTGATGGCTCCGAAGCTATAAACCTGCGAACACTTGGCAAGACCATAAAAATGAATAGGCCATTCTATGGGCCCAAAAAGTCATCCAAAGCTACAGGTTGCGAACACTTGGAGGGTGATAGCACCGAAGCTACAACCTGCGAACACTTGGCAAGACTATAAAAATCACCATATTCAAAGCTGCAAAATCGCGATCACTCATGAGAATTATCACTCAGAGGCTACGAAGTGCAATTTGCTTTAGAATATCTATGAAGAGGCCATGCTTTGGGCCAAAAAAGTTATCCAATGCTACAGGTTGCGAACACTCGGAGGGTGATAGCTCCGAAGCTACAATCCTGCGATTACTTGAGAAAACTGTCAAGATCACCATATTCAAAGTTGCAAAATCGCGATCACTCTTGAGAATCATCACTCAGAGGCTACGAAGTGTAATTTGCTTTGGAATATCTGTTAAAAAATGTGATTTTAAGGGTAATTTCACGAAACCTTTATATGGTTTTTTAGCTAACCAAAATATATTTTGAAACATGGTTTTTTAGATTGCCACAAACTTTTTGAAAACTTGGTTTCTAGTTAACCAAAAACTTTTGAAACTTGGTTTTAAAAACATCATTCTTCATGTCAATGCATTTTGACAATCAAATTTCCTTTTAAAGGAAGCATTTGAGCAAATAACTCGAAAACTTTCGAGAAATGTTTTGAATGATCATTTAGAAGACCTTCATTAGAAAGGATTTATCTTGATCTATGAATTTGGTCTTTTTTTCATTTGATTGAAAGGGGACTGATATGATATTCTTCAATTTTATCTCTCTTAACCAACTTTAGGTATTCGGAGATGTTCGCAATGTGTACAATCTAATTGATCCGATAAGGTCTTTCAAAAGGTTGTAATGTTGGCTTGGTCAATGGCTATTCAAAGGATAGGCATTCTGAGGCCAAGAAAAGGATCTTATCATCTTTCAACTCACTTCGGGTCTTCAAGTTAAGAACCTGAAGGATAAGATAAGACAATATTGCACACACTTCTTTAAGTGATAGCTTCTGTCATGAAATCATATTTTCACTCTCAACACCCCAATCTGAAGAGTCTTTGGGGAGAGGTTGTAATGTTGGTATTGGGTAGGCTCAAAAAGGCTTATTGGTTTGAATTCAGGATTTTCATCAAACTGGTGATCTTCTTGGCATCACCGTCCTTTTTCTTTGTCCACTGGGGATCTTTTCTTATCATGAATACAAGAGTCCCCTAAATTTTCATCGAGATCTTTTCAATCACTGATTTGTTATGACTGTTGATTTTTCACCACTTTTGCTTTGCTCTTGACTTTTGTCATTCTTTCTTTTGAATGTTTTTTTTCTTTTATTTTGCTCTTTTTTTTGGGCATTGGCCTTACTTTTACTAGGCAAACTGCTTTTTTATGCCCTAGACTCCTTTGTCCTTGATTTTTGCATTCTAAGGACTCTGTGTTCTGCCCTTTTGCTTTTTATTTATCAAAGTGGATCATATGCTCATGCTCCAGTGCGAAGTGATGATCACCAACTTGGGATTCTGAAATGAATATTCAGGCTCAATTGGGCTTTGTCAAAGGTAATGTGTTTGGGTATAAGAAATGAAGTGCTCTTCTTCCTCTTGGGATGTTTTGAGCTTTCATATGACTTCATGTGAAGTTATTTCAGAAAGATTGATGCAAGAGTATGCAATAAAATCTTTCTTGATCCTATTCTCCATAGTTATCAATCCACAAACCTCCTGATTTGCCCCAATGTGGGGTGATTCTTAACAGGGTTATTTTGGAGAAAACTTATCCACTATTTTGGCTCAAATTTGGTTTGCAAGGGATAAGCATGTGTTTTGGATAGTGAAATGATTGCCTTTCATCATTTCAATCCATGTAATCATTGTGAATATCCCTTATTTCCTTCGGATGAGTTTTTCTCACTCACTTCAACACTTTGACTTTGAGTGTATAGGGGACGTGTTTGGATATGGCTTACCTTTCATCATTTGAAGGTCTTTCATTTGATTTTATCCAAACTTTTTCTCTGAAATTTTTCATGACTTTTGTCAAAACTTCCTTTTTAAGGAATTCTGATGCGTAATGCATGCTCAAAGAATGTGTGTTTCAAAACTTTTTGTTTAAAGCACTTTTGAGGTAATCTTTGAAACAATCTTTCATGTTAATCCGCTTGGGGAAAAGAAGTTTCATTTTTCCAGAAAATTAACCTCTTCGAGACCCAAATTTATGAGTTAGGGATACTTACCTGATCGGCTTGTCAATATCCCTCTTGATTGTTTTGATTTGATTTTTCAAGAAAAATTATCTTTTCAAACTTCTGCATTAATTTGCTTCACTGGGGATTTGAAAATGAAATGTTTGAACTCAAATTCATGGGTTAGGGATACTTACCTGATCGGCTTACCGGGATCCCTGCAAAAGTTAAAACACAATATCAAAATAGGTTCTTGTTTTGTTCATTTCAATTTGAAACGATACAACCAACCTCTTGACTGTTCTGATTTGAATATCCACGAAGGATTGTTTCTTCGATCTCTTGTTTTGATTTCTCCCACTTGGGGAGGTTGAATTTCTTTTCGTAAGAATGAATTTTTTAGGGTTCGAATTCATGAGTTAGGGATACTTACCTGATCAGTTTGATGAGATCCCTGTAAAATTAAAACCCAGTGTTAACATTGGTTCGAGCATTGTTCATTTCAGATTGAAATGATACAACCAACCTCTTGTTCGCCTTGTCTTGATCATTCATGAAAGATTATCTCTTTTGATCTCTTCTCCCAGTTTCCCTGGGGATGATAAAAAGGAAAAGTACGTTAGAAAGCAACATTGAGAAAAGTGAATTTGAGAATGACACTTCCCTTTTTATTTTCCAACTCCATTGAAGGATTTTAGAAGTCTTGAGTCATCTCAGATTTCCTTTTGTCATATTCTGCAAAATGAACGAACATGTTCTATGGAATGCATGATATGCATGATATGCACATGTTATAAAGGGTGCCAATCTTGTTTTTGAAATGTTCAACTTCATTTTATGAGCAAAACGTCTTGACAACATCTGGAATGAATTTGATGCATGAGGTTTTATGAAAAACCATTTTAAAAAATTATTTTGAAATCGGTTTTGAAAGGACCAAGAGGATAGAGCTAGTCCTCATATCCTTGGACATCATTGTTCTCAAAACCGTTTTTACAATTAGGAGTCATATAGAAACCCAAAGCCTCACACCTCATGAGTGAGAACGATATTCATCATCGGTTTGGGTTTGTTTCCATATGTCCTTAACAAAACATCAAACACTTTTATTGAATTGAAAAGTGTGATCACAACTATACTGACAAGAATGAAAATTGCAACTAAGCCGAAATTGTAAACAACATCAGTACGAAGCAGAAAAATTGTAAAAGCAATAATAAGGAAATGGTTCAAGAGAATCTTCCTACTCCAGTACGTAGGTATCTTCGTCTTCAGTTATAACGACGTTGATAACGTTCTCTTCAAATAAGCCCAGCAAGATAGACTCTTCTTCTGCATGTAAATTTTCTTCTGAAAGCAGTTTGGAAGGTCCAGGAAAATTTTCTCTGATATGAATATGATGATAGGTTAGCTTTCTAGCTTTACCCTTCCACGTTGATGGGTTAATGGTTCGATCACCTCGGCTTCCACGGCCTTCGTGATTCTTTTGACCCTGGCATCGGCCTCCATGGTGATTACTAGTGACTCATACCCCACCCCATACTTTTTCTTTGTGCCAAATGGGATAATGGGTTCTTTAATTCCTTGCGCTTTTGTCCCAAGTCCATCATCAAGGTTGAATCCATATTGGTATAATACTTTTCCAGACATAATAGACGATGCCAAAAGTTCCGGAGACTTCATGACACTACCAGCGGGAATTTGTATCATAGAAATCATCTCAAAGGAATGATAGCTGGGCTATTCTTTTATCTCAGGCTCGACATAAGGTATGGCACTTTCCTTGTAAGTGGTGAAGTCCGTCTCCCCATGCACGATAATCATTTTACCATTAATAACGAATCTAACTTTTTGATGAAGACTAGAAGGAATGGCGCCAGCCATATGAATCTAAGCCTTCCCCAGCACTAGGTTGAAAGTCCTTGGAATGTCTACCACTTGAAAATCGATCAGGAAAGGCACATGGCCTATATTTACTTCCAGCTCAATGTCACCGATAACATCTTTCTTCATCCCATCGAACGAGCGTACAGTCACCTTTGAAGGCTTGACGAACTCTTCATTAATTCCTAGACGATGCAGCGTGCTTAATGGACACAAATTAAGCGCGGAGCCATTATCAATCAGCACGCGGGATACTTCCTTGCCCTGGCATTTAACGGCAATATATAAGGTCTTGTTATGTGAACGGCCATCCATTGAAAAATCTTCGTCAGAAAAAGCTATCTGATCTTTCAAAAGAATAGCCCCAACGAAATCTTCTAGTTGCACCTCGTTGATCGTTTCGGGAACATGTACTTCGTTAAGAAGCTTCATAAGCACCATTTTGTGGCTTTCTAAGGTTTTGAAAAGATCTAGTAATGAAATTTGTGCTGGCATCTTCCTCAATTGCTCAATTACCTCATATTCGCTTGTCCTCATGACTGACAACAACTGCTTGACATCTTCTTCAGTTACTCCTTTCTTTTCATGCTCACCTTCTTTTGGAACATAACATCTTCCCGATCTGGTTATTGCATCAACTTCCTTAGGTGTGTAGTCCCATGGTACACATCTGGTATCAAATTTCTCCTTTGGAGGCAAAGTGATGATCACAGGCTGAACCTCTTTCTCTTCGATCTTTAGTTGACCAATTGGGAGCTCAATAGTAATTGATTCAACATGATCATTCTCTTCCTCAAGCCTATCTACTTCATCAAGATTGATCAATAGTGGTGTAATCATGGACACCATGCTTTTGTCAGCTTCAATAGTATCCATTCCACCTCAATCGTCAGGCACGATATTTTCATCTTTGGATGCCCATGAAGGTGGTGTGTATTTGACACGGTAGTTATACCAGCCACTGTCTTGTCCTAGATAATCCACAATTTCGCCTTGTTTTCGTGCTTTGCGAACAAATCGTCTGTCTCCTTGGCGAGCATTTTTCTTCATTTTCTCGTCTTGATCTTCTTTCTCCTCAAGACTTAATTTGTTGATTGGGATTTCATCTATGCCTCCCCATCCATCAGGCACAATAGTTTCATTTTTAAAAGCCCAGGGTGGAGGTGTGTACTTAACACGGAAGTTGTATTTTCCACTGTCTTGACCAAGGAGGTCTACAGTGTCACCTTGCTCAAGTGATGTTTGGGTAAATCGCCTTTCACCTCGCCGAATCCTTTCTTTCTGCTCTTCAAATTGATCTACTTCATCACCAGATGGAGTCTCATTTTGTCTGCTGAGCTCATCGTCTATGCCACCCCAACCATCGGGCACAATCACTTCACTTTTAGAAGCCCACGGTGGTGGAGTATACTTTACTTAGAAGTTGTATTTGCTAGAATCTTCTCCCAAATTGTCTATAATTTCCCTTTTTAAGAATGCTTCACGACGAAAGCGAGCATCTCCTTGTCGAGCAGTCTTTAATTTGGTCTCATATTCATCTTCATCATCAGGCCTTATTATTTCTCCTTCTGTAAGGACCATATTTACCACATTGTGCTCAGGAAGAGGGTTCTGATGCACATTTGGCTCTGGCTCTTGAAAACTTAATATCTTCTTGTCTATGAGTTGCTGAACTTTGTATTTCAAGACTATACAATTGTCCACATCGTGTCCTCTTTCTCCCATGTGATATGTGCAAGTCTTTGACTCATCGTACCAGGGGATCTTTGCAGGATTATCTCTTGGCACTTCTTTGGCCACCTAATGCCTTTCCAACAGCATCGGTAGTAATTTCGACATGGGCCGTGGCAACGGAGTGAATTGCCTTACGGGTCTTTTCTTCAGCTCAAACTGTTTTGGATTTCTCCAAGGGACGTTAGACTGTTTTGGGAATGAAGCCTGATTAACATTGGGGCTAGATACCATAGCCACGTCACGTACAGGTTCTTTATCCTTTCTTCGAAGATACGATCTCCATGCTGTCACTTCTTGAGATTTCTTTTCCTTCAATGACCATTTGATTCTTTCACCGACCTTCACCAACATGGTGAATGTTTGGAAACCCGATATATGCAGCTTGTCGTAATACTCAGTTGGTAACGACTTCAAGAAGAGTTCAATAAGCTCATCCTCACTTATAGCCGGTTTAACTTGTGAGGCTACAGCTTTCCACCTTTGAGCGTAGGCTTTGAATCCTTCGCTTCTTTGTTTCTCGGTTCTGACTAAGTTCTCCCGGGTTGGAAGTACTTCGACATTGAATTTGTATTGGCGAAGGAATTCTCCCGCCAAATGATTCCATTCGGTAAAATCTTCTATGTCGAGAGCGGTCTACCATGCCAGGGCTGCTCCTTTCAAACTATCTTGAAATGTACTGATAAGAAGTGGCATGTTGTCTGAATATCTTGCCTTGCGGAGGTAATATTTCAAATGACTTTTAGGACAGCCAGTTCCATCATATTTATTCACAAACTCCGGTTCTTTGTAGTTTTCTGGAACCACCACCTTTGCGTAAGGTGAGAATTTATCGAACCTTTGAAGCTCATATCCTTGGCTTGCAAGGCATTCTTCAATTTTGGCCAATCGTTTGGCCTCCTCTTCATCCTTTGTTTTGGATGCTTTCTTGGTTTGATCATCTTCTTCCAAATTCACTACCTCAGGCATAGTCTTTGGAGGATTTTCTTGAACCGGTTCTTTGTTTATGACTGGATCTTCAACTGGTGTTTCAGTAGTATTGGAAGTTCCTACATTTGGAGTAGTAGGATAAGACCCTCGAGATGCGAGAATAAAGGCCTTCATTTCCGCCATCATGGCCGCCATTTGCGTCATCTGGTTCTCCACTCCAGCTAGTCGAGTGCGAGTTTCTTCCTCGGCCATTTTAATTTGTAAACGGGTTTGGGGTCTTTTGCCTTCCGTTGCTAGAAAACATGCTTCATGAAAATCATCAGGATATTAGAATTGGTGAAATGAATATGAAAACCCACATTCTTTTAATTGTATGGTTTCTTGTGATTAACAAGGATAAGAACTTTTACACAAGCCTTAGCCTTGCATAAAACTTCTCATCAATGCTTTTCTCAAGGAATCATACCATTCAAAGAATTGTAATCCATGGTGATCCTTCTTTTTAATCATGTCTTTGAATTTATCCAAACGGATTTTGAAAAATGAGTATTTCATATAAAATCCAAGATTGCTTTACAAAATGATTTTAGACTCGAATGGGAATTCTAAATCATCCAAGTCTAGGCTTTTTGCTAACTAAGGTAGCTTCCGCCTTGTGGTAATCTTTCCATTCTTTGATTTGAGATTTCCATTCTTTGACATCAATCACGACTTCTTCGGGGATGTAAGGCTCAACTCCAGGCACGTGTGGGACAATGTATTGTGAGACATACTCCTCCTCGGGATCCGTTATAATGCTCAATGGAACGTATGGCTCCACATCAATTGGTCGTTTACTTTCCATCCACTTGATGTATTCCTTGGATGCCATATAAATCTCCATGTCTCCTTCCAAGTTCTTTGGCCATTCCACTACTTGTGAAGGTGAATTATCCAAAGAAAGGATAATTTTGTGAACCTTGGCTTGAAGGTCTTTCTTTTCTTCTTCGGGTATAATTCCACTTGGGATGTCAAAGGCAAACTCCTCAGGGTTTCATGCCGGTGGGACTTATTGAAGCATCCCAAATTGTCTGACAACTCTCAAGGGACAATAGGCGGCTCCCTCATTCAGCCCGAGTAATGGTATCGCGTTCCCTTCTTGGCTTGTAATCCTTGCCTTGCTAATCTTTGGCCAACTGATCCGCCATTGGATTTGATTAGGAGTTAAGGCTCTAATGAAATTGGCCCAATCTAAGAAAGATTGTTTGGGCAATTTATGTTGAATACGAAGGTATCGTTCTATGGGATTTATCGTTGGGCAAATCTCACGAATACTCATGGAATGACACCATGGTCGAATATGTGAGATGAACCATAGAGATAGGAGACCCGTAGAAGCTTGAAAGATTCCCTTCCCATGATTTTGGTATGTGTTTAAGGAGATGACAGTTTGGGCAAGAAGCATATTAGAAAAATCCCATTTAAGACATGCTTGTCTTGCGATCACAGTCACTAAAGGGTCTAATCCCGTTCTAGACACAGGGAATAGAATAAAGCCGAAGAAAGCTAGAATGAAAACCCGAGCTGAAGTGTTTCCCATTTCCCTAGGAAGTTTGGAAAAATTGTCTATTAGAAAGGATAATGGAAATCTACCCGTGTTTGATTTGATTAACTTTTCGATTTTGGAAGTTTTGAGGTTAAGGAATTCTGCAAGAATGCTTATGGGATTAAGTCCGACGGGTGGCTCTATGACCTTAGGCTTGGAATCAATTCCAATGGCGGCTTGATATTCTTCCAAAGTCGGTGTCAATTCATACTCTCCAAATTGGAAAGTGGCCGTGGAAATTTCCCAAAAATGCGCCAATGCTTGGATCAAACTGACTTGATGTTCCACATGGATCAAGTCTAGAAGGTATCCCAACCTATCTTGGACATAAACTTGGTTATCTTTTGTCATGTCATTCCACCAAGCCATGAGCTCTTTTTGTGGAATGGGAACCACTTGGATGTCTAGTTTTCCCATCGAGCTTAATTATGCAAAAAAAAGTTCGTTATTAATCACCATGGATTACACGTCAATTTTAAATGCCCCCATTTTAATTATGTCCTTTTATGGGAAAAATGGAGGTAAAGTACATTTGCATACTTATGACGTAATACAAATGCCACTTCTAATCCATTTATGCCTTAAAAGAGTATATACTTGAAAATGTGAATGAAACCAATGTTTAATGCAAATGCCTTTTGTCATGCTCCATTTTGACCATAAAGTCCTATTCTATGGTTTACAACTTCGAATACATCGAAAATAGACTTTCGGCAAATGGGATGGTACGTGTCACATCTTGAGCATTCAATCTACTTGAATTACATTGAAAATCGCCATGGACCTATACATTCCATCTAGAAATGATAAATATGACCAAATGGAGCATGTCACCCTATTCATTCATTCTAGTATAAAAAGCCATTTTGATCAAACATTGATTGTCATTTGGGCATTTTTTTAACAAAATTGTGTCAACTAACTTTGCATAATTAAAAAGATGAGAGAAGTGGAACGACACTTACTTACCGACACATTTTTGCTTGGTTTTAGGTATACCAACCACAAAGACAAGCATATGCAACAAGTGAGGTTTTGACACCTAAAAGGGTGAGATATACTAAAGGCTCAAGGTCACCACCTTAATGGACAAGGGATTCCATTCCAATAGGCAATCGGCCTAAAGTAATGGAATATTATTCCATCTCGGTGATCGGTATTGTATTTAAACGATCCCATGAGCAATCGGCTCACAGTTTCGCCTAAACACATACCTCCTAAGGGTGATCCTAAATGTTGCCGGGGTTGGGCCACGGGTGGTGTGTGCGAAAAGTGTAGTGCTAAAGCAATTTAAAGGCAAGCACAACAATTTATAACCAAACAGCACTTCTAAAATTTGATGGAATCACATTCAATCTCAACACCATCCTGCAAAACAAAGGTAAGCACAGACTACACCCCTTATACCTCTCACCTGCATCACCATTTAACACGTCATTAGTGGAACGTACTTGGAATCCTTGCAAGCACAAACACATGCACATCGTTCTATTTTAGGCTTAAGTCCACTTAGAAACCCAAGGTTCCCTAGCGGAGTTGCCAAGCTTGTCGCGCCACGCTCTCGCGTGCTAGAATGGAGGTATTTTTCTACACGGGTCTCTCCCAGACCATACCTCACGTGACAGCGGGGTAAATTTGATCTAAATTTAAACTTGGAGTCGCCACTAGTCATTTATGGTAGGTTGACTAGAAACCTAATCGAGGTACGGGAGAAGTACCACGATCCTACGAATCAGAGATTCCGGATAAGGGATTTGGTTACGTTAACGATCCCAAATTGAGACCATTAACACCCTTTCGGTACCTAAGAACGATATGGCATGTCTAACGTGTCACACGGATTCCTAAGGTCATAGCAAATCAATCATAGCAACCCTAATTTGGCCATTAAAAATGAAAATCAAGCAACACACCCAAACTCTAATGAAGCCCTAGAGGCTTATTCATTTAATGGTGCATTTTTGGGTTTAGGGTTTTTTAGGGATTATAACCCTTAAATTTGGAATTTTCCAAAAATGCCACTTAGGCATTTCCGAAAATTCAAATTTCACTTTTTGTGGCTGGCCATGATGATTTTGAATCATTCTGTGGATTTTCAAAATTTTTGATTTTTTTTAAATGCCATTTGGGCACTTCTAAAAATTCAAATTTCACTTTTTATGGCTGACCACAATGATTTTGGACCTTTTTGTGAATTTTCAATTTTTTTGAATTTTTGAAATTTTTTTTTCGAAAAAATTTTTAAATCGAGAATTGATTTTTTATGATTTTCTGAAAATTTCTATGAATCTTCCAATTTTTTCAATTTTTTAATTTTCTGAATTTTTATATATATTTTTATTTTCTATTTTCTGAATTTTCCGAAATTTTTTTGAATTTTTCCGAATTTTTTAATTTTTTATGAATTTTCTGAAATTTTTTGAATTTTTATGAATTTTTTTAATTTTATGCAATTTTTTGAATTTTTCCGAATTTTTTAATTTTTTTTTTATGAATTTTCTGAAATTTTTTATTTTTTTGATTTTTTGATTTTTTTTTTAATTTTCCCGACGGGGGACGAACCGGACCGGACTGGTTCAACTTGGTTCGACTCAGTGGCGCCGGTACCGATCACCCCCTCTGATGAACCCGACGCCGAAACGGCATCGTATTGGGTATTTTCATTGAAGCATTTTTACAAACACCTAGTATGCACTATTTCCATTTCAACGTTCTCGAGGTCATCGGTTCGGGCTTGTCGCCGACGAGCCTCCGGCGACCTTTTGACCATTCCTATTGCACCACAATGAAGTCCATGTTACCGATTACCAATCTAGCCTAATTTTTGTGCTGTCGGACGTTCGCCGGCCGGCGAAAAACCGATTGGAAAATGTCAATTTACTATTATTCCCGGCCTAACATTACCAGAGGCTCCGAGTTCCTATTTTCATCGCCCTAGCCGTCTACATCGATTAAAATAATTTCCAGAACATCAAACAAGGTAAGAATAGACTGACTTGATAGGCCTATGGCCTCGGCATTGCTCCGGCGAAGCTTCGGGGTTTCCGGCGAGGGGGTTTAATGGTGAGGCCGACTCGGTTCATGCATTTTTAGTACCCAAAAACACAATCAAACAACACGAAAATGATTAGAAACTAATAATGAACATCGAAATGCCAAGATTCGTCAATGAAATCACTCAAAAATGCACATTGAAACCAAAACCAAATTCTAGAAAATTTTTGAAAAAACTGATCGTGAACGATATTTACCTACTTCGTCCGAGGATTAAATGAAATTGTTGAAGTGATCCGCGCTTGCAGTGTTGTTCCTTGACACCTGGTCTTCACTTCGGTGGCCGTGGCTTCGCCGGAACAGGTCTGGATGCGCCGGTCGAGGTCGATTTTCAGACCTTCGCGGTCAGTTTCGTCCGGTTCAAGCCGTGAGGGGAGGATCACGGCCTCTTCACGATTTGCCGGCGCTCCGTCGTATAAGGCGGCGCCGAACACTCGTGAGGGAGTCCTCGACCCTCCCTCTCTCTAGATTTTGCACTCCTTCTCTCTCTTTCTCTCTCTTCTCCCTCTTCGGAATTTCCTCGAATAGCTTCCCTTCAATGTTTCAGTTTTTTTTTCGTTTTTGTTCATCAAAAATCCCCGCCCGAAAATTCGTTAGAACTGATTTCTAATCGGTTGGGGTCGTTAACCGGTGCCAGCTCATCATTATCCAGATGGAAATATCAATTAACACGTGCTCAAACTCTTGGATTAAGTCGGCAAACATATGGGCACGAGCGGGAATTTTCTGGGTTTCATCGTGTCTAGAACAAACCGGGCGAAGGAGATGAACTATTCGGGTCGGGTTGACCCGCCCGACCCGGAAGTTCCGGTTTTGACCAAATACCCAAATTGGACTCAATTTCGACCGATTTTTTCAAATTAAATCCAAAAATTGGATTCCCCATCATATTCTGAACCCAAATATATAATTTTCCCCAATTTTTATTGTAATTGAGCCCAAGATTTTCTCATTTTTATACTCGGGTTAATAGGATTTTATTCAATTTGATGTCCTAATGACCTGATTAGGAAAAATTGAAGCCAAAATTGAATTACCCACATCTCATTAACCCTATAAATGATGGTCTCACATTTCGACAATTTTATATTGGGCGCGATTCCCAATTTGGGTTCAAAATTCTTAATTTTCAATCAAATTTTGGGGATTTTTTATTTTTATGTCAAATTGTGCAATTGGATCGACCATTATGCAATTCAAGGTCCCAGAATCAATTGTTGTGAAGACACTATGATTTAAAAATGACCATAAAAAATTTAATTGCATTTTTGATTCAATTCGAGTTTAATTTTGCCCAATTTTGGGAAAAACATATACCCGATTGAGATTTTATAAAATTGACAATGTATTTATGAAATTGGATTTAAAATAAGACTAATGACTATTTTTATGGAATTTTATGATTCCATTTACTATTTTTCTTGATTTTCTTGCTTATTTTGACTAAAAGAAATTAAGAAAAAATGCAGAAAAATGCTAAAAAATTATTTTTTGATTTAGAAATAGGTTTCTAGGCTTGGCCAAGATCCCTAGACCTAATTTTGAAAATTTTGAAAATATGACAAAAATGAGCTAAAAATTTGGTGTCAACATGGGTGCTGTTGGGACTAACTATGCAACCTAAAGGGGGGGTGAATAGGTTGCTTTGAAAGATATTACAGTTTTTGCAGAAAACAGGGTGTAACAAAGAGATATTGGAAAACACCAGATGTATTTGAGACAATATATCACTTGTATGCTAGAGATGATAAATAGAAATATAAATAGCTACACACAAGGATATATAGTGGTTCGGCTTTATCCTCAAGCCTACGTCCACTCTCACCACTAATAGCCACAAGTTGGGCTGGATTGTATTAGTAATTTGCTGATCAAGTTACACTTCAGCAAGCACTACTCCTAACAGATTGTAGATCACACTACCAGGAGGTGGATGCTGCTATCACTTGGTACACTTGAAACTTCAACACAATTACAATGCAGCAAGTGCTATCGACAAGCGGGAGCTTTTTGCTCAGTACACAGCAAGTAAAAGATTTCAGAATTCTTTGTAAGCACACACACTCTCACTCTCATTTGTTGGCTTCAAAGACTGTCTCTTTTATAAGCATCTTCAAACTAGTCGTTGCTGATGTCCCGGAGAGGCAAAGTAGCCGTTAGAGTAGTTGGAACTGTTGTCCTCGGAACTGACTGCCCATATAGCCTATTCCTGAACTTATGTAGACTCTCCTGAAATAGCTTCTGCTGTTTTACTGTAGTTGCGATATTGACTACTTGTCAGAACGACTCTTCTCCTTTCTGCTGTACCTGTCCAGTCCCAACGGCTATTATAGTGAAATAACGGTCATATTAAATGAATCGTTACTTAAACATCACCAATTACTAGATCTCTTCAGCTTGAATAAGACATCGTCATTGAGCTGATATTTGAGATTGATGGTGCTGTTTACATGATCCTTCAAGGATAGTCTTGTGATCTTTTCTTCAATGAATAATATTATGATTATCACTCAGTCCTTTGAATATGGTTACACTTAGACAATATAGATATTATACTAAGGATAGTTTGGGTATCATCAAAATCATTTAGAGATGTTTCTCCGACAATTTCCCCTTTTTTTATGATAACAAAACTATCTTAAAGATGTGAAACAAATATAATGAGTTTAATGTGCTGTTAACGAAAATCTTTGGAGTGAAGATTTTTCATAGAGAATATACTTTTGCAGAGAGTCTCTTAAAAGTTTGCAAGAAATAATAAAGACGATATCTAGATGATATTTTAGTAGTATACTTTTTAAAAGAGCAAATCTACTAGATTCTATGAAGTGAGCGAATATCATCAAAAATAGATTGCAAGAGATTAGAGTTAATTTTCGTAATTCATTATTCTTTCTGTTTCGATGTAGCTCCCCCTGTTTTGATGTAATACAATATTTCGCCATATCTCATATATTTTTGTAATTCAGTATGTTGCTCCCCCTGTTTCAATGTAATTCATTTCTCTATCTTCAAGATTGTTCAAGATTCTCTTCCTTTTGCTATCTTTCACATCCAAGTTCTCTCCCCCTTTTTGTTATCAGCAAAACGAGCATATAATAGACAGCATATAGAAAGGAGAGTACTTGCATTGATAAGGAAGTCAAACATGAGCAGATAGGTACAACTGGTCTAACATCAAACATAAGCAAAAGAAAAACATGAGCAAATAATAAAAGTTAGGTGCGAGGGCTTTTTCTTTGCTGGGTGGTGGAGGGTTGAACAGTTGGTTCCTCAGGGTCAGGTCGGGCAGGGTTATAGCAATCTAAGCTAAGCAATGTTCATTCGATTTTCACCAAATACTTGGTGAGAGAAGTAATGGAGCTCTTGATGTCGTGAACATCAGCTTGAAGTTTCGAGATTGCAGCAGCGGGAGTAACCGATGATTCGACAGGAGAAGAGGATCTCTCTAGTCTAGGTGGATGAGCAAACGGCCGCTATGTGGTTGCCTTGCCTTTCCCTTTGCTGGATGATGCGGCCTGTACTGCCAGCTTTTCTTGAAGAACCTTCTTCGCTTTCTCATCATCTCCTTGACCTACGAGAATAGCTTCATTCTTTTGATTGACCCATCCTTCAGGCGTTATTCTCAGCATCATTTTATCCAGAGTCTTTTTCCCGATCTCCACATGAGGTAAGCTACGTGGTGCAACATCATCGAAGTCAATGTGCTTGTGCCTGAAGATGCGAGTGATGAGAGCATCGTAGGGTAGCTTGCCTGTCTTGCATTGGGTAGTTCAGTACATATGGATGAAAATCACATGTGCCAGGGAAAAAACTTCATATTTGGTGAGAATGGCCCAGATGACCCGTGCTTCATAATGAGATACATCGTTGGTTGAGGACGATTTGGGGCGTAGGCAGAGGGTAAAGATTTTTTGACTGAAGTTTGCTTTGAGGGACGGTAGGTACAAGGGAACAATTTCTCTAGAGCCTCAAGTAAAATCAGGAGTTTCCAAAATGAAGCTGTATGCAATGTCTGGCTCAATAGGAATCTTTTTGAAAACTTTGAACTCGGTATTGATGATTTCGGCTAATTCATCTAAAGTGACAGTGTAGTTTTTCTTGGCAAAAGAGAAGATGAAGGTGTCCCTATTTGAAAAATGCAAATTTGAATAGAACAGGTCCACGAGAGTGGGGTGCACTTCATCTTTCATTGTGCAGAAAGATTTTAGCCAAAGATCTTCAAACAGCTCAAAGAGAAAAATGCCATGAGCATCAATATAGTCGAAATTGACAAAACGATGTGGAATAGTACCTCGATTATCGAAAGATTCAAAATCATCCTTGTGTTCTTGATTGAAAAGGAGTCCAAAATCAAAAGAGGGGTCGAGAATAAAACCTTCAGTAGGTTCAAAATTTTGAAAGACCTGGTCATCATTGTCTTCTCTCTTTTTATCTCCAGTGGTTTCTTCTATCTCAGTCCTTGGGTCACTTTGTGCACTAGAAGTAGGAGTTTGAATAGGTGGTGATGGCTCTTTTTCTAGCTTCTCAGATTCTTCCTCTTTCTCAGCGGAAGATTTTGTGGATGGTAATGTTGGCAGTGGTTGAGAGGATTCGCCAACAGGTAGTGCTAGGGTTGAGTTTCAAGAGCCTTGCTTGCGGCAGGGACATGCACATACCCTTTTTCTTTGACGAATGCGTGTATTGTCTGTTCGAGAGAAGTGCCAGGCAAAATGGTTGGTTGAGAGGGTGCTTCCAGTTGCAATAGTGAAAGATCAGATGGGATGGCCTTTCCCTTTCCAAAGCGCATTTGAGATTCTGGAGTTTTGGTGCTTGGAATAATTCCTTCTGTGGAGGATGGAGGGGCCGTACTTGTAGTGGTAGTTTCTCCATGTTCTCCAGTAGGTTGAGAAACAGGAGGACTCTGAGTTTGTGTTACTTTAGTAGAGGCTTCAGGTTGGTCAGTGAGATCAATGTATGATGATCCTTCTTTAGAGAGTCTCGATTGCATTGTACTAGTGTGAGTGGATTTGCGTGTACCGATGGCTTTGCGAGACTTGGGAGCCATTTGAGAGACGGTTTATGTGAATGAAGAAGACGAAAATGGCTGAGGGAGTTATAGAAAATGACGAACAGTTTATCCACGCGGTTTTCAAGATGAAGGAAAACGTGAGCACTATCTCCTTATAAATAGGAGCAGTTCAGCCACGTTCAGAAGGTTAGCCGTTACTCAATAACGATAACTTTCTTATTTATATCAATATATTTTCAAGAAAATCGAGATGATAGCATATGAGAAAAGATCGAGTATAATGGAAGTAAATTAGCATGTCAGAATGGTCAAGAAATCTTCAGGGGCAGTTATTGTAACGGTAATAAATTTTTGAATTTGGCAAATGCGTACCTGGAGTCCATTGTTCTTGCTGAATGGATGTTTTCGATTGAGTTGATAATCCTTACCTGATTTATTGAAGTGGTTTGCATATTCCCAGCTCCCCTTTGATAAACTCGAAAGCTTGTTTGTCCAGTGGCTTGGTGAAGATGTTAGCTAGTTGATGTTTCGACTCAACGAACTGAATGGAGATTTCTCCATTACTTACTAAATCTCTAATGAAATGATGTCTTACTTAAATGTGCTTGGCCCGAGAGTGTAATATGGGATTTTTTGATAGATTGATCGCACTTGCGTTGTCACACAATACAGGAATGATTTAATTTGTTTCTTCAAAATCGCGAAGTTGCTGTTTCATCCACATTAGTTGAGCACAGCAGCTTTCTAATGCAATATATTCAACTTCCGTTGTTGATAGAGCAATTGTATGTTGCTTCTTTGAGAACCAAGAGATTAGCATATTTCCTAGTAATTGACACGTACCAGATGTACTTTTTTGATCAACCTTACATCCTGCATAGTCAGTATCTGAGTATCTAAGTAGTGTAAAATATGAATTCCTAGGATACCATATACCTAGCTTTGGATATGAGCCAATGTATCGAATGATACGTTTAACAGCTAATAAATGAGATTTTTTTTGGGTCAGATTAAAAACGTGCGCATAGACCTGTTCCAAATAATATATCCGGTTTAGATGCTGTTAGATATAATAAGGAACCAATCATACTTCTATATAGCTTGGAGTCAATAGATTTACCTTTCTCATCCTTGTTCAGCTTGATAGAAGCAAACATTGGTGTTTCCACGTTTTTGCTTCCTTCCAGATCAAATTTCTTTACAATTTCTATGGCGTACTTCTCTTGATGGATGAACTTTTCATTTTTTGTTTGCTTTATTTGGAGACTGAGAAAGTAATTGAGTGATCCAATCAGGCTCATCTCGAACTCGCTTTTCATGATGTTTGCAAACTCCTTGCATAGTTCTTCGTTAATGGATCCGAAAATGATATTATCAACATATATTTGTATGATAAGAAGATCTTGATCTTCCTTCTTGATGAATAGTGTAGTACCCACATTACCTTTCTCAAAATTGTGCTCTTCCAAGAATGTACTTAATCTTTCATACTAGGCTCTTGGAGCTTGCTTGAGTCCATATGGGGCCTTTTTCAAGCGGTATAAATCCTGTGGTCTATTTGGATCCTCAAATCCTAGAGGTTGCTCAATAAAGATTTTTTCTTTAATGTAACCATCAAGAAAAGCACTCTTGACATCCATTTGATATAAATGAATATCGTAGAAACATGCATAGGCAGTTAATAATCGTATAGCTTCCGGTCTAGTAACAGGAGCTAAAAATTCATCAAAGTCAATACGTTCCTCCTGTGAGTAACATTTTGCAACTAATCTTGCCTTGTTGCGAGTGACTTTATCTTTGTCATCAAGTTTGTTTCTGAATACCCACTTTGTTCCGATGACAGGATGATCTGAGGGTCTTTGCACTCATTTCCAAACTTCATTAAGTTTGAATTGATGCAATTATTCTTGCATGGCCTCTGTCCAGCTTTCATAAGAGATAGCTTCTTCAATCCTTTTGGGTTCTTGTTGAGATATGAGAGCGAATGAATTTATCATATTTTGAGTGCAGATCTGGTCTTGATTCCTTCATTTATGCTTTCAATGATTTGTTTTTTGGGATGCTCGGTTTTGTATCTCTAGTCTTTGAGAACTGTGTTTTGCTTGGAAACATCAGCATTTTGGTGCTGTTGTTGTTGCCTATTGGTGGAAGAAGACAAGAGCATGACTTCATCATAATCATTTGCTTGTATCTCCTTTTGATTGTCTTTGAACTCCACATTTATGGATTCTTCAACTACCTGTGAATCTTTATTGAACACACGATAACCTTTACTAGTAGTTGAGTATCCCAGAAAAATACCTTCATTTGCACAAGCATCAAATTTCCCAATGTTTTAATTCTTATTTTTAAGAATGAAGCACTTGCAACCAAAAACATGGAAATATGATATATCGGGTTTTCTGCCTTTGAAAACTTCATAAGGAGTCTTTTCCATCAATGGTCTTAATAGTACCCTGTTCAACATGTAACAGGTGGTAGCAACTGCTTTAGCCCAGAAGTATGTAGACGTACTGCTTTCAATCATCATGGTTCTGGCCATTTCTTGTAGAGAGCGATTTCTCCTTTCAGCAACTCCATTATGTTGAGGGGTGTATGCTGTGGAGAAATTGTATTCTATTCCACATCGCAATAATCATCAAACATTTGATTCTCGAATTCTACTCCATGGTCTATTCTGATTGTTGAGATGCTGTATCCCTTTTCATTCTGGCTCTTTCGAGTAAATTTCTCAAATGAATGAAATGCTTCATTCTTGTGAGATAGAAACATTACCCAGGTAAACCTTGAGTAATCATCAACAATTACCAAACAATATCTTCTTCCTCCTAGACTCATGGTCCTTATAGGTCCGAATAGATCCATGTGCATAAGCTATAAAGATCGGTGAGTAGCAACTGTGTTTATTGATTTACAAGATGATCTAACCTGCTTTCCCAAAGTATAGGCATTGCATGAATCACTTTTGTCGAAGTTGATTTTTGGGAGACCATGCACTAGATCCTTTGATGAGATCTTAGAGATTTGCTTAGCATTGATGTGTCCAAATTTTTTGTGCCATAGATCACATTCATCCTTGATAGACATTAGACATTGAACATTATCAAAATTCACATTTCGTAGATAGATGTTGTTATACCTTTTACCCGTGAATGATTGGGATCTGTCTTGACTTACACCAATACATTTTCACCCGAACCACACACCGCCCCACGATACGCCAAACGTCAAACGGCATGAGTAAAAAAATCCGACATTAAAATTAGAACACGGGAAAAACCACCAACATATATTCACTTAAATATTTACACACCGCCAAACAAACCACAAAAAATTTATACACAAACTATAACAAACCACCAAAATCAAGATCAGCCAAGCCATCCCCCAAATTTGTGAAACAACCAGAGATCACATCTCAATAAGTCACAACCTAAGCCCCACCTAGGCTATCACGTAATTCCGCATACATCCAAACGCGCAACCAAACAACCAGACAACCAGCAATCGAACATTCACACATACCTGGACTCTCTCGCATACGCACCATGCACGTTAGCCCACAATCCCAACATACAATTCTTGCACACATGCCATCACACACTTTCCACGTATCAATACACACGCCAATCATACCACAAAGAGACATCACAAACGCGCGCGTGCTCGATTATAAAGCAAAACCTACTTGGGCACGTCCCATACCATGCCTAGCAGATTTACCCCATAATCGCGCACCGCATCACGCGATACAAACACACTCGCACACTAACTCACACCATGCATCACTTTCACAATCCTCACATGTCAAGCCAAATCCCGCTCATTCTCAACCTTTCCACCACTACCGCGCCCGCGTAAAACGCATCGCCAACGGTCTTCCCGACCTCGCCGGCATCGTCACCCGGCCGGGCCGGCATCGTCACCTCGTCGGGGACGGCATCGTCCGCGTAAACGAACACGCCTCAGGCGGAATCCTACACACACTTTCCTTCTACCGCGCCCGCGTAAAACGCATCGTGCCAACGGTCTTCGACCACGCGGGCATCGTCACCCCGGCCGGGCCGGGCATCGTCACCTCGTCGGGGACGGCATCGTCCCCGTAAACGTACACGCCAGGACGGATCCTTTCCAACCAATTCCACATTTCCGTATCCTCGTTCCACTCAAACCGCACTTACACACGGTCAAGTCACACGACCAAACATACACACCTCACACGCATTCATAGCCACGCACCAATTCACATCTCATGTACACTTCACAAACACACGTTCTCGTCATACGAATACACCACACGACCGTACACATTTAACACGCGAATTCAATGCGCATTCACACTACCACACCGCCACACCTCACGGCCACATACACACGGCACACAGCCACGCCATATTCAGCCCACGACAACCAAATACCAGCCTTCATCTCAGCCCCCAAAACAGCCACATAAACCCCTAAATCGAACCCTAAACAGTGACCGAAATCCCATCAAAATAAATAGTAAACGAACTCCAAAATTCTAAAATTTGGACACGTTGCGTAAAACATCTTGCTGAACATTTTCCGTGGAGAACTCGAAACTTAGTTCCAACTAGAAACACCTCTTTTGGTCACTTGAAGTCAGACGAAAATCAACTCGCTCCAACAGACCGTTTTGTCCTCAAAATGCATTTATTTCAACACCCCAATTACCTTGAAAAGCTTTGAAATTTTTATATGTTATAAACACGAATGTACCCAACAACTTTTGTGAAGGAAGTATTTTGAAAATAGGCCTGGAAAAATTTATAAAATTTGAACAGACCCGAAGGTCGGATGAACAGTAAATCGGGCAGTTTTATTTCGGCCCAAAGATGGACTTCCGAATGGCATAAAATGATTTCCAAAAATTCCCAAATTAAAATATGTCATACTTCAAGATGTTGGCAACAACTTTTCATGAAGAAACCTTCCTCAAATTCGGCACTCAAAATTCTCTACAAAAATAGAAAACCGGGTGGGTACAGTAACCGCGAATCCGCGATTCACCCCGAACCTCACGGATTCAAGCCCGAACCGATTTCTACCGAATTCCAACCGCCAAAACTCATTTCCCGACATCTAATCCAACCCGCAACAACCACTAACAGCCATACTCGGCCACCAATAGCCATGATTAACCACCAATAACCATGATCAACACCTTAATCAACCTCTAATCACCCCAAACCGCACCCAAACGAGTCCGAAAAATACCCGACGTCCTAGGCGAGGTTTAGGGAGCGACTTACCGGACTCTAGACTAACTCGGCTAGAGCGGCAAGGGGGACGGCTGGCCGGCGGCGATCGGCGGTGGCGGCTTGCTCCGGCGATGCTCGCGATGATCGGCCGTCCAAGGCCGAGAGAGATGAGAGGATTTTGGTGAGGAGAGAGGAGAGAGTTCTCTGTTGGGGGGCTGCCGTGAGAAGAGAGGGAATGAGGAGAGAGAGAGGAGAGAACAATTAAATATTTGGTCCAAGGTTTGACCAATTTTTTCTTAATTCCAATTTTGCCCCTAAAACACTTGGTCCACATTCTTCCAAACCAAAATATCTAAGGCCTTTTTGTCCAATATTTTGGGGCTGATATTTATCCACACTTAATCCCCAAATTCAATTTCCAAAATCCCCAAAATTCGAATACCCAAAAATAGGCCTAGGGGCAAAATCGTAATTTTCCGGTCCCGGCGAAATTCCAATTTTCGCACATATGGGTTCCATATGTGGCCAACATAATATGGCGTCGAATCGCGAAATTCACTTTCTAAGTCCTCGAAAATCGATCGCGAAGTTCCGGAATAAAATAATATTATTTTTCCAATTTTTGTCGAAATTCTAATTTTGGCCGTAACCACTCCAAATATGCGTGGCCACTCTAAAATGACCTTGGCCTCGAAAAATAACCTCAAACGACCTCAAAATCCAACATCGGTGTCCATAGGGGCAAAACAGAATTTTTCCGGCCCTGACCAAATCTATTTTTTTGCGTAAATGGGTGGCCCCAAGGTTGGCCAAGCCGAAACGTCATCGGCCGCTCAAAATTGTCACTTTCAAAATTCTCGATTCGCCAAAAATCGATATCCGTGTACTTATCTCGCTAGGTCATAGATTACGCCTCACCCGTGAGACACTAAGTCAAATCACGTACTAACCAAGATTGTGACCTAATCCTTTAACTAGTGAAACATCTTTAATGATAAGATTTCATGCGAACTAATCCGTCTACCCCTAAGATGTTTCCTTTACCAATGATTCTTCCTTTATCTTTTCCTCCTCAGAATGTCCGACAATCGTTAACTAGTGCATCTCCATCTAAGGTTCTTCCTTTGTCTTTTCCTCGACGAGACTCCATATAAACTTGAAACTATCTCCTATCATGTGCCTTGAGCATCCATTGTCTAGATACCACTTGTTTTTCTTCAAAATTACCGTAGAGAGAGAGATGCTCATCTTTTCTTTGGTACCCACTTAAACTTGGGTCCTTTAGTGTTAGATTTAAAAACATCATCAAATCTTCTGTGAACCTTTTTGGGCATCATCAGCTTGTTTGGACATTTTAATTTAAAATGACCATATTCATTGTAGAGTGAGCAATCAGGAAATTGCTTGCCAGAGACTGTAGTGAAGTGTCTTGCATAATGATTCTTATAAAGATGTGCAGGAGGTCATTTAGCCAATCTTTCTTTGTATTTGGGAAAAGGATTCTTCTCATCTTTATTTTCCTCATGTCCTAAACCACATTTATTGTGGTGAGGAATCTGAATCGAGAGAATGTGCTTCAAGTTTTATGAACCGAGAGAAAACTTAGTACTAATTTTTGAAATTTCTTCTTTGAGAGAGTCATTATCAACTTGAGAAAGTTTAACTTCCTTTTCTTAGAGGTCATAGTCCTTTTTCAAGTTGTCAAATGCAATCTTGCAAGTAAGTTTTTCTGTGGTAAGATCTAGTACTTCCTTTCTCACAATAGAAATTCTTTTTAAAGCCTTTCTATATTCATCAAACATTTCCTTTAAGAAGTCCTGTATTTCTTCATAAGAAAGTTCAGGCTGAATTACCTCATCTTCTTCTTCATGATCCGAGTCGGCCATCAAATAGAGGTTTGCTTCTTCTTCGTCGCTGGTTTCGCATTCTGATTCACTCCATGTTTCAGTGTTCAGTGCTTTCTTCTTCTTCTCATACTTTCCTCTCTTCTTTTTGAGCAATGGGCAATCTGGCTTTATGTGACCTAGTTTTCTGCATTCATAACAAACAAGATCTCTACCTTTGAGTTCTTCCTTGCTCTTCTAGAATCTTCTTTCCTCAGGAGTCGTTTGCCTTTGAATTTTCCTCCCTTTTTCATAAGGTTGTTAAACTTTCGAGTGAACAGTGCCATGTCTTCATCATCACGTTCATGCTCAGATGACAATATATCACCTGCATCATTATTGTTAGCTTTAAAGGCTATGGCTTTCTTACCTTTTGAGCTACCTTCCTCGATTTGCTGCTCTACTTCATCGGATGGGAATGTTCCAATCAGTTCTTCCAATGTGATTGGTTGAATCCTCGTTGTTTCTCGAACTGAGGTTTTCACATTGTTCCATTCTTTTGGTAAGGCTCTCAGTAGTTTGTTCACTTTTTCTCCATTGGTGAATATTTTTTCTTGATGTGCAAGGCCATTCACTATGTCTGTAAATCTGTTGAACATTTGAGCTACTGTTTCATCTGATTTCATCTTGAAGAGCTCGTATTGTCTAAGAAAGATGTTTAGCTTCATCTCCTTTACTCTATCAGTCCCTTCGTACGTGAGTTTCGGTAGATTCCAGATTTCTTTAACTGTTACACATGTGCAAATTTTGTTATATTCAGTCATAGATAAAGAGTAGTATAGAAGATGTTTAGCTTTTGCATTATGTGCTGCTCTTCTTCTTCGTGTTTCCTCTGCGTTATGTGCCGCGGGAATATTGGTAGTAGCATTCTCTTCTGGAACTTCTTGATCAGTTCTTTGTGTAGTAGTAGGTGCAAGTACTTCCACGCTACGTTGGATCACGTCCCATATTTCAAGATCAGTTGCTTCAAGATATGCTTACATTATGTTCTTGTAGTAACTGTAATTGCTTCCATCAAAGTAAGGCAGCTTGTTAGGAGCAAGAACATCACTAGTACTAAAACCACCAAAGTTAGCCATAAGAGAAGATCTTTATACTCAGAAGAAATACTCTTCTCAAGATGAGCAACTAGGCTCTGATACCAATTGTTGGGACTAACTATGCAAGCTAAAGGGGGGTGAATATGTTGCTTTGAAAGATATTATAGTTTTTGTGGAAAATAGCATGTAACAAAGAGATATTGGAAAACACCAGATATATGAGAAACAATGTATCACTTGTATGCTAGAGATGATAAACAGAAGTAAAAATAGCTGCACACTAGGATATATAGTGGTTTGGCTTTATCCTCAAGCCTACGTCCACTCTCACCACTAACAACCACAAGTTGGGCTAGATTGCACTAGTAATTTGCTGATCAAGTTACACTTTAGCAAGCACCACTCCTATTAGATTGTAGATCACACTACCAGGAGGTGGATGCTGCTATCACTTGGTACACTTGAAACTTCAACACAATTACAATGCAGCAAGTGCTTCGACAAACATGAGCTTTTTCTCAGTACACAGTAAGTAAGAGATTTCAGAATTCTTTGTAAACACATACACTCTCACTTGTTGGCTTCAGAGACCTTCTCTTTTATGGGCATCTTCAAACTAGTCGTTGCTGATGTCCCAGAGAGGCAAAGTAGCCATTAGAGTTGTTGGAGCTGCTATCCTCGGAACTGATTGCCCATACAGCCTATTCCTGAACTTCTTTAGACTTTCCTGAAATAGCTTCTGCTGTTTTACTGTAGCTGCGATAATGACTATCTGTTAGAATGACTCTTCTCCTTTCTATCGGTTTTCTGCTGTGCCTGTCTAGTCCCAACGGCTACTATAGTGACATAACGGTCATATTAAATGAACCGTTACTTAAACATCACCAATTACTAGATCTCTTCAGCTTGAACAAGACATCGTCATTTAGCTGATCTTTGAGATTGATGGTGCTGTTTACACGATCCTTCAAGGATAGTCTTGTGATCTTCTCTTCAATGAATAACATTATGATTATCACTCAGTCCTTTGAATATGTTTGCACTTAGATATTGTAGTTATTATACAAAGGATAGTTTGGGTATCATCAAAATCATTTAGAGATGTTTCTCCAATATGTGCTTGGTATTTATATTCCTCGATTTAGTTATTTCCTGTTAGGCTTGCACAAGAGGGGAGATTGTTTTGTTCTGCTATACTAATCCAATATTGTTCGGATTGCCATTGTTCTCCCATCAAAATGGTATCAGAGCATTGGTTCTTGCTTGATTTTTTTGCCTTGTGTTAAACGATGGAAATGAATACGAGTAGAATGGTTCGAATTATCATGTTTGGAAAGGAAAAATGGAAGACCTTTTGTATGTGAAGGATAATTATTTTCTCATGTTTGCTGATGAGAAACTCGAGAATAAAACTGATGCTGGATGGACTATATTTCATCATCAAGTGTGTGGTTACATTAGGCAGCGATTCAAATTAGTTACACTTTCACTTTCTTGCTCACTTATAAATACATATGCTTTTGAATGCTCTGAGTGTCTTATGAATGTACTCTTTTTGCCTCTTGGACCCAATTTGTCATATTGTGAGAGGGCTCGTGAATATAGGCAGCCCAACCCCAAGGTTTAAGAAAACTTAAATCGGGTTTTCTACCTGTCTATAATTTATATGGAGTAGAAGTAACTGATTTAGAAGACACAGGTTAAGTATATAAGCAGCAGTAAATAAAGCATCACCCAAAAGGTGATCGATAAGTTAGTGTGACATTCTGAAATCTAACCCACTTGGGATTTATGAAATGGATGATTTTATGAACGTACTTGTAGTTAGATCTCGTCCGGAACTGATCATTCCTGGGATACTAACCGTTAGGGAAAGGCTAATTGGAGATTTAAATTCGCGAGATCAAAGAAACTCGATCGTGAATTGACTTTCGACCATAGAATTGTCGAGGTGACATTTTGAGCCAATGTAGGCCGATCCAAGGATAGTTAGGGATCAATTCGCCGCTATCATATTAGTGGATCACGGGTGATTCCGCTTGACCACGAGATGAACTGACGAATGACCCTAAACCTATACCAAACGATCGCGCCCGTCGAAACTAGCAATTGATCCTCGCAATTAAGTGACAAAAAAGCCATCCGTTAGTCTGAGATATGCTCAAGTCACGTTATTTAAAATTTAGTCATTAATTAGAGACCGAGTTGGGCATTGAAAATTTAGAAAGTCACGATAGAACATTTGGACGACGTTGTTATTGGCATGATCAGCCTTAGAATCATCTGAATCCCTCAGAAAAATCGAATTTCGGCAAAAAATGGAAAATGACCATTTTACCCCTAAAAGTTTGTTAAGACCAAGTGTAAATGGGGAAGGGCATTTTGGTCATTTCACCCTCACTTTAGAAATGACAATTTTTGGACAATTTGCCCTTGGACTTTTTGTGAAATTCCCATTTTACCCTTGGATATTTTGGAAAAGATTTGATCTCAATCGTTGATCTCAAGATAAGAACGAATCGTGGCCGTCGATTGAAAAGTAGAGAGAGGGGCAAGATGGTCATTTTGCCAAAAGGGGGACAATTATTGGGTTATATAAACCCTTTTCTCTCTCTCTCCCTCTCATTTCTCCCTCTCTCACGGCTCACTTTCTCTCCCCTCCCCCACCGGCTGACCGTCCCCTCTCCCCTTGGCCGTACCGCCGCTGTTGCCGATCGCCGCCGTTTAGCCGGACCGCCGTAGCCGCCGCATTCCAGCCACCTTGTCGCCCTTGGATAGGTTGTGCTTGCTTGGAAATTTCAAGTAAGTTACAATCTAAACCCTATTTAGGATATCGGGTATTAATGGACTCGTTTAGACGCAGTTTAGGGTAGTTTAGGGGTTGATTAGGGTGATGATCGTGGTTGTTGGTGGCTGATCATGGCTGTTAGTGGCTGTTGCATGTTGGATTAGACATTTGGGAATGAGTTTTGTGGGTTGGAGATCCATGGGTGTGAGCTAGAACTTGAATCTTGATTGTTTAGTTCAAAACTCGGATTCGTGACTACTGTACCCATCCGACTTGCTATTTTTGTGGAGAATTTTGTGGGCCGAATTTGAGGAATTTTTCTTCATGAAAGTTTCTCCCAACATCTTGAAGTATAACATATTTTAAATTTGGAATTTTTGGAGGCCATTTGGGTCGTACGAAAACCCATTTTCAGACCGTCTTAAAACTGCCCAGAACACTGTTCATCCCGACCTTCTTGTCTTACCGAATTTTTATAAAATTTTCCAGATCTATTTTCAATAAACTTCCTCCACAAAAGTTGTTGGAGATTTTCTTTTCTATGACATATAAAAATTTCAAAGCTTTTCAAGGTGATTTTGGTGTTAAAAGAAATGTATTTTGTGGACAAAACAGTCTGTTAGAGCGAACTGATTTTGGTCTGGTTTCGAGGGACAAAAAAGCATGGTTACAGATTAAATCGGATTTTGTGTTTTTCATAAGAAATGTTTATCAAGATGTTTTTTATGATATATCCAAAATTTAGAATTTTTGGAGTTCGTTTACTATTTATTTTGATGGGATTTCGGTCACTGTGTAAACTGCCCAGATTTACCCTGATTCTATGGATGTTCATTTTTATGAGCGGAATGGTGGGGGTGTCGAGGTTGAATAGTTGCTGCCCTCGTGACTGGAATTGATGCTTGAATGTGTGTTTGTATGTTCTAGGGGCTGAATTGATATGGTTGAATTGGGTGCATTTGGGTGCATTTAATTAATGTTCGAGTATGTGAACGTGTGAGATTTGAGGTGTGTGATGTGCGTGTGATCACTAAAAAGCCCTGAGGCGTGTTTACACGGGGTATAGATAAAATATGGTGTGTTGGCATGTTCGCGTGATCACTTAATCCCTGATGCGTGTTTACGCGGGGAATTGAACCGGCTTGAGGCGTGTTTACGCGGGTCGTGATACGAATGTGGGGCCTGAGGCGTGTTTGCGCGGGCCGTGGAAAGAGATTGAAAGTGAAATGTGTGATGTGGCAAGTGAGAATGTGATCGGGCCTGAGGCGTGTTTACGCGGATCGCGATAGGAATGTGGGGCCTGAGGCGTGTTTACGCGGGCCGAGGAAAGAGATGGAAAATGAAAATGGTGTGGTAGTGCATGAATGAGTGTGAAATGTGGGGTTCGGAATTGTTGTGTGTATGACATGTGCTTTTGGGCATGAGAATGGCTTGAAATGTGCATGTGGTTTGAAATTCGTGTATTTGAGACTAATGTGCAGGTTGAGCCCAGGTAAGTCCATTTGTGTGTGATATGTATGTATTGAGTGATTGTGTGTTTGGACCTGTCTGGAGATACGTGGTAGCTTAAGTGGGGTTTAGGCTGTCAACTTATTGAGAGTTGTCTCATGGTTGTTTAACCAAATTATTTCAGAACCCCGCCCTGAGCCATGAATCTACCGCCACCACCGCCCCAGCGTTTTAGTATCCCTATGCACATCGACCATGCAGTAGTAGAATACCCTATAGATAATCCGATCGAGATTGAGGCAGATTCTGAGTCGTCAGAGGAGCAGGTGAATCAGGGGGAGTCAGATTCAAGTTCAGAGGAGACCGACTCGGACTGGACACCATCTAGAGTTCGTAGGGGTTAGCTGAGGGTAGGGTGATCATTTTTTAAGTACCTTTTTTTGGAGTTGTTGACGTAATCCGGAGAAGCCAGTTTTTTTTATGTGTATTATAGGTTGATGAAATTTTGGTGAGTGCTCGAAGTGACTAATGATTGTGTAATGGACGAGAATGGATATTGTGTGTGTGTATATATATATCGAGGTGTAATGTTATGTTTGGTGGTTTGGCGAATTATCTCTCCCTATTACCCCATGATTTTATTATCAGGGTTTATGTTCTTGTTTCCGCCGTGTGCAAGCTCTGATGTGATCGTTTGAGGTCGGCGACGTTTCCTGGGTCGTCGCATTAATTCGACCAAAGAGGGATGTCGCGAGCTCGATAGGGTTCGGGGCGTGACAGTTAGCTTGTGAGATTATGACCTAACCATTTTCGGTAGGGTTATGCTTCTCCTCTCTGTAACACCATTTTATTGATAAGTATATGAAATAGAAAATTGTCTTTCTATTCTTTTTTCATCACATAAATTTCTGAACTCATCGAATAAATATTCTCAACCTCGATTGGATTTTAATACTTTTATTTTCTTGTCCAATTGATTTTCTACCAAGCTCATAAATTGCTTAAAACAACTTAATACCTCAAATTTATGAGAAATCAAATAGACATGTTCGAATTGAGTATAATCATCTATAAATGTGATGAAGTATACGGCCCCATGCCTTGCTCTTACATTCATTTGACCACAAATGTCCGAATGAATTAATTGCAAAGGAAACTCAACTCTTGTTCCTTTTTCAAATGGTTTCCGTGTTATTTTCCCGCTAGGCAATGCTCGCAAATAGGCAAATCAACTTTTTTAATATTGCCCAATAAGCCCTCTTTAACTAATCTATTCATTCGTTGTTGGCCAATATGACCAAGTCTAGCATGTCATATATTCACACCATTCTCACAAGAGTTGAAAGATGTAAATAAGGAAGAACAAACATTAACATCACTGCAGTCGATATTCAATGCAATAAAACCATCTAGAAAATATCGAGAATCATAATAACTTGTTCCCAAAGACAAGTCAACACAATTGTTATGAAAGTTCAAATTAAAACCAAGCTTAACTAAAACCAACACATACTAAATTCCGACGAACTTTTGGAGCATATAATACATCTTGTAGGGACAAGGTGTGATAACCATGTTTATTCAATTGGCAGGTGTCAATCCCTTTGACTTCCACTTTGGAATTGTTCCCCATATATATCCACTTTGCTTCTTATGGAACTTGTCAGAACTCTACGAAGGTATCTCTATTCTTCGCTACATGGTTTGTAGCCCTTGAGTCTATAGTCCACAAAGGATGAGATTCAGTTACCAAAACAGTACTCAATACATAAGTAACACTCTCAAGTGTACTAAGGGTTTCTACCTTATTTGGCTCACCAAAGTTGCGAGCGAAGTGACCATTTTTGCCACAATTGAAACACTTCACCTTTGAAATGTTCTTCTTGAAAGGACGCTTTCCTTTCTCATATTGGTTGAGCTTCGATTTCTTGCCTGAAGAATTCACTCCCTTGCCGTTCCACCTATTGAACCCACCCAGGCGCTTGCACTTGGAGCCCGAAGCCCCATGTGAGCCAAAATCAGCAAAATAAATGCCTGTTTTTGGTTTAGCCACCAGGAGGCGGTCCTCTTCTAGCTCAAGCTGGCTCATAGCATCCTCAAAGGTCTTTGTATACTCATTGTGGGTCGGGTGCACCTTCTTATGCTCCTAGCTTTGAGGCAAGGAATCGATTACTACTTGCACTTGCTGCTCATCAGTTAGTATGAGGCTAGCATCCTTCAGCTCACTGATCATGTTTAACATATGTCTCAAGTGTTATTTCATGGTTTGCCCATGAGGTTTCTTATAAGAGTTAAACCTTAGAGTGAGCTGTCTTAGTTTGGTGACAGATGTTTGACTAAACCCTTGCTGCCAATGCTGCCCACATATCTTTGGCATTGTCAAAACGCCTGAACTCCCGCATGATATCATTTTCCATACTCAGCAACGTAATGCGAGCAATAGAGTTCTTTTTCTTCCACGCAGCAAATGCATCTTTATCCCTTTATTTCCATCTTCAGGTTCTTCCATAATCTGGTTAAGAGTTTCGAGTGCTTCTTGCTCTTCTAGCACATATTAGATTTTGATATTTCAGTTCCCATAATTATCGTCGTCTAATTTCTCTCCTTTGTTCAGTTCTACTATATTTTTAGATACTGAAGCCATTGTATCTGAACATTTCAGACATATATGCACGAATTATAATGCTTAACATTTATGCATATATTTTACACAAACCTATTACATTAATGAATAATTTCAAATAAGGTTTCAGATTCGAAAGGTTACTATATTTCCAATCATCATCTTAGAAGCCTAATTTGAAATTATCATTAATATAATTATTTATGTAAAATTAAGTTCTTTTAAGCTACTGAAACTTTCTAGAACTTTCCACTCACATATATCATGCATAAGGCAATATCAATATAAGAACAATGCCATTGAATATTCAAAACTAAATATTCCATAAACGATGCATAAGTCTTACATGAAAAGGAAACATTAACAAGTCCTTAAGAAATGACAAATATTGACATAAAAATATATCCATAAATAGTGACTAAACCTAAAAACTTAACCTCAACGAGTCATACGCTTCTCATAAACCGGGAAAGACTAATAAAATTCCTCAGAAAATTTTATGGTGGACGTCTTCATTGCCCCAACCCTTATGTATAGTCTCGGGAAATCCTCTACAAGTTTGTTACAATCTAGAACAACGTCGGTTTCCCAAAAACCATCTAACACTTTTCACCATTCCATTCAAAGAGTGGTTGTTAGCGCTTCGATCTTCTCAAAATTTGGCATAAGGTAACCATTCCAAATGATATCTTATATCATCTCGTTGACCTTGATAACGTGCATAATCATGTCAACAAACCGTCCCATCGATAAACAGCTAACTCATTTCTTAGCCTCGAAAGTTTTGACCTTCGTTCATCCGTCCTTGGAAATATAGACATGCGTATTAAATGTACCATTATTCTTACAACAAATATAGAACAAAGAAGGATTACTTATAATCCATGGTACAACAAAATAGGGAATGCTTATTCATATACACCCAGCAATTGTAATTTCCAAAACCATAAGGAAATACAAGAGAAAATGCCATAAATACCCAAAAATATGCATATTATAGGGTTCATTATGCATTTTCACATCCTTACAAGCATCAAACATGTTAAAATTATGTCTCAATTTTGAGCCCAAAAAGGAAAGTTTCCTAATTCAAATAGATTTCGTAATTGAATGGTTTCCTAGTTAGAGAAGGTTTCCTAAAAAGATGATTCCTAATTTGGATCAATTTCTTGCCTATAAATAAGAAGGGGATGTTATTTGTGAAGATCATTAAAGATAAGCTTTTGATAGTATATTACACCTTGAAGATTTTCGAGTGTTTGAAGCTGATTAAATCTTATGGTAAAATTTGTGTATAATTCCTTCATGAGAATGAGAGATTATTTCGTGAAGAATTGTGGGGTTAAACATTATTTGATTGATCGGGTGTAATTGGGGCTTGGGAAACACTTGGAGTATTTGAGTGACTCAAGTGTGGTTGTAATATCCGTTGTATCGCTTGATCTATAGTGAAATTCAGTGCTGCTTTCTCTGTGGACGTAGATCACTACGACCGAATCACGTGAATCTGATGTCTGATTTATTTTATTGTTCTGTCTATTTTACTATTTAATTGCTTGGCTTCCGCAACAATTGATATTAGAGCTAGGCTTGACTGAGTTTAAAGCGCATCGATAGCGATAGAAGAAGGAAAAGTGAAAATCGACAAATTTGATAGGAAGGACTTTGGTTTCTGGAAGATGTAGATTGATGATCATCTATATTAGATGAAATTGCACTTACCCTATTTGGGGAGAAGCCAGAGACTATGAAGCAAGCTGACTGGGAATTGCTGGATAGACAAGCTTTGGGTGTTATTCGGCTGACGTTGGCTCATAATGTCGTGTTTAACTTGTGAAAGAGAAGACCACTGCAGGTTTGATGGAAACCCTATCGGACACGTATGAAAAGCCCTCTGCAATCAACAAGGTCTATTTGATGCGGCGTCTGTTTATTTTGAAGATGAGCGAAAGTGCATCAGTTGCTGATCATATCAATGAATTCAATGTGATCGGTATTCAATTGAGTTCAGTTGATGTTGATTTTGAAGATGAGGTATGTGCTTTGATTCTGTTATCCTCATTGCCTAATAGTTGGAATATTACTGTTACTGCTGTTAGTAATTCCTCTAGGTCAACAAGCTTGATGTTTGATGGTGTTCAAGATTTAATTCTAAGTGAGGACATTCGTAGAAGAGAATCTGGCGAACATATATCCGCTGCTTTAGTAGGTGAAAATAGAGGAAGAACTTGTACACGTATTAGTAGAAGTGGTATAAACTTGAATAGACATAGTTAATCTAGAACTGGTAGTGTTGTCTGTTGGAGTTATGGTAAGATGGGCATCTTAGAAGGGATTGCTTTAAATTGAAGAATGAGAAGGGTAAATGAATTAGAGTTGAGTCTGCGGATGATGTTGCAGCTATAGCATACAGTAATTCGAATAATGTTGATTATGTCTTGTTTGTCACTAATGATTCGTTGTTTGGCAGATGGATTATGAATTCTGGTTGTTCTTTTCATGCTACACCAAAGAGGAACTAGTTTACTACTTATAAGTACACAAATAGTAGTAAAGTGCAGTTGGGGAATAACGCTGAATGCGATGTTATAGGTTTTGGTGATATTAGAATCAGAAGGCATGATGGTATTATGTAGACATTGACTGGAGTGAGGCATGTTCCAGAGTTGAAGAAAAATCAAATTTCCTTGAGTGCCCTGGATTCAGTTGGGTGTCGGTATTCTTCAGAATGTGGAGTTCTAAAAATTTTTCGAGGTGCCTTGGTGATAATGAGAGGAATCAATCATAGTGGCCCGTATGAGTTTCAAGGTGAAACAATGACGGAATTCGCCACGAAGACATCGGATGCATCTGTTCGAGAGTCTGAATTGTGGCATAAGCGTTTAGGATACATTAGCGAGAAAAGCCTGAAGCTTCAAAGTGAAAGAAATTTGCTATGTGGTTTTGTGGTTAATGAACTGAATGTATGCAGGTGTTGTGATTTAGATCAATGGCAGAAAGTGCAGTTTAGTACGGTTGTTGGAGAAATCACGGATATTGCAAAATTAATTCACTTGGATGTTCGCAAGTTGTCGCGGTTTCCTTCGAGGAAGAGTGATAGATTTATGCTAACAGTTGTAGATGACTACTCGAGACAGACTTGGGTGTTTGTGCTAAGGCACAAATTTGATTATGTTGTGAGGATTAGGCAATTGAGAGCTGTGATCGAAAAAAAGACTGGTAAGATGATCAAGCATGTGCGGACTGACAGTAGCATAGAGTTTTGCCTGAAACTGTTAAACAAATTCTACATGAAGAAAGGCATAGTAAGACACTACTCTTGTGCCAGTGAACCACAACAAGTTGCAGAGTTTAAGAGTAGAACATTACTAAAGACGACCCATAAAATACTCTCTAGTGCTGGTATGGCTAGGAAATTCCTGGCGGATGCACTTAGTATGGTAGCTACATGAAAAATAGATCTCCATCGACTGCGATTGGATGTCGAACTCCCGAAAAAGTGTAGTCAGGTAACGTTGCTGATTATTCTGTTATTAGAATATTTGGTTGCCCATGTTATGTTCGAGTTATTGATGGTAAGTTCAATGGAAGGGCAAGAAAGTACGTATTCCTAGGTTATGCACAAGGTGAGCGGGGCTATCGATTGTGGTGCTTGGAATTAAATTCACCTTTTGTCAGCGAAAAAAGTTACATTTGACGAGTCTCCAGTACTTCTGGCTAGGAGTGTTAGTAGTAGTGTTCATACGGATCTAAACGGTGTTCAGCTTGAGGTAGAGTTGCAATTAGAAACTCCTGAGGTAGCGGGTACTAGCGAAATAATCGATTCAGATGGTGCTTGTAGCGAGGTCGAGCCTGTAGAGCCAACGGTTGCCGTAACTGCTAATATTGACAAGGAACGTGTTCGATCTCCTAATAGATATTGATGCAATAATGGTTTTATTTTATTTGTGGTTGAGGAGGTTGTGTCAGAAAATCCTTGTGAAGCAGTTAAAGATGCATGTGGAGTTGGTATTTTGATGAAGTCCACGGTTATGGCGAAGTTCAAATGAGGCTTGGAGTTAAAAGACATCTGTGGCAGTTGAGCCCATTGGGGGCTGTGGGAGAGTAGTAGCGATGTTTTGACAAAGCAACTGTGATTTGGCTCAAACGTCGAGTCAAGGTGGAGATTGTTAAAATCATGTCTCGATTTTGAGCTCGAAAAGGAAAGTAGGTTTCCTAATTGGAAAAGTTTTCCTAGTGGGAGCAGGTTTCCTAAAAAGATGTTTCTTAATTTGGATCTAATTCTTGCCTATAAATAAGAAGGGGATGTTATTTGTGAAGATCATCAAAGAGGAGCTTTTGCTAGTAAATTACACCTTGAAAATTTCTGACTGTTTAAAGCCGATTAAATCCTGTGGCAAGATTTGTGTATAATTCCTTTGTGAGATTGAGAGATTATTTCGTGAGGAATTGTGGGGCTAAATGCTGTTTGATTGATCGGGTGTAATTAAGGCTTGGGAAATACTTAGAGTGTTTGAGTGACTCGAATGTGTTTGTAATTTTCGTTGTATTGCTTGATCTATAGTGGAATTCCGTGCTACTCTCTCCTTGGACGTATGTCACTATGACCGAACTAGGTAAATCTAGTGTCCGATTTATTTTCTTATTCTGTCTATTTTATTGTTCGATCGCTTGGCTTTTGCAACAAAACATGTAATATGAATATACTAGAATGTAGAGCATTCCATTACGAACACGCTGGTACTAATAATGCTTCAATCGGAGCTCCCACCTTTCTTTCGTTTTTTGGATCAGTCAACGGTCAACGGGGTTGACCATTGGGTCAACGGGTCAGGTCTGTCAATTGGGTCAACGGGTTGATCAACTGGGTCGAGTCGAGTCAACCTGACTAAATGACCCTGCGTGGCTAACATCAGCCACGCCTGTGGAGAGGGGTGGCATGCACCGACAGCAAGGCTGCCCTTTGCGGCCCCCCTTGGCACGTGCCACCCCTCGTTTTTCTCATCTCGATGAGAGCTACCATCTCGTATCTTCAAAATTGATTTTTGATGGACAGAACTCCGAGAAGCGATCCCGAATAGTATGATCGGGTGTTATTTTCGTACCCGAGCAGCCATCGGAGCCGATTCTCATTTTTCGGCAATTCATTTAATATTATATTAACCATGGCTCTAATACCAATGTAAGGAAACGGGTTCCTAATCTCGCATAGTCAAGAAACAGTTCCTAAAACCGAGACTTGAACGAACGAGAAACATGCCAAAGAAAAAATACAAATGCTAATCGAATAGATACATCACTCAAAGGAACGTACCTTGTTTCCACGGATTAGATGATGCCAATTACAGGCTCGAGAGTTTCTCGGATTGTATGTCGAGGTGAAGAGCAAAGAGCAAAAAACGTCTTATTTCCTCAGAAGAACGTCGTTTTTTTTTTGTGATACATTTTCTCTATTGATGATGACTGCTCTCATTATCTCACAAGATTTTATTCCACTTTATATGATCCGTAAATAATTGCCAAAGCAGTTACTTGAGATGGACCCTCATGATGGGTCATGGGCTGGGTTAGCCCAACATGGGTGGCCCACCCATAAAACCCAATATCCATCAAAGATGAATTTGAAAAGAAACAAAGAATATATGCCAAAAGACTTCCTTGGTCAGCCTTATATTAAATCAACCCTTTCTTGTCTTTAACTTTCATGCTAGTATGTTAAGCACTAATGGCAAACAAAAACTTGACTATGATCATCATTTTAGTTTTCGAATACGAGGAAGGCCACAAGGTGGACATGGTGAACAGAGAAGATTACGAGATCTGAAGGAGAGGCAATGCGCTAAAATCCTACCACGGAGGCAAGACAACCATTATGCTGAGCACGCCGGGCTCCATGTACTTCACATGTCCGTTGTCTAGCCTTTGTGAAAAAGGCATGAAGATGGCGATCCACGTCGAGGAAGTCACGACTACAAGTAATAGATCCTGCCGTTTTTGTTTCCCTCCGCTCTGTTGATTTCAATGGCAATTCATGAATGATGGAAGAGTCTCTGTTTGTACCATTTGGAGACATGGTTCATGTTTAACTTGGGCAGCCTTCGTCAATGAAATAAATGTACTTTTGTGTCTAGCTTTAAACCTTTAGTTAGGGTCGTTGGACGAGCAGAGCCCAATCGATGAGTTTATTACCGATGCTATGTTGAAAAACATGTGTAAGTTGTATTAGAAAAGTCCCACATCGAATAATTGGTGTGGTATAGAATAGTTAATATATCCAAGTTAGCTCATAACTCATTGGCTTAAGCTTTTGATTGAAGGTGGGTCTAATTGGATATGTTGACGGGCTTGGACTTGTACTCTCTCTTAACAATCTCCCTAGGTAAAGGTATTTGCACTTTTTCTGAACGCTCCCAACAAATATTATGAGAGCCGATGGTTGATTAGTGCTCCACCCTAATGTGTATCGATGCTAATTGTGACATGTTGATACGGATTAATACCTGAATTAAGGAAGAGAACACCTAGCACTGAGCTTACACGTGAGAGGGAAATTATTGAGATACAAGTGTGAATTGTGTCGGAACAGAGTACATATTCTAGTTGAGATATGATGATACAAAAGGACATCTCAATTAAGAGGAAGCAGACAGATCGCTAAACTCATATGTGAGAGGGAGATTATTGAGATGCATGTGTGAGTTGTGCAAGAAAAGTCCCATAATGGATAATTGATGTGATGTGGAGCAGTTAATATATTCAAGTTAGTCCATAAGTCATTGATCTAAACTTTTAAGTGAAGGTGAGTCCAACTGGATATGCTAATGGGTTCAGACTTGGCTCGGCTCCCTCTTGATAGTAGAGGCAAAGAGAGGTAAAGCAACAAGCGATAGAGCAATAAATGCCAATTGCGCAATGGTGAGGTGTCACGCCCCGAACCTTACGAAGCGCAACATCCCTGCCGAGGTCGAACTTGTGCAACGCCCCAGGAAGCGTCGCCGACCCAAAACCCAAACAGAGATCGAGACACATGCGGAAGCAACATAAACACCCGAACAAATAAAACAACACGAGACCAAGGATAGCATAACAACAAATAACGAGATAACAAATATACATTTATATTAATCAGGGAAACATTTACACTATCCATTTACACCAAACATACACCACGAACAAAAAACGGATCGACGGCCACTAACTGCAAAAAGGGGTAGATGGCTAGGTGGTGAAACTACTACCTAAGATGGGGCTCCGATCAAAAAGGTACTGGCCCGACCTATCTAAGCTAAGGCTAACCCTACGGAACCCAGTCCGGGTCGGATCCCGAGGACTCAGAAGATGAAGAACTGTCAGACAGCTCCACCTCGGAGTCTAAGGAATCCAGCTCGGACTCGGCCTCTGCCGGCTCCTCCTCAGAGTCCATCTCCTCAGGCTCGCCTTCCTGCTCGGGGACCTCCTCCATAGGCTCCGGGTCAGTATCCCAGTCCACCGGCTCCTCGTCTATCGGGTCCGGCTCATCCACCTCCCAGACGTCAGGTCCGGTGCCAGAACTCGAACTTCCCTCGGCTGAAGCTCCGGAACTCGTCAGATCTCCGTCGGGACACCGCGGATCCATCTCACCCAGCCCGTTAAACGGGACATCAAAAGTCCGAAGAGGTCCATACTCCCCGGAGTAGTCTCTAAAACACCACGCTACATACTCGTGGGTCTCAAAATGCGATTCCCCCACATCGACCCATACTAAGGTATAATACCTAATATATATCTCCCCGTTCCCTACGGGTACACGGACATCGTCTTCTCTATCTGATGCGGAATCCCAAAACGAACCGGAACCTCTGACATCTTCAAGGCTGGGGGTCTGAAAAGTTGGGTTTTAAACAACAATGAGACGAATCTCAGCGAGTAAAACCCCCTAAACCTAAACTAGGCTAACATGCACCTCCTGATAGGCAACAAATCACGTACAACCAGTAACATTTAACAATCAATTGACCTAGGCCCTCGGGCCCAGATCGATCACACAATTAACCCTGCATGTTAGGCAGTTCATAATGATACTCATGGCACATACGCGATCACACTTAGTCACACGTACGCCATACGCATGCTCATACTCATTAGTGCCTGCCGCACATACGAGTCACCGGTACGCACTTCTGCCAATACACTCTTGCACACATATGCCACTAATATGCCATGCTTGTGATCGGGCTTAATAATGCACACTGCTCAATTCTCAATTAAGATTCGACCCGCGTAAAACGCATCAGGTCTATTAATCAATACCAACACTTCATGGCCCGCGTAAAACGCATCAGGCCCGGTGTCTCTAGCCCGCGTAAAACGCATCAGGCGCAACACCGATCTCCATATTCGGACCAAAACCCGCGTAAAACGCATCAGGCTGGCCATCTTCCGGTAGAACCGGGTACCGTCCCGCGTAAAACGTATCAGGACTCATAATGATCACACGCTCACACAACCAATTTTATCTGAACCCCGCGTAAAACGCATCAAGACAATTAGGTGATCACATGCTCATGTCAGGCACGCACCTTCGCACAATTCCCGAATCAAGCCAATGTTCAATCATGCGAAATACATGGCCATGCAATCCAGCACTCGGGCAATCACACGATGCACAGTGAACATCCAATTTCCAAGTAGAATCACAAAATCAAGTGATACCACAAAAAGCTCAATTTGTGCCTTAACATACACACTAGTCACGACGTGCCCAATTTATGCCATAACACGTTCAATCACATTACATTGGCACGCCCAATTATTCAATTTAACACATCGATAATTTATGCTAATTTAACGTACATCTCAACATGTCCAAATCAAGCAATCCAATTTAAACTTGTATGGCACAATGTCGGTACTCATATCTCCCGCATTCAATGGCTAGGATTCACACCAAACAAAGGGCCAATCATACGCGCAACACTCAGCCACACTACCACACGGCATGGCATGATAATTTTGATCCCAAATAAGCACAATTAGCCATTGCATCAACCAAACGAAACAAGCTCGGGGATTTCCACCACTAAACTCTAAATCACCCGACTTAGGCTAATTAATCGCAACACGGACAGCCACTACTTTGATCAATTCGGACATGTAAATCATCCTCAAATACTCCACTAGGTTTCCCAAATTATCACCATAATATCCACTAATCCATAGTCCACTAATCAATCCCTAAATCACCTAATTAACCACTAAAACACCCTAAACCTATCTAGAAATGCTTGGAAGCCTAATTATGGTTTAGGGATAATTTACTCACCTAATTACCTAAGCTCCACTTAGCTGATTGGAAGGGGAAAACGAGCGGTCCAAGCGGCAGCCTAGCGACGGCGACCGGCGGCTTGAACGGCGAACGGCGGCTCACGGCCGAAGGGGGCTGATCCGGCGTGATCCTCACGGCCGACGGAAGAGAAAGAGAGACGAAACGAGTCGGAGAGAGAGAGAATGGACGGAGTGGTGATGGTGGCGCACGGCGGGCGAGCGGCGGCGGCAGCGATGGCTTGCTCCGGCGGCTCACACGGCCGAGAGAAAGAGGAGGATGGATTCGGTGAGGGAGAGAGAGAATGGGAAGGGAGATGGCCGGTGGAGAATGAGGTAGAGGGAGGAATGAGAGAGAGACAAGGGCATTTATTAGTCCAAGGGGTTTGATCAACTTTTCCTTAATTCCCATCCTACCCCTCTCTCACTTGGTTCACATAATCCTAACTCAAAATATCCAAGGGCAATTTAGACCATAAAAAATCTGAATTATTGGGGCTAATCTTATCCACTTTAATCCCCAAAATAACCTCCCAAAAATTCGGAATACCAAAATAGGCCTAGGCGCAAAATCGTCATTTTCCGATTTCGGGCCGAGTTTCCATTTTTTGACCGTACTAATCCCAAATATATTTGGCCACACTAAAATGACGTCGTCCTCACAAAATAGTCGCGCACGTCCACGAAATTCGACGTCTAAGTCCGGATCCAATTTCGCGATCAAAATTGCTCAATTACAATTTTAGGGTCTCTCACTAACGGGCGGCTATTCAGGGGTTACGCGTATCGACCTAGGGTTACTCGAGTCGTGACGGTCTCGATTACTGGGAGAACGCGAGGAATTATCGCTAGTTCCGGAGGTCGTGATCGTTAGGTTTAAGTTCGGGATTTGTTCGCCACGCGTACTCTCGGTCGTGCGGAATCACCCGCGATCCGACTGTACGTCATTGGCTAAACTAAATCCGTCACCTTCCTAGGATCGGCCTACATTGGCCCAAAATTTTTCCTTGTCGTTTCTCGGAATCGGTGCCCGATTCGCGATCGGGTCCCTGGTCCAAGTACCGTTTTCCTAGTTAGCCATTCCTTATTGGTTAGTATCCCGCGATTGATCAATTCCGGGCGAGACTTACTAAAATTAAATGAGAATAATATCGATTTCATTGATCCCGGAAATGGGTCGAAATTCGGGATGTTACATGAGAAGGACGGAGTAGCAGCGGAGGTGTTCTGCTAAGGCGATGACAGCGCGCCGGTGGATGGGGGGAGAGAGAGGGGAGATAAGTATGGGATTTGAGTTTAGAATTGGGTAATTCACCAAATGCTGAGGGTGTTTTGTTCTTTTTCAAGTTAACTGCAAATGGTGTAGTCATCTCAACTGCAGAGGATCATTTTGGACTTTGCAGATCATTTTTGTATATTAGTCTTAATTATTCAGAATTTCTGTTGCATAATTTGCGGCGGGCAATGAATGCTAAGTTACTTCACTTTTTTTTATGAGACATTGACACCTTTCCAAAATAGAGAAAACATCTATGCAACATTGTTTGAAGAGGATAAGAATAGCAAGAATGCCATAACTTTCGTACGGCGCTCACTTAAGTGCCACAAATTTGAAAAATTGATCATTTAAGTGCCATCGGCAATTTACCTCGCCGGAAAATTTGATGTGGGCTCGATCGTCCTACATGGCACCAGCGACACTAACGTAGAAGATTTTTGTAATTTTTTTCGCTCACTTAAGTGTCACAAATTTAAAAAATCGATCTCATAAGTGCCACAAATTTGAAAAATCATTCGCTTAAGTGCCATTGACAATGTCGTGACCTTAGCTCGGGGTACACTACCTAGGAGTTCGGCTAATGGATTATTAAGCCTAGACTTAACTCGGGCTCTCCCAAGCCCTTACCTATTTATAACTTATGGTTCAAGTTCTTAACATGCAAATTATTACAATTAGGAGTCGCCATTAATCAGTTTATGGTGGGTCAATTCGAAACCTAAGTAAAATATCAGGAAATTACTTTACTCCTATGAACCAGAGATTATGAATTCACGGACTTGATTACGCTAGATTACTCTAATGCCCTTTCGGTACCTTTTCTTTTCATAAAAAATATTTATGCAGGCAACTTGAATCGATTTTATTATCGCCTAACACATGAGGTGATCATTTAACTCTCAATAATCAAAGCAATAAATAAATTGCAAGGAAAGGGAAGAATTACTTATCTCGAAGCAACGTAAGCATATGCAATATTAGCTAGAAAATCACATTGACATCCCAAATATAATTTCTAATCAACACGCAATTCTACTCAATATTTTTTGGAGTTTCACTTTCTAATTACCTATATGCAATGACGTACAAAAATGCGCCTATCCTAACATTACATGCAACCTTTATTAAATGACCTAAACTATTTTAGCATGAAAAGCACATGTTTCTTTTTGGTATTTTTCACGAAATTCAGAATTAATTAAATTCCCTAATATGCAATCTATCATATAAGAAATCTAATTTATTCCAAGATTATGTTTTTTTGGTATTTTTTATTAAATTCGAAATAAAAAATTATCCTTAGTGAACTATCAAGATTATAATAATGTCTAACTTAAACTAGGAAACAATCTACGTTAAATCCTAATTTAAATCGGAATATAATTCTAATGTCCTAAAATCTACTAAATTTGCAATATATCCAAAATATCCTAACTTAACAGGAAAACTCTATTTAGCATGATTTTAATCTAAGATTATCTAAAAAAAATCTATCTAAACATGCAAGGCTATTTAACAAAATGTAACCTAATCTATCATTATATATTTTTTTGTATTTTCTTTTATGGGGAGACAAATCAATTAAAAGATGAACACCCATCAACGCATCCACGCAATCCACAAAATTTGTGTTATGTGTTTAGATTTGAAAACGGAATAAACCAGCGATCATATCCAAGTAGTTATGGATATTGATGGAAAGCTTTCGTTTAAATTTGGAAACAAAATAAATCAACGATCATATCCAAGTGGTTATGGATAGGATAAAAGATTTTCCGTGCCATCGGGTATTGTATCCCGTGGTTAGAAATCGGACCGCTATCCAAGCACGTTGTCCTTTCCTAACTTGGGTGATTTTTAAAATCTTGCAGATATGCATAATTACTCAAAGATAGCAACAATTCTATAACAGATAACAAAACCAATCAAATTAGGCAATAGAATATACGAATCAATATTGGATGAGATCTTACCTAATTTCGGATATTTTTCAAATTCGAACTTGACAATGGATCGGGATTGCGAATCACGGGATCGACAAATGGTGGCTCACGGTGATTCTCGTTGCAGATGGCAATGCACAAACGGTAGTGCTCGGCCATAAAGGGGGCATCTTATGGCGTGGACTTATGGGACTACAGCTCGTGGCGTTGCTTGTAGAGGCAGCGGCCAACAAGAAAGGGGGTCATAGGACTCACGGCCGACTGGAGAGCTCATGCAGAGGACCCACGGCAAAGGATCTCCACGATGGTTGTCGCGGTGGGATCTCGAACGAGCTTTATGTGACCAGCATCAAGAAAACACATATGGGCAGTGGCAATGCGAGTACAAGAGCTTGGGCACGAGCGGCTGGGTTGATGATCCTCTACGCGAACTGGACAGGGCGATCGTGGTCGTTGAGAGCTTGTTGGAATCTGGTTGGGGCAGATACTGGCGCTTCGCTAGGCTGAGACTTGCTAATAATGGTGTAGCTACCGTGTTAAAATTGAAGGTGAAAAACTCACAATCTTAGGGAGGAGAAGGAGATGAATAGACTTCTCTACTTTCTTTATTTTACCTTATCGGAAACAATTACAAGACACGCTGATTTATAGACTAGATACATGACTCTTAGACTTACTCTTAAATGACTCATAAATGTATCTACTACTCCAAGGAGATAGGTTCCAAGGAATTTACACAATATTAACTAGACCTAAAAACACGAGTAGTCAAGACATAGAAATACGAACACTCTTTGAAAATAATGCTACAATAAAGACTCTTCTTGAACACCAGTCTTGGAATTCGAACAGCCTTTGGTAACTTGGTTAATGAATCGACAACTTCTAATGAATTTGGTTTAATTCTAACACTCCTCCTTAAACCAAATTCTCTTTCATCAATCATTCCAAGCAAACTCTTTAACTTTCGAAAAACATTGATCTTCAGAGGTTTCATAAAAATATCTACTACTTGATCTCCGGTCTTCACATGCAACACTTCAATTGCCTTCTCGTTCACTTGTTCTCGAATATACTGATATCGAACATCAATATGTTTGCTTTGTTCATGAAAAACTGGATTTTTCGCCAAAGTAATAGCAGAAACATTATCGACAAAAATCTTTATCGATTTCAACTGCTCCATATAAATTTCTTTGAGAAGTTTTCTCAACCATATTGCATGACAAACACATGAAGATGCAGCTACATATTTAGCTTCACATGTTGAAAGAGTAACACTGGGTTGTTTCTTTGATGACCACGTGAAAGCAGTGTCACACAAGAAAAAAACAAAGCTCGTAGTGCTTTTTCGATCATCAATGTCTCCACTAAAAGTATGTAGATTGATAGTAGTGTAACCCATGAGTAATAGTACCTTTGATGCAACGAAGTATCATCTTTGCCACTTTAAGATGAGATGGCTTCGGTTTCTCTATGTATTGACTCACAATTCCAACACTATACATGATATTTGGTCTCGTACATATCAAATATCTCAAGCTTCCAATCAAGCTTCTATAGTACGTTGGATCAACATCGATACCTTCATCAAACTTTGAAAGATTGGTTCCACACTCCATCGGTGTATTGACCAGTGTACAATTTTTCATGTTAAATTTTTCAAGGATATTTTCTGCATATCCTTTTTGGGAAATAAAATCCCACCTGTACTTTGCTTCACTTCCATGCCAAGGAAATAATTCATGAGACCATTATCAGTCATCTCAAATCCTTTCACCATTGATGCTTTAAAATTTTTAATTATTGCCGAATTATTTCCTGTAAAAACAGTGTCATTGACATATAAACAAGCCAATAGAACATCGCCTTTTTCTTGCTTCAAATAAAGTGCATGTTCGTATGGACATTGAGAGAAGCCATTTGCCTTGAAATAGGCATCGATTCTGGAATTCCACGCTCTCGGTCATATAGAGCTTTCTTCAACCTTAGCACTTTATCTTCATGACCTTTCACAATAAACCTCTCGGGTTGCTCGACATAAATCTCTTCATCAAGGATGTCATTTAAAAATCCCGATTTGACATCCATTTGATAAATTTGCCAACCATTTTAAGCTGCAATAAAAATGATTAATCTAATCGTTTCCATGCATATGACAGGAGCAAAAACTTCATCATAGTCGATTTCGGCTTTTTGTTTGTACCAGTTTGCGACTAATCTAGTCTTGTACCTTGTCACTTCTCCTTTCTCGTTCTTTTTAGCCTTGTATACCCATTTGACACAGATTGCTTTCTTGTCCTTTGGAAGATCAGAAAGCTCCCATGTCTGATTCTTCTTAATGGCTTTAATTTCTTCATTCATGGTTTTTCTCCAATTTTCTTCTTTGGCAGCATCATCATAGACAAGAGGTTCACAATCTGCAAGAAGGCATATAAGGTGAAACTCATCGGCAGCTTAAAATTTTTTAGATAATCTCCTCGATCTTGGCACTAACGATTCATCGACACCATTTGAAGAAGTTGGTGGTGATGAACTTGAAGAAGATATTGGAGAAGAAGGTGAAGAGAGATCCTTCAACTCCATTTGGCTTGAATCACCATGAGCATTTGCTTCATCATTTGGAATTTCTTCCCACGTGCCTTCTTCATCAAACTTAACATCTCTTCTTATATACACTTTCGAAGTGTTAGGATCAAATAATCGATAAGCTTTGGATGAGGAATCATACCCGATGAAAATGAGCTTTTTGCTCGTCTTCCAACTTCGATCTTTTCGGGTCCGGGATATGAGCATAGGCAATGCTCCCAAAAATTCTCAAGTGCGAAACACTCGGTGTTCTCCCACTCTGTGCCCCTTATAGAGTTATGCCTTCAAGTCCATAGGTGGGACATCTATTTTGAAGATAGATTGCACACATAATAGCTTCACCCCAAAGTTCCTTGGGCAAATTCTTGCTTTTGAACCTGCTGCGAACCATATTAAGAATAGTTATGTTTTTTCGTTCAGCTACGCCATTTTATTGAGGAGAATATGAAGCCGTCAAGAAACGTCGAATACCATGATCCTCACAAAATTTGTTGAATATTGCTAAAGTGAATTCTCCTTCACGATCAGTTCTCACAGCTTTGATGAAATAACCACTCTCATTTTCAGTCAATTTCTTGAATTGTTTGAAAGTATCAAACACTTCTGTCTTTTCTTTTAAAAAATACACCCAAGTTTTTTGAGTAAAATCATCAATAAAAATAACAAAATATCGATGATTACCATATGTTTGAGGATTGATTGGGCCGCACACATCAGAGTGAATCAACTCCAGTGGCTTCTTTACTCATTAAGTTTATTCCTTTGGAAAGCTAGTTATTGAATGCTTGCCGATGACACACCCTTCACATAATTGATCGGAATGATCAATATGTGGTAAGCCATAAACCATTTTCTTGCGGGAAAGTAAATTAAGTCCACCAAAATTGAGATGGTCGAACCTCAAATGCCACAACCATGAAGGATCATCCACGCATGCCTTTAAGCATCAAGACATGTCATTCTTTATATTGACAGTAAACATCCTATTTTTCGATATCTTCACATGTGCAATCAGTTTATTATTTTGGTCTCTTCGCACAAGGCTAAGATCCTTCATGTGGACAGCATAACCTTTCTCTAGAATCTATCCCAAACTCAAGATATCGCTTGAGATTTTTGGTACATAATAAACATTAGTAATAAACTGATGTGCACCATTCTTCAAGCGAATAAGAATTGCACCTTTGCCTTCGACATGAATTTTAGAATTATCACCAAACGAGACTTTTCCTTTTATTGTCTCATCTAACTCGGCAAACATCTCCTTTCGCCCGCACATGTGGTTGCTTGCGCTGGTATCCAAGTACCATGTATCATTTTGTCTTCCTTCATCTTCTTTGAATGCCATTAAAAGAACTTGCTCGGCATCATTCACCAAGTTTGCCTTTTCTTCTACTCCGCTACTCTCTTTGTTCCAACAATTAGAAGCATAATGGCCAAGTTTATTGCAATGATAACATTGAATTTTAGATTTATCGTACCATTGCCCTCTTGAGTTCTGTCCTCTTCCACGAGCACCTCTTTGATTTTGGTACTTATTGTCATTTTGAGCAATATCTCATCTGCTTCATCCATGACCTCTTCCTTGAAAGCGACCTCGGCCTTGACCTCAATTACGATCTTGATTAGTCCCTCGAGTTTGCACGGGATTTCTACTTTACTCCTTCTCATCTCGGATGGTCAACCGAGTTTGGAGTACTTCCTCCACCGGCTCATTCTTGTTTCTTTTGAATCTTTCTTCATGGGCTTGCAATGAACTCATGAGCTCACCGATCGTCATGGCATCAAGGTCTTTCGACTCTTTGATTGCAATGCCAATATGGTTGTACTTTTTGTCTAAGGATTGAAGAATCTTTTTGACAACACGAACATCTTGAACATCTTCTCCATTTCTTTTCATTTGATTGACAATTGCCAACACTCTTGTGAAATAATCGGTAATCGATTCAGATTCTTTCATACGAATTGCCTCAAATTCACCTCTCAAAGTTTGAAGGCGAATATTATGAACTTTTTGCACTCCTTTGTGTGTGTTGCGAAGAATTTCCCATGTTTCTTTAGAAGTAGTAGCATTCGACATCTTCTCGAACATCGAATCATCTAAAGCCTGATAGATGATTGACAAGGCATATTGATCTTTTGCTCGAACTTTCTCCGAGGCATTCCTCTGGTTTTGATTCAACGTGGCATCGTACTCTGGCTTATCATAGCCGGTGTTGACAACTTCTCACATACTATAAGTGCCAAGAAGAGCTTTCATTCTAGCAGCTCAATTACCATAATTTTCTTTGGTAAGACGAGGATATTGAAGAGGAAGCTGATTGTTGGCGAGGCCATGATCACAAAATGTAAGCTCCGATACCAATTTGTTAAAATTGAAGGTGAAAAACTCACAATCTCAGGGAGGAGAAGGAGATGAATAGACTTCTCTGCTTTCTTTATTTCACCATATCAGAAACAATTACAAGTCACGTTGATTTATAGACTAGATACATGACTCTTAGACTTACTCTTAAATGACTCATAAATGTATCTACTATTCTAATGAGATAGGTTCCTAAGAATTTACACAACATTAACTAGACCTAAAAACACGAACAGTCAAGACATAGAAATACGAACAGACTCTTTGAAAACAACACTATAATAAAGACTCTTCTTGAACACCAGTCTTGGAATTCGAACGGCCTTTGGTAACTTGGTTAATGAATTGGCAACTTCCAATGAATTTGGTTTAATTTCTAACATGCCGAACCTTAAGAAAACCTGCAACAAAAAGATCAAGACAAAACTCGATTGTGTTCTGTGATAGAACAAGGTGGTGATGGCACGGACACAGCAACGACCAAAGCAACCGTGTTCTCTCTAGGGTATGGTGAGCGTCTATGTCTCCGTATATCCTTGCGGATACCTTCTCAATGTTCACGTCTTCGTCCCCATTGTGTTCTTTCCCTTGAGTGTATAGTATTAACCAGAAGCAACAGAGAGATCTCCTTCTCTTTCGTTCTTTCTTCGTCTTCTTCTCTGATGCTTTTTCCTCTCCCTCTCTATGGCCGTGTATGAAATTGTATGGCCTCCTCTTTGACTTGTGAGGATTATGACATATTTATAGGCAAAAGTACACAAGAAGTGCCATAACTTGTATACGGCGATCACTTTGGTGCCATAACTTTTTTTCGGATCAATTTGGTGCCAAGTCGGAGGAAAAGAGATCACTTTAGTGTCAATTTGGCCGGAAATTCGACGTGGCATTTTTTATTAATTTTTGACGCCTACGTGGCTCGCCGGAGGATAAGTCAGCGTGTACAGTCAGCATTTTTAATTTTAAATAATTTTTTTCCTTTTTTTCCTCTTCTTTCCTTTTTCTTTTCTTTTCTTTTTTTTCTTTTCTCCTCTCGCCGGCCAATTGCCGGCCACTGGCGAAGCCCGGGAAGGGCTGGGCGAGGGCGGCGTTGCCCATGGCCGGCGAGGGGCGACCTCGCCAGCGACAGGCGTGGCCGCCCCTCGCCGACCTAGGCGAAGGCGACCCTCGCCGGCGTCGGGCGAGGGAAGCCCTCGCCCGGCGGGCGAGGTCGCCTCGCCCGAGTCGGGCGTGGGTTGCCTCGCCCGATGCCGGCGAGGGTTGCCCACGCCCGACTCGGGCGAGGGCGACCCTCGCCGGATCCGGCGTCGGGCGAGGGAAGCCCTTGCCTGGGCGGGCGAGGGTCGCCCACGCTCGACTCAGGGCGAGGCGACCCTCGCCGGTGTCGGGCGAGGGTCGTCCATGCCCGACAGGCCGAGGGTCGCCCTCGCCGGGATCCGGCGAGGGCAGCCCTTGCATGGGCCGGCGAGGGCGGCCTCGCCTGTCGCCGGCGAGGCCTCCCCTCGCCGGTCCAAGCGAGGTTGCCCACGCCTGACTCGCGAGGGCGACCCTCGCCGGCGCGGGCGAGGGTCATCCACGCCCGACAGTGAGGGTTGCCCTCGCCCGGGCCGGCGAGGGCGGCCTCGCCTCGCCGGCCCAGGCGAGGCTGCCCTCGCCAGATCTCGCGAGGCGACCCTCGTTGTCGGGGGTGGACGACCTCGCTCGACGCCGGCGAGGGTCGCCTTCGCTGAGTCGGGCGTGGTGACCTCGCCCGACGCCGGCGAGGGTCGCCCGCGCAGGATCCGGCGTCGGGCGAGGGAAGCCCTTGCCTCGGGCGGGCGAGGGTCGCACACGCTCGACTCAGGCGAGGCGACCCTCGCCGGCATCGGCGACCCTCGCCGGCGTCGGGCGAGGGTCGTCCACGCCGACAGCAAGGGTTGCCCTTGCCAGATCCGGCGAGGGCAGCCCTCGCCTGGGCCGGCGAGGGGCAGCCTCACCTGTCGCCGGCGAGGCCTCCCCTCGCCGGCCATGGGCAAGGCCGCCCTCGCCCAGCCCTTCCCAGGCTTCGCCGATGGCCGTCCGGCGAGGGGAGAAAACAAAAAAAGAAAAGAAAAGAAAAAGGAAAGAAGAGGAAAAAAAAAAAAGGAAAAAAATTATTTAAAATTAAAAATGCTGACTGTACACGCTGGAAAAAAATATTTAAAATAAAAAATGCTTACTGTACACGCTGATTTATCCTCCGGCGAGCCACGTAGGCGTCAAAAATTAATAAAAAATGCCACGTCGGATTTCCGACTAAATTGGCACTAAAGTGATCTCTTTTCCTCCGACTTGGCACCAAAGTGATCCGAAAAAAAGTTATGGCACCAAAGTGATCGCCGTACACAAGTTATTGCACTTCTGGTGTACTTTTGCCCATATTTATAGCAAAAACGTTAGATTTAATCAGTAAAAGGCTTGATTTGAAGCCTCATTAATTTGGCTCTATTAGCTTTAAGTTCAAGGCCTTTTATTAATTAAACTCAAAATGTGCTAAATTTCTATTAATCAAAGCTCAACAAGGCCCTCTTCTCTCTATGAATTTCGCCCAGTGCATGGGCTTGCCGAATCTTACTCCTTCATGGGTTCAGTCCAACTAATTCATCTAAACTCAAAACCATTCACTTGAATCTGTCCGCCACCGATCCAAATTAAGATGCAATTAATGAATTAAACTATATGCTCCTAAAAATTTATATGTTATCCAATTTAATTTTAATATTTTTGTTTAGGGGTTAAATAATAATCCCTAATTTTATATGTAATAATTACTATATGGCTAGCCAAAATTTAGGTATCAACAGACAATATGCCTCGTTGGAAAATCCACCGGCAGCCTTGCTAGCCGCGGGCAAAGGCGAGGGTGCGATGGCCCTAGGAGGCCATGACTACCTTGCCCAAGGCCTTCACGGCACCTCTGGCCAAGGGCGAGGCCGTTACGGCCGACGCACGAAGAAAAGGAAAATAAAAAATCAAAATATAATATATAAAAATCAATTTTTTAAATAAATACAAAAAATTTCATGTAGGATGATTTGTCGGAAGTGGCACTCAAATGATTGATTTTACTCCAATATGGTACTTATGTAAGCGAAAAATAAAAAGTTACCCTCAAGTGAACACCATGCGAAAGTTGTGGCACTCCTGCTGTGCTTATCCCCTATTGAAGGCTACAAAAAAAGTGTCGCAATAATTTAAGAAACTCAAGACACTTATTGCTGGCATCGCATAATAACTTTCAAATGTTACGTTACAACTATTTGTAGTGTCCGGTCCAGTGATTATCGAAGCGAAAGCGTAACCAAGAAAAGACTGTCAACACAAAAGCTCATCCCTCGGGTGGCCCTGATGATACTTAATAGGCAAGTTGATCGGTTCCACGTCACTTTGAGTTTGAGGGGAGGGGAGGGGAGGCTAGAGTTGGATATATTACTGCAATGATTAACATTGTCAGCATAGGACATCAATCTATGATTATCATTTAATAAGAGCGGATGAGACAATATATTTTAGCAATAAATAAACGCATCTATTGTCCGTGAAAAGTACCACCTTCAATCTACACAACTGAACATAGAGAAATCATATTCCATCTTTTCTAACTTCATCGACACCGGCAATAGAAACCTGGCAAGAGACAAAAATCCAAACTAAGCCAGGTATCCAATAAGCGGTCATTTAGGAAAGGACGAAAAGAGAAGAAAACAAAGCAAAACAAAACAAAACAGGAAACATAATATGTTAATCCTACAGAAATATTCCAGCGACCCAATATATGTACAGAATTGAGTCGGTACCATAATAAATTTTATGTCCTCTTTGTGTTCCTATGTCTCTGTCTTTTTGGGTATGTGACTGTTTTGGCATCAAATATGGACCTCTAGGTTGGCGTTCGAAAAATGCACCAGAGACTGAGCCATACATACCAAGCGTGGGATCATGCTCTTGCCAAACTGGATCGACGGTTGGGAAGTGAGGTTAAAATGAGAAACAGAAACTAGAACTATTAAGGATAATATGGGGACGATAACCCATTACATTTACGCACGTAGTTTGGGCATTAGGAGAATTCAATATAGGAACTGGAAGTTACGTGTTCAAATTCTATCGACAACATGCAACAACTTAATGGTAGAGCTACCTCCACAGGCCACAAATTCAAACTTAACTAATTCGTGAGACTTGTAGAGTGTTCTATGCGCCACTGTGCTCATGCATATGGATTCTAGAAAAGGCAAAATAAGACTAGATTAAAGGCTTCGTTTGTTTCTTGGAAAACATTTTTCACAAAAACATTTTCTGGCATTTGGATCGCCTAGGAAAATGAGTCAATAGAAAATGATTTTTTAATGAAAAACCGGAAATCATTTTCCAAAATATGACTAGATATCGGCGCTTGGATAAAAAACTCTACGCTCAGGGATGGAAACTCTAACACTCATTTCCGGGTCCTTGGCATCCAAGACCTGGTCCATTGAGGCCAAGACAGTGAGCCTAGTGCCCGTGCCTAGGTCCCTAGCATCCAAATAGGGTTTATAGGTCGGGACCGAGAACCTGACGTCGGTGCTCGGGTCACTAGTGCCCGTGTCCAGGCTTGAGTCCATAGAGGCCGAGCCCGGGTCTATTGAGGCCTAGTCCAGGACCTAATGCCCGTGTGAAATATATTTTCAAGGTTTTGACCACAAAATTAGGCCCAATTTAAACAAAAAAGCGCCAACTTTACCTTGAGTGATAATTCTTGCTCAAACTTTTTTCATGTATCATAAAAACTCACTAACTTTCACTTAAATCCCAAATCTGACCCGAACAGTTTGAAAATTTACACCACGAGAGCCAGATTTGGAATTCGAGTAAAAGTTGGTTCTTTTTGTTTAGACAAAAAAAAGTTCGGGCCAGAATTGTCCTTCAAGATAAAGTTGGTGCTTTTTTTGGAATAAGCCTCTCAAAATTGTGAGGATGAGAACTCCCCTAAAGGCCAACATGTAGAACTAAATATCTCACCCAGCAAAATTATTTTAACCAAAGCCTGAAATGGGAACTTCATTTCCATACACCAAAACCCTCTCCCTCTTTTCACTCCAAGTGTTGTTCATAGCTTCATTTGCTTCACCTTCTAAAGCCTTTGCAAACGAAACCCTATCTCAATGCCTCATAAGCCATTCCCATGCTTCGCACCCAATAATCTCAGCCATATACACACCCGAAAACTCTTCTTACTCAACCGTTCTTCAATCTTACATACGGAACCTGCGGTTCAATGCCTCTGACACGCCAAAACCCACTCTCATCCTCACAGCACTCCATGAGTCTCACGTGCAAGCAGCCATTGTTTGCGCCCAAAAGCTCTCGGTCCAGATGAAGATCCGAAGCGGAGGCCATGACTTCGAGGGCATATCCTACTTCTCCATCTCCTCGCCTTTCTTCATCCTTGACATGTTCAATTTCCGCTCAGTCGACGTTGACATTGAGGCCGAGACCGCATGGGTCCAGGCAGGGGCCATCCTTGGCGAGGTCTACTATGGGATCGCTGCGAAGAGCAAGGTCCATGGCTTCCCTGCTGGGGTTTGCTCCATGGTGGGCGTCGGTGGCCACTTCAGTGGTGGCGGCTATGGCAACATGATGAGGAAGTTTGGGCTCTCCGTTGACAACATAGTCGACGCGTCCATAATCAACGCCAAGGGCGAAATTCTGGATAGGGAATCCGTGGGAGAAGACCTCTTTTGGGCCATAAGAGGAGGCGGCGGAGCGAGCTTTGGCGTCATCCTCGCGTACAAGATCAACCTTGTCCATGTGCCCGAGATGGTGACTGTCTTCCGCATCCATAGGACGTGGGAGCAAAACGCGACCGAGGTCGTGTACAAGTGGGAACAAGTGGCGCACAAGCTGCATGAGGACCTCTTCATAAGGCTGGTCATGGACGTGGTTACCGGAAAAAACGCCAGAGAGAAAACAGTAAGAGCCACGTTTGTCGCGCTTTTCCTTGGAGACACTCGAAGGCTTCTTTCCTTGATGAGCGATAGTTTTCCCGAGCTAGGCTTGCGAAGTTCGGATTGCATCGAAATGAGTTGGGTCAACTCCACGCTTTACTGGATGAATTTCTCGATTGGGACTCCAGTCGATGCTTTGCTTTCACGTGCGCCGCAACGCTTGATGCATTTGAAGAGAAAATCCGACTATGTGAAGCAAATCATATCGAAGGACGGATTGCAGCTCATTTGGAAGAGGATGATCGAGCTTGAAAGGCTGACTTTGACCTTCAACCCTTACGGTGGCCAGATGGGCAAGATTCCCACGACCAAGACCCCATTTCCGCATAGAGCCAGGAACCTATGGAAGGTCCAGTACGCGACGAATTGGCACGAGTACGGGGATGAAGCGGCACGACACTACATTGAGCTGACGAGGAAGCTCTATGGTTACATGACGCCCTTTGTGTCGAAGAACCCGAGAGCAGCGTTCTTGAATTACAGGGACCTTGATTTGGGGGTCAACCACAATGGAAATGAGAGCTATGAGGAAGGGAAAGTGTACGGGGTCAAGTACTTCAAAGGCAATTTCAACAGGTTGGTGGAGATAAAGACCAAAGTCGATCCCGGTAACTTCTTCAGAAATGAGCAGAGCATTCCGGTTCTTCCCCCGTAAGAAAGAAGTGACGTGCCCAAAAAGTCATTGCACTTCTCTTGGTCCTTAGTTCAGTGGAGATTTTAAGTTTGAACGATGAACAAAGCAGAATGTGTTGAATGTGAATTACGAGAGTGGAGATGGGTGTTCATTCTTCTATCTTAGGTTCATTATTAATGTCAAGATACCCTTTACGTAAACATCATTAGACGAGTCCCATACTTTCTCTGTCCTACAATAAAAAAAGTGATCTGATTTTTATCTTATTTGTGTTTCAAATTTAAATATAGAGTTTGAATTATTAATATGACATAATTTTTTAAATTTTTTAATAAATATAGGCCTAGGCCAGGCCGCAAGGCTCTTTCCTAGGCCTACTACCCACTGGTCTGGCAAGAATATATTGCCCAGGCCCGCCCAAGGAACCTAAAAATCTAACCAAGCCCACCTATCGTTAGCCACTCACTCGTTGATCAGGTCTACTTGTACTAACATGAGTACAAATTTTAATTTGTGCAAATGCATTTATTCCATAGAGGATAAAATTTTCTATTTTGTAGTACAATGTAATAGGAAACTTGATTGCAAAGTAATGCAGCATCTTATATCCAAGTGTCAGGGTGGTTTGTCCAAGGATTTCTAAGTTAGAATGAATATACTCTTAGGAGTTCTGAAAGCGGGGTTGGCCTCCCGTGTACAAACTGATCGGGAGCTAATACCGCTCTTCTGATGAGATCATGGCAAGCTGAAACCAATTCCTATTCCTAAAGTGTTATGCGTGTCTTGCTCGAGGGACTGGATGCTTGAGCTAAGCTGGGCGTAGTACGATCCGATACGAGGATACTATTCACCGTACTCTTTATTAGGAACAACTATAGAATGAAGGCTGGCCTGGGGTCTTCTCAACTCGCCAGGTGTTGCATGGGTTATTCCGCAGCCAAGGAATTGCCGACCCGTGACGGATGGTATTGGAGTAAGAATCCCCCAGTTGGTGAGTTAGACTTAGAGAAAACCAATGGTCTACCCAATCCTACAAGGGCGGAGAGTGAATTGTCGAGGCAAAACGTGCTCGAACAAAGTGCGGCTTTCAACATGATTCTGGGATGACAATAGGGGCGGAGGAAAGAGCCGATTCCTTACTGAATAGGGAAAAGTTCTTGGATCAATTTGGCGAATCTCAAGATGAGTCTGCTACGACGTTATCAATAAAGGTAGAAACCTCCATTGGTCTGTTGAGATCAGGAGAAGCTTAGTAGGTGAAAGAGGGTGCTGCCAAAATGTACAGTTGGCGAAAAATGCCATAATTGTCAAGAAAAGCACAAGTGACCGGGGATGCCCAAACAACTTTGATCGAAAGAAGCCATCAATGGAGTGTAGTGGCCTGTTCAGTTGGACGAGTGTTGCCATTTGATGCACGACCTAGAGTGGCACATCAATGGTTGAAGACTATTCAATGTATGACCCGGAGTGGCGCATTAATGGTTAAGAATGCAGGGAAGCGATAGAATAGCCCACAACGAGAGCGTTGCGGAATTGAGTGGGGGAGAATGTCACGAACCGTGATTCTCATGTGCTCTGTACCCTTGTGAGTGAAGCTTGGTCCTACGAGATGAAGAGTGAGTAATTTAGAGGAGATGATACAACTAGTTCGTAGGAATAGCGTTATGGTGATTTGTGCTAAGAATTCTATTTTAGAATGAATGTACCCTTAGGAGCTCTGAAGGCGGGGGTTGGCCTGCCGTGCACAAACTGGTCGGGAGCTAATACCGCTCTTTTGATGATGTCAGACCGAAACCAGTCGTTGTACCCAAAGTATTATGCATGTCTTGCTCAAGGGACTGGATGTCCGAGCTAAGATGTGTTGAGGAAAACTCCTATTGATTTTGAAGATGACAAAACCTTCTATGTTATTGTAAATCTGATACTTATTCTGAACAATTTTATTCCAGGACTGTATATTCTGGAAGATAAGAAGAAAGTTATTCGAGACTTTACAATCACAAGTATGGTTATGAAGACCCACATAATCGAAGTTCGAGATTCGACGCAGAAGTTATTCAAATGCGTAAGCGAAGTTATTCGGATGCGGATGCGGACGAAGAAATTATTCGGACGCAGACGCAAGAAGTTCTTCGATACGTACGGCAATTTCTTCGACGCAGATTCGTAACATAACACAACAGCTAGTGATCCGGCATGGATTTCACGAGGAATGTTCGATTGTCTCAATCTTAATCAAATTGATTGACAATCAAACATCACGACAGAATGCATTACAACGGACATATCTCTACTTATGGAAACCAAGATTCGATTGTATGGGCGACTGAATCAGCGGGATTCGAACTGTATCCAACGGCTACTCAATCCTTTCTATACAAATCAGTACAATGTGAAGATTGGAAGATGATCCTCCAAAGCCGTCCAACGGCTAGTTTGGAAGTAGAGGAGTATTTAAGGAGATCAACGAGCAGCAAGGAAGTACGAATCAAGAATCAACAAGTCCAAAGTCCGAGCATACTCCAATCATTTCTCTTGTCGTTCGAGCAAAACATTAAGATCTTGAGGGATACTTTGTAAGAGTGATTGTGTGAGATAGAGAGTCCTATCATACACAAGAGTATTGACATTCGAAGTTGTAATTCCTCTTGATTACATAGTGAAATCCACCAAGAGGTCAGTAAGCGTGGGAGAGTGGACGTAGGCTTACTATAAGCCGAACCACTATAAACTTGTGTGCAGATTCTCTATCCCTTATCTCTTACTTTACATTCTCGCACATCAAGAGCACAGCCTCATATAATCTGTCTTGAATCTGAATTTTATTCGACTCTTCTGCGATTTATTTTGTTCTCGCATAAATTATTAAAACTTGTTTTAGATCACCTATTCACCCCCCTCTAGGTGATCCTTGCTAGCTACATCAATTGGTATCAGAGCAGGTTGCTCATTTATTGAAGTGTTTTACTTCTGAGCTAACGATCTATATGGCTAGCTATGGTGCTCCAGGGCTCATTGAAGGATAGAGCAACAACAGACCACCATATTTCGATGGCAAGGAATATAGTGTCTGGAAGAATAAGATGAAGGCATTCATAAAATCAATTGATCACATGCAATGGGATGTCATCATCGAGGAGTCAATCCAAGATCTTCTCGGTTCAAAAGAAAAGGCGTAGCAAGCATAGCAACAGATCCTCCATTATCTCAAACCGAGATATCCAAAAGAGAAACCTTAGATTCCAAAGCAATTTATTCTCTCTATTGTGCTTTATCTCCTATTGAATATAAAAAATTGCTGCTTGTGAATCAGCCTAAGGAAATCAGATACTCTCCTTGTCACTTATGAAGGAACAGATCGAGCCAAGGAAACTCAAATCAATCTTTTGCTTGGTCAATATGAATCTTTCAAAATGAAGCCTGGAGAATCTATTGCTGATTTGTATGACAGGTTTACTGATATAGTAAACGGTCTTGCTTATCAAGGACAACCAGTTCCGGATGCAATGAAAGTCAACAAACTCCTGAGAGGACTGACAAATCAGTGGGATACCATCAAAACATCTCTTCGAGAAACACAAAGGATCAAGCCTCTATCAGTGAATGAGTTAATTGGAACTCTTCAATCATATGAGACTGAGAAACGGAATGAGGAGATTGAATCCAAAGGTAATAAATCAATTGCTTTGAAGACTAACATTGATTCTGATGCAGATTCTGAAGATGAAGACGTTGATGATGAAGAACTAGCTCTCTTTATAAAGAAGTATAAGAAAATGAAGATCAAAGGAAGAAACCTCAAAGGTAAGAAGCCTTTTGAGAAGAAGAAATCTTTCGATGACACTGATAGATCGAAAGATGTTATATGCTTTCACTGTAAGAAACGTGGACATATCAAGCTAAATTGTCCACTTCTGAAAAAGAAGACCAAGTTTGAGAAAGCAAAGAAGGCCTTAAAAGCAGAAACTTGGAGTGACACAGAGTGTGAAGACAGTGATGAAGATATCTCAAATTTCTGTCTAATGGCTAAGTCAGACTCAGACTCAGATTCAGATTCTGATCCCAAAGTGGAAATTGAGGTAAAACATTCTGACATGCCTATTGAAGTATCAAATTACATTGATGAATTCAAGACTGCTCTTAAATACATCTCTTCTTTGAAAAAGGAAAATTCATCACTGAGGCAACAGGATGTTTCACAAAAAGAGAAAATCGATTTCCTTCAAAAAGAATTTCATCAAGTCAAGGAAAGTCGAGATTTTCTTTCCAAAGAAAATGCGGTTTTGAAAAAGCAAGTTTCAGAAATTACTTCCAAATTTTCAAAGGGTTCAGAAACCTTGAAGCATATCCTTTCTATCCAAATTCCTTACTACAACAAATCTGGTCTCGGATTTGTGAAGGAAAGTGATAGCTTGATTGATTTTCCAAAGGTCAAGGAGAGATTAAAACAAAGACCTCCTCGACAAGCTTATAAAAATCATTTCAAAAGGAATTTTGTAAAACCTGTTGGCCGAAGAGCACTCAGGTGCTCAAAATGTGGAGATCCACAACATTTTGAGAATGAATGTCATAAGGTCTGGAGACCTGTTAGAAGAGATTTTGTTAAGACAGCGTATACTAATACTCAAGGACCCAAACAAATTTGGGTACCAAAGAAAACTTGAGATGTTGTGATTTTGCAGGTTACCACAAAGAGAAAAAGGAAGTGGTACCTAGACAAGGATGCTCTAGACATATGACAGAGATCCAAGTATATTCGCGATCTACACAAATCAATGGTGGAAAAGTCTCCTTTGGAGGAAATACCAAAGGAAAAATTGTTGGCAAAGGAACAGTTGAAATTGGAAGACTTACAATCAATGATGTCTCTTTGGTGAAAGGACTCAACTACAACTTGATAAGCATAAGCCAACTATGTGATACAGGTTTCAGAATCAATTTTCAAGAAGATACATGCTCAGGGACAAGCAAAGATTCTTCTCAAACATTTACAGGAAGAAGACATGGCAATATCTATCTTCTAGATGTCAATCCAATCTCCACCCATTGCTTGATCTCAATCAAAGAGGATGAAGATTTATGGCATAGAAGATTGGGGCATATCAGTATGAAACAAATCTCAAAGATCTCAAACAAGAAACTGGTTCGAGGTCTACCAGATTTGAAATACAAGAAAACAGAGTTATGCATTGCCTGCACTCTAGGAAAATAAGTAAGAAGTTCTTTCAAGTCTATACATCATGTTTCCACTAATCGTGCTTTGCAGCTTTCTTCATATGGATCTTTTGGACCAACCGAACACGTAGTATTGGTGGTAAGAAATATTGTTTAGTCATTGTTGATGACTTCACAAGATTTACTTGGGTGTTCTTTCTTGCTCATAAAAATGAAGCATTTTCATATTTTTCAAAATTTGCAAAAAGAGTTCAGAATGAAAAGGGCTATTCCATTTCCTGCATTAAAACTGATCATGGGGGAGAATTTGAAAATCAAAGTTTTTCAGATTTTTGTGAGGAAAATGGCTTTCAACACAATTTTTCTACTCCTTATACACCATAACAAAATGGTGTTGTGGAGAGGAAAAATCGTTCTTTGCAAGAAATGGCAAGAACTCTGTTGATTGAAAGCAAAATTCCTTTTCATTTCCGGGCGTATGCGCTTTTACAAAGATGTTATATCATTACGAGCTTTTCTCGAGACCTATTCTTGAGAAAACCCCCTATGAGCTTTACAAAGGTAGAAAGCCCAACATTTCATATTTTCGTGTGTTTGGTTGTAAATGCTTTATTCTGAAAAATCCAAATGACCGCACTGGTAAGTTTGATGAGAAAGCAGATGAAGGATTTTTTCTTGGATATTCTACATCAAGTAAAGCATACAGAGTCTTCAACAAGAACTCTCAGACTGTTGAAGAATCAATGAATGTAAGGTTTGAAGAAAACATTCAGACTCACAGAGATGAATTTGAACCATCTCCCAACATTCAAGATCTATCAGAAGATCATCAACAATCAGTATCAGAAGGAAAAGAAGAAAAGAAGATATAATACAGACTCAACTGGAAAGTTCAGAGTCTGCAGATTTTCAGAAGGAAAGATTTGACAAAAACTGGAAACATAAATCCAGTCATCCGAAGAACCTTATCATTGGAGAAATTGAAGATGGCATCAAGACAAGATCCAAACACAAAGAAAACATCAGCAACTTGGCGTTGATATCAGAAATAGAACCAAAAGAAGTTGGTGAAGCTTTATCAGATGAAAGTTGGATCGATGCTATGCAGGAAGAACTTTAGCAGTTCAGAATCAATAAAGTTTGGGAGCTTGTGCCAAGACCCAAAAATTATCCAGTCATTGGAACAAAATGGGTATTCAGAAATAAACGGATGACAAAGGGAAAGTTACAAGAAACAAAGCAAGACTGGTTGCAAAAGGCTATTCTCAAGAAGAAGGCATAGATTATGATGAAACATATGCACCGGTTGCAAGGTTAGAAGCCATTCGGCTACTATTAGCTTATGCTTGTTTCCATAACTTTAAATTGTTTCAGATGGACGTGAAAAGTGCTTTTCTGAATGGATATATCAAAGAAGAAGTATATGTGGAACAACCACCAGGTTTCGAAGAACCTAGAAAGACTGATTATGTCTACAGACTCAAAAAGGCTCTTTACGGTCTGAAGCAAGCACCCAGAGCTTGGTACGAAAGGTTAAGTAACTTCCTTCTACAAAATGGTTTTACCAAAGGTAAGGTTGATACAACTTTATTTGTTAAGAAAAAGGGTAAGGATTTCCTACTTGTTCAAATTTATGTTGATGATATAATCTTTGGATCCTCTAACGAATTGCTTTGCAAGGAATTCTCAAAGAATATGCAGAACGAGTTCGAGATGAGTATGATGGGAGAATTATCATTCTTTCTTGGCCTTCAAGTGAAACAAACCAAAAATGGTACATTCATTTGCCAAGAGAAGTATGCAAAGGAAATTATCAAGAAGTTTGGATTACAGAATTGCAAGAAGACAGACATTCCCATGTCTCATTCATCCAAACTCGGACAAAGATGAAAATGGTAAAAAGGTTGATCGAAGGTATATAGAAGCATGATAGGTTCACTATTGTATCTAATCGCATCTCGACCGACATTCTTTTTAGTGTCTCGTATGTGTGCGAGATTTCAATCGGACCCAAGGGAATCTCATTTTTCTGCAGTAAAGAGAATAATCAAATACATTGGAACATATCCAATGTTAGGTCTTTGGTATTCCAAAGATTCAGATTTTACTCTTACTAGATATTCTGATGCTGATTTAGCTGGATGTAAAGTGGACAGGAAAAGTACTTTAGGTACATGTCAACTGCTTGGGAAAATGTTGGTATCCTGGTACTCAAAGAAGCAGAATACAGTTGCACTTTCTACAACAGAAGCAGAATATGTAGCATTGGGAAGTTGCTGTGCACAGATTCTGTGGATGAAGCAGCAATTACAAGACTTTGATATTGAAGAATCAAGTGTTGCAATCAAATGTGACAACACAAGTGCAATCAATTTGACAAAGAACCCAATTCTTCATTCTCGAGCTAAGCATATTGAAATCAAGCATCACTTTATTCGAGATCATGTTCAAAATGGTGATGTAAATATTCAATTTATTGATTCTAAGAATCAATTAGCTGATATATTTACAAAACCTCTTGATAAATCTTCATTTGAATTCATAAGAGACAAACTATGCATTATTTATCCATTTTCTTGAAGTGTTTGATAGACAGGAATTTTTCAGACTCAAGTATTCTCAGTCTGAACATTTTTCAGACTCACAAAAGAAAGGTACGTTCCTTATTCAAATTTTGGCGGGTATATTTTTGGCATGTTTGACAGGATATTTTTATAATCGTTATTTATGGAAGCAAATCAGGTATGTATTCTAATTTATCTGATAAATTGTGCTTAATATATTGTTTTGATATCATCCTGTTTGGTTCAGCTTCAAAGACTATATTTTTCTTTCTACTTGCTTGGGATATCTTTTTATTTTCTAAAAGTAACTTTTCCTTCCAAAAATTATCCACCTCCTTTTTAAACCCGTCCTTCTCTTTTCAAAACCCTATCGCACGACCTTCTATCTCAAAACCCTTCCGATATTCGAGAGTCTCCTCTTCTTCCTCCAAAGATCGAAACTTTCGCCTCCAAAGGTGATCATAATGCCGGTCAAGATGGTGGCCCGTAGAAGATCGTCCCGTATTCTCAATCAAGACTCAAAGTCTACTGCATCGACGGAATATTTGGAAGTTTCGCACTGAATCCGATCATCCCGTGCACCCTCCAAGCGTCAACACCTCGCGATCGTCTCCTCCAAAATCGTCCTGGTAAAACCGATTTTCGGTTCAAGCATTAAACATGCGTGGGAACATTATCAAAGGTTGAAAAGGTTCAATGCCTCTGAGTCGGCTCTTCGTGCTTTTTTGAAAGACAACAATCTTCGCTCTGAAACTCACCTTGTGAAAACCTATACTGATTACTGTACTCACTCTGGACAAGTTCCAACCCGTTCTACCCCACAAGAGACTTCCTCACGAAAGGGCAAAGAAAAAGTTGGAGAAGCTTCAACTCCTTCTGAAAAGAAATCGGTTCAAGTAAGCCCTAAGACATCTAGTGCTTCAAAATTTGTTATTCCTGATGATGATGCACGATTTTTTGAGACTTTTGAGATAAAAGTGGGAATAGCATCTGGCTTGCCTGAAACAGGGAGTTTGTTCAGAAGCACTGCGCATCAAATGTACTACAAGTTGTTACTTGCTAGAGGAGTAATGAACAATAGAACTATCGATTTCGAATATCTGAATAAGGCTGGCATTTCTGTACAGCACCTGTTTGAAAAGTTGGGGATTTATGAATTTTGTCTTCAATCTGCCCATACTTATGCTGAGTTAACTGCCTACTTTTATTCCAATCTTTCAATTCTGTCACCAAATTGGTTACAGTTTACTATTGGTGACAAGAAGGTTGATTTAAAGGCACATGAGTTGGCAAGGATAATTTGGAGCCACACACTCCACTTTTACTCCATTGGCAGTAAATCTTGAAGAGGCTTCTCAGGTAGCTTCTGAAAATCCGAATTTTGCTCAAAGATCAAAACGACATCTCTCCTATTCTGACTTATCCAGAAGATCTGTGATCTTACATAAGATCATAATAAACTGCTTGAAGCCTAAGGATGCCTCAAAAACTGATCTGTCAAAATCAGAGATCAAGCTCATCTGGGCTATCTTGACAGGTCAATCCTTTTCTCTCCCTCACCTCATCATATTTCATATGTACGAGCATTACGTATGATAAAGGTCATTTGCCATATGGAGCTTTAATCTCTCGAATCTTCATGTTTCTAAATCTATCTATTCCCGGTGAGTTGCAAAAACTATGCTTCCTCGTATGTTTGTTGGAGAACGAATGCTCTCCAAAATGAAAAATTTGAAGATATGAGGAAAGAGTAAAAGGAAAGGAGGCTGAAAAGTCGAGGCAAAATCATTTGACAAGAAAGTTCAGAAACAAAAGGAGGAAAGGAAAAGAACAAGTTCAGCCAACAAGCAGCCTGACTCTCCTATCCCAATAAAAGTGTATAGCAAAAAGCGTAAAATTCTTCTGCAAGATGAAAATGATGAAGCAGAAGCTGAACACTTTGCAAGAGGAGGATCAGAACATGTTACTGAACCAGATCCCAAGGTTTCAGAATCCATTCATACAGAACATGTTTCTGAAGATCCATCACCTATTCAGGGGGAGAATCCGCCAGAAACAGCAACAGAGTACAATCAGTCCGAGGAAGATAATGTCCAAGGTCAGCCATCCGAAAATCAGAACATCCTCTCTATTCTGCTTGAGATTAAAGACAAGCAAGCTGCTCTAGAACAACATCTGCAGAATCTACAGAACATTGTTGAGGAAAACACCAAGGCTCAACAACTTCAGGCAGCAGCAGATAAAGCAGCATTAGAGGAAGCCATTACTATGTGCTCATCCAACATGGATAAGGTCATAAGTCAATGCAGTTCAAAGATTGAGGAGGCTGTCTCAATATTGGAAAATTTTCAACTGATTCGTACTCCTAAGAAATAGCCTGTTTTTCAACTTTTCTCTCATTTTTTTTTAAAATTGGTCTGTAATATTTCTCATACTTTTTGTTAGACTGGTTGATCACTTAATCTCAATGCATTATTCTGTCTATTATTATTCTTTTTGTTGATGACAAAAGGGGAGAAATTATGTGCGATTTGCGGGTTATATTCAAAAGGAAAGAAAGACACGATATCAATGTAGTTTGCTCTTTCAATCTGTGTTTCATGAGCTTAATATGTTTATTCATTTTCAAAATAATTCAAATCGCAAGAAAGTTTTGTCACCATCAAAAAGGGGGAGATTGTTGAGGAAAACTCCTATTGATTTTGAAGATGACAAAACCTTCTATGTTATTGTAAATCTGATACTTATTCTGAACAATTTTATTCCAGGACTGTATATTCTGGAAGATAAGAAGAAAGTTATTCAGACTTTACAATCTGTCAAGTATGGTTATGAAGACCCACATAATCGAAGTTCTGAGATTCAGACGCAGAAGTTATTCAAATGCAGAAGCAGAAGTTATTCAGATGCAGATGCAGACGAAGAAATTATTCAGACGCAGAAATTCTTCAGACGCAGAAATTCTTCAGACGCAGACGCAAAAGTTCTTCTGATACAGACGCAGAATTTCTTCAGACGCAGAATTCAGAACATAACACAACAGCTAGTGATCTGGCATGGATTTCACGAAGGAATGTTCGATTGTCTCAATCTTAATCAAATTGATTGACAATCAAACATCACGACAGAATGCATTACAACGGACATATCTCTACTTATGGAAACCAAGATTCTCGATTGTATGGGCGACCGTAATCAGCGGGATTCGAATCATTATCCAACGGCTACTCAATCCTTTCTATACAAATCTGTACAATGTGAAGATTGGAAGATGATCCTCTGAAAGCTGTCCAACGGCTAGTTTGGAAGTAGAGGAGTATTTAAGGAGATCAACGAGCAGCAGAAGGAAGTACAGAATCAAGAATCAACAAGTCCAAAGTCTGAGCATACTCCAATCATTTCTCTTGTCGTTCTGAGCAAAACATTAAGATCTTGAGGGATACTTTGTAAGAGTGATTGTGTGAGATAGAGAGTCCTATCATACACAAGAGTATTGACATTCAGAAGTTGTAATTCCTCTTGATTACATAGTGGAATCCAGCCAGTAGGCTGTAAGCGTGGGAGAGTGGACGTAGGCTTACTATAAGCCGAACCACTATAAACTTGTGTGCAGATTCTCTATCCCTTATCTCTTACTTTACATTCTGCACATCAAGAGCACAGTCTATATAATCTGTCTTGAATCTGAATTTTATTCAGACTCTTCTGCGATTTATTTTGTTCCCGCATAAATTATTAAAACTTGTTTTAGATCACCTATTCACCCCCCTCTAGGTGATCCTTGCTAGCTACATCAAGATGGACGTGATATGATCCGATACGATAATTCTATTTGCTATGCTGTTATTTGGAACAACTATAGAGTGAAGGCTGGCCTGGGTTCTCTTTGACTCGCCAGGTGCCGCATGAGCTATTTCCTGACCAAGGAACTGCTAGCCCTTGACACAAGTCTATCAATCAAAGTTTCCAATTCTAATTTGATTTTTTTGTAAAGACTATTTATGTATAAAATGAAAGTGAAAGGGCTTAACTTGTGCTTGAACTCAATTATTATTCGTAGTATAAAACTTAATTATATTGAACGTGAAAACGACTTCAATTGAAAATTCATTGTTTTTTTGATGAAATATTGGATTTGGAAATGCTATCATTTTAAGCAAAACTTCGTAAGACTCGTGTCCTAATGATAGCATCAAGGGGATGAAAACGATGAAAAAAAGAACCAAACCTTATTATCCTCGCATTTGATCTTGATTCTGTCATGAAAATGAACGCCATTCTCACTATGTCTAATCGATCTAGTTTTCTTTTATAAAAAGGGTTTGTGGCTAATCCATTAAAATTTATTTAATGTCGAAACCCGGAGCTTCCAAACGATGCTTTTGAATCCGACCAAAAAAAAAAGATGCTTTTGAAAACTTGCTTTTCACTTTTTCCATCAAAAAATAATCTGTTATTTACTCATTTGCACATAAATGATTCATGAGGAGCCACCGGGCCGAGCCAGCACATCTGCCGGGCATGGTACCCTGTTTCTAATTAATTTAATTTTTTAATAAGAAATTCAAATTCAAATATAAAAAATAATAAAATGATTAATTTAGGAGAATTAATGATAAGAAAAGCACTCATTCAATTATAGAAAATTGACACAGGTACAGCGTAAAATAATTTGAAAAGAAAATTTACATATAATGATTCAATAGAAATTACACCATAAAAACTGCGTAACAAATTTGGTATCTTCGGTGACCGTGATTCTGAAGATACAGTGTTGTCGTTTTGCCCTTCATCCTATTGGACATGTTTGTTTGGAGTCGATTATTATAAAAACAAATCATGCGCTGCAATAACTATTTTTGATTTTTTCTCTGACAGGCTATATCTATTGTCTTCGGAGACCCTTGGCTAATACTAAAAGTGGTCTCTGATGGTACGGTAGACGCCGCTTGGCTCAATAACTCGCGGGCCATGGTGGAAAGAATCAAAATACTAGTGGCTCTCCTCTTCGACCGTTTCCAAACATCGTCGTTGCATTCGCGAACTCTATCAATGTATATAGAGTAAGTTGTTCTCAAGTACATCTTCAACTCATCGGTAGATGAAACTTAGCTGAAGGCTGTAGGTTCTTCTTCTTCTTACAAAGTAGAGATAATACAGATTTCAACGCATTGATCGATGACAGCGCCAATTCCTTTTGTAGGATGCATTCATTACTAGAATTATAGGCGAATATATGGTTTGAGTGCAGAGTGTATTTGCACTCTGACTAAAGAAGTTTTGCACCGTAAAAAGGAATGAATATATTGAAGGGTAAAAAAAGTAGGGAAAATACCATAAAAAACCCTAAATTATGTCACTTGTGACAAATTTACCCTCAACTTTTTTTTGTGACACGAAAATCCCCAAACTATGTCACTTGTGATATATTTACCCCACAATACTTTGGCCATGGGTATTTTCGTCTTTTTCTTTTTTCTTTTTTTTTCTTTTATTCTCTCTGCCGGCGAGGGTCTCCTTGCGTGCGAATCGAGACAGCCCAATTCAGCAATTTATCTATTTGTACCAATTTACGAAACCCAATTTTCCTCAATTAAACCCATGAAAAACCAGAAGCTAGGGCAACTATAAAAAATTCCCTCGTAAAAGCGTGGCCATGCGAATCGAGAAGGTTCTAGAAAACACGCGAATTTGGCGACGCAAAAAAGGAAACCTCGCTTCTGCTCTCCAATTTTTTTTAAAAAAAAAGAAGATTTGTTTCCTCATTTACAATTGTTATTATTATTTTTTGGTTATTTCGTAAATTCGGCTGTACCAAACAGGAAACAAAGACCGACAGTACTAAAACAAACTCAACGGCTACTTTTAAGCGCACAGCATTCTGATTCTCGCCCCCCGCCGAAACTGAAGTTTTGCATGTCCTTGTTTCTTCCTCTTATCTGATTAGAGAATTTCATCCTTTGGTTTGACAATCATGCCTTCCGTGCATGGTTTTTGGAGTTTAGGCCTGAGCGGGACAACTCAGACCAGCCACGACCCCCAATTCTTGGGTGTCCTGAATATGATAGTTAGACGGAAATTAGTGTTCTGCAAAATCGAGAGCGGCATGACGACATATGGGTACCCCATCGAAGAAGCAAGAACCTCGATTGTCCTTCCACCAGCTTTTCTCCAATTGCCGGTGGATAGCCACGTCTACATTGAATATGTGCTCGCTTGTCTCGGTGTTGATCGCCGGAGCCGGTCCTACTTCGCGACGTAGATTTTAGAGCTGCCCGTGGTTTGTACAGTCCATATGATGGCGATTCTAGACTTGACGATCTTAGAAAACTTGGAAGTGGAGGATTTGGTTATGCGTGAGGTGATGGACCGACTTGACTCGGAATTGGGTCGTGTCACGAGGGGTGCGGCAAAGTCAGCCATTCATGGGCTGAAGGAGAAGGTTGATGCTGCCGAAGACGGAGTGTCGTTCGATTTGTCTGGAAGAATTTCATAAGGCGGAAAAGGTCACGGAACTCCCTTGTCCCCATGTATTCCACCGCCTGTGCATCATTCAGTGCTTGGAGAGTAGTAACTCCTGCCCACTGTGCCGCTGGCAGTTAGATACTTAGATAAATGAGCTTCATTTCATAGTTTTGCTCCCCATGAGTTTTGTGACTACTTTGACTTTGTTAGATATGAAGAAACTCGTTGATTTCTTGTTGAAACTTTGGATTATTGTACATGCCCAAATTCAGTCAATCTTCATGTTCTTAGAGAAAAATAAATTGTGAATATAATGAACATTATGCACTGCTTTTCTCTGTTAGTTCATGTTCTCCTTTCTTTGTTTTATGCACCGGTTACTTCCTGTTAATTTGATCCAATTGTCCAACTGAAGACGAGACGAAATATGTAGGTATAGTGTGAGTAGTGAAGTCCCATTTCCAGACTAATCTTTCGATACATCAGACCACAATGGTGAGAAAAAAAGAGTAAGCAATCAAGAGTGAAAAGAGTATATCGCAGCCGTACCCAATTGATGGAGTAGTCATTGTGAAAATATTTTAATTTCGCCCCCGAGAAAATGTCCCATCCCGAAATGGCTCCTCAAGTTTTCGAAAAGTTTCATATTACACCAAAAGTATCAACAGCGGCTTTGCTTCCAGCAAGAAATGCAGTCGGATAACCACTTAATCATTAACTCTATAAGTTCTTTGTAACTGGAATTAGGCAGTACCGACCAGAATCGAGCCGACATTATTCTCTCTTTCTAGATTCATCACACAAACCATGCAATTTGCCCCGATAGCATATGAGAAGTAATATGAAGATCCGTTGTATCATGTAGTTCATAATACACAAGGATGATCCTATACAGACCCTTAAGATAATAGCGAAAGCTATGCAACATCATGAGCCTTAACATAATGGGCTATATAAAAGACCTACACAATATTCTGAATATCTGTCTGACTCGGTAAATCATGTGAATCCTCAAGATGGCAACATTCAACTCTAATATCAGCGAACATCCCCCCCTTAATCTGAGGATGGTTACAGTAACACCACTGAAGCTTGGAAATGAAGATGTGTAAGCGTCTTGAATCCTAAAGAATGCAGGTCGCCATTGTCATAGCGAGATCACGAATGTTTATTTTTTCTGCATTTTGATAGAAACCGAAACTAAAATCAATGCAAATGCAATCGACTCCCAACTCAAACTTGATACCCAAAGGTTTTCTCGACAAGTGTTTTTTTAATTTTCGCTCCTCTTTGTTTTTCTTCTTACTTTTTGGTTATTTATGAAGTAAACATAATCACACAATAGGCAACGACAAACCTATCATATCAACTCCAAAAGACCTGGTAAGACAAGCCACGAAACCAAGCTTCGTGAAGGCAGCATTTCACGCATCTTTGATAGCGATTTCCTGGAAACAGGAACTGCTTCCTCGGAATGCCAGTTTCGGCTTGATTAGGATTCTAACCGACAACAAATAGGTCGACAACAGAATCATTGAGACGACAACTGAGCATATGGGAGTTGCCCCAATTCAACAAGAAAAACACCCTATTCTACACTGTGATATACAAATGATGGAAATATGAGATATATAACACACCTGCAGTTATCGCAGAAATTATCTGATCCAAGCGGTCAATCGACTTCAATAATAAATCATATCTTAGAGAAGTTTTGTCCTAAATTAATGTGGAGGCTTTCTTTGCCTAGTTTGCTCAATTGATTGGATAAAATTCAATTGAGGAGGTGCTCTATCTATTTTTCAACAATAGCTGGAGAATTATACCATGGTCTGGATACGTCGTCGGACCCAACAGGCGAATGATAAACCCCATCTAAATGAGCCGATACTTCTGGCACGACTCCATCTCCCCATACATCTGCTTGCCCGCATACCTGATCAAATGCAATAATTCCAACCACTCCTTAGCAACATATAGCTCCACTATGTCTATCCGTCGTGCCAAGTTTCAGAAAAAGCCGTGAAGAAGAACTTGAATAAAAATTCTAATGGATTCCTCCACAAGTCATTCCAGAGATGAATGCTCAAGGCGCCAAAATTAGTTTTACCTGCTTGTACCCCTGCCCATCAAAACGGGCACGCCAAGTGGAGGTGTTTAATGTTGCACTTTCTGCATCATCGGCAATAGCAACCTCAGAAATCAATTGATCTCCATCAACTGGAATTGAGGACACAACATTGATCTCTGAGCCACCAAATATACGAGCACCTTGTATATACCTGGCTTTGCACTATCAGTTTACAGTCCAAATTTCAGATGCTAATAAATTGCTACTTGAGTCTGATCTTCATTGAGATGGAGAGATAATGTTCCAACTAATACAATAGTCAAATTCTGCAATATACATTGTGCTTTTTCGAGTGCCAGCACTGCACTCTTCAGATTTTTTCTCTACAAAAAAATTTAAATTGCATGACTTAATGGATATTTTAGCATCTGCAGAATATTCCTGTCCCTATTGGTTAGCCGTACATAAGCATGTAAGAGTCACCTTTCCAAGCAATCTGCTCAACATGTTTAGCTCTATATATTTGCGCCATGATGAGATGATTCCTCGCTTCTGTTTCTTGAATGTAGTATCCCAAAATCAAGAGGCTTAGCAGTAAAGCATCTGCTCTCACTAGAGAGATGTCTATATATCTTATCTGAATCACACAATATTAAGATGACTTTAAGGGTCACATTGTTTCGCTAATAGTTGTGATACAGATCCCAATATTGAGCGGCAAGTAATTTCCTCAAGAAGTGCATAATGCACGTATTGGCTATTGGCAGAGCATGCTAGAGATTTGCTACTTCCAATTTCCAAACCAAAAAAAGAAAAAAAGGCATGAGAAACATATACAAACCAATATTCTCGTACATCCTAACATAGGTGCATGCCCTAAAAACTAATTCTACTCCACAACTGAAATTAGATAACGAGTTCTTTCCTGTTTTTCTCTTTTCTTTTTTCAACCCAAAAACTCTGCTAATACAATGAGATAAATTCTCTTCCAGGATAAGCTAGAATATCCTCTTAGAAAATGCTACAAGGATATGGGAAAGGTTTTCTCAAATTCAGGCTCATCAAGAAAGATGGAGAACAAGATACATCTTTGGCTGCAAAGTCTTTGAGAAAGGTAATTACCATGCAGGATAGAAGTTCTAGCCAATCTTCCAGGTGCCTTATATAGTAGAACTTTTCCAAATGAGCCAAAATCAACTAGAGTAAAAACTACCATTAAAGGAATCATTGGAGAATAGAATGTCAGTACCATCCATGGGATGAACCCCTAATAGATCTTAAGTCAAAACACCAAGTTTTAGGTCAACAACAGGAGATGCCAAGTTTATCCTCTTGCTTATTGCAATAAGTCATCTTGCAGCATCTCTCTTTTCTTACGAATTTTTTTTCCAAAATATCTGCTGTAAGTCACTACAAAAAAACTGATTTTTTCCGACGAAATTTCCAACGAAAAATTCTGGAAAATTCGTTGGAAAACGAATTTCCAACAAATTTTCCAATGAAAAAAATTCGTTGGTAATAGGTCGTTGAAAATTTTCCGACGAAAAATTTCAATTTTCGTTGGAAATTTGCGACGAAAATTTTTCGTTGGAAATTTCGTTAGAAAACTCGTGGCTAAATTCGTTGGAAACGAATTTTTTTTTCCGACGAATATTTTTTCGTTGGAAATTACAAATTTTTTTTTGATCGAAAAATCGTGGAAAGTTTTTTTCCATCGAATTTTTTTTTGGTCGAAAAATTTCAATTTCAAAATTTTTTTTGGCCGAAAAATGGCCCTCGCCGCCGCGTCGCCGGCGATGGCCGAGCTCACCCAGATCTGGGCGAGCTCGAGCTCGCCGGCCATGGCGAGGTCGGCCCTCGCCATGGCCGGCGAGGCTCGGGACCGGCGAGCGGCGGTTCCAAGCACACGCGGCCGAGAAAGGAAGAGAGAGATCGGCCGGTTGGACGGTGGCGGTGAGGCGGGATGGGTGGCGGCCTCGCCGGCCATGGCGAGGGCCGAGCTCGCCATGGCCGGTGAGCTCGGCCTCGGGCGACGAGCTCGAGCTCGAGCTCGCCCGGATCTGGGCGAGCTCGGCCTCGCCGGCGACGAGGCGTCGGGCGGCCCATGGTGGCGTCGGGAGCGCCGACCGCCGCGGGGCCTGGCCGGATGGCCGCAGCGACGCCTTCGGGACGGAGCCGACGTCGCGGATGACCCGGATGCCGATCTTGGTGTCCATGGCACCGGGAGCCGAGTCGGAGGAGGAGGGTGGGTGGCGGGGAGGCAGGGGGAGAAGGTGGAAGGCGAAGGAGAGACAGAGAGAGAGAGAGCACCGGGCCGAGTCGGAGGAGGAAGGGGGCGGCGGGGGAGGCAAGGGGGAGAAGGTGGAAGGCGAAGGAGAGACCGAGAGAGAGAGAGAGAGAGAGAGAGAAATGAACGTGGAAAATGTAATAAGGAAGAAGTAGGGTTTTCATTGCAAAATTCGTGGGAAATTTCCCAAGAATTTTGCAACGAAAATTGTACACACTAAAATAATTGCCCGAAAAATTAAAATTCGTTGGAAATTTCCAACGAATTTTCCAACGAAAATTGTATATACTGAAATAATTGCCCGGAAAATTGAAATTCGTTGGAAATTTCCAACGAATTTTAAAAATGCCGAACGGTACCGGTTTTTTTTGTAATTCGTTGGAAAATTCGTTGGAAATTTCCAACAAATTTTTTTTCGTTGGAAATTTCCAACGAATTTTCCAACGAAAATTGTATACAATGAAATAATTGCCCGAAAATTGAAATTCGTTGGAAAATTCGTTGGAAATTTCCAGCGAATTTTCCAACGAATTTTAAAAATGCCGAACGGTACCGATTTTTTTTGTAATTCGTTGGAAAATTCATTGGAAATTTCCAACGAATTTTTTTTCGTTGGAAATTTCCAACGAATTTTCCAACGAAAATTGTATACAATGAAATAATTGCCCGAAAATTGAAATTGTTGGAAAATTCGTTGAAATTTCCAACAAATTTTCCAACGAATATGAAAATGCTGAACGGTACACGGTTTTTTGGAGTTCGTTGGAAAATTTGTTGGAAATTTCCAACGAAAAAAATTCGTTGAAATTACCAACGAATTTTCCAACGAAAATTGTATACAATGAAATAATTGCCCGAAAATTGAAATTCGTTGGAAAATTCGTTGAAATTTCCAACGAATTTTCCAACGAAAATTGCACACACGGAAATAATTGCCCGGAAAATTGAAATTGTTGGAAAATTCGTTGGAAATTTCCAACAAATTTTCCAACGAATATAAAAATGCCGAACAAGGCCGGGTTTTTTGTAATTCGTTGAAATTTCCAACGGAAAAAATTCGTTGGAAATTTACAACGAATTTTCCAACGAATTTTGTTTCGTTGAAATTTCCAACTAATTTTCCAATGAAAATTGTTTCGTTGGAAATTTCCAAAGAATTTTGCAACGAAATATAGTTCGTTGGAAATTTCCAACGAATTTTACGATGAAAATTTTTTTGTTGAAAATTTCCAATGAATTTTACTTTTCGTTGGAAAATTTGTCGCAAATTTGCAACGAAAATTTTTTCGTCGCAAATTGTCGTGGCAAAAATCCAGTTTTTTTGTAGTGAGTTATTAGTTTAATTAACGGAATATTGTCTTTACATGAATGCATAGCTGTGAGATTGGCTGTACTCATCTCAAAAATAGCTCGTTTTGATTATCCAAAAGAGCGGTACCTTGATCGTCCACAATCTCTTTGTAATCATTTACTTTTTTGGCAAAATAACAAAAGCGTGATTTGATGACTGTATAAAGGATTGATATACTGTCTCAAATAATTAGCAGAGTAACTTTCTTGTTTCATGAGATCCATTAGTGTCCTTTGACATATATGAGACTTCATTGCATTAGAGACTCTTCTTGCCCATCCCCTTTGTCCTGATCGAACTGAGGCATCTGTTGACCTTGTTAAGGTCAGTTGTTTTTGTTATTGAAAGTACCGTTCTTCTGTGAAGAAAAAGAAGTGTTATGCTGAGTGCTTACTGTTTGTTGAGGAAGGAATGCATATCACAAAAAAATTGCAGTTTGAGTTGCTTCACGAGTATATTGCGTAGCTATCTACATTGCTTGGCATTAGTTAAATGGACTGATAAGGTTTTCTTTTGCTATCTCAATTTGGCAAGAATTTATGCATCACATTGATGGGGCTGTACACACTTGTGTGCTTAACAAAATAACAGCATTTCCATAGCTAAAAACATTACCTTGTTGCTTCAATTACCATTTGTATTAAAAAAATGCGATATCTTTTATTTTAATTTTTGAGATTTCATTTATTTAATATCAAACTCTTCAATTCTTTAAATTTCATATATCTAGACATGAAAGCCATACTAAGTCATCCAATTGGGATAATTCAGTCATTGGAGTATTGTTTTGACGATGAACTTACTTAAATTCGTCATGCTATTATTGAAATAAGAAATTTTTCATTGCAGAATATAGTCCAATCGCATAAAATCTCTATACTGCAGTATCTTATAGTGACAGTTAGCCAATCACTTTGCTTTTACATGAACGTTCCAAAATGAAGCCGCTAATCAGATATTCTTAAAACTATTTTAGTATAATCGGCACTATCAGTTGCTGGCTTGATTCAAACACTTGTCTCTTCACCTCTCTGATGTTCTAGTCAAATTGCATTCATCCCTAGAATTATAGGTGAATACGAGTGCGTTTGGTAACCATTCTGTTCCCGAAAATAATTTTTGCTCAGAAATGATTTTTTTAATTCTGTCCCCGGAACCAATTTCTAAGCATTTGAAGGCTTTTGATAACTGCTCAAAATTTATAATCCTAAAATAGAAAAAGATAAAAATGCGTTTAGTAACTGCACAAATTTTTTTTTAATAATATTTTGATTTTTTTAAAATTTCTTTCTCTTTTTTTCCCTTTTATTTCTTTTCTTTTTTTCTGCTTCTCCGGCCCTCGCCGGCGTTGGTGAGGGTCGGACCCTCGCGGCCTGGGCGAGGGCCGCCCTCGCCGAATTTGGCGAGCCAGCGAGGGTCCAACGAGGGCGACCCTTGCCTAGGCCATGAGGATCCAGCCGGCTCGCCAGATTGGGCGAGGGCGGCCCTCGCCTAGGCCGCGAGGGTCCAGCCCTCGTCGGCCATTGGCAACCCAGGCCAAGAAAGAAGAAGAAGAAAAAAAAATTCTCTTCTGTTTCTGATTTTTATTCCCAAAATCAAGAATCAACATTTTTTTTTATTCTTGATTTTGTTCCAAAACTATTCCTGAGAATAAATTTGTTCCTATGAACAAAAAATTTACCAAACACATTTCTATTCTTTTTCTGTTCCCGAAAATAAAAGAATATAATCAAACATTGTTTGGCCGGTTACCAAACAAGCCCGAACATGGTTAAAAATTGGTGTGCAGAGTGGATTTGTGCTCTGACTAAAGAAGTTTGCACCATAAAAAGGAATGAATATATTGAAAATTAATAAAATGATAGATAATTTGGAGGGAAAAAGCCACAAAAAAAAAACTCAAACTATGCTCACTTTGACACAGTTACTCTGACATTCTTAATTTCGACCCATTTTTAGAATTTATAAAGCGTGTATTTCATCAGTGTGCTTATAGTAAAATCTCACCCGGAACTGATCACTCTAGGGTTATTTTTAAATTTGAGATTTCACTAGAATTGCACTCGATCGAATTTGGCCGTTATTTAGAGCCTGAACTTTGGTGTCGAATTTCTCGGAGTGTCGTGACGAATTTAATTGGACGGTGTCGATATTATTGTGCCAGCGTCAATATTGCCCGGAATTGGTGAAAAGTGAAATTTAGACCGGGTGCGGATTTGGACTAGTAGACCTCCCTCTTAGTGTATTTTATTTAGTGTCTTTTTGCCTGATCCTAATTTATAATTAGGATTTTTCGTGGGCCGTCGAATCGACTCCGAGTTTGAACGTGGACCGTCGGATCGCACTCGATTTCTTTGACTTCTCTCTCTCTCTCTCTCGCTCTCTCTCTCTCCCCGGTCACGTCCCCTCCTGCACGCACGTCCGCTCCCCCTGCCTCGAGCAGACACACTCTCTCTCCTCCTTTTCTTTTTCTTCTTCTTCTTCTTTCTTCTTCCTTCTTTTTCTTCTCCCTTCCCTCGCCGCTGCTCCTACTCCCCTCTGCTGACCGCCGCTCGTCAATGCTCGACCGTCACCGGCCGTCCGCCTGGTGCCGCCGCATGCCCAGCCGCCAGGGCCGCCGTCCGTCCCGCCGTTCACCCTTGGGCCGATTTCCTTTCTCCCTCTTTCCCCTCCCTTTCACGCGCGAGCAGCAAGCTCGCCGCCACGTCCGCCGTGGCCCGGAGCTGCCGAGCCGCCAGCTGCCCCGTCCTGCCGCCTGTTGCCATCGCCGGCTGCTCTCCAGCTCACCTAGCCGAGCCCGTCGACGCCGCCGTCGCCGTTGCCGAGCTCGTCGCTGCCCAGCAGCCGCACGCCGTCGCCGTCACCAGCCAGCCCGGCCACTCGCCTAACTCACCTGGCCGCTCGTCGGCCGCCTGCCCGGGCCATAGCCGAGCACACCTGGCCGTCCCTGCCGTGGTCAGATTGTCCCAGCCGTGGCCGAGCCCGTTGCCCGCGTGCCTAGCCTCCTTCCCGGCCGTGGCCAAGCAGCCCAGCCGCTCGCCTGTCGTTGCCCAGCTGCTTGCCATCATGCCTAGCCGTCGGCCGTCGGCCTAGGCCGCTCACCCGGCCGTGGCCGAGAGCCCCGGGCCATGGCTAAGGGCTGTGCCGAGCCTTGCCAGCCAGCTTGCCCACTGTGCCCGTGCCCACGCCGAGCCGCCGCTACCCCGATAGGGCCATTTTTGGCCCCTAGCCGGTTTTCCCCTGGCCAAACCTAGGTAAGTGACTCCCTAAACCCTACTTAGTACTTTGGGTATTATATAGACCTGTTTAGGGTTTGTTTAGTGCCGGTTTGTTGGATAAGTTAGGGGCCGGTTTGAGGATTGTTTGTGGCTAGGTTTTAGACTAAATTGTGATGATGTTTGAGGTAATTTGGTGGCTGTTCGTGGTTGATTTATTGTGAAGTTTGTGAGTGAATATCGGTACTCGAGGGTAGCCAAATTCGTGTTGGGTTGTGGGCCAGTAATGTTCGGCTTGAATCCCGGGATCGTGGGCTATTGTGGTGAGTTCATGACTTGGAATTGAGCACTTGAAATGTGTTAGAATGATAGTTGTGCAATGTGGCGAACTTGTGGTGCCTTAATGAACGAACTTGATACTTGCATGGATTGATTGGAATGAGTGGCAATTGAGTATATTATGGCGTGGTTTGATTATGTGAATGACGTGGGAATTGATTGAATTAAGTGGCGTGTGTGTTTGCTTGAACAAGCCTGGATCGATCGGAGGGCTGCCAACCTGTAGGGTGTTGACCCGGATTGTGAGAAAGGACCTGTGGGGTGTTGACCCGGGTCGTGAGAAAGGTCCTGAGGCGTGTTGACGCGGGACAAAGCTCGGATTGATCGGAGGGCTGACCTGAGGCATGTTTACGCAGGTCATGAGAAAGTGAGAAAGGACCTGTGGGGTGTTGACCCGGGTCGTGAGAATGGTCCTGAAGCGTGTTGACGCGGGACAAAGCCCGGATTGATCGGAGGGCTGACCTGAGGCGTGTTTACACGGGTCGTGAGAAAGTGAGAAAGGACCTGTGGGGTGTTGACCCGGGTCGTGAGAAAGGTCTTGAGGCGTGTTAACGCGAGATAAAGCCCGGATTGATCGGAGGGATGACCTGAGGCGTGTTTACGCGGGTCGTGAGAAAGTGAGAAAGGACTTATGACAATCAAGATTTTTTTTTGTGGTCAAATCATGACTAACAAGATTGCATATTGTGTAAATTTGACCATTTCAAAATTTCAAACAAAACAAAGATAAAGAAGCTTACTCTCATGCTAGGTCAAACAAGGTTAGAACAGGTTGACCCGACCAAACCTGGAAATTTACAGGTCATGGCAGGTTGACTTGGGAGTTTTGCATGTTAAAAAAAAATGCACCCATACCTTGTTTTTCAGAGCGGGTTTGGGTGGATTATCGGGTCCAAGTTTGTTTTTACTAGGTCTAATAAAATGGTATGTTGGAAGCTTATCTGAATATCTTCCGCGCCTTCTTCAATCAAGTAGTGTTCAAATGCTCGTACAAAATCGCGACACTAGAAGCGTTGTCACGCCCCAAACCCCAACGGGCTCGCGACACCCCTTCGGCGGTTGTATTGAACGCGACGTCCCAAGACGCGTCGCCGATCCAAACGAAACACCCAAAGTCGTACGCAAGCGGAAGCGAAATTTAAACAACCCAGACAATAAACATTCAAGGAGGGGTAGCCGAAAGACACGTACTCAAAACAAGACTATATTTAATATAACTTACAACCTTCACATTTACATCACCTTAAACCAGGCTACTAATATCGAGCCACGTTCATCAAAAGGGCGGTAGTTGAGTAGCCTAACTTCACTATTAAAAAGGGGCATCCAAAAAGAGGTGAAGCATCAATGTCCAAAACCACTCTCTGTCTCTGAACCGCGCATGACGACTATTCGTCACTCCAAGCCTGAAAATGTTTAACAACGGGGGATAAGACAAATCTCAATAAGCAGACTCCTAAACCCCACATAGGCCAATGCATACCCAGACAAGTCTCCACATGCAATCTAACATTCGACGAACTAGAATATACTCAAACATACTTACCTCGCCTCAATCATGCACCAACTCTGCATATTAGTCAAAGTGCTAAAATACAATAATATCCCAAGAACATATCACAATCGTTTGAGCGCCGTATACACGTGCATTCACCCAATTCAATCAAGCACATTCCACATGCATGTCCATCCAACTATTCACGACCCGCGTAAACACGCCTCAGGTCCTTTCTCACAGTCCGCGTCAACTCGCCTCAGGCCCATTCTCATAGCTCGCGTCAACACGCCTCAGGCCCATTCTCACAGCCCGCGTTAACACGCCTCAGGCCAAACTTTCTCCAATGACCCGTGTAAACATGTCTCAGATCTAACCTGCCTTCCACGACCCGCGTAAACACACCTCAGGCCATTCAGACAAGCGCATGTGCCACATTATGCATTCAATTACCACATCTTTCACATATTCAAACAACGCCCAAGGATATCCGATCAACCACAATACCATTCGCCACTCATGCGCACCAAGATAACCACAATTTCACCAATTAAAGTCACACTCGCACACTCACAAATGGTCATTCAAGGTCATCCTTTACTCGTCATCAAATCATCACTTGAGCACACAATATCAAGCATTGAATTAGCCCATAATTCGAATAACCACCAGCCACACTTAGCTCGCCATACCGATACAATAAGGCCCACATTTTACTGCAAAACTTGTCCAATATTAGTCCACCGGACTAGCTAATGTCCCGGCTCGTGAAAACCCCTAACTCGGCCTTAAAACCAGCTAACAACTCGCCCAATGACGGCCCCAAATCAACCTCTAAATCAGTCACATATAAACAACACAAACAATCGCCAAATCGGACATTGAATCACACACAAATAATCAATAAACTTGACATAAATTTTCAGCATTATACAACATCTAAACCAGCCATAAAATCAGCAATAAACCACCTCGATTCAGCCTACGTTCCAACCCAATCACCCATCCCGAACTCAACACCATTTCGTTCACCAAACCGCACCAAATCAGTCACCCAATCCGCACCAAACAGCCCATAACAGCCACCATTTCCACTCCCAACGACCTCTAAACAAGTCTATTAATACCCAAAGTCCTAGACAAGGTTTAGGGTGTCGCTTACGTCAAACCAAAGCAAGAAAATAGGGCAAGGGGCAGCAAGGGGGTCACGACCACGGCGGCGGCTCGTGTAAGTGGCGTCTGTGGCGAGCTGCGTCGGGCAAAGCCGGCGGCTCGTGGCCGAGAAGTGCCGGCCGTCTCGGCGCCGGAGGGACGCGGGCGCGAACAAGATGGCGAGCTGGAACAGGGCAAAGAGACGGCAACGATGAGCTGAGCGGCGGCGGGAGGGAGGAGAGGCAGGTGGCGATGGCGAAGAAGGCGGCGGTGGCCAGCAGCGGCGGCGGCCACGATCGGTCGGGCCAGCGGTGACGGGTTGGCGAGGGACAACAGAGGAAGGGGAATGGTCGACGGAATAGGGGAAAGGGAGTCGAGTGGTGGAAACAGGATGGAGCAATGGTTGGAGAAAGCATTGTAGCAGGTCTCGGGCCGGTGAGCGATTAGTTCTTGCATTTGCCCAGCGAATGGCGACGGCGGCCGAGGAGGGGAGGAAGAAGAGTAGTGGTGGCGAGCCGATGAGCTCGGCGTAGGACAAGCGGCGGACGGCGGCTAGGAAGGCGGAGGCGATGCAGCGATTGGGCGGTGGACGGAGGCGATCGGAGAGGAGCTGACGAGAAAGATAGAAGGGAGAGGGGAAAGGGCCGATCGTGACGAGAAAAATGAGGCCGGAGAGAGAGAGAGAGAGGGAGAGAATGGTCAAGCTATACACTAAGGGGATTCGGGTGGCTGGAAATGGCTTGTTGGATAAGTTAGATCCAGGGCCAGAAAATTTAATTCAAAATAAAATAAAGACTAGGCGTAGCAACGTTTAGCAATTTTTATCAATATTTTTTTTTTTTTGACATACAAAATGCAAAATTTTATTAATAAAATAAATTTAGGCGCGAATGATCCATTTCTATTCCATGGACAAAGAGGGAGGGAGGAAGGCGGTGGGGGGCGGAGGACGGTGGTCGCGGTCGGAGATGGCGGCCGGCGGTGGGAGGGAGGAGCACGGCGGTCGGTGGCGGATGGCGACTGGGGGCGACGGGGGAGGTGGGCTAGTGGCGGAGGTGGCCATCGTCGGCGATGGAGTACGGCGGCTGGCGAAGATGGCGGCCGATGGTGGGCGTCGGGCCGGAGGGAGCATGCACGGAGAGGGGGGAGCTCGGCAGAAAGATAGAAAGGGGAGGGGGAGAAAGGACGATCGTGACAGAGGGGGAAAAATGAGCGGGAGAGAGAGAGAGAGAGAGAGAGAGAGAGAGAGAGAGAGAGAGAAAGGTACAAGCTATACACCTACACCACTCATGTGCAATCCAAGGGCTCACAATTGGTCTTGTTGGGCAAGCTAGATCCAAGGGCCACGAAAATTTCGAATTTCAAAATAAAAGAAAAGACTAAATAGATGCTAAATAAAATAACCCAGAGGGAGGTATACTGGTCAAAATTCGCACCCTGTCCAAATTTCACTTTTCACCAATCCTAGGTAATATCGACGCTGGCTACAATAATATCGACACAGTCCAATTAAATTCATCACGAAACTCCGAGAAATTCGACACCAAAGTTCGGGCTCTAATTAGCGGCCAAATTCGATCGAGGGCGATTATAGCGAAATCTCTAATTTAAAAATAACCCGAGAGTGATCAGTTCTGGGCGAGATTTAACTATAAGCGCACCGACGAAATACACATTTTATAAATCCCAAAAATGGGTCGAAATTCGGAATGTCACAAGCGTAGTCAGCCGATATTTCCTTCCAGTTAAGAAAATTAAGAAGGTGGAGTTCGATTATGAAAAGTTTGTGCAAAAGACTTCCAACAGTTACAGTATTCATGGTTTGGATGTCATTTTACGGAATTGCCAATTTAACACTCCAGTTTGTTATATTGGCTTGACTAGCGTATGCAACATACATATCTCGGAGCCAATTCATCACCATCACCAATATCTACTCCATACAGACCTTCTCACTTGCCCCTCGAACTTAAACCTCAAATCCAAGATGGCATGCACGAAAAAATAGGCGAAATGTCATTGTGTTATTTGAGAAATTCCCCCTTCATGGCCAATGATGCTTCCCTAATGAAAGGACCACCCTCTTTTTTTTTTTTCCAATTCAATGAACATCATGTATAGAAATTAAAAAGGCTCAATTATTTCAATGATAATTTCCGGTGCTCAAAGCATCCATCACATTGTTGAAAAGGTAAAGAAGTCCCTAAAGACTTCAAAAACCGTCCAATCTTGTTATGTCAATGGCGGAATTGGCACTTTTGTTATGAGTGATGGAATAGAGCATCAACACACCCATCTCCTTGCATACGTTCTTCAACATATTGTACTTTGAATTCCACCTCGTTCTAATATCAAAAGGAAATTTTTCAGCTTGCATTCCCTATGCCATGTATAGGTTCTTCAACCGTTGAAGCCTAAGTGTAGTGGTCCTAGTGTATTGTGAAGTTATATAATCGAACATTAAGTAAGTTGGACTCCAGAACCACTCGGTGTTACTTTGTATCTTACCCGGATCATTAGAAGGGATATCAGTTCTATAATCTCAATAGAGGCACAAGAATTGTGGAATCACAGACAGTGAAATTTTTGGAGTTTGATGTGGTCGAAGAAAGTAGTTGCTCATAAACTATTGAGGATAATAGTACGGTGGGTAATGTTGTATCTTTTTCTCCTCCCATACAGATAATTGTGGAGACTCCCACACCACAGACTGAACCTGTTGAGGCTTAGAATCCTGTTGTCGAGACAGCTCCTAATGAAGTTCCTCAAGGCTCTCAGGTGCAGGATGAAGCTGTTGCTACTCCAGTAAGGAGATCCATTAGGGAGAGACGATCAGCTATACCACCGGACTATTTAATCTATATAGGAGAGCAAGACTACGATATCGGTTTCGTGGCTGATCCAGTGACTTATACGGAAGTTGTTTCTTGTCTTCAATAAGAACTGTGGTTGGATGCAATGAGAGATAAAATGCAGTCTTTGAAGCATAATGGTGTTTGGGAACTTGTTGAATTACCTGAAGGTCACAGACCCATTGGCTGCAAATGGGTGTATAAGACTAAAATGGACTCCAAATAGTGTGGGCTGAGTACGGCCCGGCACGTAATGAGAGGGCCCGTGGTCGAAGACTCTATAAATAGCGCTCAAGTCCCTCCTCTAACCTGATGATACACAATTTGACTCACATACGGATCTAGAGAGAACTTTCTTCTCGTGAGTGGCAATCTCATTAGGTCAGTGTTCTAACGAAGGGTATAGGGGAGAAGTACTTGAGTTCGTGTTCGGAAACCGTCGCAAATTCCACGTCAAGTTCGATGGATTCCAAACCAGGTACGCGAATCAATTACTTCTTCATATACGAGTTTCAGTTTCTGATTATGGTGTTCCTGGATGTGCCATTTTCGTGGCCAACATGTGGTATCAAAGCCTGCCATAGATTAGAACTGAAACATGCAGATTAGGACCGTTTTTCGTTATGTCCGAGAGGTTTTTACCCATTTTCGGAATCTTTTGTCGAATGAATGTAAAATTTTATTACATATTCGGAATCTACTCATTGAGACAAGAAGATTGACGGGCGGCCGTCCCGAACCGGCGCGTTTTCTACCGGTAACTGCTGGATGACGTCAGCATGATGTCAATAGGGGCGCGGATCCGGATTGACCCGGACCTTGACCCGACCCGGATGTTGACTCGACCCGACCCTTAACTCGGTTGGTCAACCGATCGGACCGGTCCGTTGACCGTTGACTAGGTGGACCGGTCAACCGGTCGGACCGGCGATTCAGTCCGGTTTGACCGGCAGAACACAAGTGCACGTGCCGCTCCTTCCAGAGGCGTGTGAGAGCGCGTCCAACGTCCGTTTGGGATGTTCTTGGTAACGACGTGCTCGTATTGAAATTATCTACACTGTGGCAAATTTATTTTACATGTTTGAGGTTTTTAAGGAGGCAAAAATACATATAGAACCCTATATATGTGTATTTTTAAGGTATTTTTGTGTATTTTCTTGTATTTCTCTATGGATTTGGAAATACATATGCTAGCTCACATGTATATCACCACATAAGGAATGTGTAGAGTGTAATTCATTGTCTATCAATGAATTGAACGATATAATTAGCATGACATGTAATTTTAGAGACAAACGCCCCTATCTTTAAATCTAGAATTACATATATACAGTCAATGTGATACATAATGCTCATATCCCTAGTATGAGAGATTTTCAAGGATTCAGTTGGGCAGTGACAGCCAAAGTGGCACACTTGACTGGGTTTGAGAAATATCAGTCTCATATTATGGTGGGATGTCTCCTGTTCTATTGCGTGATCATACTCCCAAAGGAGGTGATCTTGTATTGGTTCATGGAGGGGTACATGTATAGCATGTGCTTGAGAAATGACTGATCTTAGTGGTTCATACACCCAAAGGTGGTGATTTCACGAAAGATTAGAATATGTTCTCATAGCCGCTATCATGTGGAGAGTGTACAACTGCATATCATATTTTCTACCCAAAGGTGATTATGTGATGATATATGTAACTCTTTGGATAAGTACTCACATGATACTGATTGTATTGTCTGTTTATTTTTCAGTCACCTTTTCTGTAAACGGCAATTCCATTTCCATTGAGGTCCTTACTGGGTTGAATTTTAAGAAATGGAAAGAGGATTTTCTGTTTGGAATGGAGCTGGCGGATGTTCACATTGCTCTTACAAAGGATAAGCCGGCAAATATCACGACCACTAGTACTAAAGCTGAGAAAGCATACTATGTAGCCTGGGAAAAGAGCAATCGGATTTGCTTATTGACAATGAAGAAATCCATTCAAGAACACTTTAAAAGTGGTTTGCCAGCTGACTGTACTGCTAATGAAATGATGGTAACCTTAGAGGCTAGAAACCACATTTCATCTAATGCTGAGGTTGGTACACTTCTTTAAAAGCTCTTCAATATGAAGTATGATGGTACTGCTTTAGAGATTATGTCCTTAGGATGGTAGACCTAAAGACGAAGCTTTAAGCTCTTAATGTTTCCATTCTTGATGCTTGCATTGTGCATCAAGCCCTGAACACTCTTCCACTTGATTTTGGGATTATAAAGACAAATTACAATTCCCAAGATAAGACTTGGTCAGTTAATGACTTGATAGCAAGGGTGGTGGCAGAGGAAGAGAAACTTAAGAAGGAAAAAGGGCATCTAGCCTTATATGTTTCTGGTTCCTACAAAAGGAAGGATAAGAAATCCAGAAATCGTATTCATAAAGATACTCATGACACTACCGGTCAATCTGACAATATGGGTCCAAAGAAAACATCCTTCAAAAGGGATAGTGACCCCTGCTTCTTTTGTAAGAAGAAAGGTCACATAAAGAAAGACTGTGAAAAGTTCAAAGCTTGGTTGTCCAAACGTGAGCCTACAGGTAATGATTCTTTGGCACTTGTTTGTGAATCCAACCTATCAGAAGCATTATCCAGTTCTTGGTGGCTCGATAGCGGTGCAACTAATCATGTTGCGTTTACCATACAAGGATTCATAAACCGAAGGAAGCCAAATCAGAATGAGTTAAGACTCATTGTGGGAAACAACGAGAAAGCCGATGTTGTGTTTGTGGGAGATGTTATCTTGATTCTAGACTCTAGTTTTAGATTAATGTTGAAAGACACTTTTTATGTACCTTCTTTTAGACGGAACTTAGTTTCCGTATTGTGTTTGGACATGTATGGCTACTCTTTTGAAATCAAGAACAATGTTATTGCTTTGTTTCTTCATTCAAATAAGGTTGGGTGCTGTAATATGTCCAACAGATTGTACAAATTGTGTTTGTCTCCTAATGACATATATGTCGCTTATACGGCTGAAAATGTTGTTTTCAAGAGACCACTACCTACGGAACAGTCTTATGCATTGTGACATAAACGGCTTGGTCATATCTCTAAGGATAGAGTAGAAAGGCTAATAAAGACTAACATCCTACATGTTCTTAAAGATGACCTAGAGACATGCGTAGACTGTTGTAGAGGTAAAATAATCAAGATAAGGAAGAAAACTGCAGTCTGAAGTTCTGACCTATTGGAGGTCATTCACACTGACATAAGTGGACCCTATACGGCAACCTTGTATAGAAATTTTTATTTCATCACATTTATTGATGACTATTCTCGATATGGCTATATGTACTTGATTAAAGAAATGTCTGAGTCTCTTGACAAGTTCAAGATTTTTTGGACTGAAGTCGAGAAATAGTTGCGAAAGGTCATAAAGGTTGTTAGATCTGACGAAGGTGGAGAGTAATATGGCAAGCATGGCGATGCCGGACAGCTTAAAGGGCCATTTACCAAATACTTAGAGGATTCTGGGATAGTGGCTTAGTTTACTATGCCTGGGAGTCCTGAGCAAAATGGTGTAGCCGAAAGGAGCAACCACACCCTTATGGAAATGGTGAGGAGTATGATTAGTAGGACAAATTTACCTAATTTTCTGTGGAGTAAAGCTTTGAAAATAGCTTTGTACATTCTGAATCGTGTACCTACTAAAGCTGTTTCATTGACTCCTTTTGAGTTATGGACTGGACGTAAGCCTAGCTTAAACCATCTTAAGGTTTGGGGATGTCATGTAGAAGTGAAGTTATATAATCCAACATTAAGTAAGTTAGACTTCAGAACCACTCGGTGTTACTTTATATCTTACCCGGATCATTCGAAGGGATATCGGCTCTATAATCCCAATGGAGGCACAAGAATTGTGGAATCACAGACAGCGAAATTTCTAGAGTTTGATATGGCCGAAGAAAGTAGCTGCTCACAGACTATTGAGGATAATAGTACAGTGGGTAATGTTCTATCTTTTTCTCCTCCCATACAAATAATTGTGGAGACTCCCACACCACAGACTGAACCTGTTGAGGCTCAGGATCCTGTTGTCGAGACAGTTCTTAATGAAGTTCCTCAAGGCTCTCTCAGGTGCGGGATGGGGTTAGCATTGGCTCCCAAGGGGAGATCCATTAGGGAGAGACGATCAGCTATACCACCGAACTATTTAGTTTATATAGGAGAGCAAGACTACTTTATACCTACGATCTAGTGACTTATGCGGAAGCTGTTTCTTGTCCTCAGTCGGAACTGTGGTTGGATGCTATGAGAGATGAAATGCAGTCTATGAAGCATAATGGTGTTTTGGAACTTGTTGAATTACCTGAAGGTCACACACCCATTGGCTGCAAATGGGTGTATAAGACTAAAAGGGACTCAAAAGGAAAGATTGAGAAGTTTAAAGCCAGACTAGTAGCCAAAAGTTTCACTCAAAGAGAAGGAGTAGACTATAAAGCAACTTTTTCTCCAGTCTCTTCTAAAGATTCTTTTAGAGTAATCATGGCGTTAATAGCTCATTTCGATATGGACTTAACACCAGATGGATGTTAAAACTGGCTTTCTCAATGGAAACCTTAATGAAGAAGTCTATATAGTGCAACCCGAAGGCTTTGCGGCAGATTATTCAGGTACGCTTGTATGTAGACTGTAAAAGTCTATTTATGATCTCAAGCAAGCTTCTAGACAATGGTACTTGAAGTTTCATAGTGTTGTCACTTCATTTGGTTTTGTTGAGAACAAAGTAGATCAGTGTATATATTGCAAGGTCTGTGGGAGGAAATTCATTTTCTTTGTACTCTATGTGGATGATATCCTGCTTGCGAACAGTGACCTTGGTTTACTGCATGAGACAAAGCGGATGTTGTCAAAGAACTTTGATATGAAGGACCTTGGTGAGGTGTCTTTTGTCCTTGGCATTGAGATCCATACGGATCGTTCTCATTGTACATTGGGTTTATCTCAGAGGGAATATGTTAATCGTATCTTAGAAAGATTCAACATGCAGCAATGCAAGCCAGGAATTGCTCTTATCATTAAGGGTGATAAGTTGAGTCTGTTACAGTATCCTCACTCAGATTTTGAGAAAGCCCAAATGAAGAATGTACCTTATGCTAGTGCACTTGGAAGTATCATGTATGCTCAAGTTTGCACTAGACTAGACATTGCATTTGCAATAGGACTTCTAGGCAGATATCAGTCAAATCCAGGACATGATCATTGGGTTGCTGCCAAGAAGGTTTTGAGGTACTTAAAGAGGACAAAAGACTATATGCTGATTTACAGACATGTTCAGGACCTACAGCTAGTCGGGTATTCAGATTCAGACTTTGCTGGCTGTCAGGATGAAAAGAAGTTGACAACGGGTTACATCTTTAAGTTAGCAGGAGGTACAGTATCATGGAAAAGTGAGAAACAGAAATCAATGACATCCTCTACAATGTAAGCAGAGTTTGTAATATGCTTTTCGGTCGCTACTCAGGCAATTTGGCTCCGGAACCTCATTAAGGAGTTGACCGTATTTGATTTTGTGGATAGGCCCATACAGTTGTATTGTGACAATAACTCTGCAGTGTTGTTTGTTAACAACAACAGAGGTCTCAAGGGGTCTAAGCATATATAGGTAAAGTTCCTGACCATAAAGGAAACAGTTCAGAATGGTGACATTGCAGTAGAGCACATTTCGACAGATAATATGATTGCAGATCCACTAACTAAAGGCCTTCGCCTTTGTGTATTTGATCGACATGTCATTAACATGGGCTTAGGAGTATCATGGGATATTGTTAATTAGTGGGAGCTGTTTAGTTTTATGTTGCTCTTATGAAGTTTGTATCTGATTTTATTACATTTTGTAATATTTGAATATGTATCAACTCTTTTGCATTCAATGAGGTATTTATGAATGTAGATTTATTAAGTTGAGTACACATATTTCATGAAAATCTCAAGGCATTGTGTAAACCTCGAGTACAGGCTATGGGGCATTCTTGGTATTAGCCTTAATGATATATCTTGTTACACATAAGGTACAGTTAACTATAAAGGTAAGACATATGCAGGTTCGTTGGAACCATGAAGGATATTCTCTGGTGACACACTAGGTTTTGTGACACTTAAGGAGAGAGAATTTGGACTAACAAAATGGACAACACATGAAGTATCACTCATTATGAGGTATTGTCCATTTGCCACACTACCATATTGAATCCATATCAGTAAAGTTGAAAGCACTCGTGATCATGGAAGGCTCTGCGTGAGTACATGCAGTTATCGCCATGATTCGGTGTACGAGACTTTATGGGATCGGATGGACTATTAAGACTAATCTCTAGACCAATATAAGGGTGCGCACACAATTCTGTTTCAATTAATATCGCCCAAGTGGGAGAATGTAAGAATTTCCTAATGTAGGCTTCATTAATTGAAATTAATTGAATTAGTTTGGTCTAATAAAGTTGAGATATGTGGGTTCTTAATAAGTCTAATATGGGGCTGGCTAGTGTGGACCGAGTACGGCCCGACCCGTAATGAGAGGGCCCGTGGTCGAAGACTCTATAAATAGCGCTCAAGTCCCTCCCCTAACCTGATGATACATAATTTGACTCACATACGAATCTAGAGAAAACTTTCTTCTCATGAGTGGCAATCTTATTAGGCCAATGTTCTAACGAAGGGTATAGGGAAGAAGCACTTGAGTTCGTGTTCGGAAACCGTCGCAAATTTCGCATCAAGTTCGATGGATTCCAAATCAGGTACGCTAATCGATAACTTCTTCATATACGAGTTTCAGTTTCTGATTATGGTGTTCCTGGGTGTGCCATTTTCGTGGCCAACATATTGGACTCACCCATGTATGTTGGCCAAAGAATCCGCAAAACTGGTATATACTATCTTGCACATACAAGTTAATGCAATGGCACATGCTTGCATATGAAAGAAAATCCAATTGTACTTGTTGTACCGGACTCCGGATTAGGGAGGTGTTCAAACGTTGACATTATTTAGTGTAATGATGAAGATTATATCAGAAATATCAAACTCAATGACAACTCTCATTTCTTTGACAGCCACATGTTGGGAATCATGCGAGGCTATTGACTTTTTAAAATTTATGAACTGAGTTACATAATTTATGTTTCTCATTGACCAAATGGCCAGGGAAGACTCAGTACGCGTAATTTGTGGGGCTAGTTTGTAAAACTAAAGTAAAAGAGAGTTAACAATGCCCTTTTCTCTTATATAGTGATTTGCAGCTTCTAGTGTTTGTCCCTCACGAAATGGGTTTGAACTGAGACTATAGAGTTGTGTGCCTGTAGTGGACAAAGCGGGAATCTCTGGTAAAGCTGAAGGGTTGCTTCGTGGCAAGATAATAATATGCAACATCCTGCTGATTTCATGTCTGGTTGTGCTTGAACGGGCATCTTGTATGTGCCATTGTACTTGAAGAACTCAAACCCTGCCCTAGACTTCTCTTCCTCGAGTCGACACATGTGCCTCCTCAAATGGCACACCCCACTTGACCATTCGCCTTTTAATACACCACCACACATCGTTCAAATGGCCTTCTTGACACCATTATTGATCTCGAGCCGGAATATATTCCAGACACCGGATGTTCTTCTTCACTTGGCTGAAACCGTAGTTGTTTGGGGGTTTTCTTCGGGGGCAGGGGTATCGTAAAAGGAAGCATCTTGGCGAGGAGTGGCTTCTAGCGTTTGCCCTTACAGTTTCTCCCAATTGGCAAGTTGTTGTGTCTCATCGTTGTCGAATTTGGCTTGTTGTCGGGGTAGAGCTGGCACTTATACATTGTTGACATGGAATTCACTAAACAAATCCCACGTCAATTTAACAAAGCCAATGTCTTTCTCAAAATTATTAATATATAATTTCATAATTTTTAGGTGTCAACACGCTTAAAAAAAATTAAATCGCTATCATATAAAGATAAAAGTTCTTGGGTACGATGAAGGGATCTGCATAGAGCCGTTTGAGAAGATAAAGCCAAAAGGAGACTGGCATGGGATAAAATGCTTGCATGTGCATATCAAACAAAAAGAGACGTGGACATAATTAGAGTTATACTCTTAAATGTTAAAGGATGTGCGCTCTACGATGTTTTTATCATCTATATAAGTAAGGTGTGTTTGTTTCGTGAAAAATAAATGATTCAAAATATATTTTTCAAAATATAATCGCTAGTATCTTTTACAAAACTAATGAACGAGAATATTTTTCATCGCACACAAAAATATTTAGATATCGATTGTTGTTGATAATGAGAACGTCTTTTATTGACTAATTATATTAAGTTATACAATCAATCATTCTTAGGAAAATATTTTACAAATCATTGATTTTTTGAGAGACAAACGGATCCCATTATTGTATATACATGCCCACGCTAATTAACACGTCCGCATCAGATGGTTTCATTTGTCAAAAACTCTAGGGCAAGTACCACAAAAAACCCTTTGCTATACCCACTACGACACAAATACTCCAAACTTTTTTGTGTCATCAAAAACTCTAAACTTTCCCATTGTGACATAAATATTGCCAACTTTTTTTGTGTCATGAAAAAACCAAATTTATACTCGCGTGACATATGTACCCTTTATTTTAGTTCCATCTAGGGTATATCTGTCACACTAGCATAAGTTCGGGGTTTTTTATGTGACTTATAAAAGTTTGGGGTATTTGTATCTCAATGGACAAATTTAGGGTTTTTAGTGATTTAAAAAAAGGTTCAGTGTATTTGTGTCACGGTGGGCATAATTTAAGATTTTTTGTGATATTAAGCCAAAGCTCTAGTCATTTCCCTGATGAATAAAAAATTCCACACAAACTTTTTGGTAGAGAAACTTGTTATTAATCCGAGAACAAGCCACAGAGAAACTTACATTTATGATGACGTTGAATGGAGAGTGGAATATGGCAAATGTGATGAACCATTTTGTCAAATTGTAATTGTCAAATGACGTGACAACCGGTCGTAGGCATGTTTTAACGTTTAATTATACTTTAACTACAGTTGATACAATTGAGAACATAAAATCTCAATGACTCAACATGAGTATCCTTCGTTGTCGATATGAAAGTCTTCGTTTGTTAACCTTTTATTTGTTTGGCCAATTGTAAAACCTTTAGTACAATAGAGGTTTTTTGTCAACCAACCCTAAATTGTTTATATGTTTATACGTGCAAGTAATTTGTGTTGATCCTACCCCAAAAGGGTTGGTCAAGCAGTACGGCGATAAGGATTTTGCGCCCAAAATATTGTTTTTCTTGTGGTTCTGGCTCTATAAATTTTCTTGCAATCCTCTAGTCCTATTGTGGATGCATGATTTGCCTTCAACAGAATTAGGAAGTTAGACTTAGTTCATCAGGCGAAAAGTTTGCCATGACACTACTTGACCTTTGCACGTTTTGTGTATATGTGTGAATAGACATGTATATACTTAAAACCCAAAACCCAACCCTTCTACCGACCCAAAAAAAAAAAAAAAACCCAACGCTTGTGGCTTGGTTAAAGAAATCCTTTAACATGGTGCCAAAGTGCAATTCAAAATATATTCAGTAATTAGATTGGGATCCTCTAAATTTTAGGACTAACTTTACATTCTAAGTTACCCCCTTGAGAAGCCAATACCTCATTATTGGGTCCATTCAATACCCCATAAAAATTCACAACTTTACTCTTCTTTTTTATTATCTTTTCTACCCTTTCCCCTTTCCAAATTTTCCCATTTTACCCCTCTTAACTATCCGTCTCTTCTTGACCCACGAACAGATCACACGATCACAAGCCGTGAGGATGGGGAGATATATAGGGTTTTCGGGTTCTAGATTTTTGTGTGTAAATTTATCACCGAATGAGGACAGTTCCAAACTTCTCCCCTAATTTTAGAGGGTCCTAATGCTTAATTATCACTCATCGATTTTCATACATTTTGTTAAAAATATGTCTCGATTTTGAACCCGAAAAAAAAAGTTTCCTAATTCAAGTGGGTCTCCTATTTTGAATAGGTTTCCTAATTGAATGGTTTCTAAGTTGGAGATTGGAGAAGGTTTCCTAAAAAGAGGTTTCCTAATTTGGATTCAATTCTTGCCTATAAATAAGAAGGGGATGTTATTGGTGAAGATCATCAAAGAAAAGCTTTTGATAGTGAATTACACTCTAAAGATATCCGAGTGTTTATAGCGATTAAATCTTACGGTAAGATTTGTGTATAATTCTTTCATGAGATTGAGAGATTATTTCGTGAGTAATTGGGGCTAAACACTGCATGAGTTATTGGGTGTAATTGGGGCTTGAGAAACACTGAGAGTGTTGGAGTGACTCGAGTGTCGTTGTAATCTCCGTTGTATCGCTTAATTTATAGTGGAATTCGTTACTGATCTCCCCGTGGATGTAGGTCACTACAATCGAACCACGTAAATTTGGTGTCCGATTTATTTTCTTTTTCTATCTATTTTATTGTCGATTGCTTGCTTCCGCAACAATTGGTATCAGAGCAAGGCTTGCTTAAGTTGAAGCGAATCGATGGCGACAGAAGAAGGAAAAGTGAGAATCAACAGATTTGATGGGAATGATTTTGGTTTCTGGAAGATGCAGATTGAGGATAATCTATATAAGAAGAAACTGTACTTGCCCCTATCTAGGGAGAAGCCTGAGAAGATGAAGTAAGCTGACTGGGAATTGCTGGATAGACAAGCTTTGGGTGTTATTCGGCTGACATTGGCTAGTAACGTCACGTTTAACATCGTGAAAGATAAGACTACTACGGGTTTGATGGAAGCCTTGTCGGACATGTACGAGAAGCCTTCTGGAATCAACAAGGTCTATTTCATACGACGTCTGTTTAACTTGTAGATGAGCAAAGATGCATCAGCTGCTGAACATATCAATGAATTTAATGTGATCGTTAGTCAATTAAGTTCGGTTGACATTGACTTTGAAGATGAGGTATGTGCTTTGATTATCCCCATTGCCTAATAGTTGGAATACTACAGTTATTGTTGTTAGTAATTCCTCTGGGTTAACAAATTTGACATTTGATGGTGTTCGAAATTTAATTCTGAGTGAGAACATCCGTAGAAGAGAATCTGGTGAACATATATCTGATGTTTTAGTAGGTGAAAATAGAGGAAAAACCAGTACATGTATTAGCAGAAGTGGTATAAACTCGAATAAACGTAGTCAGTCTAGGACTGGTAGTATTGTATGTTGAAGTTGTGGCAAGGGGGGCATCTTAGAAAGGACTGCTTTAAGTTGAAAAACAACAAGGATAAGGGAATTAGAGTTGAGTCTACGGATGATGTTGCAGTTGTAGCTGATGGTAATTCGGATAGTGCTGATTTTGTCTTATCTGTCACTGATGATTCATTGTTTGGCGGATGGATTATGGATTCTAGTTGTTCTTTTCATGCTACACCAAACAGGAACTGGTTTACTACTTATCAGTGCACGGATAATAGTAAAGTGCAGTTGGGGAACAACGCTGAGTACAATATTATAGGTGTTGGTGAAGTTAGAATCAGAATGCATGATGGTACCGTGAAGACATTGACTAGAGTGAGGCATGTTTCAGAGTTGAAGAAAAATCTAATTTCCTTAAGTGCCTTGGATTCAACTGGGTGTCGGTATTTTTAAGAATGTAGAGTTCTGAAAATTGTTCGAGGTGCATTGGTGATAATGAAAGGAATCAAGCACAGTGGCCTATATGAGCTTCAAGGTGAGATAGCAATGGAATTCGCTGCGGAGACATCAGATGCATCTGTTCGATAGTCTGAATTGTGGCATATGCGTTTAGGGCATATTAACGAAAAAAGTCTGAAGGTTCTAAGTGAAAGGAATTTGTTATGTGGTTATGTTGCTAATTAATTGAATGTATGTAGGTGCTGTGATTTAAATCAACAGCGGAAAGTGCAGCTCAGTGCGATTGTTAGAGAAACCACGGATATTGCAGAATTAATTCACTTAGAAGTTCACAGGTTGTCACGATTTCCTTCGAGGAAGAGTGCTAGATTTATGCTAATAGTTGTAAATGACTACTCGAGAAAGACGTGGGTGTTTGTGCTAAGGCACAAGTTTGATGCTGTTGTCAGGATCACGCATATGCCACAAGTTTGATGCTTCAAGGTGAGATAGCGATGGAATTCGCTGCGGAGACATCAGATGCATCTGGTCGATAGTCTGAATTGTGGCATATGCGTTTGGGGCATATTAACGAAAAAAGTCTGAAGGTTCTAAGTGAAAAGAATTTGTTATGTGGTTATGTTGCTAATTAATTGAATGTATGTAGGTGTTGTGATTTAAATCAACAGCGGAAAGTGCAGCCTCGGCGATTGTTAGAGAAACCACGGATATTGCAGTAATTAATTCACTTAGAAGTTCACAAAGTGTTGTCACGATTTCCTTCGAGGAAGAGTGCTAGATTTATGCTAATAGTTGTAAATGACTACTCGAGAAAGACGTGGGTGTTTGTGCTAAGGCACAAGTTTGATGCTTTGTCGATCAGTGCAATTAAAAGCTTTGATCGAAAAGGAGACTCGATAAGACGATCAAGCAAAGCGGATTGACAATAGTATGGAGTTTTGCTCGGTACTGTTAAATGAATTATGCATGAAGGAAGGCATAGTGAAACACCGCACTAGTGCTATTAAACCACAACATGTTGCAGAGTTGATGAGCAGAACGTTACTAGAGATGGCTTATAAAATGTTCTCTAGTGTTGGTATGACTAGAAGGTTTCTAGCAGATGCGTTTGATACGGCAAGCTATCTGAAGAATAGATCCCCATTGACTGCAATTGGATGTTGGACTCCCGAAAAAGTGTGATCAAGTAACGTTACTGATTATTCTGTTATTAGAATATTTGATTGTTCATGTTATGTTCGAGTTAGTGATGGTTAGTTCGATGGAAGGGCAAGAAAGTGCATATTTCTAGGTTATGCACAAGGTGAGCGGGGCTATCGGTTGTAGTGCCCGGAATTAAATTCACATATTGTCAATGTAGAGAAGTTACATTTGACGAGTCTCCAAGATTTAGCTAGGAGTGATTTAAGCAAGAAATTCATACGGATCCAATGTTGTTCACCTTGAGGTGGAGTTGCAACCAAAAACTCCTGAGATAGCAGGTACTAGCGGAGTAATCGACACAGATGATGCTTATAGTGAGATGGAGTCAACAGAGCCAACAATTGTTGTAACCGCTAAATTTGACAAGATGTGTATTTGATCTCCTGACATATATGAATGTAATGATGGTTTTTCTTTATTTGCAGTTGAGGAGGTTGTGTCGGAAAATTCTTGTGGAGCAGTTAAAGGTGCAGGTGAAGTTGGTCTTCTGATGAGATCCATGGTTATGACGAAGTTTAAGCGCGACTTGGACTTAGATGATGTCTATGGCAATTGAGCCCATTAGGGCTGTGGGAGAGTAGTAGTGAAATTCTGACGAATCGATCGTGACTTGGCTCAAACATCGAGCCAATATGGAGATTGTTAAAAATATGTCTCGATTTTGAGCCCGTAAAGGAAAGTTTCCTAATTCAAGTAGGTTTTCTATTTTGAATAGATTTCCTAATTGAATGGTTTTCAAGTTGGAAAAGGTTTCCTAATTGGAGAAGGTTTCCTAAAAAGAGGTTTCCTAATTTGGATCCAATTCTTGCCTATAAATAATAAGGGGATGTTATTGGTGAAGATCATTAAAGAAAAGCTTCTGATAGTGAATTACACTCTAAAGATATCTGAGTATTTATAGCGATTAAATCTTGTAGTAAGATTTGTGTATAATTCATTTGTGAGATTAAGATATTATTTCGTGAGTAATTGAGGTTAAACACTACGTGAGTTATTGGAAGTAATTAGGGCTTAGGAAACACTAAGAGTGTTTGAGTGACTCGAGTGTGATTGTAATCTCCATTGTTTCGCTTGATCTATAGTGGAATTCGTTACTGCTCTCCCCATGGACGTAGGTCACTACGACAGAACCACGTAAATCTAGTGTCCGATTTATTTATTTTTTCTGTCTATTTTATTGTTCAATCACTTGTTTCCACAACACATTCAATAACCTCACGCAATCATTTGCAAGACTCAAGAAATTCTTGTCTGGTTTGTAAGAATCCTACCTTACTTTTTTACTAGAATTAAAATTTACATTATTTCAAATATATAGAGTCGTGAAGAGAGCATTAATACGTGAAGCATACTCCCATGACACATTGATAACCTTTACGCTCCTTTTTGGCGGAAAAATGCACTTTCAAAAATATTTTTCTTATTTTTCAGCACTTTCGGTCACTTAGGAAATAGAGTCGATGCAAAATATTTTTTTCAATTAATGAAAAACTATACTGGAATTTAGGAATACAATTTCGTGTTTTAAAAATCATAATTCATCTTGCAGAATACACCTTGAACTCCACTATCACGAGGCCTTCTCAAGTGTCAAATCCAAATGCCTTGTCGATGGACTCGACACCTTGACATCTCCACCCTGGACCTCTGCAACTCAGACCCAAGTCCCAGCTAGTTGGGCATGGGTCCATATTTCAAACTATACAGACTCGGGCCCCATGGATCAGGCTCGAATCCACGACATTTGGACCTCTGCGTCCGAACTGGAGTCCCCGAGGGTCAAACCTTAGTCCTTGGTACTCGAGACTTTTTGTCTCAAAAGTGGACTTTAGAGTTTTCTGAGAACATAGATAAGAAAATGACCACAAAATTTTTTCCAAATACCAATCAAATACACAAAATCAGACTAGTTTTTTTTTTAAGTAATTTTACAGAGAACAATTGTCAAGAGAATTTATTTTCTCTGAAACAAGCAAACTATGAAACTCCTTTGACACTAAGGCTCCGTTCGTTTGGCGGAAAATATTCTCCTTTTGGAAAATATTTTTCCGGAAGTCATTTTCCTGGAAAATGTTTTCCCGGAACATAATTTTCCGGTGTTCGGTGATCAATATGAAAAAGTTTCGAAAATATTTTTCGGCAAGGCCGCGACCGGGCGGCGGCGGCGACCGGCGGCGGGCGGCGGGCGGCGGCGGCGCGACCGGCGCGGCAAGCGGCGGCGGGCGGCGGCGGCAACCTATGCGGCGGCCGGCGACCTTAGTGAAGAAGAAGAAGAAGAAGCTCCGGAAAATGATTTCCGCTTTTGAAGAAGCGGAAGTCATTTTCCATAAACTTAGGCTATTTTGTGAGGAGGGGAAGGAAAATATTTTCCCACGGAAAACGTTTTTCGCCCCCCGAACACCGGAAAATCCGGAAAATATTTTCCGGAAAAATATTTTCCGCCAAACGAACGGAGCCTTAGAGTACTAAAATCTGCTTTCCCTTTTTTATGTCATTTGGAAGCGGAGATTTCCTAAATTACCCCAAGTGCTCTCCTTGTTCTTCTGCTTGTGGCCACTCGGGCGGCCTATGTTTTGGAACACACGATCATAAGTTGGTGCACTCAGGGAGACCATGAGATTTGGGATGACGTGAAAAGTTCCTCGTCAATGAGTGGTCCCCCAACGTTATTTTGGCTTGTGAGCATAATTACCCTTGACAATCAACAACCAGAGCATTTTATTGGACTAATTGGGAAAAATTATTTAAAAAATCCTAAACCTATTACACTTATGTCAATTCAATCCTTAACCTTTCAGTTTTGCCAATTGAGTCCTAATTTTTTTTACTTTTTGTAACAGTCTGAATTTTCGATCCTTTTCCCGGGATTTAAGAAATGAATATTTCGGCCAATGCACTTATAGTGAGATCTCACTCGGGACCCGCGCATTCTCGGGATGCTAACCTTAGGGGTAGGGTCGTTACAGGATTGAGTTCGCACGACCAAAGAACTCGACCTGGGTTCGATCTTCGACCATATGGATTGACGAGGGAATGTTTTGAGCCAACCGAGACCGGTCTACTTGATTGATTGTGTCCGAAGGGAACTAGCGACAGACCCTCACAATTATATGACAACCGAGGTCGTCCCAGGTAGAGTAAACTTAAACGTGATTTGACTTAGTGTCAGTACGGGTCGAGAGCGCGTAATCCCAATGGGCCACCCGTTAGCCAGAGATAAGCTAAAGTCGCGATTGTTCGATTTTAGTCATTTCTTGGAATTCGGGCCTGGGAATCGAGAATTTTGAAAGTGACAATTTTGGACGGCCGATGACTTTTTTGGCTTGGCCAACCTTGGGGCCATCCATTTCTCGCAAAAAATGGATTTCGGTGCCTGGGGCCTAAAATTACTGCTTTGCCCCTGTGGGCACCGAGGCCGGATTCGGAGGCCGTTTGAGGTTATTTTTCGCGGCCAAGGTCATTTTGGGGTGGCCACGCACATTCATAGTCGTTTTGGCCAAAAATTGGAATTTCGACAAAAATTGGAAAAATAATATTATTTTATTCCCGAGACTTTGACGTGGATTTTCGAGGGCTTGCGCGATGAATTTCGCGATTCCGACGCCATATTATGTTGGCCATGCACATATGGAACACGTATGTGTGAAAATTGGAATTTCGGTTCGGGATCGGAAAATTACGATTTTGCCCCTAGGCCTATTTTTGGGTATTCCGAATTTTGGAGATTTTGGAAATTGAATTTGGGGATTAAGTGTGGATAAATATCAGCCCCAAAATATTGGACAAAAACGCCCTTAGATATTTTGGTTTGGAAGAATGTGGACCAAGTGTTTTAGGGGCAAAATTGGAATTAAGAAAAAAATTGGTCAAACCTTGGACCAAATATTTAATTTTTTCTCTCCTCTCTCTCTCTCCTCATTCCCTCTCTTCTCTCGGCAGCCCCCCCCCCCCCCAACAGAGAACTCTCTCCCTCTCTCCCTCACAAAAAATCCTCTCATCTCTCTCTCGGCCTTGGACCGCCGATCATCGCCGGAGCATCGCCGGAGCAAGCCGCCACCGCCGATCGCCGCCGGCCAGCCGTTCCCCCTTGCCGCTCTAGCCGAGTTAGTCTAGAGTTCGGGTAAGTCGCGATCTAATCCCTATTTAGGACGTCGGGTATTTTCGGACTCGTCGGGTATGGTTTAGAGGATTTAGAGGTTGATTAAGGTGTCGATAATGGTTTTTGGTGGTTGATCGTGGTTATTGGTGGCTGATCATGACTATTAGCGGTTGTTGCGGGTTGGATTAGACGTCGGGAAATGAGTTTAGGCGGTTGGAATTCGGTAGAAATCGGTTCGGGTTTGAATCCGTGAGGTTCGGGGTGAATCGCGGATTCACGGTTACTGTACCCGCTCGGTTTGCTATTTTTTTAGAAAATTTTGTAGGCCGAATTTGAGGAAAGTTTCTTCATGAAAGTTGTTTCCAACATCTTGAGGTATAACATATTTTAATTTGGGAATTTTTGGAAATCATTTGATGCCATTCGGAAGTCCATCTTTGGACCGAAATAAAACTGCCCGATTTACTGTTCATCCGACCTTCGGGTCTGTTCGGATTTTTATAAATTTTTCCAGGCCTATTTTCAAAATACTTCCTTCACAAACGTTGTTGGAGACATTCGTGGCTATAACATATAAAAATTTCAAAGCTTTTCAAGGTGATTTGGGTGTTGAAATAAATATATTTTGAGGACAAAATGGTCTGTTGGAGCGAGTTGATTTTCGTCTGACTTCAAGTGACCAAAAGAGGTGTTTCTAGTTGGAACTAAGTTTCGAGTTCTGCACGGAAAATGTTCAGCAAGATGTTTTACGCAACGTGTCCAAATTTTAGAATTTTTGGAGTTCGTTTACTATTTACTTAGATGGGATTTCGGTCACTGTTTAGGGTTCGGTTTAGGGGTTTATGTGGCTGTTTTGGGGGCTGAGATGAAGGCTGGTATTTGGTTGTCGTGGGCTGAATATGGCGTGGCTGTGTGCCGTGTGTATGTAGCCGTGAGGTGTGGCGGTGTGGTAGTGTGAATGCGCATTGAATTCGCGTGTTAAATGTGTATGGTCGTGTGGTGTATTTGTATGACGAGAACGTGTGTTTGTGAAGTGTACATGAGATGTGAATTGGTGTGTGGCTATGAATGCGTGTGAGGTGTGTATGTTTGGTAGTGCGACTGTTGACCGTGTGTAAGTGCGGTTTGAGTGGAACGAGGATACGGAAATGTGGAATTGGTTGGAAAGGATCCGTCCTGAGGCGTGTACGTTTACGCGGGACGATGCCGTCCCGACGAGGTGACGATGCCCGGCCCGACGGGGTGACGATGCCCGACGTGGGTCGAAGACCGTTGGCCTGATGCGTTTTACGCGGGCGCGGTAGAAGGAAAGTGTGTGTAGGATTCCGTCCTGAGGCGTGTTCGTTTACGCGGGACGATGCCGTCCCTGACGAGGTGACGATGCCCGGCCCGACGGGATGACGATGCCTGACGAGGTCAGAAGACCGTTGGCCTGATGCGTTTTACGCGGGCGCGGTAGTGGTGGAAAGGTTGAGAATGAGCGGGATTTGGCTTGACATGTGAGGATTGTGAAAGTGATGCATGGTGTGAGTTAGTGTGCGAGTGTGTTTGTATCGCGTGATGCAGTGCGCGATTATGGGGTATATCTGCTAGGCATGGTATGGGACGTGCCCAAGTAGGTTTTGCTTTATAATCGAGGCAGCGCGCCGTGATGTACCGCTGTGGTATGATTGGCGTGTGTATTGATATGTGGAAAGTGTGTGATGGCATGTGTGCAAGAATTGTATGTTGGGATTGTGGGCTAATGTGCATGGTGCGTATGCAGAGAGTCCAGGTATGTGTGAATGTTCGATTGCTGGTTGTGTGGTTGTTCGGTTGCGCGTTTGAATGTGTCTGGAATTACGTGATAGCCTAGGTGGGGCTTAGGTTGTGACTTATTGAGATGTGATCTCATGGTTGTTTCAACCAAACCATTTTAGAGCCCCTGCCTGAATGTCGAGATTGAGGTCGACTCGGAGTCGTCAGGTGAGCAGACAGCTGCGGAGGATTGAGGTGGTGATGCCGAGGACAGTGAGTCAGAGTGGACGCCTTCGAGAGGGCGTAGGGGATAGTTCTGGGGAGGAGGATGCGCCTCATTTTTGGATAGTGCTGACCTAGAGAGCTGATCTTGATATTTTGGTGGTTTGGAGTTTATAGTTCGGTGTGCTTATAAATTATTTTGTGGTTTGTATTGGCGGATGATGTAAATATTTGGAAGTGTAATATATGCTTGGTGGTTTGACGATTTGTTCTTTCCTGGTGTTCTCCAATTTTAATGTCCGGGAATTTTTATTGCTTCCGCCGCGAGTTAACTCTGATGGATCGTTGGGTCGGCGACGTTATTCCTGGGACGTCGCACTCTGTTCGACCGGAGGCGGGATGTCGCGGGCTCGACGGGGGTTCGGGGCGTGACACTTTTTGCCAACTGAGTCCATCTTATCAATTTTGAGAAGAATTCGCTGATGTGGATGCCGGTTATCTTACATACACGGCCTGGGCTAACGTGAACAATTTTTAATAATATTTTGATATTATTTTCAAATTTTTTATTTTTTCTTTCTTTCTTTCCTTTTCGTTTTCCTTCTTTACTTTTATTTTTTCTTACCGGTGGCCGGCTAGGGTTGTTGGGCCCTTGCCGGCCACTAGGCGAGGGCTGCCGAAACCCTCGCCGACCGCTGGCAATGGCTGTAATGCCCTTGTCAATCGCAAGTGAGGGTCACAGCCCTTGCCTAAATTCGAGCGAGGCAATTGTGGCCACGGGCGAAGGTGGCCTCGCCTGAGGCCAAAGCGAAGCGGCCTCACCCGCGGCCATAACCTTCGAGCTCAAGCGGCTATGGCCACTAGGGCTTCGAGCAAAGTGTCTATACATGCGATGACCCACAGTACTTGCCCAAATTCGAGCTTGAGGTCAATGGTTATAGCCACGGGCGAGGCCAGCCTCTCTGACCTCAGGCGAGACCGCTTTTGCCCGTGGCCCGCGAGGCTACCTGGCTCGCGGCCGCAATGGCCTCATCCAGATCTAAGCGAGGCTGGGTGAGGGTCCGGTAGCCTTCTGCCAGTGGCCAGCAAGGGCTCGACGACCCTCACCGGCCATTGATAAAAAAAAAAGTAAAGAAGGAAAATAGAAAAAAAGAAAGAAAGAAAATCAAAAAATTCAAAAGATATTAAAATATTATTGAAAATTATCCACGTCGGTACCGGCCGTGTCACGTAAGACGACTAGCGTCCACAACAGTGAAATTCAGCCAAAATTAACCGGAAAGACTCAATTGGCAAAATATGAAAATGTTTATGATTCAATTGAAAAAATTGAAATTTGACAAAAAAATTGGCAAAAAAGTGATAGATTTAGGACATTTTCAACAATGCATGATACCATGTCATCGTGTCATTAGCACATATATGGATGTGGCAACGACTAAGATGCACCGACACGCTATTTGAGCGTCGGAAGCGATGTCCGACACGTGTCGCGTGTCCGACACGCTCCGACACGCTCGGACACGCGGCCGACACGCTCGGACACGCGGACAACGCGTGTCGGAGATCCGACACGAGGTCAACGCGCCGGACACACCGGCGACACGCGAGTCGGGAATCCGACACGCGATTTTCGACACGCACGGGGTTAATTTTACAAATTTCCAAAAATTTAGGAGTCAAAATGTAAATTTATAAAAAAAAGTAAAAAAAGTAAAAAGAAAAGCAGAGAAAGCTCGATTACTTCTGTCTGCCCTAAGCTTCTTTCCTCCGCATAGCTCCTCAAGACCCTTTTCTCCGCTGTGATTGCTTTTCTTGAACGTTTTCTTGCATCTCGCTTTTCGCTGGGTACCGTCTGCTCCCCACCCGCCACCAAATTACCCTTCGGCGCCACCGCTCGAGGCCTACCCAGGGCCTGTGTCGCCGCCGCCTCAACCTCCCTTCGAGGGGTACCAACGATATTTTGCCAGAGGGTATCCTCCGCCGCCGACGTCGCCTCCTCGTTACCCCACCACCACCGTCGCAGCCGACGTCATTCCCCTTTTGCAGTGCCGGTAATGATCACTCTCTTTGTGTAGTTTCAGTCATTTTGCCCCTTTTCTTTTTGTACCTTCAGTATGCTTCTTTTCAAAGAGACCTCTGCCTCCTCTGGTTGTGATCCCCCAGAGGGAGGATTGCAAGTCTGAGAAGTCTAGAATACAAGACATGCTGCCTCTATTATCCGGTTTTGAATAGATATTAACAAATGGTGGCTTGTTTTTACTGTAAATTCATTTTAGGCTCCTTTTTTCTTATTATTTATTTATTTGTGGATTTGAATCAAATTAATTTATCATGTATATATAAAAATTTACTTTTTATATACGTGTTGCAACGTGTCGGAATTCTGTATTTTTGAGAAATAACGTGTTGCGTGTCGTGTCGTGCCGTGTCGCATGTCGCGTGTCGGTTCTACTTAGGGCAACGATCCAGTAATTGGAATTCTTAAAGGTTCGGCCCATGCAGCCAGAAGTGCGAAAATGTATTTCCTCACTGGATTCCACTATAAGAGCACGAGCCTGGTAAAATATGTGTTTCCCACAAGACTCGCCAAAAGTGCAATAGAGTTAAAAACTGATAGCAAAAGCTCACATCAAACTCACAAGAGCACGAGCCTGGTAAAATGAAGTAAAAAAATAACAAATAAGTGAAATCTTGCGATTCGGTTGGGTGTGCGGTGTCTTCCTCCTCTCCCAAGACGTCCATGACCCTCAAGGATTTTGCTTCCACGTTCTAAAACTTGTTTCCCAAGTGTTGAATGTGTTCCGTAAATTTTAAATATAGGTCCCACAGTTTCTATCAATAGGTTTGATTTTTATGATAATCACTTTTTCACGTATGCCAATCCGCTTCTGTCACACATCCAACCATGATCTCCACCACTCTTGTATTGTAGGGATGACTATTTTCACACTTTTCTCGGACATTAACTGGTTTGGCTTCATTCCAGTCACTTCTGCTTAGTGTGAGCTAACCGCTTTAACCACGTGTACGCCAGTCTTTAATGCCACGTGCGAGGCCATAATCCCTCCAACTCGAGATTCAAGGTTGGTTGGCATCATCATAAATGGCCACGTCAATTTTGCATGTGTTAAACCTCCTGCATGTCAAATCTATCCCAATCATGGCATGATCAGGAAATCTCTCAATTGGTATGATATCCTGCTTGATATGATCGATGCCTCACAAAACCAATTTCTTTATCAAAATAGTCAATATCTATTTTGCTTATTTTTAGGTGCAAACACTTTGTAAAAAAAAAAGAAATTGACTGAGGGATCTAAAAAAAAGTGTCAGAAAAGTTCTAAACCTTTTATATTAGTGCCAATTTAGTCCTAAATCTTTTTTTGGTGCCAATTCAATTCTAAACCTTTTGTCTTTGTGCCAATTCAGTCCTTCCGGCTAATTTTGGCTCAATTTTGCTTATGCGAACACCGACCGGCCTACGTGGCACCGCCAGCGATGACGTAGACAATTTTTAATAATATTTTAATATTTTTCGAATTTTTTTCTCTTTTCTTTCTTTTTTTTTTCATTCCCTTTCTTCTTCCTCCAGCCGGTCGTCGGTCTGGCAATCGGCTGGAGGCCCTGCCGGCCACAAGCGAGGCTCGACCCTCGTCGAATGGCCGCGAGGGTAGCCTCACGATGGGCTGGGTGAGGCTCGCCCTCGCCGGCCATGAGGGAGGCCTGACCTCGCCGGATGGCTGCGAGGGCGGCCTCGCGATGGATTGGGTGAGGCTCGCCCTCGCCGGATCTAGTGAGGGTTGAGCCTCGCCGGCCATGGGGGAGGCCCGACCTCGCCGGATGGCTGCGAGGGCGGCCTCGCGATGGATTGGGTGAGGCTCGCCCTCGCCGGAACTGGTGAGGGTTGAGCCTCGCCGGCCATGGGAGAGGCCCGACCTCGCCAGATCCGGCGAAGTCGTGCCTCGCCCAGCCCAACTCGAGGCCACCCTTGCGGCTATCCGGTGAGGGATCAAGCCTCGCATTGGGTTGGGCAACGCTTGCCCTCGCCGGATCCGACGAGGGTCGAGTCTCGCCGGCCGTGGGGGAGGGTCGAGCCTCGCCGAACGTAGTCAGATCCGGTACGGTCGCACCTTGCCCAACCCAGCTCAAGGCCGCCCTCGCGGCCATCCGGCGAGGGCTTGAGCCTCGCGCTGGGCTGGACAAGGCTCGCTCTCGCCAGATCTGGCGAGGGTCGAGCCTCGCCAACCATGGGGGAGGCTCAATCTCTCCAAATCCGGCGAGGTTGCGCATCGCCCAGCCTAGCTCGAGGCCGCCCTTAAGCCATCTGGTGAGGGTCGAGCCTTGCCGGCCATGGGTGAGGCCCAACCTTGTCAGATCTGGTGAGGTCGTGCCTCACCCAGCCGCTGGCGAGGCTCGCCTTCGCCATCGCAGACAAGGACAAGCCTCGCCATTGGCCGGTGGGGCTCGCCGGCCTTGGCCTTCAGTTGGTTGCCGGACTGGCGATTGGCTGGAGGAAGAAGAAAGGGAAGAAAAAAATAATTAAAAAAAAATATTAGCCAAATATTAAAATATTATTAAAAATTGTCCACGTCATCGCCAACGCTGCCATGTAGGCCGGCTGGCGTCCACATCAGCAAAATCCGACCAAAATTAGCTGGAAGGACTGAATTGGCATAAAGATTGAATTGGTACCAAAAAAAAGTTTATGACTAAATTGGCACCAATACAAAAGATTTAGGACTTTTTTGACACTTTTCCCGAGGGATCACCGTATAGCCATTTGAGCAAACAAAGCCATCCATCAGTGGAAGCTTGCGTGGGAACAATTGCTGGCGTGTGCATATGAAACAAAACGAGGCTTTGCAATAATTAGAATTATACTCTTAACCGTCGAAGGATTTATGCTTGTTCGATTATCCATGCATGTAGTTACTGTCGTATACATATGCCGACACTACTGCTTTATATTCTAATTTTTAACACGTCGACATCGTATGGTTTCATTCGTCAGTAACTCTATTGTCCTTTCCCCAACAAATATAAAAATTGTCTGCACACGGATTTTCATAGAGAATTTTTTATTAATCCCACATCAATCCGTAGAGAACTTATATCGATGATGACGTTGGATAGAGACTTGAATACCAACAAGTATAGGCATAAAATGTATTTTTCTTAATAAAAATAGGGAGATGCAATTCCTTATTCGGTCAAAATATGATTATCAAAATGATGTGACAATCGGTCGTTGGCCTATTTTAACTTTTAAATATAATTTAACTAAATTATACACAAATGAGAACATAAAATCTTAATCCCACAACATGAGTTTTCTTTGTTGTTGATATGCAAATCTTCATTGGTAAACCTTGATTTATTTGGTCAACTGGAAAAACCCTTAGTACAATAAATTGCTTATATCTGAAACTATTATGTGTTGATCCAACCCCATAAGGGATGGCCAAGCAGTACAACGATTAGGATTTTGCTTCCAAAAGTGGTAATTATTTGGGTTTGATTCCTACTTTGCTCCATTACTTTAGGTTCGGCCACCAAAAATATTCTTGCAAATCCTGTATCCTGACGTGGATGCATGATTTGTCTTGTTCGAATTAAAAAGTTAGACCTAAATTATCCGGTGAAAGGTTAGCCACGACACTATATGATTTTCACACCTTACCACATATGAATGATCTTGTATATCCTTACCACATATTACCTAATGCTTTTGGCTAGGTTAGATAAATCCTCTAACCTAGTGCCAAAGTCCGATTCGGACATGTTTAATTATTGGATTAGGTTCATTTAATTTGGGAATAATTGTACATCTTAAGTTACCCTCTTTACCTCATCATTGGACTCATTCGATACCTCGTATGAACTCCACAATTTTCTTTTCTTTTTCAGTATCTTTTCTCTTCTTTTTCCCCTATTCATGTTTTCTCATTTTGCACCTCTCAAAACTCTCTCTTTCTCTCTCTCTCTCTCTCTCTCTCTCTCTCTCTCTCTCTCTCTCTCTCTCTCCACAAGCACATCACCAATCGCAATTCAACAAGTTTTCCCATTTTCCCCTTTACAACTAGTGTTTTTATTACTCGAGCTGAAGAACTCCTTTACACTAGGAGTACTTAAAATTTTTTTCACCCTTTTTTTTATGTCGCTTGATAAAACTGAAAAGTCGGGATATGAAGATCCAGTCATTGCTCCTTCGGAAGTGGAGATTTCCTAAACTACCCCCCGGCCATGGCATCTCTATATAAATGGGAACTAGTTGCAACTCATGCACATCTCTCCCTAATTCTGCTCTCTCTTTACTATAGTAAAGAAGTTGCTTCAAACATGAAGATGGCCACAAGTGTTCTACTTGTTCTTCTGCTTGTGGTCACTCCGGTGGCCTATGGTGTGGTACACACCATCACAGATTGGTGCACTCAGGGAGACCATCAGGTTTGGGCTGATGGTGAAAAGTTCCTCGTCAACGATATCCTCGGTAATGACTTATATATTCGCCCATCCAACTTCATGCCTAATCTAATTCTTGCCAAGAAAGTTTTTATATTTTGTGACCAGAATAATCCTCGTCAATCGAAAGAGTTGTGCACGTAATACGTGTACAATCTGACACACTGATGTCTCTAAATGAGATCATGTTATTGGATTGATTGTTCATGATACCATGTCATCTTGTGAATGGTATATATGGATGTAGCAGCCATTTGCTAGAAATCTAGAATAGCTTATACACGTCACCTTGAAACGACATATTAGTCTGCTCTCAAACTTTTTACTGTCAGTTCAATCAATTATTTTTAATGCAAAAACAACCAATTGAAAGCTAATATCACGTTTCTGTCGATAAAAGAACGATACTCTTTTTGTCTAGCGATTATTTTTGATAAACTATCCGTGCACCGCCTATTCCATTGTAGACTCGGGTTTAGACTAGGGTTTGAATCAATATAAAGATGAATTTGAAAAGAAACAAAGAATATATGCCGAAAGACTTTCTGGGTCAACCTTGTATTAAACACTAATGGAAACAAAAACCTGACTATGATCATTGTTTTAGTGTTCGAATACGAGGTAGGCCACAAGGTGGAACATGGTGAACAGAGAAGATTACGAGAGCTGCAGGAAACGCAATGCGCTAAAATCCTACGATGGAGGCAAGACAAACATTACGCTGAGCACGCCGGGCTTGATCTACTTCACGTGTCCGTCCTCTGGCCTTTGCGAAAAAGGCATGAAGATGGCAATCCAAGTCGAGGAAGTTGCGACTACAAGTAACAGACCCTGCCGTTTTTGTTGCCCTCCACTCTGTTGATTCCAATGGCAATTCACGAATTAAGGAAGAGTCTCTGTTTGTACCATTTGGAGACATGGTTCATGTGTAATTTGGGCAGCCTTCGTCAATGAAATAAATGTACTGTTGTGTCTAGCTTTAAACCCTTAATTATCATTATTCACCTCTATAATTTTTCTTTGATGAAAAAGGAATTTGACTTGAGTATCATTGTTATCTAGAAGGATATTATAATTCAAGGAGGCCTAAAAATGATACATAAAAGACCCTAAAATGTCGTTTTTCTTAAGCGCGTAAAATATCTATAGGGCAAGTTATTCTTCAGTGTACAATCGTGGAAGCTGTATTTGAAATAAAGTAAAAAATCTATGCAAGAAATTCAATAAACCATATTGGGGAAAAAAAAAAAAGGAAACTGTACGTTGAGACCTTGGCATCAAAGTGAAACGCATACGTTGGAAAGAGATGCCAAAGAGGGTCATGTGATTTTGAGCAAAGGCAAACAAATTTGATTTTTTCTTTTCAGCCAAAAGACCAACGAAAAAGCTTCCACTCCTTCAATTGATGTCCTCATGATCTACAAGTTGTTCACCATCTTTTGATCGGTCCAAACTTTAACGACCCATCGTCCTACAGCTTATTTACCTTCTATAAAGGTCCTTCCAAACTTGGATACATTTCCTGTGGAATAGCTTGTTCTATTTCTGTGGTGTTCTCTTTCTATAGAGGCAAAGTGGCAAAATTGTCAAAAAAGTCATAAACCAATTAAACTTTTGTTAATTCAGCCCTAAACCTTTTAATTTTACTAATTGAGTCATAAATTTTTAAAGTTTTGCCAATTGGGTCCATCCGACCAATTTTAGCTAGATATTGATGACGTAAACGCTGGCTGTCCTACATGGTACGGTTAGCGCTGACGTGAACATTTTTAGTAATATCTTAATTTTTTTCAAATTATTTATTTATTTTTTCTTTTATTTTCCTTTTTTTCTTTTATTTGCTTTTTTTTTTACACCTCTAGCTGGCCACTAACCATCGCCAGCCATAGGCAAGGGCCAACGACCCTTGCTTGGTCTAGGCGAGGGCATTGCGGCCCTCACTAGCCTCGACATAATTAGAGTTAGCAATGTCGAAGTAGATGGATAAATCTAGTCAACGTGGCTGTCCACGTCAGGAAGATTTTGTGAACGTAATGGTACGATATTGTTCGATGGCCAAGTCAACTGGATTTGGCTGGATTTGATGTCGGGGGACTTGATCACAAACATTTTCAAAGGTAGAAGGGCTTGATCAGACAAATTAAAAATATAAAGATAGGATTCTAAGGATTGGATTCGAAAAAACGTGAAATTGTAAAGAATGAAAAGTTCAACTTTCCTATTGCAATCTCAAAACCTCAATGGACACAGAAGTCGATGAGGCATCATTGAAAAGGCTAAAAGAATACATATGCAAACAGGGAGTGACTCATATTTCGGTACTTGAAGAAAATTTATCAAATGCATAGAGGGAATATGAAATTATTGTTCTGATGAGAAGCTCATATTATTTCACAATTAGCTCCTTGAATCTTGGTGACTGAAGTTATGTTAATTAAGTTTGGCATGAAATGGTCCAACTCATTAGTTTTTGATTTATTCATGTAAAATAAGATACGATAATCCTACTATGATAAATAAAAAGGGAAGAGATGTAAGTCTGATATATCAATTCAAAAAAAACTTTTTTTCCTTGAAAAGTGAGTAAAGTTCATTAAAACACAACGAACCTACCGTAAGCTGATCTATAGTTTTCATTTGAATATATTAAACTATTTGGTTTGTGTGCTTCAAGTACATATCAAATACATCTAGTAACCATGTTCAAAAATAGTGAAATTGTCGGTTCGATCTCAATTATCAAAATGATAAAGGAAATCTAACAGTCTAGATTTTAGTTTCTTAAATAGGTAAGTACTAAACCAAGGATGTACATGGTCAAATTTGTAGAGTAAATCAATCCGAACGAACCTACCATTAATTCTATCTCAGGTATGAGAACCGATTAGAGGCAAAATATGCAAGTGAATCCACAACAATAATGAGAATGTCCATTTTCTAATTTGCTTTAGCATGTACAACTAGGGGTGAGCATGGTTCTAGAGTAAAACTTGAAACCTGAGAATCAGATTGGTAGGAATCTGTTTCCCGTTCCAAGGTATGCAGAGTCGGTTTCAGATTCCAAAAAAATTAGAAACCTATTTCAATGGGTAAGTTCTAGATTCTAGATAGAACTTGTAGGGAATCTGAAACCGCTCACTCCTATGTACAACACCATGGTCGTACTCTTTTTTTTTTTATTAATTAAGGTGCAACAAGTTATAATAATTCTACTATGATAAAAAAATGAAAAGGAAAGAGATTCACACCTTACCCATTAAAACACAACAAAAACCAAGAAATGTAACCCCACCTTAAACCGATCTATAACTTTCATTCATGTATAGTAAACCGTTAGGTTTATGTGCTTTAAGTGCTAATTGGATGCATCTAGTAACCATGTTCAACGCTGCGAAATTGTTGTCCGTGATCTCATTTATCAGCATGATAAAATATTCTAACGGCCTAGATTTCTAGTTTTCTTGAATAGGTAAGTACTAAACCAAGGTATGCATAGTCAAGTTTGTAGGGTAAACCAATCCCAACAAAACCTGCCATAGATGCAAAATATGTAAGTGTATCCGCAGCAATAATGAGGATGACCAGCATTTTGAATATTTATACACCCTTAAACTTTTGGTGCTTTACACCTTCACCTATGTCAAATTCTACTCTCTCCTTATGGTCACACTAATTGGCTCTCCTCCCTCAAATGAATAAATTGTTTCCCTTCACCTTTTTATGAGTCTTTTTCTCGGATGTGAGACCTAGTGATGAAAATGAAGCCAAGGATCAGGCATTTCATGTCATCCCAAACCATTTTGGAGAACGACTTTCGACACATCTCTCACATGAATCCCCAATGCACACAAAAGATCGGATCAATGATCTACCAGAACAGGCCCTCATCCCCGATAAGCATCTCTATCTCTCACACACACACAAGTACCGAATGGCGGCTCTCCTCTCATTTGCTATTTTCTTTTGCCCTGGGCAGAAGGAAAATGTGAGGACGAAAGGATAACCTCACTCTTTCTCCCACCGGTTAAAAGCATGCCAGGACTACTTCGAAAAAAGAGTTTCCAGCATAGGAAAACCATCGGTCGCCTGAATTATTGTTCTCATGAAAAGAAGAGGCAGTGGAGTTCGATACTACTCTTTCCCATGAAGGAAAGATTAATGAAATGACCAAGGAGTTTTTATCGCGCCATGTTTTTCTTTGACGAATTTGTTGTGCCCTATGGACACCATATTGGAATCCATTATAATCACGAATCAATAAAATGTGATCAGATTGCTTTGTTTGTACGTACCTTTTCTAATCCAGGTAAACCATAAAAAGTGACTTCAAAAGCATCACTTCGCATATCATTCTCAGATAAGTTGCAATAAGAAAGGACGTCATTCCGCCAACCTGAACTTGCTGGTTTCAAAATAACTTTCAAGCCTGCGGACGATAGAAATTCTTGCACCATGTGGAACGAAGTTCTTGGAGTCCAACACCCCATCACAATCGAACTCCAGAGGGAGGCGGAATTTGAACCCGCGCAGTTCGAAAAAAATCCTTTAATGGATTATTGGTCGAGGGAAATTCTTTATCATGTATAAAGCCAACCCGTGCTCCTGTTGCGACGAAGAATCATATAGGAAGAGATCTTGTAGAAATTGTATAAGAGCTCAATGTACTTATAATCGAATAAAAAGTGTACTGTAGTTCCATGAAGGATACATCTTCTTCTTTTACCTTATTAGAGATCTTGTATTGTGCTTTATCTTCCACTTAGATGTGCTCTCGTTCATGAAGTATAACCGAGTCTCACTTTCATAATAAGCAAAAGCAATAAGGGAAGTCCATTGGATTTTGGTCTCCAAAGAAGGTGATTCGGTCATGATTCGATCTTAGTGAGGGTTATCAATCTTCCTTTTTGTTGTAATAAAGCGTCATCAATCTTATTTTGATATTTTTGTCATCTAATTACCCAATAGTCGTTATAATTAGTATCATATACAAATGTGATTTCAACGTCTTTCTCTATGTCTCGCAAATGAGAAATCTTCCATTCTTGCTTGGCTTACTATGCATGATCGATTGGCCACCAACAAGACAGGTTGCTTAAGCGGAACAAGCAGGCCTCCTCTCTCTGCTGCCTCTGTAATTTCTCTGATGAAGATAGGAATCATCTGGTTTTTGGACGTTCTTGTCTTTGCAAATCTATACTCATGGAGCACGTCAAATCAAGAGTACCTTGGCCTCATTCTTGTGCCGGGATGTTTTGTTGAGACTTCTTAATTCCTCAAACATAGTTTCTCGTTTGGCGGTCGGCCGATGCTTTTAATTACATTTAGATTTGGTGCTCTTATTTTGTTTTCTGGCGATACATTTAACTTTCAATAACGTAATAAATACATCTTCTTCATATCTTTGATTGTCTATCTACCTCATTTTTATAAAGTTTAAAAGAATCAAGAGAATTCTGAGAAAAATATTTTATACAACTAATACATTTTCCATGCGCTGAGTACATGTATTTATACAAGAGATTACAAGCCGTTAGAGTTAATCAAATTAAGTTTACAAAATCAATCAAATTGAATTTACAATTCCTTGATCTTAGCACTTGCTTGTTATGTGAGATTCTTCCTTGACTTTAGTACTTGTGTGATTTGATTTGATCTTGATTCCTTGATTTGTGCCATTATCCTTAACACGCCCCTGCAAGATGGCGCTTCCATCGAAGACGCCAATCTTGGGTCGCAAATAACTTAACCGAGGTTTGGATAATGGTTTTGTGAGGGCATCTGCAAGTTGATCTGTGGTTGAGATGTGGGAGACACGGAGAGCTCCACTTGCAGCTAGATCACGAACGAAATGGTAATCTATGGCAATGTGCTTCATTCAAGAGTGAAATACCGGATTTGCATATACATACGTGGCACCAATGTTGTCACAGTATAGAGTTGGAGTAGTGATCGGTTGGATGCCAAGTTCGAATAGCAGATTTCGAACCCATTGTAGTTTTGCTGTGGCGGTAGCAATGGCTCGGTACTCGGCTTCGGTCGAAGATCGGGCAATTGTGCGTTGTTCTCGCACTCCAAGACACTGGATTAGGGCCAAGATAGATGACAAATGTAAAGGTGGATGGTCGGTTGTCACGCCCCGAACCCTACAAGACCGCGATATCCCGCTATGGTCATTATGATGCGACGTCCCAGAATTCGTCGCCGACCCTTTATTTCATCTTTCTTTTTATTACAAGTGCGGAAGCGACAACCACAACCACCTAGACAACAATAACAAATAGAGATTGGTAGGAAAACCATTAACAGAAATCACAACGAAACATCACATTAGTTAATTACTTGATTAACCCTTGGGAACATGTTTACAAGCCCACTTTAGGCACTTCCACAAAAAACCTACAAAAAAATACCAGGCTGGGGTCAATCTACTTCGCCATCAGTGGGTCAGTCAAAAAGTCAGCTTCCGGACAGGTCTCTCATGGACTATCCATATAGAGGGTCGGTGAGTCAAAGTAGGGTGAGTCAGGGTTGTGCTCCGACGGCTCAAAATTTGATAGGTCCTCGGCAACGGGGTCGGGCTCGGGCTCAAGATCCTCTACTGACTTGTCAGGTAGGTTGATCTCCATAGGATCCCATATCTCGTACCCAGGACCCTCTTCCGGAGGACCGTCGAACCCCCTGATAGGCCTAAACAGATCTTCACCATCCTAAACAAACCAAGCCTAGAACCGGTGGGGAACCCAATGAGTCAGTCCCTCATCCACCCAAACTATTGTCCGATGGGGCTTAAAAACGTACAGCTGGTCCGGGAACACGTGCGTGGAAACAACAGTCTCCATGTCCTAAGCTACCCCAAACCGTACCGGGTGCATCGACATGCTAAGGGCCCGAAAAAAAGTTAACAACAACAAATGAGACGAAAGTCTCAATAAGTTAACGGCTTAAGCCCCGCTTAGGAGGCCAACTCGCCTCGGGGTTCCTAGTCAGGCAACCATACATAGTATATAGATCAATCACATGCCGATAGCAATTACAAGCATCCTTACCTCACCTTGGCACACGTGTCATGCATGACCTCAGTCAACCAATATCACAACAATGCATCCAGGACAACTCGTACTCGGAACACATAAAGAGAATTCCCATATATCATGCATCCATACTCGCGCGTGTCTCAATTATAAGGTAAAACCACTCACGCACGTCCCATATCATGCCTAGCAGTATTCACCCCATAATCAAACACTATGCAACATGCATGTTCCATTTATCACGACCCCTCTGGGCCACTACACATCAAGCGATACACAGTGAGATGGTAGTCTTCCAACATGACTGGGCATCATCCCGCCCCGTCGGGCACGGCAATGTCAAACGATCTACAGGATGACGGCATTCCAATACGGCAACATGAAATGATCTACAGTAAGATGGTATCCCGTAAGGAGCATTGAATCCGCCATCGGGCCGCGATTCGGCATCCGAAGTATCGGCTATCCAGATAATCTCCAGGCATTCGATAAAATCGAGCGCGATCTGCAGCAGACCTCAATATATCGGGTATCGTCAAACGATCTACAGCAAGACGGCTTCGACATGTGACCACACGAACACTCAATCATTCAGGCCAATTCTTATCTTTTCAATTAGCCAATGCAAACATGAACTATGTTCGAATCAATGCCACATAACCATTTTCACGTGATTAGATATGCAAACCGTCGCTCAATTTGTAAATCATCAGTTCGAAACACGCTTTTCGTTCTCAAAGCCTCAAATTCCTTTCTCAAACATAATTATAAAATAATTTATTTTTAAAGATTCAAAATCTTTTCTCGAAACATAATCATTCAAATCATTTGGCCATATATGCCAACTTATATGGCGAAATCCAACATTGGCATCACAATTTGTGCATAAAAGAATCACAATTCGATATAAAAAATCATTCGAAAATATTAATATTTAATTTTTGGAATTTGAATATTTTATTAATAAATATTTTATTTTTATTTTTTAAGAATAAAATATTATTATTTAATTCCGAAAATTAATTTAATTAATAAAATAAATAATAATAATAAAAATAATTGATAACTTATCATTGAATACGCGATAGCTTATCAAAAACCCAAAAATAGCCTATTGCGCAAATAATCATAACCTATTGAACATACCGATAACATATCGCTAAAATTCATCGATAACTTATCAATTAAACACCGATAACGTATCACCACATCCAAAGATAACTTATTATCCGCCGATAACTTATCATCAACAATCATCTAATAATCTAACGATAACTTATCACCTAATCCCACTTAACTAGTTAATAAATGGCAAAAGAACACTATAAGTGTCATAACTTGTGTACGGCGCTCACTTTAGTGCCATAACTTTTTTTTGGATCACTTTAGTGCTAAAATTTTTGAAAAACGATCACTTAAGTGCTAAAAATTTTGAAAACGATCACTTAAGTGCCAACTCCGGTGCCGTACACAATTTTTCGCCGGAAATCTGACGTGGCATTTTTTTTTAATTTCAAGCCGACGTGGCTCGCCGGAGTCTGGCCGGAGATTGACACTTAAGTGATCGTTTTTCAAAAATTTTAGCACTTAAATGTTCGTTTTTCAAAAATTTTAGCACTTAAGTGATCGTTTTTCAAAAATTTTAGCACTAAAGTGATCCAAAAAAAGTTATGACACTTAAGTGATCGTTTTTCCTCCGACTTGGCACCAAAGTGATCCGAAAAAAGTTATGGCACCAAAGTGAGCGCTCGTACACAAGTTATGGCACTTATAGTGTCCTTTGCCGTTAATAAATTAATCTAAACTAACCTAAGCAAGTTTAACACCCTAAACATGAGATAAGGGGTTAACTTATTCGTCTAACTACAGCGATGACGCAAGAATGACGGCGGCGGCGCGGCTGTCCGCGATGGTTTCCGGTTTGGGCTCGGCGGAAGGTGGCGAACGAGCACGACAAAAGGGAGCGGCTGCCGGGGCTATTCGGTGGCTGTTTGGGGGCTGTTTTGGGCATGAATAGTGGCTGGTGGCGGCAGCAACAAGAAGCAGAACAAAGAAGCAGCAGAAAGCAGCAGCAGCGAAGCAGGAGCAAAAGCAGCAGCGGCGAAGCAGGAGTAGAAGCAGCAGCGGTGAAGCAGGAGCAAAAGCAACAGCAGCGAAGTAGGAGCAGAAGCAACAGCAGTGAAGCAGAAGCAGAAGCAGCTGCAGTGAAGTAGCGAGGGGCAGAAGCCAACAAGGAAAAGAAGAAAAGAAGAAAAAGAAGATGAGGAGTTGGTGGAGTCAGTGAGGATCAGCGGGAAGTTAGCCGGGGGGGAAGGGAAGAGAGAGAGAGAGAGAGATGGGTTTAATCATTACCCCCCAAAAATCTTTCAATTTCCTTTTTGAAAATTTTCTAAAATTTTGTCCCCCAATTTACCATTTTGTCCTTGGCCTGAGTACCGAATTATGGACCGACTTAACCTTATCGGGCCTTAATGGTTGATCTCCTCGGACGCGAGGCCCAACGGGCTCGACTCGGCTCACTTCCGTTTCTTACGTCAAATTTCTGATTCTTCGATTCTTTTTCGAAATTGGAATTTTCGAGGGCCAATTCGTAAAAATTACAAGGTGACGTCCTATGTCGTGGAGCGTGTTAGATGTAACCCATGAAATATGCTTTCTTTTAAGTACTAGAGAAGTCGCTTAGCAGCAGCCCAATGTGTGATAGTGGGACGTTGCATGAATTGAGATAATTTGTTGAGGAAGAATGCGATGTCGAGTCTTGTGATAGTGAGATATTGATGGGCCCCAATAAGACATCGATACTCACTTGCATTGGTTGCCTCGGCTGAATCATTGGCAGCTAAGTTGATTCCCACTGCCAATGGAGTGCCTACCTCCTTGGCTTTATCCATTTTGTGTTTTTGTAGAATCTCACGGATATACTTATGTTGAGAGAAAAGTATACCCGTCTTGGTTGGGATCACTTCAATGCCAAGGAAGTAATGAAGTGTTCCCAAAAATTTCACAGAGACATGCGTAGACAGTGCTTCAATAAATTTGGCGATGAAAGGGGTGTCATTGCATGTGATGATGAGATCGTCAACGTAGACAAAAAAGAATATTGTAATTGGACCCATGGTGTAAATGAACAAGGATGGATCGGAGCGGGAGCTGCGAAAGCCATGATTGTGTAGGAATTTACTCAATGCAGTATACCATGCCTTTGGCGTTTGTTTTAATCCGTAAATAGCTTTCCTCAATTTGCATACATGGTTTGGTCGAGTCGGATCTATAAGTCCCGGAGGTTGAGTCATGTATACTTCATTCGTGAGATCCCCTTGTAGGAACGCATTGTTGACATCAAGTTGCCGAAGTGACCATCATCTGTTCAATGCAATAGAAAGCACAACACGAATGGTGGTCGGTTTGACAATGGCACTAAAGGTATCCTTGTAGTCAATCCCGGGGCGTTAGTGGAAGCCTTTGGCAATGAGACGCGCTTTATAGCGCTCAATACTGCTGTCAGGTCGGCGTTTAATCTGGAAGATCTACCTACAACCAACAACATTACTGAAATTTGTGTGAGGGGTGAGTTCTCATGTTCCATTGCGCAGCAGCGCATTAAACTCCTCGGACATGGCATGTCGCCATTTGGCATCCTGCAAGGCTTGAGTAACGCATGTTGGTTCAATGGTGTCGGGTAGAGGATGTTTAGTGGTGTGATAATTTGTTTGGGTTTGAAGATGTTATTCCTGGATCGTGTAATCATTGGATGGCTGCGGGTTACTGTTGGTGGAGATGGTGGTAAGGCCGGTTGTGGTGGTGGATTAGAGGATGAGGGAGGTGGATCCGATGGGGTGGGGTTTGTGGTAGACAGTGGTGTGTTATTTTGGTTTGAGTTGGTCTAGGTTTTAGGTAAGGGGTCACTTGTAGGTGGGTTGAGTGGTGGCTGAGGTTGTGATTTGGTTTGAGGATGGTTGTTGGTGGCGTCGGTGCTGCGAATTGGAGAAGCAACTGTTGCGTGGGGAGCAGGCAGCGGGTCAACAGCAATTATAGGAGCTTGCAACTGGATCGGCGTTGGGACAGGAGGCGAGGCTGGACTCGTTTGTTGGGCAGTGATTGGGAGTTGGATCCATGTCGGATTTATAGGTGGAAATGGGTTTGGAGGTGAGGAGTTTGTTATGACATATGGAAAAATGCGTTCGTGGAACACAACGTGACAAGAAGTGTAAACGCGTTTGGTTTGGGGTTCAAAACATTTGTATGCGCTTTGAGAGAGTGAGTAGCCAAGGAATATACACGGACGGGAACGGTTATCAAGCTTGTTTTGGGCATATGGGCGGAGCCACGGATAGTATAAGCATCCGAAAATTCGAAGTTTGAGATAGTTTGGCTTTTGATTAAAGAGTTTTTTATATGGAGATTGATACTGAAGGATTGGGGTGGGTAGTCGATTGATGAGATATGCAGTGGTTTAAAAAGCATAGGACCAAAATGAGGTTAGAAGAGATGCGTTGTGGAGTAAAGTTAAGCCTGTTTCTACAACATGGCGATGTCGCCGTTCAGCACTACCGTTGTGTTGCGGGGTGTAAGGAGAAGTGGTGAAGTGAGAAATATCGTGTGTGGTGAAAAAAGTTTTGAGTTTTAGATACTCACCTCCGCCATCGGAGTAGACAGAGATAATGGGACGTTAAAATTGTTTTTCGACAATTGGTTTAAAAGCACTAAAAAGGGCATACACGTCTGATTTTTTTTGCATAGGATAAAGCCATATGTATTTTGTAAAATGGTCGACAAATGAAATGTAATATTTGAAACCATCAACCAAGGTGTCCAGAGCAAGACCCCAAACGTCGGTGTATAGGAGTTCTAGTGGATTTAACTCGAGAGAGTAGAAACATTGAATGGCAAACGATAACTTTTATTGCATTGGCACGAATCACAATATGATTTGGAAATGGATTTGGACGTAGGACTTATGGGTAATGAAAATGTCCTAACTACATAATTTTGAATAGAGAGATAAGGATATCCCAAATGTCGATGCCAATCGCAATGAGCCGCTTTCTCTCCTATGAACGGCACGGGTTGGTCTTTGTGTGGCCGTAGGGAGAGTGGCATCCGATAAACTCCGTGCCTATGCTTGCTGCGCAACAGCGTCGCTCCCATTCGAAGATCCTTCACCAAAAAGAACATGGCAAAAAATTCAATAGAGGTATTATTTTGGGCACAAAATTTAGAAACGGAAATTAAATTTTGAGTAAGGGATGGTGCACAAAGTGTGTTAGGTAAAACAAAGGTGTCTTCAGGAGACACAAGTTTTGTCGTCCCAACATGTGAAATACTCAAACCTATTTCGTCGCCAATCACAATGTCCTCTGGTCCTTCATACTCCGAGTGGAGAGATAGGTTTGCTAAGTCGTTGGTGACGTGGTGGGACGCTCATGAATCAACAAGCCATTGCGGGGCTGAGTGTGTGGCGGTTGTGTGGTGCACAACAGGTTCGGTATTTGGACAGCCTCGGATACAGTAGCAAGTCTTGGCCGTGTGGCTGTATTTATCGCAAAATTGACATAGAGGCCGAGAGTCATGAAACTGAGATGGGCTGCCCCACTGGGTGAGGTTTCTACATGATTGTTGACTGCCAGAGTTGTTGTGGGCACCATGAGAAGCACCGCATCCGTTTGGACACCGTTCCAGCAAGCAACGGACAAACTAGAACGTGATTTGGTAGTATACTGAGCTGTGACAGGAATGAATTCTGCAGCTTTTTCTTCATGCTTAAGGTAAGTTTCATAAGCGACAAGTTTGTCGTGTAATTCCTCAAATGAAATAGGATTTTCTCTAGCGTGAATTGCAGCAGCTAATTCTTTAAATTCAGGACCAATTCCACATAAGGCATGAATAACAATATCACCATCTTGAAGGGGTGTATCAATAATGGAGAGTTCATCGGCAATACCCTTTAATTCTTGAAGATATTCGGTAACTGACCTCGATTGACGCCAGATTGTGGACAACTGGTCCTTAAGAAACATTACCCGAGAACGAGATTTGTTGGCTTAAAGGTTAGTGAGCTTTTTTAGTGCCTCTTGAGAGGTTTCGCTGAATGCAATCAGCGGCAAAATAGATTCAGAAACTGAGCCGAAAATGGCGGATAACAACAACTGGTCCTGGCAGATCCACAATGTGCATGTTGGACTAGCTGATCCAGACGAATCAAATGACGGACAAGGGTGTGTGCCGATAACAAATCAGAGCAGATCATGCCTGATTAAAATGGCTCGAAGTTGTGCTCGCCAAGAAGGAAAGTTGCCGACTGTGAGCTTCACGGGAAGCTGAACAGTGTTGCCGATGGTGATGAGACCAGTGTCGTCGATGGTGATGACACCGGTTGTGGAAGAGTTGGTGTTGTCACTGGTTGAACTTGACATAGTGGGATCGAAGGTTCGGTTGAGCGAAAAAGCTCTGATACCATATAAAGTTTAAAGAATAGAGAGAATTCTGAGAAAAAGATTTTATACAACTGATACATTTTCCATGTGCTGAGTATATGTATTTATACAAGAGATTACAAGCCGTTAGAGTCAATCAAATTGAATTTACAATCCCTTGATCTTAGCACTTGCTTCTCATGTGAGATTTTTCCTTGACTTTAGTACTTGTGTGATTTGATTTGATCTTGATTCCTTGATTTGTGCCTTTATCCTTAACAATTTTACATTTTTTATACTCCTCAAATAATATATATTTAATAAATTTGGAAATAATAATCGAAAACCTCTATCTTTACCTCACCAGTGATGCAAAACTGTTAAATTTTTCACCTCTATTTTTCAATTGGTTAGTAATAATATATTTGTATAATCCGATAGATACGATTGTTAATATCTTAAATTTCTTTGAATTTTCTTTTTGAAATTTCATCAAAAAACGATGGCAAAAAGATTAATCTTTTCCATGAGATACAGGAAGCATGGTATTCTGAAATTGTTAATGCCATGGTTAAATCATGTAGCTCATCTTTTTCACATCTAACATGTTTTTAAAAAATTCTGTTATTTTCAGTAATACATAATCCACATCGATTTGCTTATTTCAATATAATTTGGGATCTTACCCACATCTCAATTAACAAGACTTAAAGGTTGCTTATTCTTCATTAGTCCAAAGCACTTCTTGACATGTTGTGGTCAAGCCAGGACAGTCCAATCTCCCGAAAAATTTCGGGTCCAAGTCGGGTCGGGAAAAATAAAGGTCCAGATTGGATTTACAGGCTTACATGCCAAGCAACAATGAAATCCATTTCCGCACCCTAATTCATTGTGTATCTGCAATCTTTCGTTCGAGATTGCATAAAAGTAAGACCTTTTCGACTTTCCCATAATCTGCTTTTCGGCTTCCACTGTGGAACTCTTTGCGAGATAGTGATCAGGAGGGCTTCAACCATTCTTGTGGAGTTACATTACGTTTTCTTTGCGGGAGAGGAGGAGACTGAACTGAGATGGAGAATTGGCAGAGGGAGTGAGCTCCGTAGAGAGTAATGATGATGAAGATGGATACGAACTTTGTATTAAACAACAGATGCCATTCATGTGTAGTTTTCCATTGCAAAATCATTTTTCGACTCCTTTAATGGAAGAGACTTTCGACTGAAGTATACTGATACTTCACGTAAGAAATGTGGTACTTTTTATCCTCATGCTTTTTCTAACTAATGTACTATAAATTTATCCAATTAAAACCTTCTATTTCCACAAATTTTATAATCAAGTCTATCCAACATTGAAGTCAACCAAATTCAATTGACATAACCATCGGATGATGCCAAAGTATGATGCGGATAAAATATACTAATGCCCACATGGACGTGTTTGGAGAAATTTAGCCATTCTAAGCAACGTCAGAATAAATTAATAAATTCTAGCCAATGTGGACATTTTATCCATTTATGGACGTACACATTGGGGAAAAAAATTTCGACATCACAGTACGATTTTGCCCGATAGCCAAGCTAGCTGGATTTGGCTAGATTTGGTATCAAGGAGACTTGATTATGAAATTTGTGAAAATAGGACTTAATCAGATAAGTTAAAATTATGAGGATCTGATTAGAAATAATCATGAAATTTTACGGAATGAAAAGTACGACTTTTCCTATTGCAATCTCAAAACCTCAATAGATGCAGAAGTCGATGAGGCATCGTGGAAAAGGTTAAAAGAATACATGCGCAAACAGGGAGCAACTCATACTTTAGTTTTATCACTGGAAGCAAATTTGTCATATGCATAGAGAGAATATGAAATTATTCTTCTTATGAAAAAGCTCATATTATTCCACAATTAGCTCCTTGAGATTGAGTAGCCGTTGAGTAACAAAGTCTGAATCCTGCTGATTCTGGTCGCCCATACAACCATAATTTTGGTTTCCATAAGCAGAGCTTTTCCATTAGAAATAAACTTGTCGTGGGGTTGATTGTCGATCAATTAAGGATATCTCGCAATATTTATATTCCTTGCAAAATAGCCTTTTAAGATGGAATCAATCAATACTTTCTATTTGTGAAATTCGAGCCAGATTACTAGCCATTGCATTCATTCTGAGTAAGCGATAAAGTCTTGATAAAGTTTGATTCCTGACTCGCCTTCAGAACTTAAGTTAGGGTGGATTGTCCTTTCGTTTCCAATTATAAACTGAAATTCTTCAACTGCTATATACAAAGAATGTCACGCCCCGATCCCCATGGGCACGCGTCATCCCATCACGGTCGTTAAGAATGCGACATCCCAGGATTTGTCGCCAACCCAAACTAACAAACTAAAGAGCAGCACACGCGGAAGCAATATCGAACTCTCTATACAACAAACAATTAAATGGGTAGTAAGGAGACAACGGAAACACATCAACAAAGCACTTTTATAAACACATCGTCAAATACAAATGCATAATTACAAGCCTTACTAGAGGTTACTATACAAGAACCACGTATCACAAAAAGAATCGGTGGTTGGTTAGCCTAGCTTCTCTACCAAAAGAAGTACTCAAAAGACGGGGTAACTAGGCCTATCACAAGTCTCCGTGGTACCATGGCGGCGTCTCCGGATCCACTGGTCCACATCCATGGATATCCCAAAATGTCTAGGAGGATCATTCAGGTTCATGGTCGGGGTTCTGAAAGGTTTTGGGATACAACAATGAGAATAAATCTCAATACCTAAGCCACATCATGGTCGGGGTTTTGAAAGGTTTTGAAAGGTTCTGAAAGGTTAAGTCACTACCTAAGCCTCGCTTAGGCTAACGCGTACAGCAGGACAATTCGGAGCATACAATTCAATCAATCAACATGCCACATCAAACATAGACGTCCTTACCTAGCCTTGGCACATGCACACACCCTGCACGTTAGCAAACTGCCACATCATGGCAACCATTCATCGAAACATAATAGCCCGAATCGAGACAAGCACATGCATAGCACACTTAATAGTCCAGACATGCCCAACATTATCTCAAACATGACATTCCATAATGCGGATCATACTCACGAAGTCCAGATTATTAACGGCCGAACCCGCGTAAAGACGCATCAGGTTGTCGGGCTCCCCCGAACCCGCGTAAAATGCATCAGGTTGTCGGGCTTCCGGCGTAACCGGGCATCGTCCCGCTACGTCGGCGACGGCATCGTCCCGCGCCACATGCATCAAGACGGCATTCCATGAGGAGCATTAATCCGACCTCCACCGCGATTGGCATCCAGCCCCTCTAGGCATCCGATAAATCGGGCATCGTCTCGCGTAAAACACATCAAGAAGGGTTATAACCTGCCGCGCCGCGCTTTTTTTGGGACTTTCGGGATTTGCGCGCTAAAGAGGTATTTCCGTATAACGGTCTCTCCTAGATCATACCTCACGTGATAACGGATGGTAATTTCCTATTTAATCTAAGTTTGTGATTTTGGAGTCACCACTAGTCATTATTGGTAGGTATACTAGAAACCTAATCGAGGTACGGGAGAAATACCACGATTCTACAAACTAGAGATTCTGAGTACGAGGACTTGGTTACATTACTGATCCCGAATCAAGATCCCTAACGCCCTTTCGGTACCTAACAACGATACGATGTCTAACGTGTCATGCAAATTTCCGAGGCTTACCCACTAATTCTATCCATTCTAATCGTAGGAAGAAACAATCAGGTATTAAATGTACAATCAATGTCAATCAGATCAATCAATCCTAAATGGTCTCTAAAAATGAAAATCAATCAAAACATCCAAACCCTAATGAAGCTCTAGAAGCTTATTCAATTCATGATTCACATTTTTTTGGGTTTTAGGGTTTTTTAGGGGTTATAACCCTTGAATTTGGGATTTTCTACAAATGCCACTTGGGCACTTCCAAAACTTCAAATCTCACTTTTTATGGTTGGCCACGGTGTTTCTAGACCATTCTGTGAATTTTAAAAAATTTTAAATTTTTTTTTCGGAAATTTCATTAACCGAGAATTGATTTTTATGATTTTCCGAAAGTTTTTATGAATTTTTCAATTTTTTATTGATTTTCTAAATTTTTCACATTTTTTATTTGTATTTTCTGAATTTTCTTATTTTTTTTATGAATTTTCTGAAATTTTTTGAATTTTTATGAATTTTCTAAATTTTTTTATTTTTCTGTGAATTTTCTATTTTTTCTGAATTTTTTTATGTTTTTATGGATTTTTATGAATTTTTTAAGATTTTTTTTAGATTTTTTTTTATTTATTATATATTTTTAAATTTCCCGACGGGAAATGCACCGGACTGCCCCGGTTCAACCCAATTCGGCTTGGCCGAACCAGGCATCACCGGTGCCGGTCGCCGGTTGTCTTCTCCAGCGGATACGGTGCCTAAAACGGCACCGTTTTAGACTTTTTTCATTGGGGCATTTCCCCGAACACCTGGTGTGCACAATTTCAAGTTTAGTGTTTCCGAGGCCGCCGGTTTGAATTGATTTTCGGCGACCTTCCGACGGGTTCATTACCATTCTGGTTGATCCAATGTGAAGACCACGTCACCCCCTATCAAACTAACCTAATCACCTTGCCGTCGGACCTTCGCCGGCTGGCGAAAAATCGATTAGAACAACCTAACCTAACACTGACCTAAAATAACATTACCAGATTTCAAACCATTATCATGCCCGCCCTAGCCGTCTAGATCGCTTCTAATGACTAACAAAACATCAAACAAAGTCAAGGAGGCTAACTTGAATGGCCCTACGGCCACGGCAATGCTCCGGTGATGGTTGGATGAACTCCGGCGAGATGGTTCATGGACAACCGGTTCGGTTTATGCAAGTTTATCCACCAAAATGCAATCAATCAACAAAAAAATGATTAGAAAACTTGTTTCAGACATCAAAGAACTCATAATCATAAAGGAAATTAAATAAGTGGTAATCTTGAAAAACAACTCATTTTCTGGAAATTTAGTGAAATCGTGATTGTGATCAATTTTTACCTTCTTCGTTCGATGATCAGAAGAAATTTTCGAACTGATCCGTGCCTATAGGGTTGTTCCCTGACACTTGCACTTCCACCTGGTGGTCTTGGCCTCGCCGGAAGAGCTCTGGATTGACCGGAAAAGCCTTGATTTCAGACCTTCAAGACCAGCCGATCCGACTGGAACAGTGAAGGGGAGGTTTTGGCCAAACTCCGATTTGCCGGTGCTCCGCCGTCTAGGGCGGCGCCGGACACTCGGGTGGGAACTTCAAACCCTCTCTCTCTAACTTTTCCTCTTTGTTTTCGCCTGTTTCTCTCTCCTCTCTCTCTTTGGCATTTCACCGAACACTTCCTCCTCACAATGTTCAGTTTTTTTCCATTTTTTGTAGCTCGATTCCTGCCCAAATTCAGTTAGAACCGACTTATAATCGGTTGGGATTGATTCACTGGTGCCACCTGGAGATTCTCCAGCTGGCCAAGCCAATTTAAACGTGCTAGATTGACCGAAAGAAGCTCACGAAGTCTTGGGTTTAATTAAGTTTTTTCTGGGTTTTATTGTGACTCAGGTGAGTCGGGTAAGGGAGATGAACAACCCGGGTTGGGTAGGGTTGACCCGGTCGACCCGGCAGACCCGAGTTGATCTAAATTCGCAAATTAAACTCAATTTTGACCCAATTTTCAAAATTAAACCCCAAAATTGAATTCCCCATCATATTCCGAACCCAAATATATGATTTTCCCCAATTTTTGTTATAATTGTGTCCAAGATTTTCACATTTTTGTATTCGGGTTAATAGGTTTTTATTCAATTTGATGTCCTAATGACCTGATTAGGCAAAATTGATGCTAAAATTGAATTACCCACATCTGATTAACCCTAGAAATGATGGTCCCATGGTTCGACAATTTCATATTGGGCACGATTCCCAATTTGGGCTCAAAATTCTTAATTTTCAATTAAATTTTGGGAATTTTTTATTTTTATGTCAAATTGTGCAATTGGACCGACCATTATGTAATTCAAGGTCCCAGAATCATTTGTTGTAAAGACACTATGACTTAAAAATGACTAGAAAAAATTTAATTGCATTTTTTATTCAATTCGGGTTTAATTTGGCCCAATTTTGGGAAAAACATATACCCGATTGAGATTTTTCAAAATTGATGATATATTCATGAAATTGGATTTAAAATAAGACTAATGACTATTTTTATGGAATTTTCTAATTCCATTTGCTATTTTTCTTGATTTTCTCACTTATTTTGACTAAAAGAAATTAAGGAAAAATGTAGACAAATGCCAAAAAAATTATTTTTTGGTTTAGAAGTAGGTTTCTAGGCTTGGCCAAGATTCCTAGTCCTAATTTTGAGATTTTTGAAAATATGAAAAAAAAAAATTGAGCTAAAAATCAAGTATCAACAGCTGCCCCTCTTTGAGATTGAGCTCGTTAGAGGTTGATCTCAAAGACAATGTGACACCTGAGTTTTCAGTCGACTCAATGAACAGGATAAGATGGAAATTTCACAACAACTGATTAGGGATCTTGCTTTTGAAATTCATGATCTAATCCAAAGGTTTTCTTTTCAAGATGTATTTTGAAAGGTTCTTAATAATTGAGGGAGAGAAACTTACCTGTTTGTGAGCGTCTCTTTATTGCTTATCCAAGGGCATGAATTGATGGTGGTGATGATTATGATAGTTATTCTGATTTCGTGGTTTAAGGACGAATCCACAAACTATGAACACCTGAGGCTCCTCGCCCGAGGATTTGGAAATTTGCCTAGTGGTTCCTCACCAAGGACTTTGATTTGCCTAGGGCTCTCGCCTGTAGTGACTTTGGATTTGCCTAGTGGTTCCTCATCGCAGGACTTGGATTTGCCTAGGGGCTCATTGCAGTAGGACTTGAATTTGCTCGCACGTAGGACTTTGAATTTGCCTAAGGGCTCCTCACCGTAGGACTTGAATTTGCCTAGGGGCTCGCATGTAGGACTTTGAATTTGCCTAGGGGCTCCTCGCACGTAGGACTTGAATTTGCCTAAGGGCTCTCCGCCCGGAGACTTGAATTTGCTCAAGGGCTCTCGCCCGTAGGACTTTGAATTTGCCTAGTGGTTCCTCACCAAGAGAACTTGAATTTGCCTAGGGGCTCCTTGTCTGTAGGACTTGGAATTTGGCCAGGGGCTCCTCGCCTGTAGGATTTTGGATTTGCCTAGGGGCTCCTCGCCTGTAAGACTTGAATTTGCCTAGTGGTTCATCACCAGTAGGACTTTGAATTTGCCTAGGGGTTCCTCGCCTGTAGGACTTGAATTTTCGTAGTGGTTCTTCACCAGTAGGATTTGAATTTGCCTAGGGGCTCCTCGCCCGTAGGACTTTGGATTTGCCTAGGGGCTCCTCGCCTGTAGGACTTGAATTTGCCTAGTGGTTCCTCACCAGTAGAACTTGAATTTGCCTAGGGGCTCCTCGCCTGTAGGACTTTGGAAAGACTTCAAACAATGAACGTCTTGACCGTGAGTTACATGATTTTGAGGTTTCACTAACCTTTGTATGGTTTTTTAGTTGACCAAAAACTATTTTGAAAAGTAGTTTTGAAATTAATCAAAACTGTTTGAAGCGTGGTTTTTTTTCTTAGCTTACCACAAACTGTTTGAAAACTTGGTTTTAAGTGGACCAAAAACTTTTGAAAAGTAATTTTGAAATATGCATTCTTTGCATTAACGCATTTCAGACAATCAAATTTCTTTTTCAAGGAATTATTTGAACAAAATGCTTGCAATCTTTCAAGAAATGCTTGAGATGATCGTTTGGAAGACCTTCATTAGAAAGAATTTGTTTCAATCTATGAATTTGGTCTTTTCTTTATTTGATTGAAAGGGGACTGGTCTGATATCCCTCAATTTTATCTCTCTTAACCAATCCTTAGGTGTTCGGAGATGTTCGCAATGTATACAATCCAATTGATCCGATAAGGTCTTTAAAAAGGTTGTAATGTTAGTTTGGTTAATGGCTATTCAAAGGATAGGCATTCTGAGGCCAAGAAAAAGGATTTCATTATATCTGACTTCGGGTCTTCAAGTTAAGAACCTCGAGAACAAGACAAGATATTATTGCATACACTTCTTTGAGTGATGACTTCTTGTCATAAAGTCATGTTTCTACTCTCAACATCTCAATCTGAAGAGTCTTTGGGGAGAGGTTGTATTGTTGGTATTAGGTAGGCTCAAAAGGCTCATTTGTTTGAATTCAGGGTTTTTATTAAATTGGTGATCTTCTTGGCATCACCACCTTTTTCTTTTTTTGCTCATTAGGGGTCTTTCTTTTATGAACATCAGAGTCCCCTAAACATTCATTACAATTTCTTCTCTTTTGCTCATTCTCACTTGTTGTGATCTATTATCTCTCTTGGTCTTTACTTTGCTTTGTCATGACTTTTTTGTCATTTTGAGCTTTCTTTTGAACTCTCTTTTTCTTTCTCATTTTCCTTGGGCATTTGGCCTTGCTTTCACCAGGCACACTGCTTTTTCATGCCCCAGATCCTTTTGCCTTTTATCTTTTTGAATTCTAAGGACTCTATGTCATGCCCTTTTGTTTCTTATCTATTAAAGTGGATCGTATGCTCATGCTCCAGTGTGAAGAGATGATCACCAATTTAGGATTCTGAAATGAATATTTAGACTCAATTGGGTTTTGCCAAAGGTAATGTATTTGGGTATAAGAAATGAAGTGCTCTTTTTCCTTTTGGGATGTCTTGAGCTTCCATATGACTTTATCTGAAGTTATCACGGAAAGATTGATGCGAGAGTATGCAATAGAATCTTTCTTGATCCTATTCTCCATAGTTGTCAATCACAAACCTCCTGATTTGCCCCAATGTGGGGTGGTTCTTAATAGGGTTATCTTGGAAAAAAACTTCTCCAGTGTTTCGGCTCCAATTTGGTTTGCAAGGGGTAAGCATGTGTTTGGGATAATGAAATGACTGCCTTTCATCATTTCAATCCATGTAATCATTGCGAACATCCCCTATTTCCTTCGGATGAGTTTTTCTCACTCACTTCTCCATTTTGACTTTGAGTGTATAGGGGATGTGTGTGGATATGGTTTACCTTTCATCATTTGAAGGTCTTTCCATTCGATTTGATCCAAACTTTTTCTACGAAATTTTTCAACGCCTTTTGTCAAATTATCCCTTTTAGGAAATTTTGATGCTTAGTGCATTTTCAAAGAAAGTGTGTTTCAAAACTTTTGATTTGAAACATTTCTGAGATATTTTCTTTTCAAAACAATGTGTTTTGTTTTGTTCAATTTTAGTGTCATTCCGCTTAGGGAAGAAAAAGTTCAATTTTCTCTTAGAAAGGCAACTTCTTTAACACATGCACTCATGACTTAGGGATACTTGTTTGATCAATCTTATCAAGATCCCTCTTGTTTGCACGTTTTTCTTTGATTCCACTGGGGATTTTTCTTTTGTTGCTCCTTTTTCTTTATCTCCCTAAGGATGATAAAAAGAAAAGCATATTAGGGAATATCAATTGGAAAATAGAATTGGAAGTGATACTTCCCTCTGTTATCTGACTTCTTTGGGAATTCTGAAACCACCGACTGGTTCGGATTCTTTTTGCTTTCTTCTGCAAAATAGATAAACATGTTCATGAAATGCATGGTATGCATGATATGCGTGATATGCACATGTTCTTAAGTGACCCGAATCTTTTCTTGAATGTTCGTCTTCATTTCATGGATAGAAAATCTTGACAGTATCTGCATTTACAAAATAGGCCAGTTCTGTTCCTGCCATATCTACAAGAATCAATGCTCCTCTAGGAAGAACTTTTTTTGACAATGTATTGACCCTTATAATTCGAAGTGAATTTGCCACGAGGATCTAAATTGTTGAAGATGACTTGCTTCACTACTAAATTCTTTGTTTTGAAATGCCTTGGTTTCACTTTTCGGTTAAAGGATTTAGCCACTCGTCTTTGATAGGCTTGTCCATGGCATATAGCTCTTAATCTCTTTTCATCGATCATGTTGAGTTGTTCATATCTTTGTTGAATCCACTCAGTTTTTGAAAGCTTCAATTGGGATAGTATCCTTAATGAAGGAATTTCTGCCTCAACAGGTAGCACTGCTTCCATTCCATAAACCAAGGAAAATGGGGTTGCTCCAGTTGATGTTCGAATTGATGTTCGGTATGCCATCAGAGCATACGGTAACCTTTCATGCCAATCATGATAATTTTCGGCTGTCTTGGCCAGTATCTTCTTGATATTCTTATTTGCCGCTTCAACTGCTCCATTCATTTGTGGACGATATGGAGATAAGTTCAAATGTCGGACGTGAAAGTGTTCAAGTAAGTCATCTACAATCTTGTTGTTTAGATTTGAGCCATTGTCCGTAATTATTGCTTCTGGAACTCCATACCTAGCAATGATGTCTCGCCTAATGAATCTTGCAACATTCTTGGCAGTAACATTCGTGTAGGAGTTTGCGTCAATTCATTTAGTGAAATAGTCAATAGCGATCAGGATAAATCGGTGTCCATTTGAGGCCTTGGGTTTGATTGGACCAATCATATCAATGCCCCATATTGAAAATGGCCATGGCTCGGACATTTGATGTAGCTCGTTTGGCGGTGCATTGATTTTGTCTCCATAAACTTGACATTGATGACAACATCTCACGTGTTGGATGCAATCTGATTCCATTGTCATCCAATAGTAGCCCAACCTCATAATTTTTCGGGCTAGAAGATGTCCATTCATGTGCGGTCCACATTCACCTTCGTGAATTTCTTTCATGATCTGTTCAGCTTCTGTGGCATCCACACATCTTAGTAGGGTTGAATCAAATGATTTCTTGTAGAGGATTTGACCACTGAGGAAGAATTTGTTGGCTATCTTCCTTATAAATTTTCTGTCACTTAATTGGCTTTCTTCAGGAAACTCTCCCGATTGAAGATATCTTTTGATGTCATGATACCATGGTTCATTATCAAATTCTACCTGAACCATCATGCAATGAGCTGGTTGTTCGAGAATATTGATTCTCAATGGTTTTATATCCATACCATCTTCAGCTTGTAGTAAGGATGACAAAGTTGCAAGAGCATCTGCAAAATGATTCTGAGCTCTTGGGAGATAATCGTATGTTACTTCTTCGAAGTTTTCTATCATCTCTTCTAAGTATCTGTGATAAGGAATTAGCTTGGCATCTCGAGTTTGCCATTCACCAGTTGTTTGCAATATGATGAACATAGAATTTCCATATACTTGCAACCTTTGTACCTTCATTGAAAGGGCTAGTTGTAAGCCAAGAATGCATGCCTCGTATTCAGCGACGTTATTGGTGCATGGAAATACCAATTTCACAGATACTGGATAGTGTTGGCCTTCTGGGGAGATCAGTACTGCCCCTATTCCTGATCCAAATAAGTTAGTTGCACCATCAAAATACATTGTCCATTTATTATCGGCCTGTGTTAATATACGATCATCAAGTTGTTCTTTAGGACTGGCAATATTCTGCGAATTTTCTGCCAACATATCTGCTATTGCTCGTCCTTTGATTGACTTTTGGGATGAACTTCTGACGTCAAATTCAGATAACAAGACTTGCCACTTTGCCAATTTCTCGACCAAGGAGGATTTCTCAAGAAGGTACTTGATCGGATCATTCTCAATCACTAGCAAAATTTGGTGATGAAGGGTGTATTGTCTTAATCTGTGTAATACCCAAATCAATGCAACGCACGTCTTCTCGACTGCCGGGTAATTCATTTCTGATGTTGTGAACTTCTTGCTCAAGTAATAAATGGCTTGTTCTTTACCATCATTTGGCCTTCTTTGTACAAGCACCGCTCCTAACGACTCATAGTGAATCGTCAAATATAAGATCAGCGGAACTCCAAGGATTGGTGGTACCAACACTGGCGGGCATACCAGATATTCTTTGATCTTGTCAAAGGCTTGTTGACATTCTGCATCCCACTTCACTTTGGCATTTTATTTCAACAATTTGAAGAATGGTTTAGCAGTCTCAGAAAGCTGATAGATGAAATGGGCAATGTAATTTAATCGCCCCAAGAAGCTTCTCACTTCTTTTACCGTAGAAGGAGTTTTTAAGTCGTATATTGCCTTGATCTTGAAGGGATCTATTTCGATGCCCCTGCTACTGACCACAAACCCTAGCAGTTTGCCGGATTTTGCCCCAAATACATACTTGCCGGGGTTCAACCGCAACTTGTATTTTCTAAGTCTTTCGAACAATTTGCGAAACACCTCAACATGATCTTCTCCTTGTCTGGATTTGCAATCATGTCGTCCACATATACCTCAATTTCTTTGTGCATCATGTCATGGAACAAAGTTACCATTGCCCTTTGATATGTGGCACCGGCATTTTTTAAACCGAAAGGCATCACCTTGTAACAAAATGTGCCCCATGGTGTTATGAAGGACGTCTTCGCCTTATCCTCTTTCTTCATGAGGATTTGATTATATCCTGAAAAATCATCTATGAATGAAAATATTTCAAACCCAGCAGTGCTATCCACTAATACATCGATATGTGGAAGCGGGAAATCATCCTTAGGGCTTGCTTTATTTAAGTCGCGATAATCAACGCACACCCGTACTCGACCATCTTTCTTCATTACGGGTACTATATTGGCAACCCATTCTGGATATGCTACTACTTCAATGAAACCAACTTTGAGCAATTTCATCACTTCTTCTATTTTCTTTGCCAAGTCCGGCTTCGTTCGCCTCAGTTTTTGCTTCTTTGGTGGAATACTTGGATCAATTGGCAAAGCATGTTCAACTATGCTTTGATCAAGGCCTGGCATGTCAACATAAGACCATGCGAATATATCTAGATATTCTCTGAGCAAATATGTAATTCTTTCTGCTTCTGCTGAGGAAAGACTTTCTTCAATCTTAACTTCTTTGGGATTCTCTTCATTACCCAGATTAATAGTGATTCTTTTCTCTAACGTGAGTGGCTTTGATTCTTCATGACGAATCTATTCCTTTCTGACCCATTCCTCATCCTCATTATCCTCTTCAATATCGCAAGTGATCTCCTCGGAAAGATTTGGGCCACATATAAACCTATTATGGATATGCGAATGCTCATGCCTGACATGTAACAAACACGATTAGTAATTGCATACGAATTAAGTAACGCACATGGTCCTATGAAAAACCCTTTTGGAAATTCATTTTGAAACTAATTTTGAAAGAATAAAAAGACAGAGCCAGTCTTCATATCATCAAACTTCCTTGCTCTTAAAATCATTTTCGCAATAAGGAGCAATATAGAAACCTAAAGCCTCAAGCCCCACGAATGAGGATAATGTTCATCATAGGTTTGGTTTTGTTTCTACATGTCCTTAACAAAACATTTGACCATTTTTATTGAATTGAAAAACGAGATTACATCTATATCAAAAGGAATGTAAATTGCAACTGAACTAAAATTGCAAATGAAATCACAAGAAACTTGAAATGGTAATCAACAAAATGCAATGGAAAAAGCTAGTAGCAAAAGTTCAAGAGAATCTTCCTACTCCAGTGCGTAGGTATCTTTTGCCTCAGTTATGATAACGTTGATGGTATTCTCTTCGAATAAACCTGGCAGAATAGATTTTTCCTCTGCATGTAAGTCTTCTTCTTGAAGTAGCTTGGAAGGTCCAGGAAAAGTTTCCTTGATGGGGATCTGATGATACGGAAGCTCTTTAACTTTACCCTTCCATATGGATGGATTAATGATGCGATCACCTCGGCTTCTACGGACTCCAAGGTTCTTTCGACCTCGGTCTTGGCCTCCATAGTGATCTTTGGAGTTATCTGGAATATAACCTACTCCATGTTTCATTCTTGTAACAAGCGGAGTGATAGGTTCTTTGATTCCTTGGGATTGGGATCCAAGACCATTACCGGGAGTAAATCCATACTGGCATAACACCCTTCCAGACATAATGGATGGTGTTGAGAACTCCGGGGATTTTATGATGCAACCGGCAGGAATTTGCACCATTGAGATCATTTCAAAGGAATGATAGCTTGGTTCTTCTTTCACTTCGGGTTCGACATACGGTATTGCACTCTCTTTGTAAGTGGTGAAATCTGTCTCCCCGTGTACAGTGATCATCTTGCCATTAATGACGAACCCGACTTTCTAATGGAGACTTGAAGGAATGGCACCAGCCATATGAATCCAAGGTCTTCCGAGTAACAAGTTGAAAGTCCTCGGAATATCTACTACTTGGAAGTCAATCAGGAAAGGCACAGGGCCTATGTTCACCTCGAGCTCAATATCGCCAATAATGTCTTTCTTCATTCCATCAAACGAACGCACAGTTACCTTAGAAGATTTAATGAGCTCTTTGCTAATCCCCAAGCGATGCAGTGTGCTTAGTGGACACAAATTAAATGCGGAACCATTATCGATCAGCACCCGTGACACCTCCTTGCCCCGGCATTTGACGACGATATACAGGGCTTTATTATGGGAACACCCGTCAATTGGGAAATCTTCATCGAAGAAAGCAATTTGGTCTTTCAGAAGAATAGTGCCAACAAAGTCTTCCAATTGTACTTCATTAATTGTCTCTAGGACGTGTACTTCGTTGAGAAGCTTTATAAGCATCATTTTGTGGCTTTCTGAAGTCTTGAAGACATCCAACAGAGAAATCTGTGCCGGCATCTTTCTTAGCTGTTTAATTACTTCAAATTCGATCGTCTTTATGACCGAAAGCAACTGTTTGACATCTTCTTCGGTTACTCCTTTCTTTTCGTGCTCACTTTTCTTCGGGACATTGCATCTCCCTGATCGGGTTATGACATCGACTTCTTTAGGAGAATAATCCCAAGGTACACAGTTTGAGGGAAAGTGATAATCACAGGTCATGTTTCTTCTTCTTTGATCCTTAGCTGATCAATAGGAAGTTGGATAGTGATTGGTTTGACAGGACCTTCCTCATCCTTATATTTATCTACCTCATCAAGCTTGATTAGAAATGGTGTAATCATGGATACCATGCTTCTATTGGCTTCGTCAGCATCCATTCCACCCCAGCCATCAGGTGTGATCGTTTCGTTCTTGAATGCCCATGAAGGAGGTGTATATTTGACAGGGTAATTATACCGGCCACTATCTTGTCCCAAAAAATCAACAACTTCACCTTGTCTTCATGCTTTTCGAACAAATCGCCTATCACCTCGGCAAGTCTTCTTCTTCTTTTTCTCTTCCCGATCTTCATTCTCCTCAAGATTTAGTTGGCTGATCGGGACCTCGTCCATGCCACCCCATCCGTCCGGTACAATGTCTTCATTTTTGAACGCCCATGGTGGTGGAGTATATTTGACACGGTAATTGTATTTACCGCTGTCTTGACCGAGTAAGTCTACGGTTTCGCCTTCAACGGATGATTTCTGGGTGAAACACCTTTCACCTTGTCAAACTTTTTCTTTCTCTTTTTCATCCACATTTGTTTTATCTTGGAACATTTCCTTCTTAGATAGGGCTTTCTCCTCAAGACTGGTTTTATCGTCCATACCACCCCAACCATCAGGCACAATTACTTCATCTGTGAATGTCCATAGAGGTGGGGTATATTTCACTTGGAAGTTATATTTTCCAGAGTCTTCTCCCAAGTTATCTACGATCTCGCCTTTTAGGAGTACTTCTTGACGAAAGCGGGAATCTCCTAATCGAGAAGCTTTAATCTTAATTTCATATTCATCTTCATCGTCAGACTCGATCACTGTTTCTTCATCCTTGATCATGTTTACTATATTGTGCTCAGGAAGAGGATTCTGATCTACATTTGGCTCAGGCTCTTGGAAGTTCAATATCTTCTTGTCAATGAGCTGTTGAACCTTGTATTTTAGAGTGAGACAATTATCTACATCATGTCCCCTTTCTCCCATGTGATAGGTGCAGGTTTTTGATTCATCGTACCAAGAAAATCTTGCAGGATTGTCTCTCGGTATTTCCTTGGCCACCAAATGCCTTTCTAGAAGCATTGGTAATAGCTTTGATAAGGGTCGGGACAACAGTGTGTATTACCTCATGGGTATTTTCTTTGGCTCGAACTGCTTTGGGTTTTTCCAAGCAACATTTGATTGTTTTGGAAATGATGCTTGATGAGTATTTGGGCTAGAAACCATAGCCACTTCTCGGATGGGCTCTTTGTCTTTTTTCTTAGGGTAAGGCCTTCGTGCTGCTGTTTATTGAGCCTTCTTTTCTTTCAATCCCCATTCAATTCTCTCACCAACCTTTACCAACATGGTGAATGTTTGACAGCCTGATACATGAAGCTTGTCATAATACTCAGTTGGCAATGATTTTAGAAAGAGCTCAAAGAGCTTGTTTTCACTTATGGCGGGCTTTACTTATGAGGCAACAGCTTTCCATCTCTGAGCATAGGCTCTGAACCCTTCATTCTTCCGTTTCTCGGTTCTGACAAGATCCTCTCTAGTTGGGAGTACTTCAACATTAAACTTGCACTGGCGAAGAAATTCTCCTGTCAAATGATCCCATTTAGTGAAGTCTTTTATGTCGAGAGCTGTGTACCATGCGAGGGCCGCTCCTCTCAAACTATCTTGAAATGTGCTAATAAGAAGTAGCGTGTTGTCTGAATATCTCGCCATCTTACGGAGATAATACTTCAAATGGCTTTTGGGACAACCAGTGCCATCATACTTGCTCACGAACTCTGGTTCCTTATAGTTTTCTGGAACAACCACCTTTGCGTACGGCGAGAACTTGTCAAACCTTTGAAGCTCATGGCCTTGACTTGCTAAGCATTCTTCAATTTTGGCCAATCTCTTGGCCTCTTCTTCATCCTTTGCTTTGGATGTTTTCTTGATTTGATCATCCTCTTCCAAATTTATCATCTCAAGCATAGTCTTTGGAGGATTTTCTTGAACCGGTTCTTTGATTTTGACTGGGTCTTCAATCGGTGTTTCGGTTGCATTTGAAGTTCCCACATTTGGAGTAGTAGGATATTGTCCACGGGATGTAAGAATAAAAGCCTTCATTTCTGCCATCATTGCGACCATTTGGGTCATTTGATTCTCGACTTCAGCTAGTCGAGCATAGGTTTCTTCTTCCGCCATTCTAACTTATAATCAAGTCCGAGGTCTTTTACCTTCCGTCGCTAAACAACCTGCTTTATAAAAAGACCCGATATTAGCATAGCAAAATGATCATGAAACCCTACATCCTTTTAATTGTATGGTTTCATGAGATTGCCAAAGATAAGAAATTCCATACAAGTCTTAACCTTGTATAAAATTCTTCATCAATGTCTTTCTTAAAAAATCATACAATTCAAAGAATTATCTATCATTGGTGATTCCTTTATGTTTTGAAATCGTTATCTGAAATTATCTATGCATGTTTAGAAAATGATCAATCCATCATTGCATATAAAATTTGAAATTGTTTGACATTATGATTTTAAACTCAAATGGGAATCTAAATCATCCAATCCTAGGCTTCTTGCTAGCTAAGACAGCTTCCGCCTTTTGGTATTCTTCCTATTCCTTGGCTCGAGATTCCCATTCTTCGATATCAATCACGACCTCTTCAGGGACTAGGGTTCCACTCTGAGCATGCTTGGAACAATGTATTCTAGGACATACTCATCTACAGGATCTGGTACCACGCTCAACAGGACATATGGCTCAACATCAATTGGACGCTTATTTTCTATCCATTTGATGTATTCTTTAGAGGCCATGCGAATCTTCATGTCTTCTTCCAAGCTTTTTGGCCATTCGATTATTTGTTCGAGTGGGTTATCCAAAGATAGGATGATCTTGTGAATTTTGGCTTAAAGGATATTCTTCTTCTCTTCGGGTATAGTTCCACTTGGGATGTCAAAGGTGAACTCTTCGGGATTCCATACCAGTGGTACTTGCTGAAGTATCCCGAATTGTCTAATAACCCTTAAAGGACAATAAGCTGCTCCTCCACTCAAACCAAGCAATGGTACCGCATTTCCCTCTCGGCTTGTAATCTTTGCCTTGCTAATCTTTGGCCAATTGATCCGCCATTGGATTTGATCAAGAGTTAAGGCTCTAATGAAATTGGCCCAATCTAAGAAAGATTGTTTGGGTAATTTTCTTTGGAGATGAATATATCGTTCAATTGGATTTATCGCCAAACAAATTTCGCGAATGTTCATGAAACGACTGAACCATAATGACAAAAGACCAGTAGAAGCTTGAAAGATACCCCTCCCACGATTTTGGTATGTGTTTAAGGGAATGATGGTTTGGGCAAGAAGCATATTAGAGAAATCCCACTTAAGACATGCTTGTCTTGTGATCACAGCGACTAAAGGGTCTAATCCCGTTCTGGACACGGGGAATAGAATAAAGCCGAAGAAAGCTAGAATGAATACCCGGGCTGAAGTGTTTCCCATTTCCCTAGGAAGTTTTGAAAAGTTGTCTACTAGGAAGGATAATGGAAATCTACCCGTGTTTGATTTGATTAACTTTTCGATTTTGGAAGTTTTGAGGTTAAGGAATTCGGCTAAAAGGCTCACAGGATTAAGTCTAACGGGTGGCTCTACGACCCTAGATTTAGAATTAATTTCAATAGTGGCTTGATATTCTTCTAATGTTGGTACCAATTAATGTTCTCCAAGTTGGAATGTGGCGGTGGAAATTTCCCAAAAATGCGCCAAAGCTTGGACTAAGCTAACTTGATGTTCCACATGCATAAGTTCGAGAAGGTATCCAAGCCTTTCTTGGACATAAGTTTGGTTGTCCTTCGACATGCCTTTCCACCAAGCAACGAGTTCCTTCCGAGGAATGGGAATTACTTGGATGTCTAGTTTTCCCATTGAGCCTAATCATGCAAAAAGATTTGTTATTAATCACCATGGATTACGAATCAATTTTAATGCCTCCATTTCAATCATATGTCCTTTTGAGGTAAAACAGAGGTAAAGTACACTTGCATGCCTCGAAAGTAATGCAAATGTCATTTTGAGTCCGTTTAAACCTTAAAAGAGCATATAGTTGAGATTATGGACAAATTCAATGTGTGATGTAAATGCCCATTCTGTCATACTCCATTTAGACCATAAAGTCCTAAACTATGGTTTACAACTTCGAATACATTGAAATGAACAAATAAGCACTTGAATTGAATGGAAAATCCGCCATGGACCTATACATTTCATCTAAAAATGAAAGAATGGTCAAATGGAGTATGACGCCCTAATTATGCATTCTAAAATGAAAGGACATTTAGACCAAGCATTGAATGTCATTTAGGCATTTTTTAAAAATGTGCTAACTAACATGCATAATTGTAAAAGAATGGAATGGAACGATACTTGCTTACCATGATATTTTGTTTGGTTTTAGGTATACCAACCACAAAGACAAGCGAATGCAACCAGTGAAGTTTTGACGCCTAAAAGGTAAGAATATGCTAAAGGCTCAAGGTCATCACCTTAATGGATAAGGGATTCCATTCTAATAGGCAATCGGCTCAAAGTAATGAAATATTATTCCACCTCAGTGATCGGTATTGCATTTAAACGATCCCATGAGCAATCGGCTCATAGTTTCGCCTAAACACATACCTCCTAAGGGTAATCTTAAATGTAGCCGGGGTTGGGCCACGGGTGGTGTGTGCTAATGGTGTAGTACTAAAGCAACTTAAAGGCATGCATAGCAATTAATAACCAAACAACACTTCTAAAATTCATTCAAAACATATTCAATCCCAACACCATCCTGCAAAACAAAGGTTAGCAAAGACTACACCCCTTATACCACCCGCCTGCAAAACCATTTAACACTATCGTTAGCGGGACGTACCTAGGATCCTTGCAAACACAAAACACAAGCATATCGTTCTATCTAGGCCTAAGTTCACTTAAAAAACGGTAACTCTCCAGCGGAGTCGCCAAGCCTGTCCCGCCGCGCTTTTTTTGGAGCTTTCGAAATTTGCGCGCTAAGAAGGTATTTCCGTGTAAGGGTCTCTCCCAGACCATACCTCATGTGACAGCAGATGGTAATTTTCTATTTAATCTAAGTTTGTGATTTTGGAGTCGCCACTAGTCATTATTGGTAGGTAGACTAGAAACCTAATCGAGATACGGGAGAAATACCACGATTCTATGAACCAGAGATTATGAGTACGGGGACTTGGTTACATTATTGATCCCGAATCGAGATCCCTAATGCCCTTTCGGTACCTAAGAACGATACGATGTCTAACGTGTCATGCAAATTTCCGAGGCTTACCCACTAATTCTATCGATTCTAATCGCAGGAAGAAATAATCAGGTATTAAATGTACAATTAATGTCAATCAGATCAATCAGTCCTAAATGGTCTCTAAAAATGAAAATCAATCAAAACATCCAAACCCTAATGAAGCTCTAGAAGCGTATTCATTTCATGATTCACATTTTTTTTTTAGGGTTTTAGGGTTTTTTAGGGGTTATAACCCCTGAATTTGGGATTTTCTAAAAATGCCACTTGGGCACTTTCAAAAATTCAAATCTCACTTTTTATGGTTGGCCACGGTGTTTTTGGACCATTCTGTGAATTTTAAAAAATTTTGAATTTTTTTTTCGAAAATTTTATTAACCGAGAATTGACTTTTATGATTTTCCGAAAATTTTTATGAATTTTTCAATTTTTTTATTGATTTTCTAAATTTTTCACATTTTTTATTTGTATTTTCTGAATTTTTTGTATTTTTATGAATTTTCTGAAATTTTTTTATTTTTCTGTGAATTTTCCATTTTTTCTGGAATTTTTCGAATTTCCAATTTTTTTTAATTTTTCTAATTTTTTTATTTTTATGAATTTTTTTATGTTTTTATGGATTTTTATGAATTTTTTTAGATTTTTTATTATTTATTATATATTTTAAAATTTCCCGCCTGGAAACGAATCGGACCGGCCCGGTTCAACCCGGTTCGGCAAGCCGAACCGGGCGTCATTGGCGCCGGTCGCCAGTCGCCGATTGTCTTCTCCGACGGATACGGTGCCCAAAACGGCACCGTTTTAGACTTTTTCCATTGGGGCATTTCCCCGAACACCTGGTGTGAACAATTTCAAGTTTAGTGTTTTCGACGCCGCCGGTTTGGATCGATTTCCGGCGACCTTCCGACGGGTTCATTACCATTCTGGTTGATCCAATGTGAAGACCATGTCATCCCCAATCAAACTAACCTAATCACCTTGCCGTCGGACCTTCGCCGGCCGGCGAAAAACCGATTAGAACAACCTAACCTAACACTGACCTAAAATAACATTTCCAGATTTCAAACCATTATCATACCCGCCCTAGCCGTCTAGATCGCTTCTAATGATTAACAAAACATCAAACAAAGTCAAGGAGGCTAACTTGAATGGCCCTACGGCCACAGCAATGCTCCGGTGATGGTTGGATGAACTCCGGCGAGATGGTTCATGAACAACCTGTTCGGTTTATGCAAGTTTATCCACCAAAATGCAATCAATCAACAAAAAAATGATTAGAAAACTTGTTTCAGACATAAAAGAACTCATAATCATCAAGGAAATTACATAAGTGGTAATCTTGAACAACAACTCATTTTCTGGAAATTTGGTGAAACCGTGACTGTGATCAGTTTTTACCTTCTTCGTTTGATTATCAGAAGAAATTTTCGAACTGATTTGCGCATATAGGGTTGTTCCCTGACACTTGCACTTCTACCTGGTGGTCTTGGCCTCGCCGGTAGAGATCTGGATTGACCGGAAAAGCCTTGATTTCAGACCTTCAAGACCAGCCGATCCGACTGGAACAGTGAAGGGGAGGTTTCGGCCAAACTCCGATTCGTCGGTGCTCCGCCGTCTAGGGCGGCGTCGGACACTCGAGTGGGAACCTCAGACCCTCTCTCTCTAACTTTTCCTCTTTGTTTTCGCCTGTTTCTCTCTCCTCTCTCTCTCTGGCATTTCACCGAATACTTCCTCCTCGCAATGTTCAGTTTTTTTCCATTTTTTGTAGCTCGATTCCCCGCCCAAATTCAGTTAGAACCGACTTATAATCAGTTGGGATTAATTCACTGGTGCCACCTGGAGATTCTCCGGCTGGCCAAGTCAATTTAAACGTGCTAGATTGACCGGGAGAAGCTCATGAAGTCTTGGGTTTAATTCGGTTTTTTTTCCTGGGTTTTATTGTGAGTCGGGTTGACCCGGTTGACCCGGCAGACCAGGGTTGATATAAATTCGCAAATCAAACTCAAATTTGACCCAATTTTCAAAATTAAACCCCGAAATTGAATTCCCAATCATATTCCGAACCCAAATATATGATTTTTCCCAATTTTGTTATAATTGTGTTCAAGATTTTCACATTTTTGTATTCGGGTTAATAGGTTTTTATTCAATTTGATGTCCTAATGACCTGATTAGGAAAAATTGATGCTAAAATTGAATTACCCAATCTGATTAACCCTAGAAATAATGGCCTCATGGTTCGATAATTTCATATTGGGCACGATTCCCAATTTGGGCTCAAAATTCTTAATTTTCAATTAAATTTTGGGGATTTTTTATTTTTATGTCAAATTGTGCAATTGGACCGACCATTATGTAATTCAAGGTCCCAGAATCATTTGTTGTGAAGACATTATGACTTAAAAATGACTAGAAAAAATTTAATTGCATTTTTGGTTCAATTCGGATTTAATTTTGCCCAGTTTTGGGAAAAACATATACCCGATTCAGATTTTTCAAAATTGATGATATATTCATGAAATTGGATTTAAAATAAGACTAATGACTATTTTTATGTAATTTTCTGATTCCATTTGCTATTTTTCTTGATTTTCTCGCTTATTTTGACTAAAAGAAATTAAGGGAAAATGTAGAAAAATGTCAAAAAAATTATTTTTTGGTTTTGAAGTAGGTTTCTAGGCTTGGCCAAGATTCCTAGTCCTAATTTTGAGATTTTTGAAAATATGAAAAAAAAATGAGCTAAAAATCAAGTGTCAACAATAACCCCGCGTAAAATACCTCAGGGTATTAAGTGAGCATACGTGCATTCAATCACTCAACCAATTCTCATCTTAAACCCCGCGTAACACGCCTCAGGGTATTATGGGATCACACGAGCATTCAGCACTCACACCAATTCTCATCTCTCGATTAGCCAATTGTCACCCAATTCATGCTCAACTCACAACCAGCCACACCCTCATATGCAATAACAACATCAAAAAGTTCCTGGGAGAGAGAAATCAAATTTGCACAGAATCGGGCTTAAAATTGGCAATTGCGCAGTACCCTAAACTCTTTGAAATAAATAGTAACTCAACTCTAAAAATTATGAATTTTGGATATGTAATTTGAAACATCTTGATAACATTTTTCATGAAGGACACGAAATCCAATTCCAACTATAAACATCTATTTTTGTCATCCAAAATCAGATCGAAAATTAGCCCACCAGGGCAGGCCGTTCGGCCTTCAAAATCTATTTCAATCAATACCCAAATCTTCTTGGAAAACTCTGAAATTTTTATATATCATAGAAACAAATGTCCTTGACAACTTTCATGAAGGAATTTTGTTGAAAAGTGGTATGGAAAATTTTATAAAAATTCAGAAAGACACGCCGGTCGGGTGAACAGTAAATCCAGCAGAGTGGTGACGATCTGAAAATAGACTCCCAAATACCCCAAAACGATCTCTAAAAATTTCAGATTTAATATATGACATACTTCAAGATGTTAGGGTCAACTTCCACGAGAATGCTTCCTCAAATTCGGTTCACATTGATCTCCACAAAAATAACAAAACAACAGGGCACCTCAGCAATCAATTCCGAGAAACATCTCAGTAGCTACAAATCATCAATCAAGCACAACCAGCCATCAAACCAACTCTAATCAACCCCTAATAAGCCCCTAAACATGTCATTGATAACTCATAATCCTAATTAAGGCTTAGGGAGTACTTACTTGGAGCCTAAGCTTAAAACCAGCAAGATCAGCCCAGCAAGCAGCTGCTGTTCTGGCAGCCGGATGGGAAGAACGATGGTGGCTCCGGTCACGGAGGTCCACGGCTGAGGTGAGCACAAACTGGTGGTCACGGTGAGGGGTGGTGTTGGCTTCGGTGGTGGCTGGTCCGGTGAGGAAAAGGATGGTCGCTCGCTAGATACGAGAAGCAGAACAAGAAGAGGAAGCGAAGAAGAAGCAGCAGCAGCGAAGCAGAAACAAAAGCGGCGAGGAAGGACGGTGCACGGTGGTGGCTGGTCCAACACCAGCTGGTCCGGTCGGCGGTGGCAGCAAGAAGAAGCAGAACGAGGAAGCAGAAGCAAAAGAGCGTACAGAACACCAGTGTGCTGGGATGAAGTTGGGGAAAGAAGTATAACGGGTCCAGAGTTGGTACAACAAACAGTTGAGGCAGTCGAGATAATTTGGGATAGGTTAAAGACAGCTCAGAGCCGTCAGAAAAGTTATGCCGATCGAAGACGGAGACCCTTGGAGTTTCAAGTTGGTGATCATGTATTTCTCAAGGTGTCGCCAATGAAAGGACTGTCCCGATTTGGCAAGAAAGGAAAGCTAAGTCCGAGGTATGTAGGTCCATTTGAGGTTTTGGAAAAGATTGGAGACCTGGCCTATAGACTCGCCTTGCCGCCTAATTTGTCTCAAGTGCATAATGTGTTCCACTTGTCGATGTTGAGAAAGTATGAGCCGGATCCGACCTACGTGCTGAGATATGAAGAAATAGACGTGGACGACAGGGTGTCGTACGTGGAGAGGCTAGTGAGGATTGAAGATAGAAAGGATCGAGTGCTGCGAAATAAGACGATCCCGATGGTCAAAGTAGTTTGGGAACATCATGGAACAGAAGGTGCCACCTGGGAAAGTGAAGAAGCAATGCGACGTCAGCACCCCCATTTGTTTGAGCAGTCGGGTTTGGATTGTAAATTTCGAGGACGAAATTTTTGTAAAGGGGGAAGAATTGTAACATCCTGAATTCGATCCACTTTCGTGATCAATGAAATAGATGTATATTTCTCATTTCATTTTAGTAAGTCTCGCCCGGAACGGATCCTTCTCAGGATACTGACCAATAGGGAAAGGCTAACTAGGAAAACGGTACGTGGACCTAAGAACTCGACCGTGAAACGAACCCGATTTCAAGAAACGACGAGGAAATATTTTGGGCCAACGTGGGCCAATCTAAGGAGGAGACGGATTTGGTTTGACCAACGACATACGGTCGAAACGCGGGTGATTCCGCACGACCGAGAGTACGCGTGGCAAACAATCTAAATCTTATTCCGAACGATTGCGACCCTCGGAACTAGCGATAAATCCTCTCGTTATCTTGGAAATCGAGACCGTCACGACTCGAGTAATCCTAAGTCGATACGCGTAACTCCTAAACAGCCGCCCGTTAGTAAGAGACGCTAAAATCGCATTTGAGCGAAATTGATCGTGGAACTGAGTCCGGACTTGAGTGTCAAATTTCATGGACGTACGCGACTATTTTGCAAGGACAACGTCGTATTAGTGTGGCCAATTATATTTGGGATAGGTATAGTCGAAAAATGAAATTTCGGACCGGGAGTGAAAAATTACCAATTTGCCCCTAGGCCCTAAGTATTAATTCCGAATTTTAGAGGTTTTTAATTGATTTTATTCAACCCTATTGTGCCAAAATTCATTGGACATTGGTGCTCCCATCACTCTTGCTCATTCCCCAAAGTGCCCTTGGATATTTTGGTCTAGAACCCATCTTGGCCATTGATCTTGAATGGATGTGATTGATCTTCAAATTGTGGCCCTTGGATCATCTTGTGAGTGGAGTGGGTAGGGTAGACATTTTGAGTGGGGTAGGCCACCAACCCCCACCAACCCATTTTGGATAAAATCTCTCTCTCTCTCTCTCTCTCTCTCTCTCTCTCTCTCTCTCTCTCTCTCTCCATCACCAACCGGCCAACTCCTCTCTCTCTCATGCCTCACTCTCTTCATTTCCTCTCCCTTGGCCACGTGAGGAATCGCCGGAGCAGCCCCCAAGCCGCCGTCGTCCGCCGGTGCCGAGCACCGCCCGCCGCCGTCCACGCCCCACCTTGCACCACCCCTCACCGTCTCACCCCCTCCTTTCTCTCTCCCATTTTCGCTGTCACCACCACCGTCACCATAATCTCCCCCTTCACCGCCCAGCCCAGTCGGAGCACCATCGCCCGCCGTTCACCGCCGAGCGCCGCCGTGAGTACGTGGGAGCGCCGCCGCTGAACCGGTTTGATCCAGCTGCTGTTCGGCCCGTTTCTCTCCTTGTCCAACCCCCATTTGAAGCCTTAAACGTAGTGAGTGGAAACCCTAACCCTTAATTAGGCTTATGTGCACTTTAGACAAATTTTATGGGTTATTAGGGTATTTTAGGGGTTAATTAGTGGAGGATGATTAGGGCTGACTTTGTGGCTATTTTGGTGGTTTAGTGTGATGATTTAAATGTGGTTTGGTGGTCTAGAATGGGCTGGTTGTTGGCTGAGCATTGCAGACTTGGTTTGGACAATTATGTGGATTAAAATGGGTGCAATGTGCGGGCTGAGTAGTGGCTGATTTGTGGTGATTTAATGGCCTAATGTGATGATTTAAATGTGGTTTGGTGGCCTAGAATGGGCTGGTTGTTGGCTGAGCATTGCGGACTTAGTTTGGATAATTATGTGGATTAAAATGGGTGTAATGTACGGGCTGAGTAGTGGCTGATTTGTGGTGATTTAATGGCCTAATGTGATGATTTGGAAGTGGTTTAGTGGCCTAGAGTGGACTGATTAGTGGCTTGCCATGGTGGAATTTATCGGGCCTTGTTCGACGAAACTGAGGATTAATTGTGAATCGCCGAGTGTGCCTTGATTTGCCTATGTGGTGGCTGATTTGTGTGTGAATTGTGCTTAATTATGCAATGCCATGTTGAGTGCTAGTGTGGCCGATTGATGAGAGGCATTGAGGACCCTAGACTCGAGCAAATTTTAATGGCTTGATTGTGTGATTTTTGTGGGTCAATTATGTGCCGTGGCTATTGTGATTGAATTGATTCATTGGGCATGTTAAGATGTGAATTGAGCATGTTGTGGCATTATTTGAGCATGTGATCACCTAAATCGCTCTGATGCGTGTTACGCGAGGTTCAAATAATAATTGGTGGATTACGCTCATGTGATCACATAAACCCTGAGGCGTCGTTTACGCGGGGTAATGAACCCGTCCTGAGGCATTTAACGCGGGACGATGCCCGGATTACCGAAAGATGGCCAACCTGAGGCGTCCCACACGCGGGTTGTGTCATGAGCCTGATGTGTTTTACGCGGGCCGGAGATCGATCGAAAAGCGATAGACCTTATGCGTTTTACGCGGGCCGGTGATTAAATGGAAAGTTGGCACGTGTGCACGTGTGCAAGTGTGCATTGAATTGTGCAAGCTATATTTATTGTATCTACTGTTATCCTTGGTCATGTTGTTTTATATTGTACGGGTATTTATGTTGCTTCCGCATGTGCATTGTTCTCTGTGTTGGGTTTTGGGTCGGCGACGCGTACTGGGACGTTGCACCAATACGACCGACGAAGGGGTTGTCGCGCGCCGTAGGGTTCGGGGCGTGACAGAAGCTCAAAAACATCCCAAAAGGAACAAGAGCATTTCATTTCTCATCCCAAACACATTATCCTTTGCAAAGCCCAATTAAGCTTGTATATTCATTTCAAACCCAAATTGGTGATTACCTCCTCACATTGGGGAATAGCATGTGATCCACTTTAAGGCATGACAAAGAGTCCTTAGAGCTCAAAAGGTCGAAAGCTAAAAGATTCAAAAGTGTACATGTGATGAGAATTAAGGACATGAAAAAGCAGTGTGCCTGGTAAAAGTAAGGCTGATGCCCAGTGAAAAGTGAGCAAAGAAAAGAAGAAAAAGTATTCAAAAGAAGAATATTAAAAACAAAAGTTATGGAAAGATCAAAGATCACAATAGTTAGAAGTTGAAAAGAAAAGACCATAGTGAGCATCTAGAGAACTCTTATGGTCATGAAAAGATAAAAGATCCCTAGTGAACAAAACAAAAGGTGGTGATGCCAAGAGGATCACCAATTTTACAAAAAACCTGAATCTAAAAACAAATAAGCCTTTTGAGCATACCCAATACCGACATTACAACCTCTCCCCAAAGACTTTTCAGATTGAGATGTTGAGAGCGAAAGTATGATTTCATATCAGAAGCCATCGCTTAAAGAAGTGTGGGCAATCTTGTCTTATCTTATCCTCAAGGTTCTTAACATGTAGACCCGAAGCAAATCAGAAGATGATGAAATTCCTTCTTGGCCTCAAAATGCCTATCCTTAGAATAGCCTTTGACCAAGCTTACATTACGATCCTTCAAAAAGACTTTATCGGATCAATCAGATTGTATACATTGCGAATATCTCTGAATACCTGAGGATTGGTTATGAGAGATAGATTGAGAGATATAAAGTGATTTCTGTATCAACGGATGAAAATGAAAGCCCAATTCATAGATTGAGATAAATCATTTCTAATGAAGGTCTTCCAATCGATGATCTTAAGCATTTCTTGAGAAATTTCAAGTTATTTACTCAGATACATCCTTTTTAAGGAAGTTTGATTGTCTAAATGCATTAATACAAGAAATGCGTGTTTTGACATCAAAATGTAAAACATTCAAATATCCCGATTTTTCAAATGGTTCCGGGTCTTTCCTTAAACCCTAACTTTTCAAACGGTTCTGGGTCTTTCCTTAAACCCCGAATTTTCAAACAATTCCAAGTCTTTCGTTAAACCCCGACTTTTCAAACGGTTCTGGGTCTTTCCTTAAACCCCGATTTTTCAAACGGTTACGGCTCTTTCTTAAATCCCGATTTTTCAAATGGTTCCGGATCTTTCCTTAAACTCCGATTTTTCAAACGATTCCGGGTCTTTCCTTAAACCCTAATTTTTCAAATGGTTCTTGGTCTTTCCTTAAATCCCGATTTTTCAAACGGTTCCGGGTCTTTCTTTAAACCCTGATTTTTCAAACGAATCTGAGTCTTTCCTTAAATCCCGATTTTCCACAAAGTTAGTGGGCTTATCCTTAAACCACAAGGTTAATGGGTTTATCCTTAAACCACGTTTTCAAGCCCAGAGTTTTGTCCATCACTATCATCATTCTATACTCTCTGAAATAATCAGCAATAAATCTCTCATAAATGAAAATTGCAAATAAGCAGGTAAGTTCCTTCCTCTCCCTCAGTCATAAGAAGTTCATCAAAAGCACCAAAGTGAAAAATTGGATTGGGACAAGAATTTTTAAGCAAGATCCCTGATCAATTGTTGTGAAAGTTTCATTTGTCTTTTCAATTGAGTCGACTGGAATTCAGGTGTCACCTTATCTTCGAGATCAACCTCAAACGAGCTTACTCTCAAAGAGGTACAGTTGTTAACACTTGATATTTTGGTCAAATTTTCAATTTTACATAAAAATCATAAAATTAGAATTATGAACCTTGGCCATACTTAGGAACCTATTTCTAAACAAAAAAATAATTTTTTTAGATTTTTCTTCAATTTTTCCTTAATTTCTTTTGGTCAAAAATGGGAGGAAAATCAAGAAAAATACTAAATGAAGTCCAAAAATTTTCCAAAAATAGTCATTAGTCTTATTTAATTCAAATTTCAATCCCACGGCTTCAATTTTACAAAATTTCATTTAAGGATATGTGTTCCCCAAATTTGGGTAATTTCATATCCTAATTGAACAAAAAATCCAATTAAATCATTTCTAGGCATTTTTAGGCTATAGTGTCTTCACAACAATTCATTATGGGACCTTGAATTTCATATTGGTTGGTCCAATTTCACAATTTGATGAAAATACCAAAAAACGCCTCAAATTTAATTTGAAATTAGGGATTTTATGACTCAAATTGGGGATTTCATTCAATTGGTCATATTTGAGTAAAGCTGATACCTTCCCTAAGGGTAATCAACCGTGGAGAATCCAATTTTGACTTTAAATTAGCAAAATTAGGTGATTTAGACCTCCAATTGAGTGAAAACCTATTTGACCCAAATTCAAATTTAGGGTTTTTTAGCTTAATTGAGAAAAAAATTCAAAGTGATCCCATATTTTGAAATAAAAGTGTCAAGGAATTGAAATTTGGGGTCAAAATTGGGTCCAATTTGCAATTTTAGACCAATCCGGGTCTGCCAAGTCGGTCAGATCCAACCCGACTCGACCCGAGTTAGCTTCTTCCTCACCCGACTCAAGAACGCACGGGAAATGGAAGGAAAAGCTGAGTTGGCCCTCCTATTCACCGACTGAAATCTCCCACATAAGCACGTGAAAAACAACGATGGACAGCCAGCTATCACCGGAGATTCGTTATAACGGCCTATGGAGTTGGTTAGAGGCCGGGAACAGCCCAGGGAAGAGAACAAAAGAGGCGGGAGAAAGGGGAGAGGGCAGAGAAGTTGTTTGTGAAAATTCCAAAGAGAGAGAGAGAGAGAGAGAAAACTAGAGAGAGAGAAATCGAGAGCAGCAAAGAGTTGAGGTCCCCCTAGCCGAGTGACATGCGCCATCCCGATGGGAAAGGGCGCTGGCAAATCATCCATTTAGGTGACCTCCTCCTTCATTCACCCAGCGGAAGTCTGATCAGGAACGCCTGAAACTCGGCTCTGATCTCCACATCGGGGAATTTCCCGGCTAGGTCAAACCCTGAGGTTGATAGAGCAGGTGTAGGAGAACCAAGCCATAGCCTCCCGGTGAATCGAAATTTCCGTTTTGATCGCCAGCGACGAAGGTAAACTTCCTTCCCACCCGTATACCAACTGTTTGTTAAAATGCCCAAGTGATTGACCGAACCATTACTTGATTGATTCAGTGATTTGCTTGCTGTTTTAGTGATTATTGGATCCATGTTTGCATTTCTAATCAATTGTTTGCTTGTTCTATGCATTTCGGATCGTATTTTTGCACATTCATCGAGTCGGCCCCCATAACCATCTTCATCGGAGCTTCTGAACTTCGCCGGAGTACATTCCTACGGCCAATGGCCGTCCAAGTTAGTCCTCTATGATCCTTTTGATGTGTAAATCCATGTTTTGATTGCTAAATTGATTGGTTAGTTCAAGATTTGTTGTAGTTAGTAGGATTGTTCTTGTTAGGATAGCTTCGGGCCTAGTCTTTCTAGCCTAGAAACCGCCAGCCAACTAGCGGCCGGCGGTGGTCTGGTGGTGACTAGTAGGTAAAGGGTGATGGGGCAATGCCTTAGGATCATTGGTGGTGGCCGGAGCGCCGGCGAAGGTCATCTGAGAGAGGACCAAAGTCACGGTGAGGAAAATGAATATTAAGCTCAAGTGAACTCAAAGTGTTTGATAAAATGCCTGAGAGAAGAAATAGTGAAACAGCACTATTTTGGCACCATCCTCGCCGGAGGATGACCGAAGACCAATCAAGCTGGTCCAACACAGTTGAGCCGGTTTGAACCGGTCCGATTTATTCTCAGGGACATAAATAATAAAAAATGAAAAACGAAAAGAAAAAATCATAAAAATAATTTTAAAAAGAAAAAAGTCAGAAAATTTTAGAAAAAATAGGAAAAAAATAAAAAAAAATTCAGAAAATTAGAAATTTCGAAAATTATTAGAAATTAGAAAAATTCATAAAAAATACATAAAAACATAAAAAAAATTTGAGAAAATCTTAGAAAATTCATAAAAATGGAAAAATTTAAAAAATAAAAATAAAAAATAGAAAAATTCAGAAAATAAAAAAATGGAAAATATAGACTTCTGGAAGTAGGAAAATCAAATAAAGAATTTTTCAAAAAAAAATTCAAAAAATTGCAAAATGGCTCAGGACACTTGTGGCCACCCCTTTTGAATGATATTAGAATTTTTAGGGATGCACAAGTTGTTATTTTGGAAAATTTCCTAGTTTAGGGTTAAAAAGGGGCTTAACCCCTAAAAAACCCTAAAAGGGGCTTAACCCCTAAAAGACCCTAAAACCCCTAAAAAAAGCACAACCCCTAAATATGAACAAGCCTTTAGGGCTTCACTAGACCTTGATTGTTTTGATTGATTTTCCTTTTTTAGGGATGATATTAGAATTGTTGTTTGTGATTTGAATTGATTGTGCTTTTCATGATTGGTTGATTCCTCCTTGTTTAGGATGGTTAGGATTAGCGGATAAGTCTCGAGAAATTGCATGCTACACTAGACACTTCAAATAGAGTTAGGTACCAAAAGGGCGTTAGGGATTTCGACATCGAAGTCATTACGTAACCAAGTCCCCCTACCCATGATATCTCTGGTTCATAGAAATCGAGATGGCTCTCCTGTGACACCCCAGAACGTCACGTGCGATACGTGTCTTTATCAAATTTTTTTTTATTTATAATTATTAAAACATGCGGAAGCATAATAAGGCATTCACACCATTCCCAAACATGTATACTAAAATACATATGCATCTTTTTATAAATATTAACATCAATTTTACAATACAACATTCGCCAAAAAACAAAATACATCATTACTGGGAAAGATCAGAGTCGCCTAACTTCAGCACTTAACTACTTCGCCCAAAAGCTTGCCTGTACACTGACGGACCAACAACTACGGGTCAACGACTTCACCCGACGACATGCCATCGTCGCCAAACCCTAGAGGACCATCGAAGCCTCTAAGCGGTCCAACTAACTCGCCCTCGATATTCACATACCAAGCTACATAACTATGGATTATATATTATGGTAACCCCACGTCGACCCATAAAACGGTCGTACACCTAGTATAAACCACCGGTGATCCAGGTACAACAACATCTTCATAATTATAATCAAAAAACATAGGAGCTCCAAACCGCGGCGGCGGTGAGGGATCCATCCTACATATATGAAAAATAAAGAGTGAGCCGAGCCCAGTAATTGAAATCTCTAAGTCTAAGATAGAAGATTCACTCACCACTCAACCTAGTATCAACAATAATTATGAGTCCAAGACAGTACAAAATACATGAATAATGATATTACTCTTCCAATCATGACATGTCAGTGAAACAACAATAATACTGCATAAAATCAATCATTCATGTGAAAATGGATGGCATATTATATATCATATATATCACATAATATCTCATCGATTCATATTTGTCATTGGTCAGGACCCATCTCGATTCACGAGACATCTCGACTAACGAGGCATCATCACCACCAAATCATGGGGGACAGAATCATTCATACCCTTTGCCACGCCTCAGCCCATTCATCACGGGTGTCCTCTTTATTAGTGAGGATAAATACACCACTGTATATCCACGTGATTATGGTCGTTTCTTAACATCATACCATGGCAAAGCCATGTCATACCATGACCACAAGAGCCATGTCATCATAGGATTCATATCATTTCAACCTTGTAGAGAACCGTTTTATACAGTAGAACATCTTGCTGACTCTAGAGTCTTATCCATAGCTCATACAACAGAATTCGCTCGGTGGCGAATAGGCCGTGGCAATGGTCTTCATTACTTAACATTAAAGACATACGTAATTAATTACAATGCAAAACATATCACATATTTTCATAATTACAATCGCAAACAACGACATGTCCATTTATTTACAATTCACATAATGTACAAGACAATCAATTAATTATGCACCTTTCAACATGAGAACTTTCCTTTTCTTTTTCACCAAGCCAATATCAATTTAGAAGAGCACTTTTGCAAGTTCTATAACATTTAAATACTACTACTCCATAATTTAGTATCTTATCTAATTTTTTATTTATTTATCTTAATCCCTCTTGATCAAGCTCGCTTTTACCACATATAAAAGCGATCATTTCTATGATTCCTAATTCTTGAAATTAGAAAATTATCCTAGTAAAATTTCTCATTTTATAATTTTACCCCTAATTTTCGATTTTCAACCAATCAAGTCATAATAATTAAATTAAAAACTAACTGATAATATTTTTGTGCTTTAAAACACACAAACATTTTAATTACACTATAGACACCACATATTTACAAAATTTTCAAAACTGCCCACTTTTAATTAATTATTACAAATTGCTCCAATTTTACATAATTAAACATATGACCTAATTAAAAAATTATATCTAAAAACTAACTTAACCACTTATCAAAATGAGATTCCACATGCTGTAATCAGTCCCCAGAACTTCCATTTTTTACAGATTCGCCCCTCAACTTTGGCGGAAGTACAAATTTGCCCCTAAAGCTCATAAACTCATTTTTTTCAACCGGTTTGATTTCCTTTAATTAATAAAACTTAATAACCCACTAATTAACATTAAAAATCATAAATTAATACTGTTCATAGCCTCTCTTTATTCTGTAAAATTTGAAATTCTTCTTTACCAAGACAACAAAATTTACCAAAATACCCTTTTATGCCTAATTTTATCATTTTCCCACATTTCTCATTCAAGATGCAACAAAACATACTAATAATCTCTCAAAGACATCTAGGCATGTAGAGAATTTTCACTACAAAAAAATAAGGATTTAGCCACGAAAATTAGCGACGAATAATTTTTCGTCGCTAATTAGCGACGGAATTTGCGACGAATTTTGCGACGGACAAAATTCCATGGCTAATTTGCAACGGAATTTGCCACGAAAAAAAATTCGTGGCTAATTTGCAACGGAATTAGCGACGAATTTTTTTTCCGTTGCTAATTTGAGACGAAAAAAAATGTCGTCGCTAATTTGCGAAGGAATTTGCCACGAAAAAAAATTCATCGCAAATTTGCGACGAATTTTTTTTCCGTTGCTAATTTTCGACGGAAAAAAATGTCGTCGCTAATTTGCGACGGAATTTTCCACGAAAAAAATCTGTCGCTAATTTGCAACGGAATTTGCGACGAAAAAGTATTTGTTGCTAATTTGCGACGGAGTTAGCGACTTATTTTTTTTCGTCGCTAATTTTGCGACGTAATTTGCAACGAAAAATAAATTCGTCGCTAATATATGTATTGCGTGTCAAATATTTACTAATATATAAATGTAAATTGTTAATAGGATTTTTCAAACTTCAATGTATGGACTACCACCAAATGAGTTTGACCGTTTGTGCGATGAACAATTTGCAGCATGGTTCAAAACATATGTAAGTTGCCTATGGACCAAAACCAAGTTATTAATATTTTATACATCATTTAAATATATATTATTGACTTTTTGTGTGTGACCTTAGGTTCACAGTAATCATGATCAAGTTGAAGAGCAAGGATTGCTATATTATCTGTCATGGGGTCCAAAGTCAAGAGTACGAACTTGGCCAGCATATTTCATAAACGGGTATAATTTTCACACTCAAGAATATGGAATAGGAAAAGCCACAATGAATAGTGGTGTGTGTGTTCGATTATCCAATGGTGGCAGTTCAAAAAATGATTTTTATGGCTTGTTGGATGAAATCATGGAGATAGAGTACCCCGGACCATTAATGCGGGTTGTGTTATTTAAGTGCATGTGGTTCGACCCCGTCAAAGGAATGAAGGTGCATACGAAGTTTAATTTGGTTGAAATAAATCACAAGAAAATGTATATGAAATATGAACCATTTGTGTTGGCACAACAAGCAATTCAAGTATATTATGCATCATATCCTAGTTTGAAACGTGACAAAATTGATTGGTTGGCTGTATGTAAAATCAAAGCACGAAGAAAAATCGAGGAACACTGGAAGGATACAGCATATCAACAAGAGGAAGTTTGTAACACGGTTCAAACTGAGTAATATAACATTCCAACTCTACGAGATCCATGTGGAGCAATGATAGATGTAGATCTAACTGAAATTCGCGAATCAAATTTAGAAGGTGTTGCAGAATCTGATTTTGAGACAGAGGATGATGAGGATGATGATGATGATGATGACGATGATGCTCAATAAGAAGATGAAGATCAAGATGAAGACGAAGGTGAAGATGAAGATTTAGATTTTTGAGACTTTTTACTAATTATGTCATAATTATTATTATTATTATTATTATGACAAGAGTTTATTGTTGTTGTCATATTTATTATTATTGTTGTTGTCGTAATTATTAGTATTGTTGTTGTTGTTGTTGTTGTTATTGTTATTATTATTATTATTATTATTATTGTTGTTTGTTGTTGTTGTTGTTGTTGTGTTGTTGTTGTTGATTATTATTATTGCTATTATTGTTACTGAAACGTTATTGTCGGGAAAAAAAATGAATTAGGCGTGTGTGGGCTAGTAGAAATGAAATTCGTGGCTAAATCTGTGGCAAATTTGCCACGGATTTAGCCATGAATTTGAAAAAAAATGAATTGTGGGCTTTTTTTTTTTAAAAAATTCGTGGCTAAATCCGTGGCAAGTTTGCCACGGATTTAACCATGAATTTCATTATAGGCTGGTGGAAATGAAATTTGCCACGGATTTTGCCACGAATTTCGTAAAAAATGCCCACACACGCCTAAGTCATTTTTTTAAAATTCGTGACTAAATCCGTGGATTTAAAAAAAAAATGCCCGCAATTCATTTTTTTATGAAATTCGTGGCTAATTCCGTGGCAAATTTGCCACGAATTTCATAAAAAATGCCCAAATTCATTTTTTTTCAAATTCGTGGCTAAATCCATGGTAAATTTGCTACGGATTTAGCTACGAATTTCGTTAAATGCTAGTAAAAATGAAATTCAGGGCTAAATCCATGGTAAATTTGCAACGAATTTAGCCACGAATTTCAAAAAAATGCCCACACACGCTTAAGTCATTTTTATTAAAATTCGTGGCTAAATCCGTGGCAAATTTGCCACGAATTTAACCACGAATTTTAAAAAAATGCCCGCAATTCATTTTTTATGAAATTCGTGGCTAAATCGGTGGCAAATTTGCCGCGGATTTAGCCACGAATTTAATTTCTACTTGCCTATATATGAAATTCGTGGCTAAATCCGTGTCAAATTTGCCACAGATTTAGCCACGAATTTCATAAAAAAATGCCTACACAAGCCTAATTCATTTTTTTTAAATTCGTGGCTAAATCCGTGGCAAATTTGCCATGGATTTAGCCACGAATTTCATTTTTACTAGCCTTTAACGAAATTCGTGGCTAAATTCGTGGCAAATTTGCCACGGATTTAGCCACGAATTTGAAAAAAAATGAATTAGGTGTGTGTGGGCATTTTTTATGAAATTTGTGGTTAAATCCGTGGCAAATTTGCCACGAATTTTAAAAAAAAATGCCCGCAATTCATTTTTTATGAAATTCGTGGCTAAATCCGTGGCAAATTTGCCACGGATTTAGCCACGAATTTCATAAAAAATGCCCACAAACGCCTATTTCATTTTTACTAGCCTTTAACGAAATTCGTGGCTAAATCCGTGGCAAATTTGCCACGGATTTAGCCACGAATTTCATAAAAAAATGCTCACACACGCCTAATTCATTTTTTTTCAAATTCGTGGCAAATTTGGCAAATTTGCCATGGATTTAGTCACAAATTTCGTTAAAGGCTAGTAAAAATGAAATTCGTGGCTAAATCCGTGGCAAATTTACTATGGATTTAGCCACGAATTTCATATATATGCAAGTATAAATTAAATTCGTAGCTAAATCCGTTGCAAATTTGCCACGGATTTAGCCACGAATTTCATCCGTGGCAAATTTGTCACGGATTTAGCCACGAATTTTAAAAAAAATGACTTAGGCGTGTGTGGGCATTTTTTTTAAATTCGTGGCTAAATCCGTGACTAATTAGTCACGGATTTAGCCACGAAAATAAACTCTTGCTCCACTTTCCCGATTCTTTTTAATTTCGTTGGTAAGTCCGCGGCTTTGTTTAGCGACGAACTCTTATGTCCGTGGCAAAATTCCCTAATTTTGCTCCCCGCCCTCTCTCAAATTTGCCCGCCCTCACCCCAATTTTTCTCTCTCTCTCTCTCTGTTATTCCTCGGATCCCCCCCTTCCGCCTAGAGGTGGCCACGGTTCGGAACCGACCGGTTCCGGTTCGTGGCCAAGTGTGAACCGGAACCGCCAGGGGCGGTTCCGGTTCCGGGCCGGTTCCTATTTTTTTCTGTTTTTTTTCTTTTCCTTTTCCTTTTCTTTTTTTTTTCTTCCTCCACGGCCGGCCATAGCCGGGGCCGGCGCGGAGGTCGCCGGCCTCTCTAGACTGCGGCCTCTGGCTGGGCCGTGACGAGGCGGCTCTCGGCCGGCCGGGCGAGGCCGGCCTCGCCCGACACCGGCGAGGTCGAGCCTCGCCCTGTTGCGGCGAGGCCGAGCCTCGCCTCGCCGGCGTCCGGGCGAGCCGGCCGCGCCTGCCCAGCGCGAGGGCCGCCCTCGCCCGACGCCGGCGAGGGCCCCCTCGCCCGACGCGACCTCACGCACGGCTGCCCGGCCATGGCCGGCCGCGGAGGAAGAAAAAAAATTAAAATATAAATTATAATTTTAAAAAACAGAAACGAGGAAAAAAGACAAAAGAGAAAAAGGAAAAACAGAAAAGGAAAAGGAAAAGAAAAAGAAGAAAAACAGAAAAGGAAAAACAAAAATGAAAATAAAAAAAATTAAAAAAAATACTATTCTTGTGATAGAACATTATTCAATATAAATTGTGATTAAAATGTAAATTGTACTCAAATTTGGGGACAAAAAGACAAGAGAGAAAGAGAGGGCTTCAACTTAATAAATTATCATTAAGCACATTACAATTCATTACAACGATCTTAAAAAAAAGAGTACAATATATATACCCTAAAATTATCCCAAAACCTAAGCATTCCGTGCGCAGGGGACCAGAGGTCACATATCATCGGATTATATTTCGGTTTCCCTAAGCTCACGTGGGCATACCCGGTATGAGAAACAAGAGTTCCCGAAATATTTGCCAACTCCAATAGTTCTTTTACCCTCAATCGTCACTACCCGTTCCAGTACCGATAGTGGTAGCGGTAGTATCTCCGTCGTTAAAGAATTCGGATTCATTATTCCGATCTATCTCTTGTTGCCGGTTTTGAGCCTTCGTCCAATCAGCAACATAAGCTTGCATCTCCACTGATTCTGGATTTAATCTTGAACGATGTTCGTTCAAAATATTACCTCCGGCACTGAATGCTTGTTCGACCGCAACTGTGGAACAAGGGGTTGAAAAAAATCTGTTTTGCAATAAGAGAAAGGATTGGGTATTGGCTTGCGTGCCTCTTCCACCAATCCAAAATAAAAAAATCTGTACCACCTTCGGCTTCAGTAAACTCAAATAAAATGGTTAGATAACTCTCTAATTCAGAAATATTTCCTATTACTCCCTTTTGTTTTTTTGTCTATGTAATAAAAGTTGGTATCCTCTACTAATTTTACCTGTACTGTCATTTTGTATCTCCGTAGATTGAGAAGATCTAATATCACCTAAATTATATTTAGTATAAAATTCATTATATAATTCTATTACTACGTTTTTAACCTCACGTACTATGGTTGTAACATTTGTCACATCATAATGTAAACATTGATAATACGCACGCAAAAAATCATTTAAGCCATCCAATTTGCAACGCGGATCAAAAACACAAGCAAGTAAATAAATCATGGGAATTTCACTATAATAATGAAGCCATTTCATTTTCATTGCAACTATAGTATGTTGTAATTCAACATCATTTTCATATTCATCAAAAGTTCCGACAATATTAGTACACTCTACTAAAAATAAATGTGTAGTAGGATAATAAACACCAGACAAAGTATAAGTTGCATCATTAAAAACCTTTAAAAGATCTAAAAATTTTTGGCAAATATGCCACTCTTGGGGGTATAAATTAATCTCAGGTATATTATTAGAAATGAATGCACATAATAAATCTTTATATGCTAAAGATTCACTAAGCAAGTGGAAAGTAGAATTCCAACGAGTTGGAACATCTCTTGGAAAATCTTTTTGGCTTTTTGCCATTATCTCTACAAAATCTACCCCATTCTTTCATTTTTTTGGGATGTTTCCATAAAAATTGAATCGCCGTTTTTATTGGTTGAAGAAAAATATCAAGAGTTTTCAAACCATCTTGTATACATAAATTTAAAACATGACAAGCACATCTAATATGAAAAAATTTTCCGCCAAAAGCGGGTTTACAAATATTTTCTAACTCGGCAATTGAAGCGGTATTTGCTGCGGCATTATCAAAACCAATTGAAAAAATTTTGTTAAGCAAATAATATTCTTCTAAAACTTGCCTAATTATTCTATAAATATTATCTGCCGTATGATGATCATCGAAAACTCTAAATGCAATAACTCTTTTTTGAATAGTCCACTCGTCATCTATCCAATGACATGTTATGCCCATGTAAGAATGATTTTGCCAATGATCACTCCAAATATCACTACCTATATGCACGCATCCATTAAATTGCATAAAAAGTTTTGTAAATCATTTTTTCCATTTTTGTAAAGATCTTTAATTACTCGTTTAATTGAATTTCTAGGAACACGTTTTGCTTGTGGAGCACATGCTTTTTGTACAAATTCATTAAAACCAAATCTTTCTCCAAAATTAAATGCTAAATGCTCAACGGAAATAAATTTGCCTAATTCTTCCTTATAAGTTTTTTCATTAAAACGAAATAAAGGGGAAGTGTTAGGATTGACATACCCAGAAATTTGTTGTTGCCCGATATCGATTCCCGTTTCGGTTGGATGTTTGCTCATAAGATGTCATTTAAATGTTCCATATCCTTGTCCACATGTATATTTATATATTTTTTCACAATATTTACAAATTATATCATACCTTTTTTGACCGATATCAAACATTTCCATTTTCGTGAAGTGATTCCAAATGTCAGATGTAAATTCCCGTTCCGCTTCCTTTGTTGTAGATATTTCAGCAGGAGGATGAAAACTTTCTTGCGTCGGGACGCGCTCCACATCGTGAAAAATGTTGATTTCATCATCTTGAAAATCTGCATATTCACGAGGATCAAAAGAATGATGGGATTCCGTCGCGATATTCTTACCTTTGCCAGTTGGCACTCGACTTCCACTTGCCATTTTTCGAATGGATTGAGAGAATTGAGCAGATTAATTGGGAGAATTAAGAAAGAATTGCGTGGATTGAGAAAATTGAGAGAATTTCATAGAATTTGAGAGAATTTCGAGTATTGAGAAAATTTGAGACTTGAGAGAAGAGAATTTGAGAGAATTGTGTGTGTATTGTGAGAATTTGAGAGAATTTAAAGAAAAAAAATAGAAGAAAATTTAGAATTAAAAAAAATAAAACATAACCGTTGCAAAATTGCAACGGTTATGTGTTTTTTTTTTTTTATAAAACGCCCGTTAGGGCGTAGCCGTTGCCCCAACGGGCCGCAAGGCGCAGGCCGCAGCAGTGCCCCGCATGCGATAAAATTTATTTATTTATTTATTTTTTTGGGTTTGGCCGTTGGTTGGCCCGTTGCATCGCAACGGGCTGCTGCAGGCTGCGGCTGCTGCAGCATGGCCTGCAATGCAGGCTGTGCTGCAGCCTGCCTGCAGCTTTTTTTTTTTTTTTTTTTTTTTTTTTTTTTTCGCAAAACCGGCCCGGAACTTCTGGAACAGGAACCGGGACCGTATGCCACGGGCCGGTTCCGGTTCCGAACCGCGGGCCCGGTCAACGGGCCGGGCCCGGGTTTGACCGGGCCGGTTCCGGTCCGGTTCCTGGCCAAAACCGGCCCATGGCCACCTCTACTTCCGCCAAACACCTCTCCGTCGCTCCCTCCTCCCCTCCACCAGCCATGATGGCCACCCTCACCGCCGCCGTCGCCTCCTCCTCCTCCGTCGCCATCCGCCCGTTCCGCTCCCACAAGCCCTCCCGCGCGCCCGCCGGGATCCGGTGCTCCGTCGCCGAGGGCCCCGCGATCTCCCAGCCGAGGGCCGCCGGCGGGGGACTGGTTGATTGCGTGGTGGTCGGGGGCGGGATCAGCGGGCTCTGCATCGCCTAGGCGCTCGCCACGAAGCACCGCGACAGGGCCCCCGACGTGGTCGTCACCGAGGCCAGGGACCGCGTCGGCGGCAACATCACCACCGTCGAGAGGAACGGCTACCTGTGGGAGGAGGGCCTCAATAGTTTCCAGCCATTCCGAGATTTGTACGTTCCCATTCCGAGATTTATACGTTCCGTCGGTTCCATTCCGAGATTTGTACGTTCCGTCTACTCTGATTTTGTGACCTTCTTATTGAAGTTCTCGAGTATGTTCGCGTGTCAACTGATAGATACATCGTCGGATTATTGTAATGGTTGTCGTTGCTCTTGTTTCGTTAGAATTGCGTATAGTCTTGATCGAGAAATGGAGATGATGTTTGTGAGTTTATAGGGTAAATGGGTCAGGATAGGGTGCTTTGCAAGTGTTTGATGAATGACCCAGTTCTCCAATTTGAGAATAGACGTGCAATTTTGGTCCTTTTTCTATGCTGTTGCGAATAGCGGGGCGAGGCTCGAATCGGCGTGAGTTCTTTCTTGGGTGTTCTTCCTTTTTTTTTTCCTGGGGAAAAGGAAGAAAATGGAGAGGACAAAGCAATCGTTGGATAGATGCTCAAGAACACTCAGACTTCACTTGCAAAAGGTAGTGCTTCATGTGTTAATTTTTTTGAAGCTTTCGTTGGATAGATGCTCATTCTCTTGCTTGTCACTTCAGAACAAGAACGCAATCGCCAGTTGACAAAGCCTGTAACTGCTGAAAAGGTAGGATATAGTTCTATGTATTGTTGATATTCAATAGTTGTGTACTTTTTCTCTCACTGACGATGCAAATTTCTCTTTTATAAGTAATGTCCCTGCTCCAATCATTTAAGTATCACTCAGTGTTTTTATGCATGTTCTTGATCTGAATCCTGTGGTATGTTCCTATTGTCGGGAGAAGAGTGAAAGCATCCAGAACAAGCTTGAGTCATTTTCGAAGAAGCAGAAGTTGCCCATAACAAGCGCTTTGGCCATGACAGATGCTTCAGACCCTTCTACAGGTAATGGCTCTCTTCTCTGTTATCTTGCATTCTTAGAATATAACAATGCACAAACTGCTGCTATTGATTATGGTTTTTCTGTGATCTTGTAATTGTCTCTATTAACTTGTGGTTTCAAGTGAAGGATGAGCTTTTGATATTATTCTCGTAAAAAGCAGTGATTGCACCACTAGAAGCTATTTCATTTGGGCAGTGACATTGGAAAAATGAGTTTACCAGGAAGTAAGGGAGGATATTATGACTCATTTACGAGATGATGTATAAGGACACATATAACTGATTCACGTTGACTGAGTTTGGGTGGACTAGAGTTTGGGCATTTTTAAAGACAAATACAGCTTCGTTTTACATTTTCAGTGCCTTTTCATGATCTATTGTTCAGTTTAACCACCTTACATTTTTTTTACTTATCAAACTTCAGAGAAAGTAGTAGCACAAGATGCAAACTCAAAAAGAGTGACTAATTGCGTTGTCCCTGCTCATAGGAGGTAATACTGAGCTGTTTATTCTTATTGATTTTACTGATTGAGCTACTTCAGTATGGCTAGTAACGTCAATTTTCTATCAGGTCAGAAGTAAGGGGTGTGCTCCTGCAAAATCCTGAAGATGTATAGCTAGACGTGGGAAGTTATCCTTCAAGATGGTTTACTTTGTTCTGTAAGTACAACATTAGGTGTCGGAATCAGGAGCAAGATGTTACACCCAACCCTTAGGATAAACGCTTAGTTTTTTATTTTTATTTTTGAAGTTATAATTTCAAGTCTGTCCATGTTTGTGAAATCTAATTGAGCTGGTACATATTCTTGCCTAGAAGGTCTTGCAATTTATGTCGTATGAGTTTCTGCTAACTGGAAGAGGGAAGTCATCATTTACTTAAGTTTTTTATTTGCAATATGTAACGTATTGATGAATTACATTGGGAGAGTCTCTGCATCTTATTTAGTAAATGCTTGCTAAATTTCCATGTTGTTGGTCATGCTTGCTGATCACACATGATAATGCAATAGTACCCAGCACTTGTGAATGGTGGCAAGCAAATAGATATTACGTGATAAACTATTCAAGCGATTATGACCACACTATTTGGATGCTTGGATTATCCTGGCTAATATGTCTGACATGGAAAAATCACGCTATTTGGATGCTTCAAGTAGTTTCTGTTAATGCATGATGTTGTCCATACCAATAAATTGATTCACTAGGTCGCTTTTCTGTAGTTCTGGATTTTGTAGAGAAGGAGACTGATCAATGCTTATATATGAAATTTTTTTTTAGTTCACTATAAATAATATGCAAGTTCTGTTTGTCTTTGTTATGGTTCAATCATAATATAGCTCATACGCTTATGAGTGGCAGGTTGCAGGATGTAGTGCACAGTGAGAGGCGTCTATATCTAGTTTTTGAGTACTTGGACTTGGACTTGAAAAAGCACATGGATTCATGTCCAGAATTTTCTAAGGACATCTGCACGATAAAAGTGAGTGAGCTCTCTTACCCTCGTGGAGGTTTATGCTTTGTGTAATTTTCACAATGGTGTCATAAGCTTATTTGAGCTTTAATTTACAGAACAATATTGCAGTAACTTATCTTGGTTCTTTTTGTTTGGGTGTGCTATCTTCTATATGGCAGAATAAATCTTAATTCTGCAATGACCAAAACGTCGAGTACTGTTTGTGCACTTTTCCCCATTAAATGGCTAATGCATTAGACTTATTCACAGTGGACTACACCCTGCGTTTGCAAAGATGGGTTAAAAATATCTTCATGGATGTCTGATTGCATTCCTTGATAGGCGAGTGATCTTTACACTGTTGACCTTATTGTATGTTTTGCTATCAGTGAACCTATAAAAACTGGTAATGGACCATCCTCTACTGAAAATTGTAGATGAGGGTCGAGATCATGTCTCCTTTGGTGCCCTGAACCAATGTAATGAAATGTATGAAGTGATATTAAATTGCCAATCCAGCATTCTTATCACTGATGCAATTGCTGGATTCCAGAAAATGCTCTGCATGGATCCTAGAAGAAGCAAGATGCTCTGCAGGAACTTCACGATCTTATTACCTCGAAGAGATCCCGAGCATGGCAAAATACCCTTGAGAAGATTATGTTCAAGTACATTGAGCTATGTGTTGATATGCGGAGGGGGAGATTTGCCAAGGATGTTCAAGTACATTGAGCTATATATTCAAGTACATGGAAAATGTAGATGAATGTATTTCATTTTCATATTATTATAATAGTTTGATCACATTGAGCTATATGTTCAAGTACATGGAAAATGTAGATGAATGTATTTCATTTTCATATTATTATAATATTTTGATGTTATTAAGTGCTTAATCAATGTTAAATACAATTTCTAGAAATTAATTTTGCTTTAAATTACATTTAAAATCGAATAAGAAAATGAAATACATTCATTTTGGTGGGTAATTTAAATTACCCACGAATTTTGCCACGAATAAGTTCGTCGCAAAAAACTGACAAAAAAAAAATTTGGTGGCAAATTAGCCACGAATTTTGCTACGAAATGTGTTCGTCGCAAATTAGCGATAAATTTTGCCATGAATAATTAGCAACAATTTTTGCCACGAAAATATTTCGTCGCAATTTCTCGACCAACAAAAAAAAATTTTGAAAAAAATAGCGACGAATTTTGCCACGAATACAGTTCGTGGCAAATTAGCGACGAATTTTGCCACGAATATTTAACGACGAATTTTGCCACGAATAATTTGCCACGAATAAAGTTCGTGGCAAATTAGCGATGAATTTTGCCACGAATACACTTCGTGGCAAATTAGCGACGAATTTTGCCACGAATACAGTTCGTGGCAAATTAGTCACGAATTTTGCTACGAATAATTAGCGACGAATTTTGTTTCGTGGCAAATTAGCCACGAATTTTGCCACGAAAAATTAGTGACAAATTTTTTTTCGTCGCAAATTAGCAACGAAAATTGAAATTTTCCGTCGCAAAATTTTGCGACGGCCTATTAGCGACGAATTTTTTTCCGTCGCAAATTCGTTTAGCGATGAATTTTGCCAAATTTTTCATGGCAAAATTCATGGCTAAAACCAACTTTTTTTGTAGTGTTTGTAATTCAAGCTCAACAATCACAATAGTATAACATACACTATTGAAATTTGCTCACACATAACATAAAATCCAAACTAAACAACAAACAATCAACCAACCAAGATCAAGAGCACTAAATAAGTCATTCTAGCTTAGCCTTAGAGTTTTCACTTATCCAAGTGAAATCTTCAACAAAGCAAACCTCCAACCACCTTTAAAACAAAATAGATAGTAACAATTAACAAATCTATTCTTGTGAAAACAACAAAGCATATTTGATAAAGAAAAATTCAACAATATACCTTGTCAAGAAGCTAGGTTGAAAGTGAGCTTGAACTTTGATATGTATATATATATATTTATTTATTTTTATTTTATTTTTTTTTAAAGAGAGCCGAAAGAAAATCTGGTCGGGAAGTAGAAGGACAAGAAGAAGAAGAAGAAGAAGAAGAAGAAGAAGAAGGGATTGATACACGTGAAGAAGAAGAAGAATAAGAGGAAGTGCTCTGAAGCCTCAAAATTTTACCATAATTAAAAGCATTTTGGGGTTATATTAATTTACTTGGGTTAAAGACTATAATGACAAGTAACTATAGTTATATCTAGATAAAAACTTACTAGGGTTAACTATTGGTCATGCATGATGTCATAAATTTAGGTTTCCAAGCATAATTTAATTGAATAGAGGAAGATATTAAAGTATTTTGAGTATATATTATACATTGCGTTAAATAAACGGAGAAATTGATATTCATTTGAAATGCTGGTAAATCAGAAAATTATTTTGAAACCTCTAAAATCATAAATAAAAAGTATAGTATAGAAGTGACACCTTAACTCAATAAAATTTTTAATGCTTGAAATTCATTCGATACGTAATTTGGAGCGTATCAGTCCCCGTCGACAATTGCTAAACTAATTTTCTTAACTTAATAATTCTCACTACTAAATATCTTAAATATTAGAAACTACGAAGAAAATTGCGGATGTCACATCTCCCCTGTCTCGATTGGTTTCTAGTCTACCATTAAAGATTAGTGGCGACTCTAAAATGAAATGTATACTAAATAGACTATATTAGAAAAACAAATACTTGTTGTCTCGTTAGGTATGGTCGAGGAGAGACCGTTGTTCATCTAGTGATGAGATACCTTTCCATTCGTGATGAACGAAAGTACCTCCAAGCGTGCTCCAAGGGAGGGCGGCGGCACGACACTCCCTCCGCTGGTCGCCGGCATTGGCGGCGGCCAAGCTCAAGTGCGGGCCAGCGACAGCCGAGCTCGCCAGATCCCGGTGAGCTAGAGTATCACCGGCCTCAACGCAACGAGGTCGAGCCTCGCCGGGATCTGGCGAGCTCGAGCTTGCCGGCGTCGCGCGAGGCCCGACCTCGTCGCCTCAACCTCACCGCCTTGACCTCACCTCAACCTCGCCGCCTCGACCTCGCCTCGACCTCTCCCCGACCTCACCCGAGGCCGGGGAGCTCGAGGCTCGGCAAATCCAGGCGAGCTAGGGCTCAGCCGAGGCCGGCGAGATAGCGGCTAGCCAAATCCAAGCGAGCTCGGACTTGTAGCTCACTCAACGAGCTCATAGCTCGCCAGATCCAGGCAAGCTCGGGCTCACAACTCGCCAAAGGCCGGTGAGCTCGAGCTCAATTGGGGTCGTCGCCGGCCGGTCGCAGCGGAGGAAGGAGGAGAAAGAAAAGGAAAGAAAAGGATAGAGAAGAAAAAGAAAAGAAAAAAATAATTAAAAATTCGATTTTTTAATATAAAATAATCAAAATACAAATAATTAAAAATTTTGATTTTTTTTGTCTGAGATAAAGACATGAGATTTAAATCATATTCCAATAAAATCCAAACGTCAAAAAACGATTTCGATTACATATTACCAAACGAAGGAAAACTAACTGTTTTCTTGGAAAATACTTTCCGGGAAATCATTTTCCTTTATCGTTGAGTTTTCCGCAAAACAAACGCACCCTTAGTTCATCTAGTGAATAGTTTGCCATGATCTACCTTTGCATGTTTTGTGTACACATGTCATTTCTAGAAATCATTTTCCTTTATCATTTAATTTTTCGCAAAACAAACGCACCCTTAGTTCATCCGGTGAAAAGTTCGCCATGATCTACCTTTGCACGTTTTGTGTACTCGTGTGAATAGACATGTATATACTTAAAACCAAAACCCAACGCTTCTGGCTTGGTAAAGAAATCCTTTAACATGGTGCCAAAGTGCAATTCAAGAAATCCTTTAACATGACCACAAACTTGATTGCAGGTGCCAACCAAATAACAGAAATTCAGATTGATTTTTTTTTTCACAATTATTTCGTCGGAGAACATTCGTGAAGAGAATTTATTTTCTCTTAAACAAGCGAACTATGGAACTCCTTTGACACTAAGGCTCTATTCGTTTCACGAAAAATATAACGTTTCAAATGTTTTCCAAGAAGTTATTTTCCAGGAAAATAGCACAATTGTCCGGTATTCGGTTGAAATCTGAAAAAGATTTGGAAAATATTTTCCGCTATTCGGTATGGAAAATCAAATCAAATTTTCCTACATACACTACTTTTAATACTTTTTTATTTTTTATTTTTTATTTTTAAAATCGATTTTTAAATTATCTTTTTTCTTTTTCCTTTTTTTCCTTTTTTTTTCTTTTTCTTATGTTTTTTAACCTTCTTCTCCAGCCGGTCAACGGCCTTCACCGTGGCTGACGACCGGCCAGGGAAGACGGTAAAAAAACAGAAGAAAAGAAATAAAAATAAAAATGATAATTAAAATTAAAAAATTAAAATAACTAAAATGAATGATGAAAGAAGGAAGAGGCAAAATGTTTTCCTATTTTCAAAAAGATGAAAACATTTTCCTCACTTTTAAAAGGGTTTTTTCCATTGAGGGAAAATACTTTCCATAACTAGTTTATTTTCCGTGAAACGAACGTCAGAAAATCCGGAAAACATTTTCCTGAAAGTTATTTTTTGTAAAACGAATGGAGCCTAAACGAGTACTAAAATCTGCTTCCCCTTTTTTATGTCGTTCAGAAGCAAAGATTTCCCAAATTACCCCATGTTTAGGAAAGAAGTTACTTCAAACATGGAAATGGCCATAAGTGCTCTACTTGTTCTTCTGCTTGCAGCCACTCCGGCGGCCTATTGTGTGGAACACCCGATCACAGGTTGCTGCACTCGGGGAGACCATCAGATTTGGGCTGACGGTGAAAAGTTCCTCGTCAATGAATGACCTTCGAACGTTCTTTTGTCTTGTGAGCATAATAACCCTTGACAATCATCAGCCAGAGCATTTTATTGGACTAACTGCGCATAATACCACGTCATCATGTCACTAGTATTTATATGGATGTTAGGGGTGTCAAAACCAAACATAATATCCGAATTGAAATACGAACCGACCCGATCCGAACACGAAATTTTCTTATTGGGTCGGGTTGGGTCTCAACTTATTTTGGTAACACAGTAAAAAGAATTGGGTATTGTTTGGATCTATTGGGCTTGGGTACCCAAACCCAACCCAAACAATGAGCCAATCCAAACAATAACCAAAACCCTTAAGATCCCTCTTCCTCCCAGGACACTACCACCGACTTCTTCTTCCCCGGGTTCCACCGTGCCGCCGCCGCCGGCAACATCACCCTCAGCGGCGTCGCCGAGATCGACGGCCGCGGCGTCCTCAAGCTCACCAACGAGACGACCTGTTTCTACCCTAGCCAGGCGGCGGAGGATTTCATCCTTCTGCTGGAGACCACGCCGCTCGACCAGATCTCGCGGCCATCGCGCCGCCGCCTCCGGAAATACCCCATTATCCCTGAGTTCTGCGCGGCGAAATCATCGACCGGCGATAACAACGCCGCCGCCGCCGTCTTTGTCCCTGGGAGCCGCCACCGCAAGCGGTCCAGAGACGCCATCGGCGACGACCTCTTGAGCGGCGATCGCTTCTCGGCGACTCACGATCCTCGCAAGATGACCAAGGCGTCGCCGTCTCGGGGGCACGAATCAGAGATTGACCCTTTGATTTCCCAACATGTATGTAACGACCCTTCTTTCCTCCTTTCCTTTTTCAAATTTTACCTTTTCTTGTCGTCCTCGTCGTCGTAGTCGTCAGTTTATGTTCCATCCTCGAGTACGTGATTCCACCATCCTCTCTGCGCAAATGGGTGTCGACATTCTGCCTTAATTCCTTCGCCGGCCTCATTCTTTTTCTTTGCTGGCTCCACAGAGAGGCATGCACAGCAGGAACAAGAAGGCCATGGAGCTGATAGCCAAAGGTTGGAGCGCTCTGAAGGAGGTCGATCGAGTGATCGACTACTGCGAGCTCAATGATCGCCGCCTCATTCCTCTCCTCAGGGTGAGCCCACTTCTCCGTGATCGATGGTCTTTGCGCTTGTGTGATTTGGCTTCGTTGTTTTCGTGTTTGTGAGATGAACATGATTGTTTAGTGGAGAATTTTGGAACTTCTACTGGTTACTCATGGCATTGCGTTTATAATGATTCTGCTGTAGCTATGGTTCTAAAGAAAAATGGGTTGGTTTCTATCGGTCCGTAACATTTTCAACTTTTCATGTTGACATGTGCGTCTCTCTCTCTATCTCTATCTCTGAATTCATTGTTTGAAACACAAAACCCGTCCCGACCCGACCCGACATGACCCGGCCCGATCGTGTACCTTTATCTTGTTCGGGTCTTGTTTCGGGTCGGGTCGAACACATATGTCTAATATTTGGGTCGGGTCGGGTATCATGAAAACCCGACCCGACCCGACCCATTGACACCCCTAATGGATGTGGCGGCAACTTGTTGGAAATTCGAAGTTTTTACTTGATTCACAATAGCTTCTACATATCATCTCCAAGTGATGTATCGGTCTGCTCTTAAGTCTTTCACTGGCAGTTCAATCCTTTATCTTAGTGCAAAAATAGCCAAAAAAGTTCCATCGCATTCGTACCAACAAAACATAGAAATATCTTCTATCTAAGGATTCTCCCCGAGAAATGATCGAAAGACCGCCTGTTTTATTATAGACAAGGGTTTGAATGAATAAAAAGATGAACTCTGAAAATAAAATCCTTGTTTTAGTGTTCGAATACGAGGAAGGCCATAAGGTGGACATGGTGAACGAGAGAAGATTACGTGAGCTGCAGGAGAGGCAAAGCTCTAAAATCCTACAACGGAGGCAAGAGAACCATTCTGCTGAGCATGCCGGGCTCGACCAATTTCATGTGTCCGTTATCCGACCTTCGCGAAAAAGGCATGAAGACGGCGATCCACGTTGAGGCAGTCGCTACTACAACTAACACCGTCACAGTTCACGGCTGTCGTTCTGTTGCCCTCCAATCTGTTGATTTCAATGGCAATTCGTGCATTGTGGAAGAGTCTCTCTTTGTACCATTTGGAGACATGGTTCGCGTGTAATTTGGGCAGCCTTCATCAATGAAACAAATTTACTTTTGTGCCTAGAGCAAACCCTTACTTTAAGTATCATTATTCACTTTCAAAATTTTTATTTTGATGAAAAAGGAATTTTACATAAGTATCACTATTTCAGAAGGATAATATATACAATTTTCTAGAAATAAACTATAGTTCAAGGAGGCGTAAGATTAAAATGAGACATATGAGTGCTGGTTTATGACCACAACAAGAAGCAGAGGCATTTCAGAAGCATAGAAGAACCTCCGAAACGATGACGGGTATGTAACACAGAAGCATAAGCTTGTCTGGAGAGGAAAGCCGAAGTCTACGAAGGTATATTTTCATAGACCTTTAAGTCTATCTTTTCTTAAGAGGAAATAGTTTGTAATCTAGCATTACAGGATCTTTATAGTAGGTAGAAGAACAGGAAAAGTGCCCAAAAAAAGTCTTAAAACCTCTTGTATCGGTACCAATCCAGTTATAAACCTTTTAATTAGATCAATTTAGTCATAAACTTTTTCATATTTGTATCAATTGAGTCCATACATCCAATTTTGGGCGGACTCGAGGACGTGGACGCCGACCGTCCTACGTGGCGCGGCAAACGCAGATGTGGACGTCTTTTGTACTTTTCCCGTCGACGCACTGGGGGTGCTAATAGCTCGAGTCTTTCATGACAGATCAGTCCTAATCCGGAGTGTCTACATACAGACAATGGAAGAGGCAAAGATTCAAAAACTTCCAACGTGAGAGAAACGCCAATCCCTAATGCAGTAAACGGTCATTGATGTTTTATTGGTATCAGAGCTTGTTTTGTTGTTTCTTTTCACATTATGAATAGATCTTTTAACTATTTTTGTGAATGTGTGTATCATTTTGATTCGAATGATTGGTATAAAACATCTCATGAATATATCCTTTGAGTTATTTTATCAATTTCCAGTATTCCACGAAATGAAATTTCTGCTTCTTTCCATAAACTCAGATTGGTATAAGCAAAAAAAGATTGGTATCCTTCATTTGATATAATTAGATCACAAACAGGAGAAAACTGGTTTCTAAGGAATACATTGTTTCCCTTTGGAAAAAAAAAACACCTACACAGAGAAAAAAAAGCATAAGAAAGAGAAAAACCGAAATTTTAAGAGTTTCGAACAAAATATTCTTGATTTTTATCGGTGTTACGGATCTTTGCCTAGATTTATCCCAAACCTGAAATTCAGGCCTTCTCCCCATATATTAGTTTGTTGCAACCTTTTTTTCCATCGGATGAAAACGACAGGTTTTGAAGTAATGTCGAGTTAGGACCAACGGTCCCTACTCGGCTTCAAACTTGGCATGGGTTCTCCCAAATCCTTACCTCGTATGACGTTAGAATTTTTGTTTAAATTCCATTAACCCTGTAATAATTTTATATGAAGAGTCGCCACTAACTTATTGGGGTCGGCCAGAAATCAAGTGAGGTGTAAAAGTATACCTCACTTCCTACTTAACTAGAAATCTAGGATCGGAGACTTGATTAACTAGTTATCTAACTAGTGTCATTTCGGCACCTAAACTTGATTATTTGTCACAAATGTATCAAATTTAGGTTTTTAGTGATCAAAAAATTAGTTTAAGGTAAATTTGTCATATGTGTACCAGTTTAGATTTTTGATAGTCAAAAAATTAGTTTTTGATAAATTTGTCATAAATGTATCAGTTTAGGGTTTTTCGTGGTATTAACCTTAACCCAAAACTAAACTATAACAAAGGTACTTACTAAGACTCTAAACCATGTGTACATGAACTAAATGAAACTAAGCTAATTCTAATAACCTAACCAAGGCCTATTTGTCTAAGCAATTTTCTAATTTTTTATTCTCGGAATTTATTATTAGTTTTTATTTTAATATTTTTTTTTATTATCGAGAAAACAGGGACCCGGGCTGGGCCCAGTGCCCAGCCAGAATATAGGCTGCCATTGGTCTTATTGATTTGGGCTGAGGACACAAATGGGCTCAATCTCAAGTCTTTTCAGAAAAGGAGCAAACGGAAGCCCAATTGCTAAAACTGGGTTGGACCCAAACTCATTTACATCAAACTTCAGCCCAATTACGACAGGCAAATTTTGGGCTGGTTTAGGCCTTAGAAAGTTTGGGCTTGGTCAGATTAGATGAAAAAGGGCTGAAGCATTTTTCAAAGAAAAACATGCTCAATCTACAAGTAACAATTTTACGGAGGCATTTCATCGAACAGTTCATATGCACCGAAATGGTTGGATTTAGTCGAGAGATTGAAGTTTTTTCTTGTATGAAATCAGCATTTAGAATAGCAACAAAGTTACCAATCATCAAATAGCGACTCAGATTTTTCAATGAATTTCTCAAAAGCATTGCGAATACCGCTCGGCCTTGAGTCTTACCAAAAACAAGGCAAAACATGAAAGATGGTAGTAAGGTTCGAACCGAACACCTCTCAGGAGCATTCTGTCAAACATACGCTAGGCATCTCGAGTGAGTCACCACCTACCAACAAGGACGGCCCTCGCCCAATCTAGCGAAGGGTTGCCCTCACTTGAGGCCAGTGGCATCGACGAGGCTTGGCGATGGCCAATGGAGAGAAAAAGGGAAAAAGGAAAAAGAAAAGAAGAGAAAAGGAAAAAAATTAAAAAACAAAAAAAAAAGAAAGAAGGAAAAGAAAAGAAGAAGTAAAAAATAAGAAATATTAAAAATTCGAAAATATATTAAAATATTATTAAAAATTATTGGCCGTGCCATGTAGGACGCGGCGTCTACATCCGCGATTTCCAACCAAAATTGTGACTCAATGGACAAAATGTGAAAATTTAAAACTCAATTGACACAAATAAAAGGCTTAAGTATGAATTGGCAAAAGTGCAATAAGTTTAAGATTTTTTGGATAATTTTTTCCATAATAATCTTGAAAAGTAGAATCACATAAGGTTTACCATTTAACTTTATCATGATTGATTGCTTTCAACGATTAAGTAACATTATTAACGTTGCGTATATAAGATAAAGATTCGATGAGTTAATAGGAGAAAGGGTTGTATAGTCAACACCACATTGGTGCAAAAAACCCTCCATGTATGCAAGATATATTCAATCTACCACCAATCTATGAAAAAGATAATTCTGCATCCACTAAGACCGGCAGTACCTAAAGGCATCTCTCTTGTATTCTATATTCGTCGCGAAAGTTGTCCGTCTAAATTTATCTTGTCCCGCAAGACAAACCATAAGACTTCTGATTTGTTAAGTCAGACAAAGACAGACATCCAAAGCTGAGCCAATTTGTAACATGACATAACCGCCTTTTCAAGGTTGAAGTCACCGCTCATAACTCAACGAAAGGATTCAGAACCACACCCAACCAAAACCGACAAAGCCAAATTCCTCAGATGGTTTGACAGAACGCAGTCCAACACTTCTACTCCAAAGTTACAGCAAAACCATAAGATTCAACTCTTTACAGTTATTTTACAGCTACAGCCCAGGCGGCTACAGAGCAAATTTTTGCATGCCTAAAAAATATTTGGGGGCAAGGGGACATCCCACCTCTTCAGGCATCATAACAAGGATCCCGTTTCATGAAGGGTAAGAGAGGTGAAGAGAAACTTTTACAATCATAAAGTGCCCCCACAAAGACTCCGTCTAACATGTTACACAAACTATCTCCTATCTGTTCGTCGTCTAACCATTGTTGCGCTTCACGCTAGTGGCTATCGCTAATTACTGAATCCTCACATATCTTTACGAGAAAGACCAAGGGAATGTACCTCCTATTCACCAGTTGTGCCACCATTTTATTCCTCCTGCAAATTGGAGACTTCACTAACAGCTACTTGATTGTGATGTAACGGTTCGTTCCATGCTTGGCCCAGTGGTCCTTTAGATCCACTGGACTTGAGAGGTCATAGCCTTCTGCTGCAAGGCGGCTCAGCAGCTTGCCAAAAGCACTTCCACTCATTTTCCGGCCACCAACTCGAGCATGGCGCTTGTTTGGCACAGCCGGCAGGGGATACATAGAGATGGTGGTCGTGCAACACGAAGATTGCCAACCCCCATTGCCCCATTTATAGCATTGCCTTGCAAGTCCAGTGCATGAGCATACAGGGGAAGGCATAGTTGAATCATCAAAAGCTACCTGGTTCAGCCCAAGGTCCTGACCCTTCCAGTCAGACTTTGGCACTCCAAATGGCTTGTTATAACCATCATCTCCGTTCAAGAGCTTATTCAGGTCATCGGTTTCCCTCTTAACCTTCTTAGGAGTTTTTGGAGCTTTCTTACTATTTGCCATTGCCTTGGCCTCTTTTGTCCGTTTCGTCTGCCGTGATCTTGTTGCCTCAGATGCAACTGGGGATATCGGCAGGGCATCACTTGTGTGCATATCTCTGGTGCCGTAAGCAGCTTCACCCATGCTGGATACGTGATGCACTTGCTGCTGTGGATGGTGCATGTGCTTCACGCCTCGAGAAATCTGACATCCTGGGGGACATGAGGAAATGTTACCACTAGTCAAGGAGCTTTCTCGATACTGAAGAGTTGCAATGGCGTTGTCTCGTTCTAGGATAGCATTATTTCTTTCAGCAATAGCAATATCTCTTTGATGAAATGCTATGTCCCGCTCTGCAATTGCTGCCTTTTTCTCAGAAAGGGCTAAATTTCTTTCTTGAAGAGCTGCATCTCTCTCGGCCATAATACCCATTATCTGCTTCATTGAAGGCTGATGTTGCATCAACCACTGCAACGCAAAGCAGATGACTGAGTAGAAGCACCAATCTTGCAAAGCCCAATTTTATTTTTTTTTCGGTAGTAGAGCCAATTCATTATAAAAGAGGCGTCATGAAAGTTTGCTTTCAATACCTGGCTCTGAGCACTTTTATACTGATCTGTTTTGTGTCTTCCATTTTCGCGATGCCCACCATCATCCATGTCAGACTCAGGTTTAAAGAATACTCCAGCAGCCCAGCCCCAAGTCAAATTGGGTCAATCAACCTACTTTAAATAGCTTCAGAGGCTGGAGGCTCCATATCTCAAAAGGGAAAGCAGAAACTGTTATTTGTTGCAAAACTGGGAAGAACAAGAGTCTACTAAAAGATTAACAGCATTGACACCACTCACACGGGTAACTCTATATATAAAAACAGATATGATGCAAATTTGCAAACCCTGTCCTTGAGATTATTACTGCAAGAAGTAGGGAAAGCATTATAGGAAGTCTAGAGAAAAAAGAACCCCGAATCAACAACTCCTATATTTCCTGTATTATAAAGGATATACACTATCACTAAATACTAAATACAGCTAACACTATGTGAACTTGTGATTTGCCCTAAATTACCTTTCGAATTTGCACCTTCCACTGTTTCTTCCATTCCCATTTCGCAAGGGGATGATGATGGCCCACGCAAACACTGCAGCTCATGCCAAACAGTGGTTCCAACGGTAAAACAAGCTACATCAGTCAACAGTACCTGATGAAACAAGCACCGCGCCAAGCTTATAAGTTCTCGAAGGCAGTAAGAGAAAATCCCGCTAATTTCTTCCGGTAAGAAACACTGTCATAGGATCAGTACTTGAACCAAAAACTAGAAAGAAGACAGACTGAGAAGTACACTGAGCTCAGAACATGGTTAATCATCAACATTGAGCAAACAGAATTCAGAAATGAATTCCAAAACTTGGCTCACGTAAGACAGATCTGCATCGTGTCACCGGGAGATCAGCAGAAGAACTAACGCACCCTCCATGCATTGATAACTAGTAGGCTTCACATAAGGGCATGTCACCACATAAGACAAGAGGAAGTTCTACTACAGTAGAAGTCATTCAAAAAGAGCCGACACTCAATCAGGGAAATAGAAGTTTTAGGAGGCACTTTCTTCTTCTTCTTCCTTTCAGTTTTTTCCCTTCTCCCTTTTCCCCACACACAAACTTAATGATAGAGCTTTGAGGCAAATATGACGCAAATAAAATTTTCACTTCAGATGTATAAGCAGGAGTACCTACTACAGCCAGGAGCAAGAGAAGTAGATGACATAAATACATCAAAAAACAATTCCAACAGACCCCAACCATCTTCAAGAAAGGACTTCTGAGTTCTGATGTAAGCATCTAGAATGTAGGAGGCACATACAATTCTGACGTCTAAAAAAACCACAGCCTAAATACATGTCTGCATAATACTGTGTCAAAATGTTGCCACCAAATCCTCTCATTTAAAAGGTACATATTAGAACATCGGCCGTTATTTTACATCAATCCAGACATGTACAAAGTCCTAAGTTGCAAGAGATATTCATTTCCAAGTAAATAGTTGAGGTATCCTGAAATAAAGCCTTGGTCGTTAATTGTCATTGAACCTAGTAGATTCGTTTTAGCTTTCCACCAAAAGTGAGATTGAACATGTACATCTTAACAAAATACTTCCCTATCTGGACAGCAGGCTAACAAGTATCCAACCAATTCAACTAATTACGATAAAGCACACATCTAGAGCCTCTCAGCTAACTTTTTGTTAATTTTGCGCATGTGACATCTTCATACACTGATTGCTCCACATGAATTCTCGGCCTTGGTCTCTGGAGACACAATCTCAAGTACTTCCTTACGCGAGCCACAGTCCATCATCTATCCTCACCAACCAAGAACAAAGAGAGTCACTGGATAAGAGGCCAAACAGACACAAAGAAAGCCACTGAACTAGTCTAATTATTATTCCAACCAAAAAAAAAAATCTAATTATTGGCATATCAGAGTTCAATATCATCATGTATTCTTAAAAAGATAGCTTAGTATCACGCCACCAGTAATATCAGCACAAAATAAGAGCAACGCCACAAGAAAGCTACTGAATTAGACAAGCCATCGAACATCAGATTCTCCAAACACCATCTTAAGTTACAATGGATATGGAAAGTCTGTGTCTTTATACTGCACAAAGTTTGTGTCCTTATAGTAACTGGTCAAAAGCTTTCTCAAAATTGAGACCTAATGCTAACTTCAGAGCATACGATAATTTAGTAATTAAAATTGATGTACTCCATATTTAAAATGGGAAGACAAATAATTTTTTATATAAAATTTATAAGTTATTCCGCATATCATACAGACAAATCCATGTGAGTTCCAATATTAATATGACAAGTTAGGATACAAGCCTAAACACAGGCACATTGACCATTTAAAATGAGTGAACATTAAAGACATTACTTGTGTACAGACAAACAGATATATGTATGCTAAGAATATATAAGCACATTATAATCTTATGTCCCTTGTTATGTAGGCAATGTGATCTCTCATCTTCTTTCTTCAGGGCTCAAGAATCTTTAAACTCATTAGATATAATACACAACTTAAAATCAGCATCAGTATCTTGGTTCAAGAACAGATCACCATAAGAGAGCGAGAGAAGGACCAAGCGGAGGAAATACAAAAGGAAAAATATCCGAGAATTCCCAAATTATTATTTGCAGTTGTTTTTATGCTTGCCACATCTTTTCACTTTGATTTCTACCACGCACCTAGGTGAACAAGGTTGCCCTGACTAACAATAATACATGGTGACTTTTAACACTAGTACAAAATTTCACATAACCGTGGTTTCATTTGCTATTATTGCGGTTTTCGTTGTCGGTAAAGGCTTTACCTGCTGGTGGTAATCCGTATATTTAGGCACTGTTGTTGCAAACTGGGAAGCTGTGTTTCGTAGAGCCACAGGCCACCTTGCCACCACAAATTATTTCCTACTCAGGAGTACCCCTTCTCCTCCAAAGCATGCCTCAATTTCATCCAAAAGCCTTCACAGCAGCAGCCACGTTCAAACAAAGTACTAAGTTAAATCATGCTAATTAACACTCCACATTAAGCCATGAAAAAAACACACACAAACCACCTGGTCACCAAGGTTCTCTAGCATAGTCAAAAGCAATTCAAGGTACTCTAGAAAGTAGAAACTGCCCCCACTCAAAAACCGGCGAAGAATCGACGGAACGAAATCTCAGCCACTGCAAAATTTCATCTTCCGCACTCAGACTAAAGCCACAAAGCTCGACCGAAACAGAGAAGAACAGAAAGCACAAAAAGCCAAAGGAAAAAAAACAACGAAAATCGAATCTGTGACGAAACAAAAAAACACGCTCGGGCAATAGCCAGACGAAGAAAAAGCACTCGAAATCCAAGCAACACAAGTCCACCTAGCTCCAATCCGATACTACCGATAGACAGAGACAACCACGACGGAGCATCATCACAGGACTCGGCAGCGGACGCGAGTCCGCGAAACCTCCGGCGCGATTGCCGCCGGCGAAAAGCCATCGAGCAGGAGCAGAAGAAGCAGGAGCAGAAGCAGCAGCACCGGAAGAGAGGAATCGGGGAGGGAGTCGGGAGATTTTACCAGCCGGAGCCGCGGCGGAGAACGGAGCGGAGAAAACCCTAAGCCCCGCGATCGGAGAAGAGCGGCCGAGCTGCGGGAGCCTTGTACCTGCGATGGCGACGAAGAGAGAGAGAGAGAGAGAGAGACAGTCAGAGCTGACCGAGTGAGTGAGTGCTATTATGGATGACGCAGAGAGAATCGCCAGAATTTCTACGAACCCGACCCCCCCCCCCCCCCCCCCCTCGGGGGTTGAGCTCCTCCGGTGGGGCCCGCCTCCTAGCACAGCCGTCGGATACCGAGCGGATCGATCTCGTCCGTCCGTCCGTCCCCTCTCCTAATCCCCGGGCAACCTGGAGAACCGGTTGACGGCATCCTCTGCCCGTCACCGGCTGTCGCAGCGGACGGTGGAAGAAAGCCTCTATTTTTTTTTCCAATTTTTTTTTGCCTTTTTTGTCCCGTCTTTCGCATTAATACCGGTTGGTAACGCGCGCGCCCGAATGTTCATTCGCAGAGGAGAGCTTTGAACATGGAGGTCATGGAAAGCGACTTCGTGGTCCAGAGAGAGAATGGGAGGAGAAGAAGAAGAAGAAGAAGGGCGAACCCTCTGCAAGGGAGCTTCTTTGCTTACGGAGCCCCGTCCTCTTCTGGGGGGATTTTCCGATTCTGTAACTGCTCGTTCGCCGGAGAAGAAGAAGGGCCAGAGGTTCTTTGCTTACGGAGCCCGCCCGCCCGTCCTCTTCTCAGGGTTTTTCCGATTCTGCAACTTGTTTCGTTCGTGGCGAACGAGCTGCGGGTCAGTGTTCGCCGGAACCCAGCAAGAGAAGGAAAGAAATTTTGGTCTTTCTTCAGCAGAAGCGGTGCCTCTAGGGAGTGAGAAAGGGGAGAGAGACTGGCGGCGACCCTTGAAGAAAGATGATCGAGAGAGCGTATTTGGTTTTTTCGTCCGGCGACGACGGAGCGGGAGGCGGGTTCGGCGGGTGCTGTTCGTTGTGCTTCTGGGAAAGCAAGAAACACGGCGACGGAGAATCTCGCAATTCTTTTGTTTGTCTTTTTGAAAAAGTAAAAAATATCGCTTTCCACCGAAATTTGAAATAATTTCGAAATTATGAAAAGAAACTATATAAATATAATATATAGACCGGTCATCATTTGTATATGTAAAAGTTTCAAGCGTTTTGAGTTGAGGAAAAACCAAATCCATCGCAAGATTTTAAGGAAAAAGAGTAAAATGAAAATCTATCTAAACAAGCAATTAGAGTATTTTTTTTTATCTTTTTTATTATTGATTGACCTTTCACATTTTTGTAAAGGTTAATACCACGACAAACACCAAATCGGTACACTTGTGACAAATTTACCACAAACTAATTTTTTGACTACCAAAATTCCAAACTGCTATACATATGATAATTTTACCCATACTTATTTTTTTACTACCAAAAACCCCAAAATGGTACAGTTGTGACAAATTTACCATCCGTTAAATTTGATTAATACAAAAAAAAATCACAAATTAGTACGCCTGTGACAAATAGAGGGTAAAACCCCAAACTAGTATGTGCGTCAGCTACCACATGCCATCCAACTCAGAAATTTGACAATGAAATTTAACGGAAATTGACAGAAGATAAACTTGTCACAAGTGTAGCAGTTTGGAGTTTTTTGTAGTTAAAAGATTAGTTTTTGGTAAAATTATCACATGTGTATCAGTTTGGATTTTTCGCGATATCCCTTCTATCCTAACTGTTTAAAATACGTCAGTTCTATTTCCGTCCATCGACTACAAATTTTCGCCCATCGACTACAAAATGTCTCTCTAAACTAAATACTTGCTATTATTTTTCCATTTTGAATGGTTTTTTACGTTTTAGCTTTTTCAGATCTTGCAGATACCTAATGATATCTTTTACCACGAAACACCCAAAAATACTTCAAAACGTGCTAATATCAACTCGAAAAATTTGCATTTGACTCAATACACTAATTGCTTGGCACATGCCCGACCGCTCTATAATAAATTTTTTAGATGAATTTTTCAATTGATGTTATATAATTTGTTAAAAACTGATGATCAGGAATATATATATATATATATATATATATATATATATATATATATATATATATAAAAGACAATTTGAGTATTATAAATGATTTTATTGGAAACAATATATACAGACTAAAAAGAATTTTTTCATACTTAAGTAAAAGCAAGAAAGAAAAAAAGATGTGGTCGTTAGGACTAGGGTTAAACAGGCATTAGGCTCATGTACAAAAGTGAATATATATGTAAAAAGACAATAGATTGAAAGTTACCCTAAAAAGAAAAATGATAGCAACTCCTTTTAATGGTGGAAATTGGTGAGGGTAGTTAGTTCTTGAGTGGTCCAAGAAGGGGGTGGCCGGAATGTAATTGTTAGGTTTTTTCATTATTTCATATATGATATTTTCGAAGACCGAAGGTTAATATCACAAAAAATCCCAAATCAGTATACCTGTGATAAATTTATCCCGAACTAATTTTTTAACCACCAAAAAACCCTAAATTAGTACAACTATGATAAATTTAGGCAAAACTAATTTTTAACCATAAAAAATCCCAAATTGATACATTTGTGACAATTTTACCTTCCATTAAATTGGATTAATAAAAAAATCACAAACTAGTACAGTTGCGACAAATTGAGGATAAAACACCAAATTGATACATGCATTAACTGCCACGTGTCATTTAAACTTACCAATATGACAGTAAAATTTAACGAAAACTAACGGAGGGTATATTTGTCACAGGTGTACTAATTTAGGATTTTTTGTTATCAAAAAATTAGTTTGGGGTAAATTTATCACAGATGTATCGGTTTGGAGTTTTTTATGATATTAATCCAAGACTGAAAAAGCGAGACAAAACGGTGTATTGGCTTAAATATATCAGCCTTCATGCACAAACTAGGTGCATGCATGATTTTTGAATTGTTGTAATCGACTTGACGTTTTTAAATTTCCTTCATGTTCTAGTTTTTCTCAAGTAATCGTAAAGTCACCATTAGGCTTTTTTTTTTTTTTTTGTAACCGAGGATCTGCCACCATTCCCCGGGGACGAGCCCGCACAGGTAATCGAGGCGCCTATATCTCAGGGGAGACTAGCCCAGCAACCCACCGCCAAGGCCCCCCACTTAAATTACGGAACTGAGCGGGGATTCGAACCCAGAACCTCTCTGAGGGAAGGAAAGCGCCCACCATTAGGCTTTCTTTCGCTTCACTAAATTACACATAACTTTATTGTAAGCGTTTGATGGTAATTTAGGAGGTGGACACCATAAGTCGAAAGTTGGCCAAAAAAATTGTATAGATAAGTTGTTAAAGCACGTGAGAAAATTATTCAAAAAGTCTTAAATCTATTGTACGACAGCTGAAGTCTAGTCTTTTTTATGATTTCTCAATTTAGATTAAACCTTTCAATTGTGCCAATTATTTGGTCCTAAATATTTTGACAATTTACCAATTTAGTCCTAAACTTTTAAACGATTTACCAATTTGGTCATAAACCTTTAGACGATTTACCAATTTAATCCTTCTAGCAGATTTTGGTCGGAAATAATTGATGTGGACACCAACCGTTAATGTGGCACAGCTGGCACTAACGTAAACAACTTTTACACTTTTTCAAAAATTTCTGATTTTTTAAGTAAATTTTTTGATTTTTTTTCTTTTCGTTTTCTCTCTCTATTTTTATTCCTTCTTCCTCCGTCGGTCACCGGGCCTTGGCAATGGTTGGTGACCAGACCTTGCCTATTGCTAGTCGCTGACCATCACTGAGGCTCAGTGACCAGCAGAGGAAGAAAGAAAAAAAAAAGGAAAGAAAACGGAAAAAATAAGAAGAAATTCAAAAAAAGTCATAAAAAATTTAGAAAATCATTTTAAGAATGCAAACTAGTGTTCACGTCAGTACTGACCGTCCTACGTGCCAGATTGATGTCAACGTCCGCGATTTTCGGCCAAAATTAGTTGGAAGCATTAAATTGGCAAATCGTGAAAAGATTTTGTATTAAATTGGTAAATCGTCGAGAGGTTTAAGACTAAAATGACATAACTGAAAGATTTAGGATTAAATTGATCGTTATACGATAGATTTATGACTTTTTGGACAATTTTGCCTAAAGCACGTAATCTCTCTGAAAAGTAATTACTCTTTCTAAAAAAGAGTTATTTTTTTAAGGCAGTGTTAGATTTCTAGAGGGAAAAGTATTAAAAAAGTCCTAAATCTATTATATTGATGCCAATTTAAAACTAAACCTTTTAATTGTGCAAATTTAATCTTAAACGTTTGACTTTGTGCCAATTCGGTCCTTCCACTAATTTTGGTCGATATTACTTACATCATTTAGCCTACGTGCAGTTGGCGGACGTGAATAATTTTTAATAATATTTTAATATATATATTTTTATATTTTTTAGTTTTTTCTTTTCTTTTTTCCTTTTTTCTTCTTTTTGCTGGTGACTAGCCATAGACGATGGTTAGGTGAGTTGGCCTTGCCTGGGCAAGGGTCGCCGTCATCGTTGGTGTCACATAGGTCGACCGACGTCCACGTCTGTAATGTCTAGCCAAAATTAGCCGAAATGACTGAATTGGCACAAGGCCAAAAGGTTTAGAAGTAAATTGGTACAAATGCGATAAGTTTATGACTTTTTGACCCTTTTCCCGACTTTTATACAAACTCTGGTTTTGCATAATATATAAAAGATAAGATTGGACGGTTAAAAGCTAGAAATAAGTAACAAAAATTTTTAATGCTAGAACTAATGATGAGGATTGAGTCGTTTAGTAAGTATTTAAGCATTGCACAGTCTTAGTGTTCGTAAAAGTTGCTTAAGTACGAAAATAACTTATCACCGGCTGCGATGGAGATTGATATATTGTAAATGAACAAGAAAATTTATGAACTTTGAATGTACACAAACATAATAAGTCACGAAAAATTGAACCTAATTTCAACGCATTACAACATCAGATATCATGTAAGTATTTTTCCAACCCTTAACTCTCATGCGTCATGACGATTCCAAAGCAAGTGGGTGATAATTACACATGAATCGGTTGGCCGATCTTTGATATTGAATTTATTAGTCTTATTAGCATAATAGAATGTAGTACAATAAAGTTAAATGTATTACAACTTGATATGACCCACTTACTGGAAAGACATCATGACATATCTCATTGAGTCGTGACAAAATCAACCCAACTACGACATGTTGCTGCGATCATAACAATCTTGAAGCGAGTGCGCCGAAAAATTAGAAGAACGGCTTAGTTTAGAGAATTTACCTATGATGGTTTTATTTCATTGATTGGTACTAGATAGTCATGTGGAGCGAATCCTACAATTTGACAAATTGGAGACATGAGATGGGTTCAGCTCGTGGAAAAGTACCCTATTTCTATCATATGGTGAAACGGTCTTGCTGGAAAGGTGTAGGCAACAAAAAAAAAAGGTTAATACCATGAAAAATCCTGAATCGGTACACCTGTGACAAATTTACTCCAAACTAATTTTTTGATTACCAAAAATCCTAAACTGGTACACCTGTGACAAATATACCCTCTGTTAAATTGGATTAATACCATAACATGTGACAAACAGAGAGCTAAAACCCTAAACCGGTACACCCATCAACTGCCACGTGTCATCAAACTCAGTAATTTGACGGCAAAATTTAACGTAAATTAACAGAAGGTAAATTTGTCACAGTTGCACCAATTTGGAGTTTTTGGTGATCAAAAATTAATTTGGAGTAAATTTGTCATAAATATACAAGTTTAGGATTTTTCGTGGTATTAACCCTAAAAAAAAGGTATAGGCAATAAGGTTTAGGTCTTCGTAAACCAGCCGAAGGATCGGACTGAAATTTTCTTCTAGTCAGAAGGATCGGAGTTCAATTTATTAGTTCACGGTTCACACCCAATGACAACTTTTGAGTTTCTTCAATTCAAGCTTTCAGATAACGTTAACGTGCTCTCTTCCCTGCCCTTGAGAGAGCCCACTTTTAGGAACCTGGGCTTCCTCCGCCGGTGCCCGGAAGAGATAAATGGACGAGGGAAAGTCCGGCGAAAGACCCCGGATAAGCACTCCGGCGACCAAGTTAAATAACTTAAGAAAGGAGAGAAATGAGGGCGTGAGTACTCTTGTCTCCCTATGTCTCGAAGACTTGCCACGGCCGCTATTTATAGATGACGGCGAGATCGGTCCTAGTAATTACCCATGCTAATGTCCGGCCCCTCGGCTTACCCATGTCGAATCGATTATTGTTAAATGATTGGGTGTCGCCCGAGAAGATGGTATTTGATGTATTAGTGAGATGATAATTTCCACCTTTGCCACAAGTGACTGACTAAATCCACTTAGAGAAGTCCAATTATTTAAGAAGCATACTATCTACGAGACACCCAAAAGGATCAGCAAAATAACACTCGGCTCCAATTTAAGCTACATCATCCATATTACAGGATACACATTGATTTGGAAATGCAATATATAGTATTAGAAAAATGAGGGGACCTTCTATCAAGTCTTCGGTCCAGCGAAACATTCGGTTTTTTAGGCTGATTAGCAAAAAGGTACACACCCTTTTACTGGAAAAATTGTTTAAAATGTCTTAAACTTATTGCAGTTTTATCAATTCAGTCCTAATCATTTTCATGATTTACCAATTGAATCCAACTGATCAATTTTAGTCGAAAATTGCTAACGTAGACGCTAGCGTCCCACTACTGCACCCTGACGTGGATAATTTTTAATAATATTTTAATCTATTTTTTACAATTTTTATTTTTTTCTTTTCTTTTTCCTTTTTTTTTTATCCTGTCTCTTTTTTTTTTCTTTCCGTCTTCCTCCTCTAACCGGTCGCCAAGACCCGATGACCAACTAGAGGCAAGAACCGACAAGGTCGAGTCTCGCCATTGCTGGGCAAGGCTCAACCTCTCCAAGGGCAGGTGGGGCTCGCCCGAGGCCGTTGAGGTTGATCTCGCCTCTGGCTGGTTGTCGGCTATCGCTGACGCTCGAGGACTAGCTAGAGAAGGAAGAAGGAAAGAAAAAAAAAAGAAAGAGAAAGAAAATAAAAAATTAAAAGAAATGATAAAAACATGAAAATGTTATTAAAAATTATCTATATCAGCGCCGGTCGTCCTACGTAGCATAACCAGTGTCGACGTCTGCAATTTTCGGCCAAAATTAGCCAGATAGACTCAATTGGCAAAATTAAAAGGCTTATAATTCAATTGGCAAAAGTGCAATAGATTTATGACTTTTTGAATAATTTTCCCCCCTTTTGCCGTTGCTGCAAAATTAAGTCAAGCTTTTGAATGTCTAAAAAAAAAAATACACAACCTCCTACCATTGTTGCAACTTTAACACGAATTTTTAAACGTCTAAAAAAATTCAAAATCTTTTACAACCGTGTCAAATTTAGCATCCAGTAACATTCTGTCCATTCTTGTCATCATCTCTACCTTGTGTTAAATACGGATTGACGCAAATTTAACGTATATGAGTTTTATAGCATAATCAACATAAGAGTGTTTCTCAATTATCCAACTTGGCATAATTATAAAATCTAAATATGCCACGTAAACACGAGTTGTCGGCCCTAATTTCATCACTGCCCAACATAGAGAGTAACTTTAACTAGCTATGTTGCCCCAACCCTACTAAGTCATAGTAGCTCCAAACCCTCAATAGCTCCAATTTCTTCTTCAGCTCTAGCTAATTTCAATTTAATTGTGCTGTTGAGTTGCACCACGTCGTTTTGAAGGGAAAACATTGCTGGTGCGCATATCTGCACATTGATACCTGAATGAAATTGGCTTGAAAGGATGTGTGTACATAGTAGATTTCATCAAGCTATATGAAAAGACAGAATTATGAAGGAATAGCTCTTCACGAATGATAATATCCTAAGATGAATCTATCAACATTGAAACATCTACTCAGAAATTGAAATAAATGGCCAAAAGGACTAGTAATTAACAAACATTAACAATCTTAGCTAAGATCGTTTTCAACTACGTGTGACGTAGTGTGGCCTTCAATTTTCTAGTATATGCTCATTGATGTTTATAGAACCAAGACCTTAGTAAACTTTTCGCCCCTAATATCCGGATAAATAAATAAATTATATTCTCCACAGACGTTGCATGCTTGATTTTTTGGGAAATGATCGACCCAAGAGCTCGACCAATCCTTGATAGTTTGTCATGTGGATAGTTTGTCATGCGGTGAGATGATAAGATTGGATGGTGCACTGACGTGATATCACAAAATTAATCTAAATATTTTTATTTTTAGAGAATTTAATTTAGGGTTAATACCACGAAAAATTTCAAATTGGTACACCTGTGATAAATTTACCATCCGTTAGTTTTCGTTAAATTTTACCATCAAATTTCTGAGTTAGATGACACGTAACAGTTAATGGATATACCAGTTTAGGATTTTACTCTCCGTTTATCACAGGTGTACCAGTTTGTGATTTTTCGGTATTAATTCAATTTAACGTAGAGTAAATTTGTTACAAATGTACCAGTTTGAGGTTTTTTTATGGTCAAAAAATTAGTTTAGGGTAAATTTATTACATGTATATCAGTTTGAGATTTTTCGTGAATTTAACCCTTTAATTTATAGTCATTAGTGGTACATGTATATCAGTTTAAGATTTTTCGTGAATTTAACCCTTTAATTTATAGTCATTATTGGCGAACGTGGAACAGAAAGCAAAAATCAGTTCTTTTGTGTTTCACTTGATTTGCTGGGTCAGACCTCGCTTGTAATGAAGATATTACTTATGTAATAAAGATATCTCAGAGACATATAGTTTATTGAATCTGGATGTGAATAGTCAATTACAACCTTAAATCGAATCGTGAATTGGAATTAAATTAGAAGATGCGATGAAACACTTGAAAATATATTCATGTAATATCCATGAATTATAATAAAGATATCTTAGTTTTGAGTACGTTTTATAAATGCTATGCATAAGTAGATATTGTCGCTTGCGGCCTTTTAAACCTAAAGATCGCATTTGAAGGTAATGATTTATTTTTATTCCTAATTATTTCTGATGCGTTTGTAAAGCACAAAATTTAGTTTGAATATAACTATCTTGAAATAATAATCGTAATAAATACGAAAAGAGCATATCATTTGATCGTAGATGTATTAAATTAAAGATATTCGCGAGTGAATCGATATTATTTTTTGGGAAAATTCCAATTAAGGACCCCAAGTGGGCTACTTTTCTATATGAAAAGACAGAATTATGAAGGAATAGCTCTTCACGAATGATAATATCCTAAGATGAATCTATCAACATTGAAACATCCACTCAGAAATTGAAATAAATGGCCAAAAGGACTAGTAATTAACAAATATTAACAATCTTAGCTAAGATCGTTTTCAACTACGTGTGACGTAGTGTGGCCTTTCAATTTTCTAGTATATGCTCATTGATGTTTATAGAAGCAAGACCTTAGTAAACTTTTCGCCCCTAATATCCAGATAAATAAATAAATTATATTCTCCACAGACGTTGCATGCTTGATTTTTTGGGAAATGATTGACCCGAGAGCTCGACCAATCCTTGATAGTTTGTCATGTGGATAGTTTGTCATGCGGTGAGATGATAAGATTGGATGGTGCATTGACGTGATATCACAAAATTAATCTAAATATTTTTATTTTTAGAGAATTTAATTTAGGGTTAATACCATGAAAAACTTCAAATTGGTATACCTGTGACAAATTTACCATCCATTACTTTCCATGAATTATAATAAAGATATCTTAGTTTTGAGTACGTTTTATAAATGCTATGCGTAAGTAGACATTGTCGCTTGCGGCCTTTTAAACCTAAAGATCGCATTTGAAGGTAATGATTTATTTTTATTCCTAATTATTTCTGATGCGTTTGTAAAGCACAAAATTTAGTTTGAATATAACTATCTTGAAATAATAATCGTAATAAATACGAAAAAAGCATATCATTTGATCGTAGATGTATTAAATTAAAGATATTCGCAAGTGAATCGATATTATTTTTTCTCGTATTCAATAAATTATATATTCACTTAATATTAGACATATTATTCATATTAAAATCAAATTGCAAAAAAATAAATCGACAATCAACTGGTTCGCGGGGTCGTACTCTCATTATTTCATCCCGTTAATGTCCTTGAACCAACCAAACTAATTTTAGAAAGAGAGGAGATATTTAAGAGACTATGTTTATGTCTATGGTCTCTTACTCTTATCTTTAGTTGTGTCTTTTGTTAAATATTGTTTTGGATAAATATAAATTTTGAACTCTTGGTGGTTTTTTTTCCGAAAAGCAATTGAAATTACGTAGTAAAGTAGATTATTATCCTTATTAAATTATCTATTAAAATATCTCTCATTTGATGGTAGTTAATTTGGTGAAAAATTAAGATAAAGGTGGAGATGCTCGGTCAGTTTAAAAATCTTCACTGGATAAAAATATAAGATTAGATCATCAGAACATATTTAAAATTTGATGATATTTACTCCCTTGAAAAATTAGGAGAAAGGTAGATCCGGCTGTGTCAGTTCCATATCAATTCTAGCCATTCGCACAAAACAGTAATTCGAATAATCTTTTTCCTATTAATTATTTTCATGATAACAAATACTATATGTTTTCTAGGGGTTTGGTAAATCCCAAAACAACAAAGAGTAATTTTCGCAAATCAGGTTCTAGCAAATTTCGTTTAATTCAAATTTGCAAAACTTGTCAACAAATAATTACTCCAAATTAACACCCATCTTCTTGAATTCGATAAATGGGGCAGCAGAGTGGTTGCACGGCTTGCAGTCGCATCTTATTGTATGATTAGCTTATTAATATGACAAATTACTCCGCAAACCATGTTTCAAAATTAGTAGAAGAAAAGATGCGGTTTCGGATCTTAAACGATCCGCATTATAATCATTGAAATCCAATGGTGGAGATGGCTTCGCTGTGTTATGATCTAAGATAGGAAAGTCATTTAAATTCTCCTCATCTTGGCTCTCTTTTCACAGTTTCTTGACCTTCGTCTTGCGCTTCGAGCGTTTTTCTGGAGAATATTTCGCACGGACACTGGCTTTTTTTTTTTTTTTAAAAAGAGTACGATTTTTCCTGCCCGGCTTCGCTTGCTGGGTTTTTTTTTCTATCACGGCGGGGGTGTGGGGGGGGGGTTTTCGCCGGACGACAGAGGTCAGCGGTGGTTGCGCACTCAACAGTAAAGAAACCAAGGCGAACAGCAACACGGGTAGTGCTGCACATGAAGTACGCACTCAGCGATGATATTGAAGAGGCCTCTCAGGTTGTGAAGTTCTATTGGATTAAGCGGGTTTTGGACAATAGTCGACATAACGTCAGTGCCCTAACTCTGAATTTGGTCCATGGCTGGCGTGTTTCTGTTTCTTGTCCAATATTTACCCATCGATTTTGATTTAAATGGGTTTCGGAGATAAATGTGTCCATAGATTGTTAAAAGTGTTTCTTGTCCTATTCATTCTTAAAATCTTGTCTAGTGCGTGCAATTTGACCTATTTCTGTTTCGTGGTATGGCAGTTTGATTCCGCACTACTCCGGTCAATGAGCATCACTTTGGGTATATTGGAGGTTTGATTGAAATTCTATATTGATGGTATATTATTTTTGCATCGACAACCTATATCTTATTCATGTAATTTCTCCGATTTCTCGCGGAAAACTAAGATTTGGGTAAGCGTCAACAGTCTCCGAAGAAACTACGGATCAAAGCAAATTGCGCAACTCGCCCGACACATGGAGCGTTCTTTTTGCATTGTGTCTGGATTATATTATAGGATAAGTTCTTTTCATACAATTTGGTCCCGAAAGCGCACGATGGTTTCATACTCACTGCTTGATTCTTTTCGTTGCAGGGAATGGAAGGCTATGGTGGAAGATATTTGCCGCGGCACAGAGGATATTGCTGGTATTAATTTACTGCACAAACATTCTTTCACTTTATATCGAGTCCCCATATGCTGAGTTTTCTTTACTTTGTGCTTGAATTCTTTTTTGTACATCCTAGCAAAACTGGAGACAGAACAACATCTTCCGTCAAGCACCAGAACATCAGGAAACCGGGACAAGAGAAGGCCGGTACACTTGCTAAGAGGAACCGGAGGCTGAATGTGAACCAGCACAAGGGCATTGTGAAGCCCAATATGTGCTCGAACACTAACTCGAGGACAATCCCAGCAAGCGATACAGTGTCACGGAAGTTTGCGAAGGAGAGAATGCTTCAGTCACAAAGCTCACACGGATCAGTCGAGGGGTGCAAAAGACCACTTGCCGGTCGACAGGCGGTAAGCAGAAAAGCCAACTTAATATGCCAGTATCCTTCCAATTAAAAGAACTGACTTTGATTCATTTGGTTCAATCAGAGGATCAAGGGCAGGGACGAAGTTGTGGCGGACATGAAGTTTCAGGCCACCAAGAGGAAGATGCAAGAACTTTATCAAAAAGCAGAAACGGGTTACTTGATTGATTTCGTAGTATAGGCAGCTGCTGTTCCATAAACCTAATACCCGGTAGGTCATAATTCTATTATTCCTTCTCAACAGACAAGAGGCGACGGACAGTGCAGGTATTGGATCCGCGTGATCTCCCAAAGATGGGAGCGAGTCATAAGGGTCCGCGCGCCACAACTGCAAAAGCTCATCAGCGGAGAATGATTTCACGGAGCCAGGTCTCATGCGTCTGCAGACCAAAAGTCCTGCGCCAACAATTTTGCCACGAAGAGATCGATGTTACTGGACTTGGGATCAAGAGTTTATAGTTCTCTTCATAGTTGAAGACAAATAAGACCACTGGGAGTGAATCATTTGAGCCGTACTATAGGAGGTGATGTTGATGTATTCTTTGCCGGAAATTGTATCTAGCAACCTGTAATCAAAACCTTAATATCTCAGCTATAAGAGGCTAGTTTGTTATTACAGCTTGGACGTCTCAAGTTCTCCTACTACAAATTGCTTCAGTGGCCATAAGAAATGGATCACTAACGAATTAGATGTGCTTTGTGTCTTTAGAATTTAGCTCGTTAAATTCGATTATAACATGGGAGACTTACCACTTTCTCTGAATGAAGTTAAAATTAGTTTGGCTTGTAAGTAAAAAATAGTTTTATCACCGAAGGAGATACGTAGCAAGCAATTGAAATTAACAAAAGAAAAAGTGTTTCTGAGCAAGGGGAAGAAAACAACAGAGAGGAATGTCACAAAGACAAGTACAAAACGTTGGTGCAGCTGATCATGCGACCGCTGACATGAAATCTTGTTGTGTGCAGCATAAAAGAAAACAACACATCTGGAAACAACATTAAGGCAAAGAGATATCACCAATACCACTCAAAGTTGGACCTTCCAAATCTCACCTGGCAACAGATATGAACAAGTTCTTTTCCCAAAGTTGAGATTAGGATCAATTGTTCCAATCAACCCCTGATACTACGGCAGATGCATACAGCAACAACAGGCACTCATGTGTCACGGTCACGAGATTTTGATGCACCGAGGACCGTGCAACATCGACAAAGACTCGTCTAGAGCCTAATGGAGCTTCTGGAACATTCTCAGGGACGGGCGATACGGTAATTGTGCCGTATTCTAGAGAGTTCTCAGCATAAATACCGGTAATTGGTGGACGGGGATGCAATCTCGGCCACCTGTTTAAAAGTCGATCAATGGATGTAATCTGTTGAGTTCTTGTATAAGTACGGGGTTCTGCTCCTCATTTGAAGTATCCAAACAATAGAAATAGTTTCCATTCTCTCCCAAACCTTCTCTCTCTAGATTCTCTATATGATCCGGGTGCGCGAGTGAGCGATCGAGAGAAGCCTAAATCGCCACATGGGTCGTTCCCAAACTATCGGCCCGTTCCTGCACCAAGAGAGAGGCCTACAAAGTAATGGCATCTCCGCACAATAGATACAACATACTTTTGAAGTTATTCCTACAACTTGAAGTCCCCTATCTGCATCAGTCATGCACTAACTAAGAGAAAAGAAATCAACACACTAAACAGAATAGAAGAGGATAGTAAAATGAACTTATTCCCGAGAAAAAAGGTGCATGCAAATGTACATGGATAGTAAAATGAAATTTTTAGCCTTTTTCCCGTTTTTTGCATTAATACCGATTGGTACTGCACAAGCCCAAAAGTTCATTCGCAAACGAGAGCTTTTAACATAAAGGCCATGAAAGCGACTTTGAGGTCCAGAAAGAGAGAGCTGTGGTCAGTGTTTGCCGGGCCGGAAGATGAACCCAGCAAGACAAGGGAAGAAATCTTGGTCTTTTTTTCAGCAGAAGCAGTGCCTAGAGAAAGAGTAGGAAGAGAGGGAGTGATGGCGACCCCTGCTGAAGAAAAGAAAGATGGTTGAGAGAGTCTTTGCTTTTTCGTCCGGCTACGGAGCGGGAGGCAGGTTTGGGGCGGGTGTTATTCGTTCTGCTTCTGGGAAAGCAAGAAACACGGAGACAGAATGTCGCAATCTTTTTTGTTCATCTTTTTGGAAAAAGTAAAAAATATCGCTTTCCACCATAATTTGAAATAACTTTTAAATTATGAAAAGAAGCTATATATTAACGTACCGGTTATAATTTGTATGTGTATAAATTTCAGCCCTTTCAAGTTAAAGGAAAAGACAAATCCCTCGCAAGATTTTAAAGAGAAAAAGTAAAATAAAAGTTTATCTCAACAAGCAATTAGGCTTTTCTGAATCTTCTTGATTATTCACTGATCTTTCATATTTTTGTAATACCGTCTCAACTATTCAATATACGTCCCTTCTATTTCCGTCCATCGATTGTGGAATGTCTCTCTCAATTAAATCTTTCAAAACGTGCATATATCGACTTGTAAGTTTTTTTCATTTGACTCGATACACCGCTTGGTACATGCCTGACCCCTCGGTAATAAAATTTTAGATGAATTGCTTCAAATGATATTGTATAATTTGTTAAAAACTGATGATCAATGGAATAAATATACTCAAAGACAATTTCATTATTATGAATGATTTTATTGGAAACAATATTACATAGGGGTGATCGATTCCCGGTCCGGTCCGGTCCAGTCCGGTCCCACCCAAGAATCGGGAACCGGACCGGGAGGACCGGTTCCTAGATTCTAGGACCGAGGACTGGACTAGTTAGTCTTGGGACCGTCGACCGAACTGCACCATCGGTCCGGTTCCAATGGAATCAATCACTTATTGGAATGAACTGAAAATCAATATTCAGTTCTGCAAGAAAAAGATAGAAGAAACGAGGGACCTGCATATGCTGCTCAATGTTCACAAATGACATATCTGTACTTTGAAATAGAGGGAAGACATAGCTACAGAATTGATGAAGAGGGAGTCATTACAGAGATGCCACAACCTAAATTTGGAGAAGAGGCAGTCATGCTGGATAATCTTGAGGCAGGACCAGAGTTAAAAAGCATCAAGCATCATGTATAAAAGCTGGCCAAGTGCAAACTGGTAAAGGCAAAAGGGAATTGGGGAAATTAGATTAGGCTTTCTATTTTTTTCGAAAATTTTAAAAAGTAAATAAATATGTATTTATCGGTTCGGTCCGGTTCCCACCCTAGAACTGGGAACGGGACCTCCCGGAAACCGGTTCCACTTTTAGGAATCGGGAACTAGACCGATACTCTCGAGAATTGGACCAAACCGGCCAGTCCGGTCCGGTCCTGATTCGAGCGGTCCATCATGCTCACCCCTAATATTACAGACTAAAATGAATTCTTTTCATACTTAAGTAAAAGCAAGAAAGATAAAAAGATTTGGTAGTTAGGACAAGGGTTAAACAGGCATTAAGCGCGTGTACAAAAGTGAATATTGAGTCTACTGCTCAGACTATTCAGGTCTCTAGGACAGAAAGATGAGGCTTCTGCTCAGATATTTTGCACCAGAAAACTGAGTAGTCATCACAGATTTCTCCTTACTAAAACTACAGAGAAATATTGAGTTATTACTGCAGCAGAAAACACACTGTAGTTTAATCCTTTTGATAAAGATTTCAAATCAAAGTTAATGTTCATTTACATACAGCTTAACTACACTTGTTCAGAGTCAGAATTATTGGCCTCGAACAAGCTGTCCCAGTAACTTTCCCATGAAAAGTGTAAAGAGAACTTACAATCCATATTCAATATACTATTCAAACATAATGTGTACTAACGTCGAATAACCATGATTCTAATATCACCCGACTCATCTGTCCTCGAAAAATCATCCACAAAACTCCTGTCATCAGTTACTGTGTTAGAGCAGACCATGTAATCGGACCGTTTCCCAACTGGTGCAAATGCGTGAATCCACATGCCTAGTTTTGCCTGAGTGCTTCTCATGGATATAGAATTGCTGCAGAAGAGATAAAAAGTTTTGTGAAAAAAGACTAATTATTTCAATTATACATAAGAAATCATACAGAGTGCACAGAGAAGATAAAGCAAAATGCACTTCAGTAAATTTACACATCATGTTCAGTAACAGAGAAAGTACAGATAGTCTGTTTTCTTACATGTTCTTTTGCCATTTCTCTTTGCTGGTTATAATGTTTGTCCAAATTCTCCTATGATTGTTGTTTTTTTTTTTTTTTTGTTTAGTAATCTCAGGGGGACGCTTCGTCCATCTGTAAGGTAAAGACAACAGCATTCTCCTCCATGAGAAAAGTACTTAACAGGAGAATCACTCACCCAACCTGTTTATTAAGTTGGAAGAATAATCCTTTCACCTAACTTACCCCCTTTTCACCAATTATATAAGGTTTAGCATGAGAATTTTTGCAAATGCCAATCATGATTTGTGGAAACATTTCCGAGAATACAGGTACTATGAATAAGATGTAGTAGTCCGAACTCTTTTCCGAAGTAAGTGCTTGCCACAAATTCTTCTGCTCAAGTGCTTATCCACATTGGCAATGCTACAAGCTGTTTTACCATAAAAGATTCCAGCCTTTGACCCACCTTCCTGTCCATATTACTATCACTTTGGACTCTGCCATGGCCTGCATCTCATAGGGACTGAAAAACTTGAAGAGAATCTCCAACTCAAAGTCTGGCACATTTTTCATGCCCACCTGCATGCCATACACTGTACCCAAAGTCTCTGCATTGCTTCTTCAATGACCATCCCCTCCACCACCCGTCTTTCCCAAGGATATATTCTCCTTGATAAACCCGATAAGCAATCTGCCAAAGGAAGTCCTCCCAACCTTTTCTTCTTATCTGCCTCCAATTCTCCAACTATACGAGCTTTCTCTTATGTTGGTTTTCAACATTGGTGGATAAATCAAAACTTAGCGGCAAACTTCAGCTGGAAGATTTGTGTAAAAAAATTCATGGCACTAAAAGATCGATCCTCACTCACACAGGCAAAGTAACTTACGAAATGAGCAGATCTCTCACCATCGATCACCACAGCTACAAGCTCCATTTTTGAAGAGATGGAAGCGATTCGAATCTCTCACTAAAATTTCTCTTTGTACAATATTAGATATATACTTGGAGACAGTATGGCAATCAGCACAAACCCTAAGGTTCTTCATTATCTGTAAGGGGCTTCCGGGTTCTGTATTTAGCAAACCAAATGCTATCGCTAGCCTTTCGCTATGGCCACAAAGCATGTCCCTCTTCTCATCATCGTCAACATCATGCAGGACACATTGCAAATCAGGAACATAGCCTTGTTTAGCCATCAAACTGCCTAGAATATCTAGCAACTGATAAACCTCCTCAAATTGTTTGAAGAATCTATCCCCTGTACCGAATATATAAACTCTTTTCTTTATCTCCATCCAGCTACAGCCGGCACTTTTTTTAAGTCCTTTAGATTTTATTGATTTCCGTACCGATCTTACGTGTTCCCACTTCCCCATCGAGGCATATACATTTGAAACTAAAACATTATACCCAGTCATGTCTGTATCCAATTCAATAATCCTTTTGGAGACCTGTTCAGCAATTTTCATGTTCCCATTTGCACGACAAGCACTAAGTAGAGCTCCCCATATGCTTGCATCTGGCTTCAATGGCATTGAGAGGATAAAATCCTCTGCCTTACTTAAATGCCCTGATCTAGAAAGAAGATCCACAGTGCAAGCATAGTGTTCCATTCTAGGTTCTATATTGTACTTATTCTTCATGCAGTCAAATAGATTTAGTCCCTCCTCCACCAAACCCGAATGGCTACAAGCAAAAATTATAGCAATAAAAGCAACATGATCAGGAAGGATGCCAGCAACTTCCATCTGTGCAAAAGCGTTCAATGCTTTCTGCCCCTCACCATACATCCCATAAGCAGAGATTAATGCAGTCCAGGTCACCACATCTTTTACTTTCATAAGCTCAAATACTCCGACAGCACTCTTTAAATTGCCACATTTGGAATACATCTCAATCAGTGCATTTCCTACCGGTACATTTGATTCGAACCCCAATCTGAAGATATATCCATGTATCTCTTTCCCCTGCTGTTTAGCAGCAAGTAAGGAACATATTGGTAATATGCCCAACAATGTGGCCTCATCTGGCACCAGCCCCTCATTTCTCATAGCATTGATCATTTGAAATCCTACATAACAATCCTGATGATGGATGCATGCAGAGATAATCGTGTTCCAAGTAACTATATCACGTACATCCATGAGCCCAAAAATTCTCAGAGAATCCTCCAACTTACTACATTTGGCATACATATCTATGAGGGCATTGCAAACACGCAAATCCATAGTAAATCCTGACTTTACTATGTGACAATGGACTTCTCCCCCCAGTTTAATATCTGCAAACTGAGTAGGTAGAGATAGGAGCATCACATGAGTAATAGAATCAGGTTCATCTTCCATCTTCATCATTTTAAAAAGCCGCATTGCTTCCCAATATGACCCATGTAGGATATAACCATTTAACAAGGAATTCCATGATACAGGATCCCTATCTTTCATCTTAGTAAATACTTGATGCGCAGCAAGCAGATTGCCACCTTTAGCATACATATCTAGAAGAATATTGTTAGCCCTAGTATCAAAATCCATTCCTTTTCTTACCGAGTAATCATGAATAAATGTTCCTAATTCTAAGTCACCTAAGTGTCCACAAGCACGGAGAACAGAGGTGAACGTCAATAAATCAGGTGTAAATGTGGTGATCATTTCCCTAAACAATTTGATCGAGTCTTCAAACAATCCCAGTTGACAATACCCACAGACCAGGGTGTTCCAACTGACAATATCTCTAAATACCATCTCATCAAAAACTTTCTGAGCATCCGTGACATTGCCAAACTTGAAGTACATGGAGAGGAGTCCGTTCCTCACAATGGCATCTCCATCCACCCCAATCTTCTCAACCAAACCGTGAAGTATCCGACCCTCTCTCACTGCTACCAAACCTGCACAAGCAGGTAAAACGCTGGACACAGTATACAAGTCCGGCAGCATCCCATCCAATTTCAACGCGCTATAATACCACAAAGCCTCCTTCCAGTACTGATTTGAACTGTACCCCGATATCAGACTATTCCAAGACACAACATCCCTGTGAGACATTTCCTCGAACACGTGGCGTGCTCTGCCCACGTCATCAAGCCTAGCGTACATATCAATCAGAGCATTCCCAATGTACAGGTCCGACCCAAACCCTGCTTCCGAAACATGCTGGTGAACGACCTTACCCATCTGGGCATCACCCAAGCCCGCACAGGCATTGATGACCGAAGGGAACGTGTACGCATCAGGTCGAACACCGACGTCTCGCATCCTGGCGTAGAAGCCGAGGGCTTCGGAGAAAAGGCCGTTGTGGGTGAGCGCTCTGATGATGGAATTCCACGGGTAGACATTGTCGGCGGGCGCGACGCGGTCGAAGACGGAGATGCAGGAAGTGGGTGCTCGAAAAAGCGCGTACTTGCTGATGAGCTTGCCGGTCAGGGAGGCGGATCGGTCGAGGCCCGCGGCGATCACCAGGGCGTGCACCTTGTGCAGTTCTGTGGAGCTTCGGGCTGAAGACAAGGCCTTGGAGATGGAGGAATACAGAGTTTCTCGGGCGTGGAGTCTGCATCTTGCGGCGGACAAGGACATGAGACCTCGAAGTTCGACCCTGCTTCGGGTGGCAGCCTAGCTGCTGTTTTTTCGGTTTCCCTCCTGCCTGCCACGCACGCATGGTTGATGGCGAGCGAGAATTACATTTTGGCCCCCGAATTTTTTTGGGATTGTGGAAAGTTCCCCCTACGTTTCAATCTTTTTGCATTTTTCCCCCTGACTCTTTGAAATTGGCGGTAATGTGCCCCCTTTGCGTTGACTCTAGCCGAAACCTTTTCACATATATGACCACGCGGCAACACGTGTTTAGTTATACAAGTCAAATTGATCACATATATATATATATGTATGTATGTATGTACATACGTGAGAAAAGATATAAGGGTATATATGTATGTATGTATATATGTGAGAAAAGATATAAGGGCTACTCGAACATAATGTTTGTTCATCTAAGATCGTACATTTTTGTTATACAGATTACCATCTCATGCTACGCACAAATTTGCTGTTATGTAGTCGAGACTTAGAGGAATGTATAAACCAATGCTTCCATAAATTCGCTGGTGCTTTACAATTATGGCTTCCATACTTGTTCTGTTTATTTGAAATTATGTCCCAATAAAGATAAAGAAAAAGCAACACAAAGAAAAATAAAGTGAAAAGATAAAAGAGAAATCTTGTATAGGAATAATCTTGGGAATATAAATCATTAAATGAAGGGATAATGACAAATGGCCCCTGAATTTTGGCTCAATGTGCAAAGCGATCTCTAAATTTTACATTTGTTCAATGTGGTCCTTGAATTTTAGCACGATGTACAATTTCGTCCATGAACTTTTAATTTGTTCAATGTGATCCTTGGACTTTTAGTACATGTTCAATTTAGTTTGTTCAATGTTGTCTTTTGTGTAGGAGTTGAATAAACCTTTTGCACAGGTGGATTTTGGACGAATGCCACTTCCGCAGCAGGCTCTGTCTTCCTTAATCAAGAATCTTTTGGCATTTCCTTTGAATACCTTTGTATCACAAATCGCCCATTCTACTCTTTCTTCGACTTCTACGAGGTGTGGGAAGTTCAGGCAACTTGTTGTATACATTATTTAAAGGAGGTGATTCTTTGCCCCCACGTCATTTTTGTTTTCCTTCGGATGTATGTTCCCAAAATTTATTGATTATCAATTGAAGCAACGAGTCCACCATCACTGGAAATTGATGTCATTTTTAGATGCTTCATCATGGTAACAAACCAAGAGAATTATGCTCATATGATATAACATTGAACATATTTATATAGTTCAAAAACTAAATTGAACATGTACCAAAAGTCTAGAGGCCACACTAAACAAATTGAAAGTTTAGGGATGACATTGCATATTAGGCTAAAGTTTAGGAATCACATTAAACAGACTTAAAGTTCATAGACCACATTATACATGAGCCAAAGTTCAAGGACAATTTGTATTATTTATCCTTGAATGAGTGGGAATTAGTTTCATGTGGGACTAATGATATGTAATATCGAAATCATCCTTTTACATTATACGACGCCAGCAAATATTAGGTAAACTATCACGTGAATAAGAATATTTTATATAGAGCTCAGCATTGAAAATTAATCATAGATCTTCACTCGAGTCTTGACAAATGACGAATGTAAAAAATGCATTGCATGACTCTACGAATTGATAAAAGTAGGCTTATATAGAACATACTCTAATTATAGTGGCAATTTTATCAAAAAGCATATTATGTTATCGGCATGCATTCTTTTGAGGGAAAATGATACAAACAGTTCATGAACTTTGGTCCAATGTACAATGTGGTTCCCGAACTTTTAATTTGTTCAATATGACCCATGAACTTTAACCCAATGTGCAATGTGGTCCCTAAATTTTTAATTTGTTCAATATCATCTCCAAACTTTTGGTACATATTCAATGTAGTCCCTCCATTAAACATTTTCATATAGTTGAGGGACTATATTAAACATGTACCAAAAGTTCAAGGATCACATTGAACAAATTAAAAGTTTAGAAACCACATTGAATATTATGCTAAAATTCAGGGACTATATTGAATAAATTAAAAATTCAGGGATCACATTGCACATTGAGCCAAAGTTTAGTGACTGTTTTCCCTTATTTTGACAAGCCCTTGAGCAACAATGACCACTGCACAATAGCATGCCACAAACATTATAAGAATCTTGAATTAGTAATCTGCAAATGATGTTTCGAACAACAACAAAAAATCTGCAAAGGCTGTAATATATGAGTAGATGGCGTCCTTGATTGCTTTGCTATGGATAAAGTAATACAAATATAAATCAAGGAAACATGTCCAATTATGGAGTGCCCAGCCTCATTTCTCTAGACCTCAATTTTAAGCTCCCCTTTTCTCTCTCGTTGGTAAAGCTTCTCTCTATCTTTCATGGTAGCAAACCCTAAGTTTCAAACTCCATCCCAGTTTCTCGAATACTCAACTGTAGCTCGACTCCCAATAGAATCTCTGTGTAACCATGTCCTACAGATTCCTCATGCATATCTTGCCCTTTCTCGGCTTCAAAATGTCATTGGGATCCCCCCAATAAACCCTTATTGTTGTTTTCCTCATTTACTGCATTTAGTACCAAATTTCATAATTTCTTTGCCTAAAAATAGTGCCCTACATCCTTGTCCTAACGTTCCTTGAACCCTAAATCCTTCACTACTATTCCATTGGTTACCACTTTACCTTACCTTTCGTGGCCACTACACCTACTTCCCTTGTTTTTTTACCCCTTCTTTTGTCGTGGTTTCTGGGTTTTCTGGGTCTCCGGACCCCTTGTTTGCGGCAGTCCTCTTTGGCGATTGCCACTTTTTAATCTTGCTGAGTCCTACAAGGGATGGCAGAATTAGTGCTGAGGCGCGGCTGGCCGTGCTGTGTAGACGTTTGGGTAACCTTTGGCATGAAATAGACACCCCTAATAGATTGATGGTGTTGAAAATATGTCTCGAGTTTAAGCCCAAAGCGAAAATCTGAATATTTCGAATTAATATTTTGCGGACATCCGAAATTGAGCAAAAAGGAAATATTGGAAATTTACTTTCCAAATATGTGCCGGAGGAAACAAATATTCTTTCCTAATTGATGTTGGAGTCTACGGCTTGAACAAGAAAGTCCAACGTGGCTTTTGATTCAGACCATGACTCGGTCAACTCTTGGGCACATATATTATATTCTATCGTGGGCACTTTGGAAAGTAGAAGTTGAAGAAAGCAGAGTGGTTTTCGTGAAGCCTATGTCCAGAGCAAGAGCGAAGACTTCTTGAAGCGCCGCTGCTTGCGAGTGCTTGGCAGTTGATTGTGTTCGTGGAATTACACCAAGAACTCAAGTATTCGTAGCGATTAAATCTTGTGTTAAGATTTGTGTATAATTCTTTTGCGAGATTGAGAGATTATTTCGTGAGGAATTGTGGGGCTAAACACTGCGTGAGTTATTGGGTGTAATTGGGGCTTGGGAAACACTGACAGTGTTTGAGTGACTCGAGTGTGGTTGTAATCTCCGTTGTATCGCTTGATCTATAGTGGAATTCCGTGCTGCTCTCCCCGTGGATGTAGGTCACTACGACCGAACCACGTAAATCTGGTGTCCGATTTATTTTCTTATTCTGTCAATTTTATTGTTCGATCGCTTGGCTTCCGCAACAATTGGTATCAGAGCTAGATTTGGCTGAGTTGAAGCGAATCGATGGCGATAGAAGAAGGAAAAGTGAGAATCGACAGATTTGATGGGAAAGATTTTGGTTTCTGGAAGATGCAGATTGAGGATCATCTATATCAGATGAAACTGCACTTACCCTTATCTGGGGAGAAGCCAGAGACGATGAAGCAAGCTGATTGGGAATTGCTGGATAGACGAGCTTTGGGTGTTATTCGGCTGACGTTGGCACGTAACGTCGCGTTTAACATCGTGAAAGAGAAGACCACTGCGGGTTTGATGAAAGCCCTGTCGGACATGTACGAGAAGCCCTCTGCGATCAACAAGGTCTATTTGATGCGACGTCTGTTTAACTTGAAGATGAGCAAAGGTGCGTCAGTTGCTGATCATGTTAATGAATTCAATGTGATCGTTAGTCAATTGAGTTCAGTTGATATTGACTTTGAAGATGAGGTACGTGCTTTGATTCTGTTATCCTCATTGCCTGATAGTTGGAATACTACTGTTACTGCTGTTAGTAATTCCTCTGGGTCAACAAGTTTGACGTTTGATGGTGTTCGAGATTTAATTCTGAGTGAAGACATCCGTAGAAGAGAATCTGGTGAACATGTATCTGATGCTTTAGTAAGTGAAAAAAGAGGAAGAACTGGTACACGTGTTAGCAGAAGTAGTATGAACTCGAATAGACGAAGTCAGTCTAGGACTGGTGGTGTTGTCTATTGGAGTTGTGGCAAGAAGGGGCATCTTAGAAGGGATTGCCTTAAGCTAAAGAACGACAAAGGTAAGGGAATTAGAGTTGATTCTGCAGATGATGTTGCAGCTATAGCTGATGGTAATTCGGATGATGCTGATTATGTCTTGTCTGTCACTGATAATTCGTCGTTTGGCGGATGGATTATGGATTCTGGTTTGTTCTTTTCACGCTACACCAAACAGGAACTGGTTTACTACTTATCAGTGCACGGATAGTAGTAAAGTGCAGTTGGGGAACAATTCTGAATGCGATGTTATTGGTGTTGGTGATGTTAGAATTAGAATGCATGATGATATCGTGTGGACATTGACTGGAGTGAGGCATGTTCCAGAGTTGAAGAAAAATCTGATTTCCTTGAGTGCCCTGGATTCAGCTGGGTGTCGATATTATTCAGAAGGTGGAGTTCTAAAAGTTCTTCGAGGTGCCATGGTGATAATGAAAGGAATCAAGCATAGTGGCTTGTATGAGCTTCAAGGTGAGACAGTGACGGAATTCGCTGCGGAGACGTCGAAAGCATCGGTTCGAGAGTCTGAATTGTGGCATATGCGTTTGGGGCACATTAGCGAGAGAAGCCTGAAGGTTCTAAGTGAAAGAAATTTGCTATGTGGTTATGTGGCTAACGAACTGAATGTATGCAGGTGCTGTGATTTAAATCAACGGCGGAAAGTGCAGTTTAGTACGGTTGTCAGAGAAACCACGGGAATTGCAGAATTAATTCACTTAAATGTTCGCAGGTTGTCACGGTTTCCTTCAAGGAAGAGTGCCAGATTTATGCTAACAGTTGTTGATGACTACTCTAGGAAGACTTGGGTGTTTGTGCTAAGGCACAAGTTTGATGCTGTTGTCAGGATCAGGCAGTTGAGAGCTTTGATCGAAAAGGAGACTGGTAAGAAGATCAAGCAGGTGCAGACTGACAATAGCATGGAGTTTTGCTCAAAGCTGTTAAACGAATTCTGCATGAAGGAAGGCATAATGAAACACCGCACTAGTGCCAATGAGCCACAACATGTTGCGGAGTTGATGAGCAGAACATTACTAGAGACGGCCCATAAAATGCTCTCTAGTGCTGGTATGGCTAGGAGATTCCTGGCGGATGCGCTTAGTACGGCGAGCTACCTGAAGAATAGATCCCCATCGACTGCGATTGAATGTCGGACTCCCGAAGAAGTGCGGTCAGGTAACGTTGCTGATTATTCTGTTCTTAGAATATTTGGTTGTCCATGTTATGTTCGAGTTAGTGATGGTAAGCTCGATGGAAGGACAATGAAGTGCATGTTCCTAGGTTATGCACAAGGTGAGCAGGGCTATAAGTTGTGGTGCCCGGAATTAAATTCATCTATTATCAACAGAGAAGTTACATTTGACGAGTCTTCAGTACTTCTGGCTAGGAGTGTTAATAGCAGTGTTTATACGGATCTGGGCGGTGTTCAGCTTGAGGTGGAGTTGCAACCAGAAACTCCTGAGGTAGCGGATACTAGCAAAGTAATCGACACGGATGATGCTTGTAGCGAGGTGGAGCCTATAGAATCGCCAGTTGTTGTAACTGCTGAAATTGACAAGGTGCGTATTCGATCTCCGAATAGATATGTATGCAACGATGGTTTTGCTTTATCTGCGGTTAAGGAGATTGTGTCGGAAAATCCTTGTAAAGCGGTTAAAGGTGCATGTGGAGTTGGTATTCTGATGAGGTCCACGGCTATGGCGAAGTTCAAGCGAGGCTTGGACTTGAAAGACGTCTGTGGCGGTTGAGCCCATTGGGGCTGTGGGAGAGTAGTAGCGGAATTCGGATTCTATTGAAGCGATTGTTACTTGGCTCAAACGTCGAGCCAAGGTGGAGATTGTTGAAAATATGTCTCGAGTTTAAGCCCAAAGCGAAAATCTGAATATTTCGAATTAATATTTTGCGGACATCCGAAATTGAGCAAAAAGGAAATATTGGAAATTTACTTTCCAAATATGTGCCGGAGGAAACAAATATTCTTTCCTAATTGATGTTGGAGTCTACGGCTTGAACAAGAAAGTCCAACGTGGCTTTTGATTCAGACCATGACTCGGTCAACTCTTGGGCACATATATTATATTCTATCGTGGGCACTTTGGAAAGTAGAAGTTGAAGAAAGCAGAGTGGTTTTCGTGAAGCCTATGTCCAGAGCAAGAGCGAAAACTTCTTGAAGCGCCGCTGCTTGCGAGTGCTTGGCAGTTGATTTTGTTCGTGGAATTACACCAAGAACTCAAGTGTTCGTAGCGATTAAATCTTGTGTTAAGATTTGTGTATAATTCTTTTGCGAGATTGAGAGATTATTTCGTGAGGAATTATGGGGCTAAACACTGCGTGAGTTATTGGGTGTAATTGGGGCTTGGGAAACACTGACAGTGTTTGAGTGACTCGAGTGTGGTTGTAATCTCCGTTGTATCGCTTGATCTATAGTGGAATTCCGTGCTGCTCTCCCCGTGGACGTAGGTCACTACGACCGAACCACGTAAATCTGGTGTCCGATTTATTTTCTTATTTTGTCAATTTTATTGTTCGATCGCTTGGCTTCCGCAACAGATGGTACCCAAGGAAAAATTGGTTGAATGCAGCCACTCGATTTTTGGAAAACTCTATACAAGTTCCACCATCAATTACCAAGCGTTCCTTAACACTATGAAGAAAGCATGGAAGGTGGAGTAGGTAACACTCACTCAATATGAATTGGGTATTCTCTCTTTCAAATTTACCAATGAGCAGGATAAAAAGAGTCTTAAAAAATAGCCCATGGTCATTTGCAAGAAATTTATTGATACTCCAATCCCGGGTACCAAACAAACCCCCTCATTGTTATAAGTTCTCCTCTTGTGCATTTTGGGTTCAAGTTCATAGGCTTCCTATGGAATGGTGCTCAATGAAGATGGTTTCTCATGTCACCTAGCATTTGGGCTCCTTTCAGGATGTGAAAGTAGAAAAAAAAAAAGGAGCTGCGTTTCATAGAGTGGGTAGAGCAAAAATTGTTTTGAATCTATAAGCCCAGGGACTTTGACTAATCTAGGAGAGGAGAAAGTATGGCTGAATTTTAAATATGAGAGACTACCTCGCTTTTGTTATTCTTGTGGTAAAATTGGGCATTTCACAACAAACTGCATGGAAGTTCCTTACGAGGAAGCAAAGTTTGGAGAGAATAGTTCAAGTAGATTTGGGCATCAACTTAAAGCGGTAGCTCGGGAACCAAGTCCCTATTGGAAAATCTTCTATGAAGGAGCTGGGGTAGTCAATGAAGGGTTAGAGGAAGATGAAATAATCTAAGAAACCCCACTGCAAAGCACCCAATTGGTCTGTAATGAAAAAGAAAAGATTCTTGCTCCTATTGAACAGGGGGCACGGTGTAATTTGGATCAATCCAGGGCTTTGGCTGTCTTGGCTGAAGCAAATTCACAAAAGGAGCAACATGATTTTTTTGGCAAAGGGATGGATAGTAATGATGGAGCAAAGCAATATGGTGACTGCTTAGGGCAGGCCTCAGTATGGTCAAACGTTCAGGGTCCTTCTAATCTGAATAGAGTCCTAAAGGTTCCTTCGGCCAAGAAGTTAAAGAGGAACAACCCCTATAGTTCCCTCCCTTTGGAGCTTAACTATTTAGACAAATCACAGCCATAGGAAACTCCGATAAGAATTTCTAATGAACCCACTAATGGGCTTTGGTGACTAGCCCTAATAAGCCATTGAGTTACGTATGAATGTGTTTTGTTGGAACTGTTAGGGGTTGGGCACACCCTTGAGAGTTCAAGCATTACAGGCCTCTGTAGCCCAAGATAGGCCTAACTTGGTGCTCTTAATGGAAACCAAAAGCAAAGAACCAATCATCTTTCGTATTAAGAGACAATTGAATTATCAAAATTGTTTTGTTGTTGACCTAGTGGAGATTGCGGGGGGTCTAGTAGTGCTGTGGAATGACTCTGTTTCTATGCACATTTAAGAAGCTTCTCAGCAATATATCAATATGATTTGTATGAATGCAAGTGGCAGAAATAAGATTAGAATCACACTTATCCATGCACCAAATGGTTATCGAGAGAGACTGAAGCTCTGGGACAAATTGAGGCAAGTTAGTTTGGTTACTCTCTTCCCTGGTTGTGTTTAGGGGATTTTAATGAAGTTTTATATCATTAGGAGAAAGTGGGCAGAAGGATGGTTGAGTATTATCGCCTCAATGCCTTTCAAGAATGTCTGAATGACTGCTATTTTATTGAAATAGAAAGCAAGGGTTGCGCTTATACGTGGGCAAATAATAGGGAAGGGGAAAATCTTGTGAAAGAGAAACTGGATAGAGTCCTTTGTAATCTAGAATGGAGGCTCCTATTCCCAGAAGTTGAAGCTTTTGCCCTTCCTACGATTGGATTAGACCATAGCCCCCTTTTGTTGGTTTGCTTGGTAGCACCAGTAAAAAGGAAAAAGGAATTTCATTTTGAAGCTTACTGGAATGAAGATAATGAGTGTAAGGATGTTGTTCAACATTCTTGGCAATCCCTCCTTGTGGAAAATGCAGGTTTATAGGAGAAAATACAAGCGGTCACCAGGGCCTTGATAGCTTGGAGTAAAAAGAAGTTCGCAAACAACAATAGAAAAATTGAGGCCCTCAAGAAGGAATTGCTGATCTTAACAAACAACATTCATCTTGATCAAGACAAGTCCAGGGCTCAAAGCATTAAAGATGAGATAGAACTGTTATAGAGACAGGAAGAAATGTACTAGGGCCTGAGGTCAATGATTAATCGGCTAAAATGGGGGGACAAAAACACAAAATGTTTTCATGCAACAATGATACAAAGAAGGCAAAGGAATAAAATTTCATACTAAAATCTATAGAAGGTATGTGGATAAGGGAGAGGAATTAGCTTCAGCTGATGATTGTGAATTATTTCCGAGATTTGTACACCTCGGTAGGCCCAAGAAATATAGATCCAATTCTGAAATGAACGATCTCCTAGTAGCTGATGTGACAGTGGGAGAGGTTAAGGTAGCGGTGTTCCAACTATGAGAGCCTAAGGCCCCAAGTCCAGACAGCTTGAATGGTATGTTCTTTCAATCTCATTGGTTTATTATTAAACAAGATATATTTATGGCCATTAAGAACTTTTTTCAATCAGGTGTTATGGAACCTACTTTAAACAAAACTTTTATTTCATTGGTACCAAAGACACCCAACCTAGAAAAACTTGAACAATTCCACTCCATCAGCCGTTGCAATTTTGTGTATAAAATCATATCCAAGACACTGGCAAATAGACTAAAGCCCTCGTTGCCTGAGCTGATTTGTGAGAAATAGAGTGTGTTCGTGAGTAGTAGACAAATTCAGGACAACATTTTGATTGTGCAAGAGGTTCTACATCAATTGAGGGTGCGAAATAGGAAGAAAGAGTTCCAAGCTGTCCTTAAACTTGAAATGCAAAGGGCACATGATAGAGTGGAGTGGGACTTTCTCGAAGCTTGCATGTTAAAAATGGGTTTTGGCGAAAAATGGATTAGATTGATCATGCAATGTGTCACCACAGTTTCCTTCAGTGTAAAGTTGAATGGAGAACCCCTTCCTTTTTTTTCGCTCCTACAAGAGGCATTAGGTAGGGAGACCCCTTATCACTTTACCTCTTTATTCTGGTGGCTAATTGTCTATCATCTTTAATAGACAATGTAGTGGAAAATGAAAGCATAAAGGGAATTAAGCTGCACAGTTCTTGTCCAACCCTATCCCACTTATTATTTGCAGATGATTCCATCATCTTTTTAGATGGATCGATAATAGAGTGCCAGAATTTTTTAGTTGTCCTTAACCAGTACTGTTATGCTTCCGGACAAGCGGTTAACCTGAACAAATCAAGTATCTTTTTCAGCAAGGGGTGTCTTCAATTAGTGAGGGATAATATGGCTAGGGAATTGAGGATCCCTGAGATTAGCCACATAGTGAAGTATCTAGGTATTCCTTCATATTGGGATGCTTCAAAAAAACAAATGTTCGCTTAGATTTTGGGGAGAGTAAACATGAAATTGGAAGGATGGAATGAGAAGTTGATCTTTAAGGTAGGAAAAGAAATTTTGCTGAAAACTGTAGTTCAAGCTCTACCGCGGTATGTAATGTCCATTTTCAAAATCCCAGTTTCCATTTGTAAAGAATTTGAGCAGAAAATAGCAAACTTTTGGTGAAAAATAGTGATTCAAAGGTTGGTTTACATTGGAAAAAGTGGGATACTTTGAAGATCAGGAAAGACAAAGGAGGTATAGTGTGACCTCCTAAAATCCATATACTCGGTTAGGGAAATTAAGAAGATATAGCAATGATCTATTTGAACAATTGTTGAGATATTTATGAAATTTTGGTAAATATGCACGTATTATATTTGCGATCAGAAAATTTTGGAAATTCATTGGACTTCAAATTTTGGTCATGTGTGTATTTTAGACATTAAATGACACAATTGGGACACCAATATACACCTAGCATGGCCGGTCACTTAATAGTATTATTGCATGCAAATAAATGGATTTTTTTAAGACTCCTAATGATGACATATAGGGCCCGTTTGGTTCAACTTTGGAAATGCTACTTGGGAGAATGCAAATACTTTTAGGTTAAAGTCCCTTGAGGAAATGCAAATGGCATTTGGTAAAAAATCATTTGTAATACTATTTTGGGCCAAGTAGTGTTTGGTAAATTTTTTTTGCAAAAGGGCTTTGGGAATTATCTTTTTTATTAAAAAAAAAAAAACCTATCCTACCCTTCGCCGGAGCCGGTGAAGGCCTACAGCTGCCGGCGAGGGCCTATGGCCGCCAGCGAGCTAGATCTGCCACCGGCAGTCGTTGCCCACGCCAGGCGGCCGTCGCCTGGGTCGCGCGACCTCGCTGGCATGATCCGGTGTTGGCCGTCCTCATCGGCCACCTCATGAAGAAGATGAACAGTACCAAGAGGGGCAAAACCGGAATAAGCCAAAATAAGTGAGTATAATTTGGGGATAAAAAATTTGGGTTCAGCATTCCAAATGCTAACATTTGGCTAATGCTTGGTTCAGCATTTTGGGAATGGGCTTTTGAGGCCAAAAGCCCATTCCCAAAGCTGAACCAAACGGGGCCATAGTCATCTTGCCCAATCAAGTTTCATGCAAAAAGCTTGTTCAACACTCCTTAAGCTTCATGATGGGAGATCAACTCTCATCATTATTTTCTCTCTCTCCCTCTCCCCCCTTAAACTCACGGCAGATCACTCTCTCTCCCCCCCATTTTCTCACTCTCACTTTCACTTTCACCTCTCTCTCTCTCTCTCTCTCTCTCTCTCTCTCTCTCTCTCTCGACAACTCACCCTCTCTCTCGGCAGCTCACTCTCAGTCCCTCTTGCTGCCGCTTCTATCTTCATCTTCAACTAAATTCTCCCCCATTTTCGTGCTTGAAGATCGTGGCCAACACCCACGTGAGGAGAGTTTCGGTTCTAGCTAGCCTAAGGCAACGAGATATGGCTTGTTTCTAAGCCAATTGATCTTCCTATGCCCTTGATTTTTCTTGTATGGTGCTGTGGGTTGATGTTTTGGGCTTGCATGTGAGATTTTTGATGTCATATGGGCGTGCATGTGGGTAATCAGACCTAGAATGTGTGTGCATGTGTATTTTATGAGTTGTAGAGTGCATGCATGTGTGTCTTTTAGCCATGGATGGCTTTGCATGTAAGTATTAAACACTAGTATTGACTTGCATATGTGAAAGATGGATTTTTATTGTTGAATGGAGGTGGAAATGGCTGTTGCATGTCTGTTTAGACCTATGGATTTGAGTTTAGTGGAACAAAGTTTTGTGGGTATTAGTTTGAATTCTTGAAGTTTGGTTTTGAAACCCAGATTTGTAGTTACTATACCTCTTTTGTTTCTAATTTTGTGGAAGATTTTGTGAGTCAAATTTGGGGATATGTTCGACACAAAAGTTGTTTACCACATCTTCAAGATTAACATACTTTAAATCTGGAATTTTTGGAGTTGATTTGGGTCGTACGAAGATCCACTTTCCAACCGGGTTTACACTGCCCCAAACTGCAGATTTTGTGACCCTCATACTTTCTCGATGTTCCATAATTTTTTCCAGTATGATTCTTAACAAATTTCCTTCACAAAAGTTTCTGAGGACTTCTTTGTCTATGTCATATAAAAATTTCAAAGCGTTTTGAGAAGGTATGGGTTGTGAAATGGGTATCCTTTTAGAAGCAAACATTCTGTTCCATCGGACTACTCTTGGTCCGCATTTGAGTGACAAAAAGCTGTGGTTACAGAATAATCTAGGCTGTGTACTCCTCATGAGAAACGTCATTTAATATCTTTTCTATGACATATTCAAATCTCAAAATTTTTCGAGGTCATTTACTATGGTTTTAGCTCCGATTTCTTTTACTATACCAAACTACCCAATTTCAACCATTTGCAAAGACTCACTATTTTCTACGTGAAAATGTTTGAATCATGATTCAATGTCTTCTAGAGATAAAAACCTCCACACTTTGGGCTATCTAATGAGGCATGAATGGCCTTGATATGATGTCATATGGTGGTGTAAAATTAGGTTACCTTTGTGATGACAAATTCTGGAAATTTCGGATATGAATGACTAGTGTGTGATACTAAGGTATTAAATCACTTTTTATGGCACATGCTTTTCAATGTATTTGCTGGATATGATGAAATGTATTGCATGAAATGGTTTTGTTGCTGCATGTATAAAAGAAAGTGCTTCAGTTGTGTGATATGAATCCACCATAAGAGATGTCCATCGGGCCTGGTGCCGATGATGCCCCGTAGGAGGTCGGGATGCCCCTGAGCTGAGTGCGGGGATGCTGTGATTAGCAAATCACGATGCCTTGAAGTAAATAATAAACCACAGAACTCGGACCAATTAGTAAATCGGCGTATTCCAGAGTGCCTTGAGCGGACCAGTGGATAACTAGCGTAATCTGTGAATCGGGCATGAAACTAAACAAGTGAAACATTAAAATAATATGGCATGTGCTCGTGGTATTATTGCAAATTGTTAAGTGTCCTTTATAGATTACTATTATATTGTGTTAACAATGATCGAGAAATGAGTTTGATTGAGAACGTTTGATATGGTTAGTACCATGATGTATGTTGGCATGATACATGTGATTATGGATATTGCTTTTGGATGGTGTGCGTTTATGATAGGATACATTAATTATGTCATGTTAGATGTGTCCTAGGAATCGAGAGTTAGTAGGATCGGTCGGTTAATAAGCTAGTCTTATCTCTTGTTGAGTATTAGCTCACTCCCGTTGATATCTATTTTTGCAGATATTTAGTTATGCCTCCGATCCCAGTATCACCTATCGCTCGTTACGGTGCTCCCGTTGATTTTAAGGGGGAGCTATACTAGTTTACAGACCTTGATTTCCCTTCGGTTATGTTCATGCGCTACACTGCGACGTTATGGGTTGATGTTGGAGTCCCAGGAGGTCATGTCCCATATCGTTTCGTTTCAGTCTTTGTGCTTGTGGACGGTTGGTTGGTTAGACCGATCCCCTACCCTGATGGCGGTAGTTCATACGACGGAGGTGATGGATGGGAGTAGCTGTTTAGGGACGACGTAAGCTGATGGAGAGCCATTTCATAGTTTCTGTAGTCTCTTCTTTTTGGTCTAAACTGCGATGACAGGTGTTGGTGGTAGTGACAGATGTATAGTGTCACTTGGTTGTCGACGGGGAGTTTTATATCTTTTTGGTCGTCCCAGTGGTAGTTTTTTGCTGGTGCCACCCGTGTACATAAATAAGATAATGAAATGAAAGTAAGATATTCCCGTTCAGCTACATTGTATGTGTTTGCTTATGTCTAATTCATGTTATAAATGCTGAACTTAAATGTTATCTTCCGCTTGTGCTATAAGTGAAAAGACTAAAGAAAGCCTTAGTATGTGATGCTCTGGGACGTCACATATAGGCTTTAGAGATTTGATCACCGTTAACAAAGCTATGTTAGGTAAACAGGCACAGCGTTTAATCAAATACCTAGAAGCATTATGGAGTAGATTCTTCAAAGGCATTTACTTCCATCAAAAGGATTTCTAGCATGTGGAGAAAGGAGCTAAGCCATCTTGGGATGGCAAAGCTTACTTATGAGGCTAAGCAGGAAATCCTCACTATCCCAATCAAACCCTATGAAGCAAATGCTGAACTCTTTTGGATAGGTGTGAAATCAGGCTGTTATACGGTGAAGAGTGCTTGCAATTTACTCAGATAGGAAGCTGAAGGTAATCCAAACACAGGGATACCCTCATCATCGTTTCAGCCACCCAAGTTTTGTGGATATCCATATGGAACTTAAAGATTCATTCTAAAGTGAAGATCTTTTTATGGAGTACATGTCACGATGCTATCCCTACAACAGAAAATCTATGGAAACGGAAAATCTTACCTGACCCTATTTGTGCACTCTATCGGCGTGAAGTGGAAACAATTGAACACACCCTACTACTCTATCCCTGGACCTAGAAAGTATGGTCAGGCCCTAATCTTCAATTACATAATTTGATGTAGGGGATTACTCGGTTTGATGTATGGGTAATGAACTTCATTGAGAAACCGACTAGCTTACTTTCACTTGAAACAGTAGCGTCGGTCCTATGGTGTATATTGGTCGCCTGTAACAATGCGATTTTCAGAGGCCATGTCCCAAATGCAGGTAACACAGTCGAATCAACGAAGGTTTTTCAAGGAAATTATGAGAGATGGGGCATTCAAGCATCCTAAGTAGGAAAAAATGCACATTTGTCTGTTTCTCATACCTAGGTTGCATCGGTGGACGACGAACTGAAAATCAATGTCGATGGTTCACTTGCAAAAGGAACGATGGATGGTGCTATTGCTTGTGTTTACCAGGATTACACTAGCAATCTCGTCGTAGGTTTTACAAAGATGGTCCACACCTCCTTTGCGACTCAAGTCGAAACTCTCGGTTTGCTTGAAGCCCTTAGATTCGTGAAAGAGAAAGGTCCAAGCAAAATTTCTATCCAATCTGATTGGCTAGATTTGATTCAAGCACTTACCTCCACACATGACTTTAACTCGGAGTTTCGTTTGCTTATCTTAGAGTGCTCCTTTATCCTAGCCAGCCTTCCATCCGTGCGGCTAAAATTTGGCCCAAGAAGTACTAATATGATAGTTGATTGGGATGCGAAAGCCCATCGGAATCATTGTCTTCCACACAACTAGATCTCTTCGTGCCGAGCCCCCCCCCAACCCACACACACACAAACCCTATGGGCTTTGCTTTGTAGTGATGCCCTTTTAGTGGGCTCTTTTGGCTCGAACTATATTTCTATAAATAAAAGTATCACTTTCCGATAATAAAAAACCCTGATTTCTCTATTTTTATTTATTTATTTTAAAAGTACCCACTCAATCCCAAACCAATTATACATATATTTTGAACTTTTTGATTTTGTCAATTTAGGGTCTGCATAGTAATGTTTCGGCAAAAGTATACCACAAGTGCCATAACTTGTGTACGGCGATCACTTTGGTGCCATAACTTTTTTTCGGATCACTTTGGTGCCAACTTTTTTGAAAATCGATCACTTTAGTGCCAATGTTGACGTGGCTCGCCGAAAATTCGATGTGGCGCTGACACGGCTCGCCGGAGAGATCCAGTCAGCATTAAAAATAAAAAACGACGCCGTTTAGCCCGCTGACATGTATTTTTTTAAAATATTATATTAAAATTAATTAATTAATTAATTAATTTTAAAAAAAAAAAAGCCCTGCAGCAGCGGCGAGGGAGCCCTCGCCGCTGATGCCGCTAAGCCACCACCGCCGAGAAGGGCCAGCGGTGGTGGGCGCAGTGGTCGGCGAGGGTCGCCGGGGCCCGACAACCCTCGCCAACCCCCGGCGACCCTCGCCTCGCCGGCGAGGGCCGATCCGTGAGGCGAGACCTCGCCGTCGCCAGGTCGCGACGGCGAGGTCTCGCCTCGCCCAGCGAAGCGCGGCTGCGCCTCGCCGTCACGACCGAGGCGACGGTGAGGTCGGCCTCGCCTTCCTTGGGCGAGGCGGGACCTCGCCGTCCCGGCCCGGACAGCGAGGTCCCGCCTCGCCCGGGTTGGCGAGGGCGCGGCCTCGCCGTCGCGACCCTGACGGCGAGCGGGGCCTCGCCGTCGCGACCCGGGCGACGGCGAGGTCTCCTCGCCGGATCCGCCTCGCCGGGCGAGGCGAGGGTCGCCGGACCCGGCCAAGGGCGGCGACCCTCACCGACCACTTTGCGCCCACCACCGCCGGCCCTTCCGGCGGTGGTGGCTTACGCAAAGCTGCCGGCGAGGGCTCCCTCGCCGCTGCTGCAACACCTTTTTTGTTTAATTATTTTAATTATTATTATTTTTCTAAAAATTAAAAAATTCAAAAAAAAGCCACATAATTTCCACCGTGTATAAGTCAGATCATTTTTTTTAATATAAATGCCATGTCAGCTTTTTGGCCGGAATTTTGGCCGGAGTCACTAAAGTGATCGATTTTCCTCTGACTTGACACCAAAGTGATCCGAAAAAAAGTTATGGCACCAAAGTGATCGCCATACACAAATTATGGCACTTGTAGTGTACTTTTGCCGTAATGTTTCTGTTCCCAGAAATAATTTCTGATCAGAAATAGTTTTTCTATTTCTATTTCTTGGAACAGTTTCTGAGCAAAAAATAACGTTTAATAACTGCACAAAATTTCTATTCCTGGAATAGAAAAAGAATAGAAATGCGTTTAGGGCGCGAATGATCCATTTCTATTCCATGGACGAGTTTCTCCCTTCAAGGCTACCGGCGGAGGACGGCGGGTGGCGGTGGGGGGCAGAGGACGGTGGTCGGCAGCGGCAGAGGATGGCGGCTGGCGGCGGGAGGCAGTGGAGCACGGCGGTCAGCGGCGGAGCACGGTGGCTTCGGGCGGCTGTGACGGCAGCGGGGGGCGGCGGCGGGAGGTGGCTGGTGGCGGAGGGTGGCCATCGTCGGTCGATGGAGCACGGCGGCCGGTGGCGAAGGATGGCGGCCGATGGTGGGTGACCGCCGGCGTCGGGTGGCTAGGGGTGGGAGGTGGCCGGCGGCCGGCGGGAGATGGCCGGCGGCCGAGGGCGGCCAGCGCCGGGTGGTGGCCGGCGTTAGGCGGTGGAGCACAATGGCCGGCGGCGGAGGATGGTGGCCGGTGGTGGGTGGCTGGCGGCGGCGGAGGACGGCGACCAGTGGTGGGTGATCGCCGGAGTTGGGTGGTTGGCGAGGGCGGCGGCGCCGGGTGGCGGGCGCGTTGAGCGATGGAGCACGCGGCCCGGCGGTGGAGGACGGCGGCCGGTGGCAGGTGGCGACAAGCGTCGAGCGGCAAAGAATAGTGGTCGATGACAAGAAGCGGCCGGGAGGCGGCTGGCGGGCGTTGGTCGGCGGGCGACGGCGGAAGGCGGGCGGTAGGTGGCGGAGAAGGACGGCGAGAGGCGGCGGTGGGCGGGTTGCGGCCGATGGATTGTTTCTTGTTTTTGGAGGATTCTAGAAAAAAAATCGTTTCTTTTTTCTTGTTCCAGAAACAAGAAGCAGATTTTTTTTGCTTCTTGTTTCTGTTCCAAATCTATTTCAGGAACACTTTTTTGTTCCAGAAACAAAAAAAAATAGATTTTTTTTACTAAACGGATTTATGTTCTTTTTCTATTCCGGGGAACAAAAGAACAGAAAACAAAGAAACAGAAACGTTACTAAACAGACCCTTAGTCATAAACCTTGCAATATATTCAAATTTAGTCTTTCCAATCAATTTTCGTCGAATGGCTAATGTGACAGTTTAATCATTGCCGGTCATCTTACATAACATATCGCCATGTCAACAATTACTGGTTGAAATTAGTTGGAAGGACTGTTGACACCTAATTTTTAGCCGATGCGTCATTAAAAGTAGAAAATTCGAGATTATGGTTTCTGATCGCGACGAAACCCGTTTCTTGAACAAAAAGTGTTGTTTTTTAATTTTATTTGTTGGCCTAGCTTCTGTAAACAATTTTCTATTCATTTCATGCAAAAACCCGAAAAGTCAAATGGTTGACTTTTGCGTTGACTTTTTGGTCAACCCTTTGACCAAAAGTCAACCTTGGGTCAAATTGGGGCTTTTTGCATAAAAAGATTCCTTTCAAATCCAATTTCACTTTAGAAGTGGAAATTTCAGAAAAATTCAAAGATTTGATCATAAAATCAAGCTCCTAGTGAAAGGTCAACTAGGGTTTGACTTTTGGTCAAACCTTTGACCAAAAAAATTGAAAAATACAAAAATCCCAAAATCATCTTATTTTACATTCAATTTGACTTTGGCATTTGAAATTTTACAAAAATCGGTTTAGAATCAACTTTTTCCCAATTTGCGGAATTTGGTTCAAATTGGCCAAAAATGAAATTACTTCATTTCTAGTCATTTTTTAGGTTATGTTCCTTCATGACATTTGATCTAGAGGTTGTATTACTTTCAATTTTGGAACCAATTTTGTGATTCCAAGCCAAACGCAAAAACCCCCAATTTAGGCCATAATCAATGATTTTGATCAATTGTTCATGATTTGTGCAATTGAGACACGAATGAGCCTAATTTCTTATATGAAATCCAAATTCGAAATCAAATTTGGAAGATTCACATGAATTTGAGCCAATTTGATCAATTTAGTGATCCAACGATTAAGAAGTCTAAGAGTAATTGATCCAATTAGTGCAATTCAACTTGACCCACTCTAGACTAATATTCAATTTGATGAATTGAGACTCAATTTGGCTAATTGGACTTCAATTAAATTCGTTCGTCTAGCTTGGCCATGCAATTAACTCAAATTCAAGAACAATTGAGCTAAACAAGTTAAATTGGATCAATTTGTGCATGAATTTCAAATCGGTTCAATCCAATTTAATCGAATTCAATATTAATTGGGTCAATTAATCATGATAGAGATCAAATTATACAAAATTGGAATAAATGGAACCAAGGATTGAACCGGTTTAACCCGGCCAAACTCAGGACAAACCGGTTCAACCCGGTTTGATTCGAATTGAATCGGTATGATCGGATTAGCTATTTTCCGGTCAAAAATCCGGCGATCGGCAGTCTATTCCGACCAGCCAAGGCCAGCCACATCCCTTTGAGCCCAAAAATGACAAAAATGCCCTTAACTGAAAATTACGAAAATGCCCCTAAGTGAAATTACCAAAACGCCCTTCGTTAAGGATTAAGCAAATTAATTAGATGGTAAGCAAATCAATCATAGCCATTCATTTAAAATTGATCATAACCATCCATAATACCATGTCACCTATCCTTAGCCCTTAAGGAGTGTTCTTGATCATTAGGGATGCATTCTAGGCCATTGGATCAATCTAAGGGCTAGGATTCAAGGTTAAAGGGAGTATATAGGCTTTTTTCCCTCCAAAATTTTGTAAGGTCTCACATTTTCAGATCTGAATTCTCTCTCCTCTCTTCCCCTCTCTCTCTCTCTCTCTCTCTCTCTCTCTCTCTCTCTCTCTCTCTCTCTCTCTAGCTCACGTATCTCTCTCCCTCTTGCTCTCTCTCTCTCGGCCGCCGGCCTTTCCACCTCCTGCTGGCCATTTTCCGGCGAGTCGCCGCTTCACCGCTGTCCTCCATGGTTGCACAAGGCTGGTCGCAAGACCAGCTGTTCTTGCTGGTGGCCGGAGTTGCTCTGTCCGGCATGATCTCCTTCACGGCAACATCACCGGCATAGGCGCCGGTGATTGAATCAACCAGTTCAAGAGGTTGAATAGGCTGATCGGCGATCCTTCCGGCGATCTCGAGCCTCCAGCAACTTCCCTCAGTGTTCTCACGTGGCTGTGGTGGTCAGCTTTCACCAGAAAAGCCACCAGAGTTCAACTTTGAGCTTGATTTTACTTCTTCATCTTTAGATCGCAATCTTACGCCGATTTTCTTACCTTGTGACGTAGATATCGAGAGCTATATTTGGCACCATTTCGGAGTTCATCGGTGGCCAAAATAGCTCGTTTGAGCTCAGCAACACTCTTGAACAAGGTAGGTATATTTGGATGTTATTCTGCGAAATCGTGTACAGAGAGGCCTGCATGTTTGAAATGCTGATTTCAGCTCGTAAAGGTCGAAATCATGCAAAGTGATGAACTAGAGAATCATAAAACTCATCTCAAGATTCGATTTGATATGTCGCATGCCTTAATCGGACTTCGTTTGCTAGGTGAAAATCACTTCGTAAGCTAGGATCAGAATCTGGAATGTGATGTTCTATTCTGTTTTGATGATTTCCTGATTGACGTCATGCTGTTCTACGATTTTTATAATTTTCTACGATCATTTTTTGAAGAAACTTTCTTCATGAAAGTCATAGAACACATCCTAATCTGTTTATTATAAAATTTTCATAAAGTTCCAAGCATGTTAGGAGAGGACGATTTACAACGCCATTTAGGTATAGATCTGATGATAGATGAGTTTCTGACTGACCTTTGTGTATTCTTTGATTTTTATAAATTCGTTTGTTCAAAATATGAAAATGATGTTCTTCATGAAAGTTCACATTGAGATCAAGAGATTTCCAGTGATACTAACTTTATCAAGATCGGAGTTCATTTGGATCTTCAAAAGGAATTTTCACGATTCAATCAGTATCTGTGTTCAGATCTGATTTTCATTCCTCTGAAATCCAAAGTATGTTTCTCCGAATTTGATAAAGTTATAGTCCTCCTTTGCAAAAACTCAAAACTACAAAGTTGTTCCTTGGGGTCTCATTATGTTGACTGGAAATTTTGAGGGCCTAATAGCAATTTTTAGAAGGTCAATTCGCTAAAAATTTCATATAAGGTCTTCTCGAGTTAAAATTTGATTTGCAAATGAGTCCTTGGTAAAAAATGAATTTTATAAAAATTTGGAAGACTTTATAGCAAAAAATCAAAACATGAAAGTTGTCACACACGGAGAATCCTAACTACATAAAATTTTTCACGCGGTTTTGATAAGGTTTGTTTTTTTTCCCGCCATTATTTTGAAATCCCTAACAGAGCCGGGTCCAGACTGTCACCGAATGTAAATTTGTCATTTTCGAGAAAATCGGCGGGGAATCAGAAAAAATGGTCCTCTTGACTTTTGATCCTCATGACATAAGCTTTCTAATGATACCTAAATCACTTCATTTGTACATCATTAGGTGGATTAATCACATCTGAACAGAAGTAATCTGAATTAGAAAATAACTGAATAGGTAGTCTCCTTATGAAGCCCAATTCCCATTGCTTGATTAGTTGAGAAATAAGGCCCATGGGCCTGAATGCATACTTATTTCATTGCTATACATGTGCTTGCTAGATGTATGTTAGGCCCAATGTATGCTCGGCGGGTAGCCCATTATGGTCACTCAGAACCCGACTTTAGGGATTAATCGATATGAGTTGCAGTTTTGTGAATGCAAATGGTAGCCTATTATCGTTAACCATTAATCAAATAATGTTAAATGATTAGGAGGATGGGTGAATCGAAATGCATGTAAAGCAAAGGCCGACCCCGAGACCGGTGTTTGATTAGTGAATTGTTTGCGCCATTGCTTTTCTTTGGTTGTTCCTTTGTGCATTGTTTGTCGTGAATGTATGTTGTGAATCTAAACGCCAACACTCGAGAGGCGGTCCATGGAGAGGATAATCCAAAATTGTAAAAGACTAAGGCGATAGACCGATGTCCAATCCGGTCTCAATTTGTATTCACTTGATGGTGGCGATAGACCGATGTCCGATCCGATTTCAATTTGTATTCAATTCATTCGTCCCCGATCATGTCTCGGGTTTTCAATTTGTGTTATAACAAACACCCGACGAGTTGCGGGTTTTACTTTCTCGCACTTAGAATTAGCTCGTCTTTTCAATACTTTGAGTGTTTACTTTACGAAATGTCTTTCAATACAATTGATTGTTTCTTTTTTTTTCTAGACTAAGATATGATTAGTTTAGAATCTTAAATGAAAATACAAAAACAAGATGCATGATCACTTAGTGGACTAAGGCTTTGACGTAAAAATGGGAAAAAAACAAATGCATGACAACTTAGATAACAATCTTGATAAGTTTAGCGGTATCGAAAGAGCATTAACAGAAATATTAACGTAAGCTAGTCCCCGAACCCATGATCTCTAGTTCTTGCAAAAACCAATACGAAATTCCCGCGTATTGGTTGGGTATTCTAGCCGACCCCCGACCTAGTCTAGTGGCGACTCCTAAAAAAGATAAAATTGATCCGCTGTCACGCGAGGTATGAATTAGGGAAGATTCACGTTCATGAATAATGGACTGTAAGGATAAGCCATTTTTTTATGATGTGCCGTATGGACAGTTTCATGAACACTTACCTCTAAACCCGCCTTATCGAGTTTGGCCCTCGAGAGGTAGGTCGCGACAATGACTACATTAGAATTTCACACAAAGATTTATAACAAAAATTGACAAAATTGAAATAGTTATGATTGAATTAGCATCCCGTACAATAAGTTTAAGACTGATTACTAATTTCTCTCTTTCTCCCCCTTTTTTTGGTTGCAGAACAAACTTCAGTGGATATAATTTAACAAGCGTATGTGAAATTGGCCGAAAAATAAGAATAAATATATGAAGAAGATGGAGTAAAAGACAAAAGCAAGATTTCCTTGATACTGTAACATCTAGATTGGTATCACTTAAAACAAAAACTTGAATCCACATATTTAGAGAAATATGTGGAAATACATCAAGGAAATCTATATATAGACAAATTTAAAAAATTAACTGCAAATGAAGTGAAAGAACGATTTATCATCATATATATGTAAATTTACTTTACACTAACATGTAACATCCCGATTTTCATTAAATTGATTAGTGAGCCACGGAAGATTATATTGGTGCCGATGAACGAATTTAATTAGTTAACATATTTTTAATGGCCATTTAAGAAATTTAGGGACTATGGTATTTAACCTATACTTTGTGCGGGTATTAACATAGGACACGATCTAAACCCTAATGTGCACTCTGCATGGCCGGCCACTTAGGTTTATTTTTGCATGAAAATTAAATGAATTTTTGGGGTGTTCATGGCCGCCCACTCTAGCCAATGAATCTTCATGCATGGATGAGAAGCTTGTTGAGCACACTTCCTAGGCTCATGATGAAGAGTCGTCATCACTTTTCTCTCACCCTCCCCATTTCAAACTCCACGGCCAGCTCCCCCACTTTCATTTCCCCTCAATTTTTCAAGAACCACCCAAGGAACTCTCTCCCTCTCTCTATTCTCTCTCTCGGCCTGCCCTCCCTCTCCCTCTTCATCTTTGTTTTCTGTGTTCAAGAACACGCTAGCAGCTCAAGGAGGAAGGATCTTGGTTCTAGAATCATCAAGGCAAGGAGAAATGGCTTGGTTCTACTCCCATTGATCCTTTACACGGTTTGGTTTTTGATTGTTGTGTGCTGTGGATGGGTTGTTCTTTGTTGCATGTTGGTTGCATGTGAGTTTCCAGGCCTTGATTATGGATAACGTTAAGGATCTATTTAGAGTTACTTTTACTATTTCACTACCATATTTATTTCCTTTGATCTTGCGACTTTCGTGGTTTAACTTTCTTTTAAACAAAAACCTAAAATTTGCCACAGCAAAAGAGAAAAAATAAAAATATTGATATATAGAGATACTTGTCCTTTGACAATTTTTGAAAACTTAAAACATTAGTTTCACGTCCTTAAATTTTTCGAGGAAAATAAGAAGTACATTTTTTTAAGTGTAAACAGTGTAGCTAGTTGCTTTATAGAGTTAATTTTTTTAAGTTTATTGATAATAGTATACGTACATATCACGTGCATGCATTCATGCACACACGCATACATATATATATATATATATATATATATATGTGTGTGTGTGTGTGTGTGTGTGTGTGTGTGTGTAAATATGTATCTAAGTATACTTACAATGAGTAAATTAGTTTCTAATTTTTTTCCAAATTAACTCTATTTTTCTCTGCATAATAAAAGGACCTTTCATATCTTTTTGCAAATTTTAATCTACGAACGATCGAAATAAAATTTTCACTTTTCAAAATTAGAAAAATATTACAGATATTTTTTACTATAATGTTTGTTAGCTTATGATATATAATTAGTAGCTCAAAACAAAACTATGAATTCACTACAACAAAAATAATTTTGTTGCTACCTAGAGAATATAGGGAATATAATCAAAGTGCGTATTGTGTTGCTGTTATTAATATTAATATAAATGATTTGGTGCGTTATCACCAGTGTCATCCAAAAGTTAAAAAAAAATTGGTTTTTGCAATGGATAAAGTCAGTTTTTTATAAAAGAAAGTTAGGTCTTAATGAAAGTAATAATAAAAGTAGGCTATGTCTTTCCCACCATACTTATCCCTAAACACCGTTGCAACGGACTCTCAAATTGCTTTGACAAAGTTTCGCAAAGTAGCATTGGTTTTGAGTCAAACTTATGTATCTTTTACAAAGTACTTTAAGCCAAAAGCTACCTTGGTAAAGAGTTAGGCTGCGTTTGGTACAGCATTGGGAAGGGGCTTTCAGCCCCAAAAGCCCCTTCCCAAAAATGCTGAACCAAACGGTTAGCATTGAGCATTGAAAATGCTCAAAACTAACATTTTCAATGCTGAAAGCCCAATGCTGATAAGGACTAGCTTTGGACTTTCAGCCTTGAACCAAATGCCAAAATCATTTTTATACTTCCCAAACTACCCTCACTCAAATTTCAATATTCCGGCTTTGCCCTCTCGTTACTGTTCATCTTCTTCACCAAAGGAACTCCGGCGAGGGCAAAGGGCCGGCGACGGCGAAGGTCCGGCGAGGTCGCCCGACCCAGTGCGACGGCCGCCCGGGTCGAGCGATCGCCCAGCGCGCGGCCGCTCGGGGTCGGGCGACCGCCCAGTGCGGCCGCTGGGTCCCGCGACCTCGAGCGACCGTCGGCTGGGTCGCGACCCGGCGGCCGTCCCTGGGTCGCGCGACCCAGGCGGCCGTCGGCCCGAGGGTCGCGCGACCTCGTAGCCTCGTCGCCCGAGTCGGCGTCCCTTGCCGGGTCGCTCGGCGACGGGCGACGGCCGCCGCGCGCAGATCTGCTCGCCGGCGGCCGTAGCCCTTCGCCGGAGCCGTAGCCCTTGCTCGGAGCCGGCGAAGGGTATTTTTGCCTTTTTTAAAAAACCCCTCAAAGCCCATTTGTAAAAAAAATTAACCAAACACCACTTGGGTCAAAATAGTTTTGCAAATGAGTTTTTACCAAACGCCATTTGCATTTTTCCTAAAGGGCTTCCACCCAAAGGCATTTGCATTCCCAAAGTAGCATTCCAAATGCTGTACCAAACGCACCCTTAAAGTTAGAGACAAATATCGAATAATTTTTGCTTCATGCTTGTTGGTTATAATAATGAAATTTTGAACTTCATATCTTGCCCTCACTAACTATTTGTCATTTTAGATATACCCTAAAACACAAACATATGTACGAGAGTTAGCTAAGGGAGCATAGGATAACTATTCTATCTCTCTATTTTTTTGTTCCCAATAACAAGTTTGGAAATAAAATCTGTTTGGTAACGTGATGTCATTTTTCTATTTCTGGAATAAATTTCTACTCCAAAAATAGGCTTGGAATATAAATTAGAAGTAAAAATTTTCTACTTTTTTATTTTTGGAACAGGAATGAAAAATAAAACTCTTTCCATCACTCGCCCTCGCCACTAGCTAGCTACCCACCCACCTGCCACCGCCCACTGCCATCCTTTGCCGCCCACCGTCTGCCATCCTCTACCGCCGACCGCCTCCTGCCGCCGTCATCACCATTCGTCATCGCCCACTGGTCGCCTCCTGCCGTCCTCCATCGATCGGAGTCTGCTGTCCTCTGCCACTGCCCACCTGCTCTCCGCCTCCTTGGGTCGGCCGCCTGAGAGGGAGAAATTTTGTGTTGTTATCAAATAAATTTCTATTTCAGGATTAGAAATTTTGTGTCATTATCAAACGCGTATTTTGACTCAAAACTCATCCATGGAGTAGAAATAGAAAAATCTATTTTTGACCATAAATTAATTTCTTAAACAGAATTATCATTCGCGCCTTAAGTTTCTGACTAGGAATATGGAACCTACCCTATGAGGTTGGCTCCTAATATTTGAAATTGGGAATTGAACCTGTTGACTCTACAATTGGCCTAGAATTGGACTGGCCAGTTCTAGAGTCAACTCAAGAACAGGTGGATTGGCCTTTTATGTTTTATTTTATTTTATATACAAAACGCATTGTGTTAAACATGGATGCACTACTTTATATTAGAGGAACCGTGTCAAGTATACTCGGTTTTAATAGACTTTTTTTTTTTGGTAAGTAGGTTTCAATAGACTTTTAAAGTCTGAATTAAACCAAAAAACTCTTGAAACCTCTTGGTTAAGGTTGGTGCCTCGTGTTCATCCTGGAGAGGAAGGGTAAGGGGGAGCGAGATACTGTGATTTTCTAACTTAAGTCCAAGTAAGAACATGAAGTTCTTTTAATTGACTAAAAGTGAGAGCATCAAATGGAAAAGCAATACATTATTAAGTCTCCGTTTGTTTTGCGAAAAATGTGACATTTCTGAAAAATGTTTTAGTACAGTCATTTCCCAATATTTGGCTCAGACTTGAAAATGAATTGTAGAATACTTTTCGTCGTTTGGTGAGATTATTTTCCTAAATAGATGTACACTATTTGGGCGCTAGTGGCTTGAGTATGGGTAGCCAAGGAATTCGGCATGAGCACCATGGTTTCAAGCCCAGATCCCCAACTCTCAAGCACGATTATGGACACTAGTCTTGGATCCATTGAAACTGAGCTCGAGAACCTGATGCTTGTGCCTGGCTCCCTGGTGCCTAAGCCTCGGTCTATAGAGGCCGGACCTAAGTCCTTGGTACTTGGGATCGGGACCCTAACACTCGGGCCTAGGTCAATCGAGGTTTGGCCCGAGATCCGATACCAGTGCCTGCACCCGAGTCCATTGAGGCTGGGTCTCGAACCCCGATGCTCGAGACCTGGTTCCCTGTGCTTGGACCCAGGTCCATTAAGGTCGAGCCCGGGACCTTGGCGCCCATGCCTAAGTCCATTGAGGCCAGGCTTCGTTCCTCGGCGCCCAGACCAAGGGCGCGGGCATGGGAGTCTCAGGCTCGGCCTCGATGGACTCGGGCTTGGAAGTTGGGGACATGGGCATGGGCGTTGGGTCCAAGGCCCAATCTTGATGGATCTGGGCATGAGCGCCTGAAACCTAGGCTCGGCCTCAATATTTCCAGGCTTAGCGTCCTGGGTACGGGCACTAGTGTTTCGAGCCTGGCCTCGATGGATCTGGGGCATGGCCTAGATGAACCCGGGCCAGGGCGTTGGGGACCCAACCCCATTGCCAAGGGCCAAGGAACAAGCATTAGGGTTCATGTGCCTAAGTGCATAGTTTTTGGTACAAACGTCCATACCTAGTCATATTTTGGAAAATGATTTACAATATTTTAAAGAGGAAATCATTTTTCCTGAATTTAAGTTTTTGTAGGAAAACATTTTCTACTAACTTAGAAAATGTTTTCCATTGCCTCATTTTCCTAAGCAATCCAAATACTGAAAAATGAGGAAAATATTTTTCGCGAAAAGGTTACATTTGTTTGAGTGAAATAATTTTTTGTGAATTAGTATTCTAAACTTTCACGCATTGGGTTTGCTCAAAATGATTAATCAATGAAAAACCATTTATGATCAAAGAAAATATGCATGCATAAAGTTAGGAAAATGAATTTCTTAACCTAAAAATGGGAAACACATTTTCCTGGAAATCATTTTCCTTTATCACGAAGTTTTCTCCAAAATAAACACATCCTAAACACGTGAAATTATGAAGTTTCACACTCAAGTACCGGTATTACCTCAAAGCGATCTATCTTGCAAATCTTCATACGAGGGAAACCTTTCTTCTGAAACATATTCTAGGCAATAATTTGGAGGTTTGTCCAGAGCGTGAATCATCTGCAGCAGTAACCTAGATGAGAGCGAAAGTCAGTTAACATGATTTCCTAAAGTTTAGACTTCGATAAATTTGTCGAGTACATAGCCACACTCCATAAACAAAAGCTGAACTTCTAATCATCATCTGCTCCCACCATGAGCTCGAACAGCTTAGGTAGCGAATGATAACCATTCTGTTCCAGAATGAGTTCCTGAAACAGAAATAGATTTTTCTATTTCTGGTTCCAAGATGAGTTTCTGAGAAATGAAACCCGTTTGATAACGACCAAAAATTTCTATTTCTGGAACAGAAACCCGTTTGATAGCAGCACAAAATTTCTATTTCCTGAAACAAAAACTCGTTTGATAAACAACACAAAATTCTATTTCCAGGAACAAAATTCCATTTTTTTAGAAATGGAATAAAAATAATTAGAAAATCCAAAAAATTCCTAAAAATCTAAAAAAAATTCAAAAAATCCAAAAAAAATTGAAAAATTCTAGAAAAATTCATCACAATTTCCAAAAAAAAAAAATTCATATTTCTGGAAAATGGGAAATTTGTTGAATTTTTTCAAAAAAAATCAAAAATTTCAAAACTTCATAGAATGGCTTAAAATACCTGTGGCCACCCACTTTTAGTAAAATTTAAATTTTTTAGGTGCCCAAAAAAAATCAAAAAATCAAAAATTTCAAAACTTCACAGAATAGTTTAGAATACACGTGGCCACCCATTTTGAGTGAAATTTAAATTTTTTAAGGTGCCCAAAAAAATTTCAAAACTCAAAAATTTCAAAACTTCACAGAATAGCTTAGAATACCTGTGGCCACCTACTTTGAGTGAAATTTTAATTTTTTGATGTGAAAAAAAGCAAAAAATCAAAAGTTTCAAAACTTCACAGAATGGTTTAGAATCTGTGGCTACCCACTTTGAGCGAAATATAAATTTTTTTAGGTGCCGAAAAAAATAAAAAAATAAAAAAATTAAAAATTTCAAAATTTCACAAAATGGCTTAGAAGACCTATGGCCACCCACTTTGAGTGAAATTTAATTTTTTTAGGTGCCCAAATGGTATTTTTGATTTTTTTTTTATTTTTGATTTTTTTTTGGCACCTAGAAAATTAAATTTCACTCAAAGTGGATGGCCACATGTATTCTAAGCCATTATGTGAAGTTTTGAAATTTTTGATTTTTTGCTTTTTTTTCTTTTTTTCGGCACCTAAAAAAAATAAAATTTCATTCAAAGTTGGTGGCCACAGGTATTCCAAGTCAGTCTGTGAAGTTTTGAAATTTTTGCTTTTTTGCTTATTTTTATTTTTTTCCGGCACCTAAAAAATTAAATTTCGCTCAAAGTGGGTGGCCACAGGTATTCTAAGCAATTCTGTGAAGTTTTGAAATATTTTATTTTTTTATTTTTTTCGGCACTTAAAAAAATTAAAAATTTCGCTCAAAGTGGATGGCCACAGGTATTCTAAGCCATTCTGTGAAGTTTTAAAATTTTTGATTTTTTGTTTTTTTTTTATTTTTTTAGGCACCTAAAAAAAATAAAAATTCGCTCAAAGTGGGTGGCCACAGGTATTTTAAGCCATTCTGTGAAGTTTTGAAGTTTTTATTTTTTTGGCATCTAAAAAAATTTAAATTTCGTTCAAAGTGGACGGCCACAGGTATTCTAAGCCATTCTGTGAAGTTTTGAAATTTTTTATTTTTTTAGGCACCTAAAAAAATTTAAATTTCGCTCAAAGTGGATGGCCACAGGTATTCTATAAGCCATTCTGTGAAGTTTTGAAATTTTTTATTTTTTGCTTTTTTATTTTTTTAGGCACCTAAAAAAAATAAAAATTCGCTCAAAGTGAGTGGCCACAGGTATTTTAAGCCATTCTGTGAAATTTTGAAATTTTTATTTTTTTGCTTATTTTTATTTTTTTGGCATCTAAAAAAATTAAATTTCGTTCAAAGTGGATGGCCACAGGTATTCTAAGCCATTCTGTGAAGTTTTGAAATTTTTTATTATTTTTATTTTTTTCGACACCTAAAAAAATTTAAATTTCGCTCAAAGTGGATCGCCACAGGTATTCTATAAGCCATTCTATGAAGTTTTGAAATTTTTTATTTTTTGCTTTTTTAATTTTTTTCGGCACCTAAAAAAAATTAAATTTTCGCTCAAATTGGGTGGCCACAGGTATTCTAAGACATTCTGTGAATTTTTTAAAATTTAATTTTTTGATTATTTTTTATTTTTTTTAACATCTAAAAAAATTAAATTTCGCTCAAAGTGGGTGGCCATATGTATTCTAAGCCATTTTGTGAAATTTTGAAATTTTTGATTTTTTGATTTTTTTTATTTTTTTTGGCACCTAAAAAAATTTATATTTCGCTCAAAGTGGGTAGCCACAGATTCTAAACGATTCTATGAAGTTTTGAAATTTTTGATTTTTTGCTTTTTTTTCCGACATCAAAGATCGTGACTTCCAGATGAACATGTGTTTTGAAGAAAGAGTTCTCTCAGAAATGATTCTCATTTTTTGTCTAGAAATAGAAAACCTACTTTTTTTTTGTTCTGATTTCTGGTTCAGAATCGGTTCTGGAATAAAAAGTTGCTCCAGAAATAGAAAAATGAAATTGCGTTACCAAACGGGTTTCTGGTCCAAAGCTATTTCTGGGAACAGAAAACCAGTTCTGGACAGAACCAGAATGGTTATCATGCGCTACCTTAATATCCAATTGATAAAGGGTACCGATCTTTCCCCTGCAAAAGGGGAGGGAAGTCAATTGCGAGTTCTCCGTAATATAAATTTAGATTTACCTCGACTTAGGATTGATTTCAAAACCGTTTCGGTTCTCGATTCTATGCGGAGCAGGCCTTTTTCGGGTAGAACCAATTGATTCAGGGCATAGAACGGAAACCGAACCCATCAAGAATGATTTTCAGTTTTGGGGAGCTAAACCGGTCGTCGTACATCTACTCCCACCATGAGCTTAAATTCAATTAGATAAGGGTATTGGTCTTTCCCCCTAAAAAGGGAGAGAATTCAATCGTGAGATCTATTTAATATAGATTTAGATATACCTCGACTTAGGACCGGTTTCAAAACCGGTTCGGTTCTCAACCAGTTCAAGATATGGAACGAAAATCGAACCGACGGTTCATAGTCTTTGAGAATCGAACCGTCTGTAGTGTGAAGGGGTCTTTCCTCCAGGGGGTCGCCCTAACTCGGCCGCAAGTTTCCCCTTTTGTTTACGTGTATATGGGCCCGTTTGGTAACGTGCCAAATAGTGAAAATTTCTGTTCTTTTGTTCCCAGAAATAGTTTGGGAACAGAAATGCGTTTGGTAAACTTTTTATTCCTCGGCACATTTTTGCAAAAATTTGTGCCGAAAAACAATTTTGGAAGAGAAACAAGAAGTAAAAAAAAGTTGCTTCTTGTTTCTCGACACAATTTTGAGAATCGTTTTTTTCTTTTTCTTTTTTTCTTTTCTTATTTTGTGGTGTTGTTCTTGGTGAGCCGGCCGCCGGCGACCAGCCGGCCGGCCGGACCGGCCGCGCCAGCCAGCCCCAGGCCGGCGAGGGCGTCACGGCCTCGCCGGCGAGGGCGAGGCGGACCTCGCCGCTGGCGAGCGGCCTCGCCGGATCGAGCGAGGCCGAGCCTCGCCCGGAGATGGCGAGGCTCGGCCTCGCCGTCGTGACCCACGGCGGCCGAACTCGCCGTGGGTCGCGACGGCGAGGCTCGGCCTCGCCGATCCGGGCGAGGCCGAGCCTCGCCGTCTCGGGCGAGGCCGCCTCGCCCGGGCGGCGAGGGTCCAGCCCTCGCCCTCGCCGGCGAGGGCGACCTCCGCCTCTGCGGCGGCCGGCGAGGTCCGTGACGCCCTCGCCGGCCACGGGCGTGCTGGTCGCCGACCGCTGACCGCCATGGCCAAAGAAGAAAGTAAAAAGAAAAAAAAAATTTAAACAATTCAAAATATTATTAAAATATTATTTGGGAACGAAATTTTGTATAGTTACTAAACGCATTTCGTTCTTTTCTACTCTAGGAATAGAAATTTTGGACATTTATCAAACGCCTTCAAATACTTCGAAATTGTTTCCAGCAGAATAAAAAAAAATCATTTGTGTTCAGAAATAGCGCCCGGGCACATAATGGTATTCATGCGCACCCTATATATTCTTGTTTCCCCTTTTGTTTATTATGTGCATATTTTTGCTTTCAGCCTTTTCCCCCGCTCCTCCTCCTCCCGAGAGAGATGGTCGTGCAATCGTTGAGCCCTGATATGGCGCTCGGCGATCTCGCGAAGGGATCGATCATCCCCATGTCGACGGAGAGGTCGCTGATCGTGGCCGTCGACGGCACTGCGGCCATGGGGCCGTACTGGAAAACCGTCGTTTCCGATTACCTCGAGAAGATCGTCAGGTCCATCCGCGCACCCTCTTTTGTACTAACGATGATGATTCCTCTATCCCACTCGTTATATGATGAATCGAGTCCACGTTACTTGGGAAAAAAGTTCGTTATTTGCTTTGTAGCTGAGATAAATGTTACGTCGATCGCAATATCGCGGGTGCTTAATTTGACGAGATGGGTTTTTGCGCAGGGCTTTCGTGGGGAACGAGGTGCCCGCACAGGTATGCGTTTGTTTAGAAGCACTGGTACTGTATGTGATGATGAATTGGCACTGTGACTTCTGCTGGAGTCCTGTTTTTGGTTGCCAATCGCAGCCGCATAATTTTTCGGAATTTCTGAAACTGTTTTCTCGGCTTGTGTTTCCCTGCAGAAATCCAATTGTGATCTCTCTCTGGTCATGTTCAATTCTCATGGGAATTTGTCTGGTATGTTCTTTCGCACACTGTGTCGAACAAATGGCATTGCGTTTCCCTGAAAAGATATGCTCCGTGGACCTGCCGTAACTATTGAGTTTAATGTCAAAACTGCTGCGGATTGTGAAATTGAAGAAAATAAGCATCAGTTGAAGCAATGGTTTCAAATGGCTTGCTTTATCATTGCGTTGCATTCTTGTGACAACCATTGGCTTGTCAACAAAAGTGATCTGTAGAGAGTGGAGAATATGGCTATCAAGTCTAGATAAAATGTATTTTTGGAGCTATTATAATGCTAGAAAAGTTTCTTGTAGTAACTTCAGTGATTGCTATTGTGATTTATGATGGTTGTTTTTTTCCTTCTGTACAGTTAAATAAAAGAGGTTTTCTGTCTGTGATCCTTTTCCAGCTTGCATGGTTCAGCGAAGTGCCTGGACAAAAGATGTCAGCCGTTTCCTAGATTGGCTCTCAGCAATGTCTTTTAGTGGTGGTGGTTTCAATGATGCTGCTATTGCAGAAGGTCTTTCTGAAGCTTTGATGGTATACTGCGCTACTTGTGTATACCTAATTTGAATGATTTAGTATACTACCTCATTGGATATGTGGGCCCAAGCTGGCTATGTAGCTGATTGATTATCAGTTTGGTTTAAGCATGGGCTCCAAATATTAGCCTGATGTAGAGTGTTCGGAGAGCTTGTGAATGGCCTAGTTTTGCACTGACTGGAATGAAACAACTTTTTAGGCCTCATTGTACCGGCCATTGATTTTTTATAAAGCCTAAGGCAATTTATTTCATGATCTATATTTGGCTGCTAAATGGCAGGCAATTTATTTCATGGTCTATATTTGGCTGCTAAATGGCACAACTGATGCAAGTTGAAGACAGTTTTTTCTCAGTAAGATATGTTCATAGAGTTGGTTCTTTATCTTCTGTTTATCACCTATACCTTCAGTAGTTGGTGCTCTTCTTCTTCTTCTACCCACATTATGTTTTGGAAAAAAGTCTTTGAGAGTTATGGCAGCCATACAATTTGGACAGAATGCCTCATCTCGACTTTATGCCTGTAGATGTACAGATGATCAAAGCTATGGAAAATTGTTGAATCCAAAAAAAATGTTGGATATCAAGTTGATTGATTGGTTAATTCAATAAGAAATGGTAATTAGCACTCGATTTCATTGGTACCATTCAAGCGAATCCAATTCATGTTTTTGTAGCTTTTACTCATTCTGCCTTCTTCTTCTTCTTCTTCTTCTTCTTCTTATCTCTCTCTATCCCTTTTTTAGGGGAGCCATGCGGATGGGGGTAGACATAGTTAGCGAACTTTTGTTCCATTGTTGTCCATGTGACCCTGAAATGTATTAGTTCATCTGTAATTACTGTGCTTCAAATGTTTTAGTTATGTAGGTAATTGTGGTTTACTAGGAGTGACAATTCATATAATCTGCTATACTTGGAGCAATAAGTAAATTAAGTTTGGTTCCAGAGGACTCATGTTGACTCTGATCTTCTTCTTCTTCAGATGTTTCCCATTCCTCCGGACGGAAACCTACCTCCACAAAGTCTAGATGGCAAAAGGCACTGTGTTCTCGTTGCTGCAACCAATCCTTATCCCTTGTCAACTCCAGTTTATCGACCAACTTTTCAGCTGGAAAATGAGCATATGTTGAAACTTACACTGGAGGACCTTTATGTGATGCTGAGGGTGTTGTGAAATTTTTCCCTCAGGTACTTTTCTAGTTTCAGTAGTCGATGGTTGGGTTTGTGTTGTCTTCCGAGCAAAATACACTCCCATATGACTGGCCTTTTACTGTGATGCAGTGCTGTGTTTCTCTCTCAGTTATTTGCCCAAAGCAGCTTCCAAAACTTCGGGCAATCTACAATGCTGTAAGGAAGTTGCTTTACTTCTATTATTTGATGTGCTATAGTTGTTTGTTCTGAGCTCTTTCTTGTTCAACTGGTGCTCTCTCAAGTTCTAGGAAGGACATATTTTGCTGCTAAAATGGGATTTCAGACAAGGACCCTGGATTTTAGTGTGGTCTATAGAATTCGAATTAGGTCACCTTTTACCATGAAATGAACAGTGACTAAGTTACATACACAAAAACATACAACAATGATAATTGTGATGTCTCATAGGTTACAAAATGTATGTTCACTACAATGCATGCATGCATTCTCTATGGAAGTTGAGAAAATTACTGACTTTATAGCTTGTACCACCCATTTGAATTTGTTCATGGTGCTCACGAGTTATTAAAAATTGTAGGGAAAACGCAATCCACGTGCAGCAGATCCTCCGGTTGATAATGTAAAGAATCCCCATTTCCTTGTATTAATTGCGGAGAATTTCCTTGAGGCGCGGGGAGCTTTGAGTCGTCCTGGAACATCTAGTTTGCCCTCGAATCAGAGTCCTGTCAAGATGGACACAGCTCCACCTCCAGTTAATTCGGTCACGGCACAACCTCCTACTTCTGTTCCACCAGGTGTTTTATGGACTACCACTCCTTAATTATTTTTTCCCCTTGTTTTTTTATAATCTCATGCACCTTAATTGCCATCGCAGTATCCTTTTTCGAACTGTTTATCTTTCTTTGGACAATACTTAACTAGATTTGTAGCAGAATGAAAGTTATGGTAATACAATTCACTGCAGTCTGTTCAGTAGATGATAAATCGTGAATAAATATACTATCTTGCATCTACGAGGCCTTATTGCTGGATTAGCCGAAGATTTAGTTATTTTATGCGTTTTTCTTTCTGTAGCTTGTTATTACCATATGTCCCTAGCCACTTGTAGAGCTTGCATGTTTCGGGACAAACTCCTGAATCATGGCATCTGTAGTAGATATACTATTGGTCTATAAAGGAGTCCGATACTCTTAAAAATATGCTTATGTTTCTGGAGGTCGGAAGTTGCTATACATATATCCCTCTCTCCTCCCTCCCTCTCTCTCTCTCTCTCTCTCTCTCTCTCTCTCTCTCTCTCTCTCTCTCTCTCTCTCAGATTATAGGATTGTTCAGTAATTAGACTGTAATTCTGGTGATACTTGTCCCTGCCCAGAATGTAGTTATGAGGAAGGAGCCGCTGTCAGTGAGTGAGTCCGAAACTCTCTAGATTTTCAGTTGATGAAAGGAGCTCAATGTCACCAGGGGCAATGTCTTTGGTGTATCTTAATGTTAGGAATGCAGTCTACTCTCTGTATGAGCTTGTATTTTGAGTTATAAGTGCAGGACAATTAGGTCACAATGGTAATTTGATTTTTCCTTACAATTTGTTTGCTGTAAATGGACTCTTACTGAACAGACAAGCAGTTTCTGCAGGAAATGGCCCTCCTGCCATTGTCAAAGTTGTGAGTCTTCCCATCTCTTTTCAGTTAAATGTTAGGGGCTAATGCCTCTGCAAAATGAAGGTTACTTTTTGTCTTTTGCTGCATGGACTTAGATGTTGCTTTTCCAGGAACCAACCACAGTGCCTTCTATGGTAGCTGGCCCCACCTTTTCTCACATTTCATCAGTTCCGCGTCCTACGACTCAAGGAGTCTCTGCCTTGCAGACTTCCTCACCTTCTTCTGTATCTCAAGACATGGTAACAAACAATAAAGGCGTACCGGATTTGAAGCCAGTGGTGAGTGGCGGCATTTCACAACGACCTGGAGGTCCTGTAAATTCAAGCATACTAAACAACATCTCTCAAGCGCGACAAGTGGTCAATTCTGCAGCATTGACTGGAGGGACTTCAATAAGGCTTCAATCTATGGGTCAAAATCCAATGGCCATGCATATGTCAAATATGATTTCTACTGGGATGCAGTCTACTGTGCCTGCAGCTCAAACAGGGTATTCTTCAGCCCAATCGGGCATCACCTCAGTGACAGGTCCTGGCACTCTCTCGGGGACCATACCAACTGCACAAAACCCATGCCTTGGTTCATTTGCTCCAGCAACTAGCAACATTACTGGAAATTCAAACATTGGAATATCCCAACCAACTGGCAATCTTCAAGTTGGTCCTGGTATGGGTCAAACTTCTCCGGGCATGACCCAAGGAAGCCTATCAGGATCACAAATGGTGCAGAATGGAGTTGGCATGAATCCTAATATGATGAGTGCCCTGGGTCCAACAGCTCCCTCTTCCGGAACTGGCACAATGATACCTACTCCAGGAATGCCTTCACAAGGACAATCTGGCATGCAATCTATTAATGGTAACAACAATCCAGGAGCAAGTATGCCATTGTCACAGCCATCATCAAGTGCTTTGCAAAGTGCACAGTCTAAATATGTGAAAGTTTGGGAGGTATGAACTCAAGCATATGTTCTTTCTAGGAAATTATATATTGACAACGGGATTACAAACCTTTTGCAGTTTGCATTCTTCATTGATTGTTGCTGGATGATCTCAGGTTCTTGATTAATTTTTGTTTGGTTCACAACAAGTTTATGAATTTCATGTGGTCAACTTCCATCGCATGCTGCTGAGATTTCTCTTTATCATCATTTCATTTCTTTATCAGTATTTTTATTATTATCTTTGTCAGTACATTTAATTTGTGTGATGGCTATCCCTGATATGGAGTATGACATGTTAGCGATCTCACTAAGATCATTTATCTGCAATATGTCATTCCTTCTTTGTAATTCTTAACTTTTGTCTTCTATCTGCTTACAACACGATAAGGCATTGGGTCTTTGTTTTACACTGGTCCTCTTTCTTGGCTGTTCTATTTTTGTTCGCAGTTCCACTTTAGTGTTCTGCTGTTCGATGTGTTTGGAGCTTATGGTTCACTGTTCCTCTCCAGATATGATCCAAAAGCCTTTTTCCTAAAACTAGTCCTCTAGAAAAGAAACTGACTGTGATTCGGTTAGGATCCTAACCTTTCCTTTTGTTTGCCATGATTCTGAACTGCAAGTCAACAATGGCTCTTCTTTGGTAGTTTCAAATGATGGTCTTTTTTCACATAGCGTGCACTTTAACATAGAGCGGGAAGAATCATTCAAAGTCTGGTCTGCATTTGTTGTCTAAATATATAGGTATGATGATTGGCTCCTCTATCTGGGGGAATCATCTGTTAATGGTTTCTTTTAAGATTGAGTGAATAGAAGCTCTATGGGGGCTCTCTTCATAAGTGCGATGGATATCACTCTCTCCAGAGGATGAGCTTTGAGCATAATACTTGCTGCTGACTAGCTCAAAATTGGTGGCCAAATCTAGCCAAGCAAATCATCTGGCCTCTTTAGCCTAGATTAGTGTTCTCTCAGAGGTTCTTACCCAAACTCTTTTTCAAATCTTGTCTCCCAAGATGGTTGGGTTGCGGGCATTTGGGTGCATGAAAAGGTCTAATTAAGTGGAGTGAAATTTACAGAACTTTCCGAGCCTTTTTTCTTATAACCGTGGCACGTTATCAAAAGTAAACTCGATAGCCCAATTGATAATGTGCCAAAAATATGATCTTTGCAAGGAAACCAATACTCTGTCGCCAGTGCGTACGAATAGAGAATGTCCTCATCAGTTGTTTATTTATTTTTTATTATTTACCTGGTTGTCCAAAATAATTTCTCTAGCCCTGCAAAATGCTGACTGTTATAAAGTCAAAGATCACTGACTGAGATTTATCTTCATTGAAATTATGTGAGCAGGGAAATTTATCTGGGCAAAGACAAGGACAGCCTGTCTTAATCACCAAATTGGAGGTATGTATTCAATCTCTGATGAGTTTGTGTAAAATGAGCACCCACGTTATGGTTTTTCCTGCCCGTTACTTGTTACTAAGTTTATTTATTTATTTATTTTTTGCAATCCTTAATGCTGTACTTGTTTTGTGGCAGGGTTATAGGAGTGCATCAGCTTCTGAGTCGTAAGTCTCAAACTATTTTTCCTTTAGAGTGGAAATATAGAAAGAATTCGTTTTAATATGGCATTTTGTTTTTGAACAGCTAAAATTTTCTATATTTATTAGAAATTAGAAATAGAAATTGTCTAATACTGCTCCATTTGGTGATTCCGGCATTTCTGTTCCTTTTTCCACAAACATATCTGCTATAATTATGCTTCATTGAGTCTATGAGTTTACTTATGACAACAACAGAGAATGGATAGATGATTCTTTTTTAATTGTATTAATTAAATCACTGTCTCCCTGCAATACGCAGATGTCTAATTTTAACTTTCTTAGTTGGTCCAATCAATTACATAAAGGGTCTATTGAGAATTAGACATGGATGGCGTTCTTCCGAGGTCATTAAGATAAACCCCTTGTAAGGAAATACTCTTTTGCTCTTTCTTTGTTAGAAAGAGTAGGCATATTTTTTCCATTATTCGGAGGGGAGAAGTATCTTAAATTATGCATAAAACTTATCTAAAGGTTGATTTTGTGGGAGCTAAAGATTGAAGAAAATGTGTTGAAAACTGGAATTCCCTGAGGCTCCCTTGTCTGCCTTAAGCTGATGTTATGAACTCATTGAGATGTAGGGTAGAATACTTAAAAGGAATCTTTCACCAAATTAACTTCATGATAAATCAAGACAAGATCACAGAGAGAAGGTTAGAAAAGAAGATAGATTACTGGAGGTTAGAAAAGTAGATTAAATTATGTACCTCCAGAAGCCTTACTCCTGCCATTTGGTGCCCTGTGCATTGCTAGTAAATGATCACTTCAAATCGAACGCTGATAAAAATAAATCCAACACTAATAAGAATGGTTAGAGTAGCATAAGCCAGGGAGAGATAGAATGGCAATTCCATGTTCCTTGTGCTATATAATAAGTGTAGATTATGTACATTTCTTCTGCCCTCTGGAGTTCTCCACTAAAAAAATGTGGATATGCTATTATGGTTTTTTTTTTTCCTTTTTTATATGTTGACATGCGTATTAGGGGCAGTGGTGGAGGATGACATGCATATTAGGGGCAGTGGTGGATAATGACATGCGTATTAGGGGCAGTGCAGTTATGGCTAAAAATTGTGGATGCACTAGCAATAGGGACTTGTGGTTTTGGGGAAGATCACTAAGGCTATGTTTGTGGAACTGGGGAAAGTGGGGAGGATAAAATTTGAGTGGAAAGTTTTGAAAATTTAAAATTTTTGTGAGTAGGAAAATGAGGGACAAATTCTATAGTTATAGGCGGTTTTCATCACATTATCCTTTCCCTTTGGTCTCCCAAACATAGCATAATTTTTGTGGAAACCTTATTTTGCATTCTCATTATATACCTGATGCCCTTCATCAAGTTTTCCAGTCTCACTATCTTCTCATTTAATCATTCATGTCTGAATTACTGATTGGAGCAATGCCAAAAGATTTGCTGTGGCATTTGTTTCTCCAGATGGCTGTTTATCTGACAGTACTTATAAAATCCTCTTATATGGTGTCAAATCAGTTATTGAAATGCCGATCGTGATCTTATTGTCACTTTGAGAAAGCTTGTATCCAATATCTTGTTTCTTGAAAACGCAAGTATTGTGAAATTGCTTTTGTTTTTCATCTGCCTTTCCAGTTTTTAGTCATTTAGATAAGATCTGGATACGTATTCATTCTTGTCAGCTGCATCTTGAATCTCACTAATTTTGTCTCAAGATTAATCTTTCACTGCATGAGCATTCTTTTGCTTCTTTCAGGCTTGCAGATAACTGGCCTCCAACCATGCAGATAGTTCGTCTAATATCTCAGGACCACATGAATAACAAGTAATTCCACTTATGGAAATCCAACCTTGTCCTCTGGAATTTTCATTGCCATTGTTTATACTGGATCGAGCAGGTTACTGCTGCACTTTGCTGACTTAGAACTTTGTGCAGGCAATACGTTGGGAAGGCGGATTTCCTGGTTTTTCGGGCAATGAATCAACATGGTTTTCTTGGGCAGCTCCAAGAGAAAAAACTCGTAAGTCGACCGATTCCCTATGTCCTTCTATTATTTTTAATCTATCCACTATGTCAGTATTATAGTGCAAGTGTTATTTTTTCTACCGTATCACACATTGGTCTTGGATGGAAAGCAGATCCAGAAGTATATTTATATAGGTTATAAGTCCTGTATGATGATCTTCTGCTGCAACTTTAATATGCTTATATCCATGGAGCATTGCTATGCTAGGGAGCGATGCATAAGGTAGTTTTGCTTGTCCTGCTCCATATTTGGAGTATATGGTGATAATTGGAGTATGTAATGCTCCAATTTGTTACATGTTTACTTCTATGCCCAACCCCAACCCCAACCCCAACCCCAACCCCAACCCCAACCCCATTCCCGCTTCACCTGGTGCTAATAAAGAAAATGATAAAGGAGGTCAAGCTAGATAAGGAGAGTTAAAAAGCGGAAAACTGCAAAGGATTTTGGGCACAAATTAGCTGCAGACATGGCTGCTGCCCATTTTCTCATTAGTGGAATGAACTTCCCTAAACCTGCATACATGTGATTTAAAATTACGAAGACTAAGAAACCCTACTCTCATCCTTCTTGCTCCCCTACCTCTCCCTTTCACCCGTGCAGGAGCAGAGCCACCGCAGTGTCTCTTTTTCTCCGCAGGCAGCTTGACACGGCCACTATGGCAAGCGACACAACCACCACCACGATCGCTCTCAGCCGTGCCCCCCTTCCCCCCTCCCTCCAGGCTTCCCTCTCTGTCTCTCTTGGTCGCCATGCCCACGGTTGCCTCTTTGAGTCCTATAATCGAGTGATTTGAGGTCCATAACCTCAGATAGAGCCCGACCTGAGGTCGTGGACCTCCAGAGACCGTAGATATGTGCGACATTGATGGTGTGTGAATGAGTTGTGGTGATTTGAGGCCACAATGATGGCTGCATGCTGGGGGCATCATGTTGGCAATGAATCTGTACCGGTCATGTTTGTTAGTGACACGACTGTTAGATAGAGAGAGGTCGTCGAGGAAGGCAGCTAGTGGGAGTGACCGTGAGCAACGTTGGCCACGAGCAGGGGTATCTGAGACCGAGGTGTAGGTGAGGAGGTGCCAGGCCTTGCTCAGATTAAGTGATTAGCTGTGAGAGGAGAGATGGGAAGAGAGTTGACTGGGTCCAGGCTATTTTCATGTGGAATTGTATGCCCAAATACACAATGGGACGAACCAATATGCGAGTGCCAGCTACCGGTCAGCAGCCCGGACTGCGGATCATTTGAGCTTGAAATGAAATAGTAATCTAGGAGAATTCATTTTATTCTTTTGATGTAATAGTTTTGATAGATCTTTGTTGCAAAGTGGATAGATACAAATATTAAAGTGGTATAATTACATGAACATGCACAGTGTCAGAGCCCTCACTGTTGGCAAATACGTATGATCTTATGGTGCTCCTATGAAATTAGGTTATTTTGGGCCATTACTTATAGATATGTAAATCTAAAGCAACATGTTAAAGAGGCGGTTCTTCTAAGAAACAAGTAAAAATGGGTCAGGCTTCCCAGTTCCAACAGTGTGCATGTGCGAAAGAATTGCTTTGACTACTGCTTGGTTGTGTAAGGCAGCATTACTAACAGGCTCTCCAATGTTGACCTGATCCAGTCTTCTGACTTTGAGCTTGTGGCTCTCTCTCTCTCTGTGTAGTGTGCAGTCATTCAATTACCGTCTCAGACACTGCTGCTCTCTGTGTCAGACAAGGCATGCCGCTTGATTGGAATGCTTTTCCCTGGGGTGAGTCATGTCTGAACTTGAATCCATCTACTGTCGACAGGCTCAAATCAATGGGACCAGACAAAATGTTTTTGTTCTACACTAGTTTTCTTGCCTGCGCAATGCAAGGACAATTAAGAAATGGCTTTTAAATGAAATTCATCTGTGTAAAATTTATAGGAAGAAAAAAGGTAATAGTTCCTTATATAGTTTACATTTTCTCTGCCATCCTATATTTTCATATTTCTGCACTTGTTCTACTATATGGTTAATAAAAGACAAAATTATAGGTATCACTCTTTTTCTAATGCCAAATGTTCATTCTCAAGAGTTATGTCAAAATACTATAACAAGAAAACATTACAATAAGTAAGAATATGCTTATCATTAGACTTTTCCTTATCAATAAGAGTATTATTTGCAACAGGAGAGAATGAAAGTTACATATCTGTCACAAACAACAATTTACTTCCAGTTATTGTAGAATGCTATTTGACTTTACTTTGCAAAGAGCAAAAGCAAAGAGTCAAAGAAAACAGTTGGCTTAGAATAGTGCCATCAGTAGAGTCATGTTTGTAATGTGTGTGTGTGCACTTGCGTGCATGTAGATGTATACATATAAAATCATATTATTGACTTCTACAACAGAGAAGGATAAAACTGTTGTATAAACATAGACTTAATTTTTTGACCCAAAAAAAAAAAAATAGAGTTAATTTCTGTAGACAAATTTGTCAAACTAATATATATCGGACATGTCATTATCATAAATACAGTCTCTGCCCTACCCATGTATTTGAAAGAAGAGGAAGAAAACAAAGAAAATGAGTCAATGCGCTGAACTGCTTAAAAGATTAACTTGTAAATATTCTTCGAAGGAAAGCCTTATGACAACTTACCACAAAATACAGGGGTTAGATGTGGGACAAATTCACAGATTTTATTTATTTGTTGAATCATACAGTGGCTGGAGAAGGGGGAGGATTGGACCTACAAAGATGTATAAAAATCATAAGAAAACAGAAAGAGGTTGTACGTCTAGGCATTAAGACTTGAAAAAGTCTTCAAGAATTGGTTAGGAAGAGATAGAGATCTATTATCCCAACATTTAAGGTAGGTATAATCATTTCTTGTGCAATGAAAATATACCACGACTAAAAGCAACATACATACTTCTTAGAACTAAATGATTTCTTCTTCAAACACTCCGATAAACAGGTCCTGCATAATCTATATCAGTGAAATTGTGCCAGCACCAAAAGTCTTTGGTAGCATAGCCTATATGAAGGCTCTTATAATTAACTAATGATAATCTATGCTATACTAATATATCAAAGAAACTGGGATACCTACTTTTAAGCAATTGTTCTCTTTTTGTTTTTTGCAAAGATCTGTAACTATATATTTAGTATGATATATTAGATTTGTGGCCAAATAAACAAAAAAAAAACAAAACAAAACTACCTACCCATTTTTAAAGAATGTTTCAAAATTCAAGGAGGGGATTCTTCTTTTAAGCAACTACTACTCCTTTTTCCCCCCTAAAAAATATTCCGAAGTGTCGAATCATAGATTCCGAATGTGTTCAGGATATGGTTGTGTTCAAGCCGCAAATACCGAGCCAACAACAGCAGCAGCAGATGCAGCAACAACAGCAGCAGATGCAGCAGCAGTTGCAGGCTCCACCACATCCGCAGATGCAGCAGCAACAGCTTACCCAGATGCAGCAGCAGCAGATGCCTCAACAGCTGCAGCCCCAGCACCAACAGATGCAGATGCTGCCCCAACAACAGCAGCAGATGCAGCAGCTCCAGCCGCAGATGCCACAACTGCAGCAGCAGCAGCAGCAGCCACAGCAACACCTCCAACAGCTGCAGCCGCAACACCCACAGCAGCAGCAACTTCAGCAGCTGCAACAACATGCACCGCAGCAGTTGATGGGGACCGGAATGGGGCAAGGCTATGTCCAAGGTCCAGGGCGTTCACAGTTGATGTCACAGGGACCTGTTTCATCGCAAGGGCTGCCGAACATTCCCGGTGGGGGATTCATGAGCTAATCTGAGATTCTGAAGTTCCCCGCTCAAACCACATTATGCTCTTCAATTCACCTCCTGTTTGAGACAAGTCTACATTTTTCATTTTTGCTGGATATTAGAATCGGGGACTCGCCTTGGAATTTCTACACATGCCACCTGTTATGATTGGCTGGGTAAATACGACCTTGTATGGTGATAGCATTATGCGGTATCTTGTACAGATTTTAGTTACCAAAATGATCATTCTCAATGTCCTTCCGTTCCTCTATTTATGTTTCCGAATGAACTTATTTAGGTTCTTTATGAGCTCATCTGCTTTGACTACCTTTGGTGGGCTTGAGATCCCTTTTGCATGCACAAGAGTCTCTTTTTAGCTGCGACTTTCCAGGGTCTACAAATAGAGCTCTCAATTCAATTACCACCATGTGAAGATATGTGGCAAATAGTGCTCTCAATTTGACTTCTCCTATGCGCGGCTTTCTCTGCCAAGATCAAGTAAGTACTTGCATGTTGTGACTAAGTCTGAGTTGCGAAAATATGGCCTAAGAGGCAAAGTTATCGCATGAGTCTACTGCTTTTATAATGCATTTTGCTCTGTACATTGGAAGACATCACGAGGGGCACTGGTTTGGTCCACTATACTTCTATCCGATCATTTCATCGCCGCCACCGCTGCCTCCAGTGCCGCCTCATCCTATTCCTTCCGGTTTTCCCAAGCCGAACCTATTAACCTCGAAGATGAACCTAGTTCTTAGTTTAGTTATCCTATGGCAACTTTCGTAGAAAGTTCTTGGAAATAATGATTTGCGTTCTGATTGTTATGTAGTTCTGAATTTCCAAGTGGAATGAAAATTATGTTAAGTTCCCTTACATGCCTGTCCTAAATGTGATACATCAAATTGTGCGTCAGATCATCCTTAAACGATTATAGACAGCTTCATTTGGAAATTGCTCGAATTACTCTAATATGACTACACATTTTCTAGATTCACTATAATTAACAGCGCCAATTTCAATCTCCTTTCATTATTGGGCTTCCTATGAATTGGGTTTTTACCAAAAAATGAAAAGGGTAATCGTCACTCATCCAACATGAAATATAAAAATCAATTTTACACCAACAATTGATCTAATAAAAATTTTAAAAGTAAAAGAAACGATATTTTGAATATGAGAAGGGGAGCTTTGTATGTGCAAGAAAGGTTCGGCAGAACAACAACAGCCTATTCCTTGTATTCATTTACAGATTTGGGATAATGATACCAACAGTCCTGAAGTTTGGCTTAATGTGTAATATGATGATTTATGAACTTTTAATTTGTTAAATGTAGTCCCTGTACTTTTAATTTGTTCAATATGGTCCCTGCACTTTTAATTTGTTCTATACATGTTTAATGTAATCCTTGAACTTAAATTAATGGAATGATTATATTGAACATTTTCATATATTTTAAGGACTAAACTGAACAGGTATCAAAAATTTAGGGACGACATTGCACATTGAGCCAAAGTTCATGGACTGTTTGTGTCATTTTCCCTACAGATTTTTACACGATTTCGATCGAACACCCAACGACATCCGACCCAGCAAACTTTGGTCGAACCAGGGACAAAATGCTGAAAAGGGCAAAGACGCAAACAATGGCGGTCGCACAAGACACTTCCATCAGCAAAAATAAAGCTACTGATCTGACGAAACAGTGGCTTCCCTTTGAGAGAACATCACCCCAGGCTTCTTCCCCTCCTGCTGAAATTTCTCATGTGGGTCGCCGAGGCGAGGCCTTTTCGCTGTAACCCATGGACTAACCTCGACACCCGAGCAGTTTCGGCCCCCCAAGAAAGAACCCATCCATCAAAGCGTTCGAAAGATCGCCCCATCGACCTCAGGACCCGAAAAGGGAAGAAGCTCCGACATTCTGCCCAGAACGGGAATCCCAATCCACTACTCCCAAAAGCGAGACACGCGTTAGTAGCATCACATTTTGCCGTCTCTTCGCATCTTCTCGTGCGATGAATGTTCGCTGCTTGCGGAAGGAAGTGAAGTAGATCCGGGATTCTCCGTTTTGAGCAAAATGACTGAGGCTTGAGATCGACGGGGTGCTCTCGACCGCTTCGATGGATGGGATGTTCGTTGAGGGCGAAACGGCTCGTGTATAAGGGCTTTAATTTGCAGTGAGGAGTCTCGTCGACGTCCTCACGAGACTATATATAGAGGCAGCCACTTCAAGGGCTTTCGAGGTGCCAAGTTAAACATATCTCTCAACTTTCACCAAATATAAAATGTCATCCTTAAATATTTAATTTATTTAATGTAGTCCTTAAATTGAAGCTCAATATTGTCCCTGAATTTTTTAATTTTTTAAATATAGTCCTTGAACTTTTTATACACGTTGAATTTAATCCCTAACATATATAAAAATATTCAATATTGTTCTTAAATTTGAATTAATAAAATGATACCATTGAATAGTTTCATATAGTTCGAGGGTTACATTGAACATATATCAAAAGACCATATACCACATTAAACAAATTTAAAGTTCAAGGATCGCATTGACATTGAGCTAAAATTCAGGAACTGATTTTGAATAAATTAAAAGTTTTATAGACCATATTGCACATTGGGTCAAAGTTTAAGAACAATCTGTATTATTATTCCTTCCTTTTTCCCCAAAACTAGTGATGCCTAAGCCTAATCTGTCTATTTAAAAATCTTATTACAACAAATCTAATAAAAAAACCATTTCAAAATTTCATGGTACTTTCCCTTTCTATTAGAAAAATAGCCAATAATAAAATTACTCATACTGTTTTAATTAATTAGAATTGGTGAATTTTCCCCTCTCATTCAAGGACAAAGCCTTAATTAAGATGTTAATTTCTTAATTTTATCCCATAACAACCACCCTAAGAAATGTTCAAAATCTATTCTGTCATCTGACCGCACATTAACCACTGGGGGTTTACCCCAGTGGCCACCCTTCTCACTTGCGAAGGGGGAGGTGGGGAGTTCGAATCCCCACCTTCGCAAGGGGGTAGGGGTGGGGCCGCGTAGTTTAAGATGTGGGTTTCAACGCCTACGCCCTGCAAGAGGTGGGGCGCAAGTCTGAGTGTGTATCGTGAGTGAGAGATAGAGTAGGACCGACCAAAAAAAAAAAAATCTAACCGCACATTCTATAGATGGACGAAACTGTAATTGACAATAAGTCATTCAAATAATCAAAATGATTGACAACTAGTCAAATAATCTCTACTCAATAAATTCGAATCCAAATTAATTGTCAAGTATTCCATAAATTTTCTATATTTACTTTTACAAGTAAAATTATATTTAAAAAGCAGATCAAATCTCTACATTTTTCTTTTATTATATTTCTAATTTATCTTCTTCACTATCTCTTTACACTTCATAAGATTTCCATATCTGTTTTTGAGATGTATCGAATGAGATGGTATCACAAAATTGACAAAAAAAAAAACATGCTTTAAAATGGTCAATATGATTTTCCACTAGTTCGACAAATTTTTTACTTTCCAAAATCATATAACTCTCTCATTTTATAATTATTTAAATTTCTTTCTTGAACAAAATTGGTTGTTTTAAGTGTAACATCACTTAATGAGATAAGTAACGAAGGTTTTTTTTTTTTTAAATTTGAGAAAGTGGGTTTACTTAGTTGAATACGTGATAATAATATTCAATAGAAATCAAAATCTTACCGATTATATTGCTAAAACCTTCGAATAATACTCACTATTCAAGATTGGATAGCAAGTAATAAAGCTTATCATTTTATTTTCATTTATACTCAAACAAAGTTTTATTTTCATTTTGGGTACTCAAAATTTTCAGCACTTAACATTAAATACTTAAATGTTCAACAATTATTTTTTAGTATTATTGGACGAACCCTAAGGCAATGAGAAGTAGAATAAAGATTTCTTTCTGGTCTCATTCCTTCTCACCAAACATATTGTTAAATTATTCAACGTGCAACTGACCCTTTTTGAGAAGAATGTTATATAAATATATGGACAAAATTCGACACAATAGTAATGACCCTTTAATAAAGTCTAAAGTCATAGAATAAATACATCATACTTATGTTGTCTAAAGTGGCTCGTATATTGAGGTTAGGCCATGAATTGCAATTATAGAGGCAGTCACTTCTAGGGCTTTTTGCCTACAGGAGGAGCCTAAGTTTCTTTTTCCCCAAAACCAGTGGTGCCTAAGCCTAATCTGTAATTTTTAAACTTTCAATCTTATATAATTGCTAAAATGATTGTGGCAAGTGAATCGTTGTATTTCAAAGTTGAATAATTATTAGATCAATCGTCAGTATAAAACAATATATACATTCACCGTTGGATGAGTAAAATGTACATTTGAAGTTGGTTTTGTAATTGAATTCTTTTACATTATAACTATTCAATAGGTATGTAACTTATTTTGTATGTGGATAGTGAAAATGGACGAATGTTAAACATTAAAAATAGTTGCTCATACTATCCTAATTCTTTGTGAGTTGGTAAATTTTCCTCTCTCATTTAAGGACAAGAGCATTAATTAAGAAGTTAATTTCTTAGATTCTATGCTATTCAGCCACCCTACCAAACATTCAAAATCTATACAACCCCCCTCAAGCTATTAGGGTGGTTGTATTACTTATCAATGGGATAGATTCATTGATTACCATCTCATTTGACCACAATCAAGATGATTGATAAGTGATCTACGAATTTCTTATCTAATATGAATTTAAAACAAGTGTCCAGATTCCATAAATCTCTTATCATTACTTTTGCAGCAAGTAAAATTATATTAAAAAAAAGTGAATCAAAATCTCTACATATTCTTTTAGGGTTAATAACACTAGAAACTCCATACTAGTACACATGTACCCCAATTACTTCAAACTAAGTTTTATGTCATAAAAAATTTCAAACTGGTACATCCGTGCCATATGTATCCCAAACTAGTATACGTGCGCCACGTTTATCAGGGAAATTTCGGGGGTAACTATGGCATGGGTTCACCAATCTGGGGTTTGGAAAGCAGGTAAACTAAGATTGACCTGCTAACCCGGTGAAATAAGCCAGATCAAACCCCAGACTAACAACCGAAATTAGCACAGGTTTTTGTTTGTTTAAACACTTGGCGGTGGAGTTTAAGCATCTTTTTTTATTTTTTTTTATTTCAATGCTTCAAGTTAGAGGTACAGGTGCTGCAGATAAGACCCTTTAGAAAGGAATGGGAAAACCTTTCTCGATACTTACCTTTCTAAGTTTTGGAAGGTGTCTTAAAAAACAAGGACATTATACTCCCTTTCTTGCAATCATAAGCTTTCTAACTACTTTATTCAAAGTACAAGAAGCAAGGAAAGTGCAACCTGCGGCTGTGTCTGTGAGATTTCCCCCTTTTGCCGATATCCTTGAGAGAATAAAGAGGAAAAACATAAAACCAAGCTCTTCTGTTATAAAATGTTCCGAACTCCCCCAACTTAAAAAACAACAAACAACAAAGGAACGGTGAGAGCTTCGCAGAAGTACTTAATAGTTCTTCCCAACGATGAAATGGGTGGAAAAGCTTAGACCTCTGGTGGGATGGGATTACTTGATCATGTGGAAGCGTTTCGATACCTCCTCCATGCACGCACACTCATCGTGTTTTGCGTTAAACTTGCCAAAATGAGTCTTAAACCCATTTACTAACTCAAATGCAAAATCTTAAAGTTCTAGATAAATTCAAAAAGTAGTTTTTTTTTTTGGCTACCCTTTCATTGCCCATTTTTTTATATTATTTTTGTAAGATCTTTGAAAATGTTGGGTGTTGCTGCGGGATGGAGATTGGATGGGCAAGAAGAACAGCTCGACCATTTAACTACTGTGCCTTACAGAGACCTGGTAATCAGCACCCGATGAGGACGAGAGCTTGCAAAGCCCTGACCTTTTACCCTACTCTTCTCACTTCTTGGTAAATGTCGCTTTGCATTTTTAGGAACGAAGAATGGAATCAATAATGTTTGATTGAGTTTCTTCAGTCACTGAACATTAGAAAAATTTATGGTGTCTTTGGTCAGGAATTATGTAGATGTGATGAATTCGACCCGGTCCAAGTGGATTCACAACACAAGCGCCGCGGACATTCACGTGATCCGTTCTTAATCTCCTCCTTGTGATCATTGCATATTTCCGCATTGCTCCCTCTTGAATTGCTCGGACAAAATTGCTGAAGATCGGGCTATTATTATTGTCTTATGAACTCTAGTCCTTTGGTTGATACTCTGGTGCCTTGCTGTCATTTAGTACCTACTGTCAGGACACGGGAATGTTTGATTTAGCTTCACATGTGAATCTCAAGTCAAGTAACAATGCTGTATTGCCAACTCTGGAGCTCGTAGTCCTCAGTATTGTGTGCTCTGTAACTTGATAAACGTTCAATCAACAGAACAATGCATTAGATTGCTTGAAACGTGTGTATTCTTGTTGCCTCATACTATTTATCTATTCAATTATGTGATTGTGCGTTTGAACTTTCATGCCGGTGTTTACTCGCATCACGTGGTTTACCCTTTCTTTGTGTGATTATATCTGAAAATTAAGAGTAGAAGAAACTTTTGACAGGACTGCACTGGAACAATCGTTCTGGTCCCTGTTGGTAGCGGCATTGTTGAGCTCTTCAGCGCAAAGCCTGTAAGATGCACTTCCAAAGTAGCATTGGCTCTTGCATGTTATTCTACTTGTTTGCTCAAAAGTTGCAAATGTGACCATTTACTTTCAAATTCGTCAGACGCCAGAAGAACCCCACATAATAGAAATGATCATTCATTGGGGTCACTTCTTCAAAGAAGCCATGAATCTCAGGCCCTGGGATATAAAGACCAACGAATTCCTGATCCAAGAGTACTTGATTTCCTGTCTTTTGCCGCCCCACCTTTCGAGTTTGGACTCTGGACTACAACAACTTCCGATAGGAACATGAAGTAGCAAAAATCCTGAAGGATCATTGGGATATCTTTCCCAAGCTCGAGTGATGAAGCAGTCTGTTATCGGATCCACGAGGTCCGAAGATTCCAAAAGTTTGTCGGAACAGCCAAATTTCTCGGTTTGTGCTGCGGCTGCGAAGGGTAAAGCCATTCGCAAACAGGAAGGAGGTGAATGTCGCTCAAAGAGACTGATCGCAGAGCAGGAGAGTAGGACCATGTATAGGGACCAGATCCATGCTCTCCGTTCACTTGTCCCAAAGATATCCAAGGTCCACTGAACTTTCGTTGCTTTACTCTGGAAAGTAATCCATTTGTTTGGCATTCAAAGCTGTTTTCTTTGATGCAGTCTTTCACTGCGTGTTGCAGTATTGAGGAATTCCTCTGGTCAACATCAATTTCTATTTCACACAAGCACAATTTTTTATTCAGGAAAGCATGCACTTGAAGATTGTCATCTTTTAAGAATTACATGCAGTAACAAATTCTTTCATAGTCATGTTGCTTGTTATTTTACTTGAAGAATATGAATATCCATCCTTCCCTGTATTGACTAGATGGACGAGAATTCAATCCTGGGGGACGCTGTTGATTACATTAAGGATTTACAAATGAAGGTGAGAAACCTCAAGGAGGAACATGGCAAAAGCTTGGCCAGACTACGCGATAACGCAGAGTCTTCCTGTCTTGACCCAAAGACGGACACGGAGGTGAACAAAGTCAAGCTTGTAGCTCAACTGTTATCTCATTGTTCCTCATAAAATGTGGACTGAGCGTGTCAGTTTCGTATTGGACCTTGACTTTGTGGAAGTAACGATTTCAGGCGCATGTGGAGGTGATTGGGAAACGAGATTTTCTGGTCAAGATATTATCGTTGAACAAGCAAGGATGATGGCTTTCTAGGATGATGGAGGGGATGAAATCACTGGGAATTACTGTAGTTGATGCCCATGCCACCACGTTAAATGGCAAAGTCCTGGCCAGTCTTGTGCTTGAGGTAAGTCTGTGAGGATGTTGTGGCGAATGAGAGCAATTACAGAATTTCCTTCTTAGATAAGCTTCCACAATCATTGGTCCATCCTACTTTAAATTGATCTTCATGCTCCAATTCAAGTATGTGCAGAACAGAAGGCATACTTTTAATGAAGTGTGCATAAAATGAAAATTATCTGAATATTTGTTTGCCAGATCTGTTCTCTGTGCATTTCTTTTCCTCCATGACTCGATAGTTTCATGATTCCAGTTTCTGGTTTGTTCTAAGACTGTTCTTGTTCTTCCAGCTAAAAGTTGATATCCTTCCAGTGAATCTGAGAAACTCGGTGATGATACAGCTAGCGAGCTTAATTAGTCAGTAAGAACAACCGAGGTTATCATTGAGTGCGAAGTTTGTGCAGAAGTTTCCTTGTACCCTAAGAGAAAGTATGTGAGGAAGGAAGTGAGGCTTCCCTTCTGATCCATTGTTATCAACATATAATATCTAAACATTTCAGATGTATCCGTCTGTTTCATCAGTATGAAACCATTAGGAAACTGATTATTATCTTCTCTTTAATTGTTGAATCAATTTGTATGTTATGTTGTGATCGCCATTTGTGATTGGTGATACCGAGCATGTGAAGATAGTGATCCAATTTTACGTATAAGCTAATTCGAGGAGCACCACACTTTTCCCACCAAGCAAAGAATTCAGAGCAAATCGCAACTCAGAGGTTTGGAAGTGGAAGGCTGCGGGAGCGTCAAAGGACCACCAAGAGTTGTGACCTTTTACCCGTTCTAGGCATGTGCATCGGTCCTGGTCCAATCCGGGAATTGGACCGAACCGGATCGCACCTAGCAAGTTTCACTCTTCCACCATTGCCTGCCCCGGATGTTCCAGGATATTCTGAACATCGACTTTAACACCGTCAATACCAGCGCAAGATAGGAGTGGAGTTCGTTGTAAAAGCTGAAAACTTTCTCAGGATTGACAAGGCCAAGGCCAATAGTAGTGATGCTATTGAGAGCATAACAAGGCTCATTTGATTGAACTCCTGGAGATGAGACAGGGTACGCCATCTTGGACTCATAATGTTCATTCCATCAACACCAGGCCTGGCTCCACCCCTGTAACCTGTGACCGCAAGCCGCACATATGCATCCCTAAAATTTTAGGGACAAGTTTCTGGCATTAGAATTTGGAGCAACTACTTAATTGAGCTGAGTTTGAGGCAGAATCTATATATAACACATGCATAATTCCAGGCATGTTTTTCTTTGATTTCAGTAACGAAGTGACAAAGGCCCAATGCCGGATCATCGACTCTGCTACCCTCTTGGCCATTTTTCTGGAACTTATGTTTCTTCTTGATATGGTTAATCGGTTTACAAAGCTGATACAACAAAGACACTGAGTGTCAACCAAATGCATTGCAGCCAAAACTGCAGAAAGTGAAAATTATTCTGCCACTTCCTTAGCAGTGTTGTCTTTGCTGGCGGGATCCATGCCAACAGATTGCCATCCATCATCAATTATGACAAACCTGGGAGGTACTCCATCTTTCTTGAAGCTGCAAGTTGATGTCAATAACTTTCAACTCATGAGAACCTGTACTCTGAATTCAATGCCACTAGAGATATCAAGGAAAATTAACAAGGGTCGTTTACTAAGTAGAGTGGTATGCTAAAATCGTATTGGGTAATCAAACTGGCCAACCACCTTGTACCTGAGTCCCACTAATTTATGACCATTGAAAGTTTGTCACTATTTTAGTAAACCGATTTCAATAATATTTCGTGTCATTAGCGCCTCTCTAATCCTCGCTTCACACCCTCAGCTGTGACGTCTGTATAGAAAGCATCCCAGGTACCCCAGCCAAACCAGTTCAGCATATCCGAAATCTGGGCCACGAAGGAGGACATCATAGCTATGCTTACCATTTCAAAGCATTACGTCATACATATAACAACCTTCTTGAGTATATAAGTACCTTCTATCTCTCGCGGTGAGAAAATGTCTCTAGCTGTTTCTCAACTGTCCTGTACACATAAAAGAATGTACTTTGAGGGCACATCATGCAGATCGAATACTTTCTCGGCTATATCTGATGATAAGAAGTAGAATTTCATCCACAGCAAACTCACTCACTTTGGCATCGTCAGCATAAAGCTTGACACCACTACCATTTTGAACTTCATTAGGACCTCTAACAGCGGGCAACATTCTATCAAACGGGAAATCCCGGGTCCTCAGAACTAGCTTCCGATTCGGCATTGGGACATTTGACCAATTTTTCCAACACCTCCAAGTTGCAATAAATCTCAAATCTCCAGAAACTGATGCATCTGTCTTTTACTGTATCGGGTGGCGCATAACATAATCAGATTCGATTCTGAGCTCTAGGAGAGCTTGTAAGACCTTTGTACTTTGCTTCCAAGATACAATTCTGAAGATCTACTTTTCAAACTTCTTCGCAAAAATAACAATATGTGAGCAAAATGCTAACTCACAGTCATGTCTCTCGTTCAAGATGAATAAGAGAGATCGTTTGTCCAACTTTGGGGTTTTGCATCTATTGTCTTTGCAAAGAGTGCTTTGATTGGCTTAGATGCTCTTCGATGTCCTTGTATATTTTATACGTTGCAGGAGATCATCCTTGCTTGTTGCCATCAACTCAACATGGTTTTGCTGGTTTTTACTTTTTTTACCTCTGGAGGCATTAGTTGAAGTTGTATAATTATCACTTCTTTGTTATTTCATATAAAGTTTCTACCCCATCAAGTATAACAGATATGTTGAAGCTCCTATTATTGTCATTCAGTTTACATATTTATTCAACTTTCACGGGCATTTCTATGGCAAAGTTCAATTCCTATTCATTTACCTTTATGTTCAAATTGGTAGGGTGCTTGAAATGTTCAAGCCCTTGGTCTCACCTTTGACAAAGGTTCTGATGACTGTTTCACATCTGAGGAATTTGGCGTGCTATCGAATTTAAGGTTCCTAAACTTGGATCGACTAATATGAGAGGAAACTTCACTAGTTTTCTTTTAGAATTCAGGTGGCTTCATTGGCGAGGTTGCCATAAGAGCTCTGAGCCTCTTGTTTTGAACCTAGAAAACTTGGTCATTCTTGATCTATCCTGGAGCGTAGTGGCAGATGACTGGGAAGGTTCAACACAAATACTGGAGGTACAAGACAATTTCCGTTTTTTGACTTTTTGTGATGAATAGCTAATGGAAACTGAATCTTTTTTGTCTTTGTTACACAGAAGGCAAACAACTTGAAAGTTATAGACCTAACTGGTTGCGGTCAATTATGTAAAACGCCATGCTTCCCAGCTGGTAGCAAATTAGAAAGACTGATTCTTGAACGATGTTCTCATTTGTCACTTATTGACAAATCCATTGGTAATTTGAAATATTTGAGAGTCTTTGAACATGAAGTCCACTCCGATTGCCCTGCTGCCGGAAGAGATGGGTTCCTTGGATAATTTGGAAGAGCTTCTGATTGATGAAACTTCCATATGTCACCTTCGTTTCTTAAGAGGTTCTATCCAACAACTTAAAACTCTTAGTGCTTCCGGCTGCAAAAAATTTGGCTGAAATATCCGAGTCTATTGGTTGTTTAAGTTCCCTGTCATATCTTGCATTGGATAAAGCCATTATCACAGGACTCCCAAATTCTGTTAAGTTGTTGGAGGGACTTGTGGAGCTGTCTTTAAGAGACTCTCAGCGGATGACTGCACTTCCGGACTCCATTGGGAAGCTTACGTCACTACAGAAAATGGATCTGTCAAACACCAGAAATCAGATATTGCCAGAATCGATAAAAAAATTTGGATAGAGTAGAGGTGCTAAGAATTAAGAATACTAACATAAGAAAGTTTCCTAAAGATAATGTAAATCTAGAGAAGTTGGAAGTCATAACAATTTCTGGCTGCCCTTTGAATGGGAAAATTCCGTGTGATATTTCGGGGTTATCATCTTTGAGAATCTTGAAGTTATCATTTACCCTGATTTTTAGCCTACCCGAGAGCATTTGTCAGCTTTTTTCATCTCTAGACAATCCACTTGCTCCAATTTGATGAACTTCAGATTCTACCAAAATTTCCATCTAGTTTAGTGAGTTTGCGCTGGGGAACCAAAATCATGAGGATCGTTCAGGGTCTTTCATATCTGAGAGATTTGAAAGTTTTGGAATTAGTTAATGATCCCGATGAGAAGAAGATATCTTCCTCTGACCTGTCCCAAACTGAAAGCTTTGCCTGGATATCAAGTTTATCCAACTTAGAAACCCTAAAGCTGTGCCTTCCAAATGTAACTAGTCTACCAGAAGATTTTAATGCTCTTACTCAACTTAAAAAATTTAATTTGTCCTGCATAAACTTGCTAGACCTCCCACAACTTCCCTCAAGCTTATCAAAACTGCTTCTCAAGAATTGCCAGATCCAGAGGTTGGATTTCTATAATCTGGAAACTCTTTAAGAATTGGAGCTCTGTGACTGCAATGCATTGGAAATTCTTGGTCTTGGAAACCCGAGGCTCCTGCAAGTATTGAAGATATCTCGCTGCAATATTAAGAACCTTGATGGTCTCGAACGAGCATCACAATTGAGAAGGTTTTCTATGTCCAAATGCTATTCTCTTAACAGGATGCCGGACTTGTCAAAATGCGCAAGTCTGGAAATTAAGGAAATAGACTTTGGTAACATTCAATGTGGTGGTTGACACATGTTGCGATGTGGGGGGTCATGTTCGGGGCACTGTGATTGTCCGTACCAATATCAATGTGATGGTTGATGCATGTTGCGATCTTAACAGCAAGCTGCTCGATTCCAATTGAAAGAGGTTGGAGTTTATTTCGTTCTCCAAGGTAGGTACTGCACTTTTTCTCTGTAACTACAATTGGTAGACCTTATTTTCAACAGTCTCTCCAAGTTGAATATTTCAAACTTTGTTGTTTTTCTTTATTTCTTTTTTTGCTATTTTCTTACTGCAACATTTCTCTTTCCCATTGTCATACTCTACTTAATCTGTGCTTCTTCTGGGTAACAATGAGATTCAAGAAATAATCATCACATGGACTGTGAAGAAGTAGTTGGTATTGAAGTATTTGGTTTAATGCATTGTATGATTCCTCATTGTTCTATAAACCATCAGCATGAACCAACTATAGCAATTTTGACCAAAAAAAAAAACTATAGCAGTTCTTTTTCTGTTGAGAGCAAAAACTATTTGCAAAAAACAGAGATCTACAAGTTGATGGATTCACCAAGCAGGACTTGGTAAATTTTCAAGGCATAGGAATGTACATGCTAGTACTTTTATAGCTCTGTGTCTCCAAACCTTCTAGGAGAACCTGGTGCCTATAAAACTAGGGATGTGTTCAGACATGTCATACCCAATCAGTTGCCCCAAGTGAACTTTTGTTATTTCATGCAAACTATGCCATAGTGGTCTAAATTGTGTTTAAACGCAGTTTGAAAATCATATCTTATCTTTAGATGTAATTGTTGAACCAATCGCATAAGCAAGCGTATCCAAATTGTCTAAGTTTGTTGTTTTGATGTTTCATTGAGGATACTTGTTTAACAAAGTTGTTCATGATCAAGGATTCTTTTGAGAATTTAATTCTCATGATAGAGTCAGACAGATCCACTGTGTAAAATAAAACTGTGAGAGGAAACATGAAAGCCAATTAATAACTGAAAGATGGTTTAGTTAATAAGTAACACAACATATTGAATTGATAAGTTGGCAGTTGAAAACGTCCCCATTTGTATATTTTTAGGCACACAGTTCCTTGCATGATATAGTATCATGTTCACATTAAGATTTCCATGAAACTAAAAGTGAAAACATGCATGTGATGCGTAAATACATAAGTAATTTTCCTGCAAGTATGAAATTCGTCATATGCCAACAACTATCCATGATTGAATGAGCCATTACTTGCTATTAGTGTCATACTGATTAGTCGGTACTTTGATTGATGGTAACTCAATTGAGGAGATTGTGTTACTTCAACATATTTAGATTATTAGGTGTCCATTTGCTGAATGGTAGCTCACGTTCCTAATAGATAATTATTTCATAATTCAGAATCAACATTTCTTCAGATCACTCCGGGATTGGATAGGGTGAGTTCGGTTTGGAACTTCTTCAGGACGATGTGTGAGTAGAAGATCAAGGACGCTGGTGAAGATAAGCTGAGGTAAAATTACTGATAAGCTGAGATGTGATGTGATACACAGCATTGCATTATGTGGATGCTGTGGTTCGAGCGAAACGGAAGGGCCTTTGACAGGATTGAAGTGCCCTTTTGTCAACCTTGAAAAGCAAGCCCACCGCACCTTGCAGCCTCAGTTGTGATTTCTGAGAGTTTTATTATGAGTTCAGTTCAGATTTTTTCTTCTGCGCAACAAGGTCCTTTTAGTTGATGAAAGAAAGGCCTGTCATTCTGTTCCTCTAGGACTTTTATAGAGTGAAGATTTTGTTGTCTCCATGTTGTATAGCACTGCTGTACATTATATTCTGCAACTCTCGACCTGTAACCAGCCCTCTTGGTTAGTCTATTGTCATTTGTCACTCTCCGTCTCTTGCTGCAAAGCAGAGACCATCAATTACGATTTCCGAATGTTTATAGGATGATTGTAGGAAGCACGTCACACGGATATACTTGGATGGACTAACAAAATTGCAGGATGTTTCAAGCAGTTTGGCATTGAGTCCATATATTGATTTGGCAGATTTCTAAAATTGAAGCAATTTGTTCCGTGTATGGTAAATATATAATGTGAACAGCAAATTTGGAATCGATGGTAAATGAAAGGGCCGTAAAAGGTGACCCGCAATTTGTGAGTCTAGTCAATTATTTGTAAGTTACCAATGAACTAACAATTTTGCTATCAATGGTAGATTGCCACTTCCTTTTAGATTTTATAAGGGGCACCTAGCTGTTTGCAGGGGAAAGTACCAAAAAAGTCATAAACCTATTATATTGATACAAATTCAGTCTTAAACTTTTTAATTGGATCAATTTAGTCGTAAATCTTTTGCATTTGATACTAATTCAACCCATATGGCCAGTTTAGGCCGGAAATTGCTAACATGGACGCCGGCCATCCTACGTGGCACGACCGGCGCTGATGTGGCAAATTTTAATAATATTTCAATATTTTTTTGAATTTTTCAATATGCTTTCTTTTTTTTCCTTTTTTTTTCTTCCTTCTCCTTCTTGGGGCTGTGGCAGGTCATCAGCCACAGGCCAGGGCCGGCAAGGGCGTGGTATCCCTCGCTAGCGAGGGCGAGGGCGAGGACTGGACCCTCGCAACCTAGGCAAGGGCCGCCCTCGCCGAATGGAGCGAGGGCTGGACCCTCGTCGAATCGGGCGAGGGCTAGACCCTCGTCGGCCTCGACCAAGCCGGCGAGGGCCACCCTCGCCTAGGATGTGAGGATCCAGCCCTCTCCCTCGTCGGCCTTGGCCTGTGGCTGGTCGCCGGCCCTAGCTTGTGGCCGGTCGCCGACCCTAGCCTATGGCTGGTCGCCGGCCATAGCCGGGGACCTGCCATTGCCTCAAGGAGAAGAAGGAAATAAAAAAAAAAAGAAAAAAAATATCAAAATTTTCAAAAAATTATTAAAATTTGTCCACGTCAACGCCGGTAGTGCCATTTAGGACAGCTGGCATCAACGTCAGTAATTTCCAACTTAAATTGGCCGGATGGACTGAATTGATACCAATGCAAAAAGGTTTATGACTAAATTGATCCAATTGAAATGTTTAGGACTGAATTTATATCAATGCAATAGGTTTATGATTTTTTTGGTACTTTTCCCACTGTTTGTATGTTATCATGAAACACAAATTTTACTATCGACAAATCCAATAGCAAATTACTGGGTATAGTTGTAATGTAGTTTTGAGAGATGGTACGTTACTAGAACTTTGACGGTCATAATTAGCTGACATTGTTGGTAAATCGCATCGATGTACCCGATCAGCGGGTACAAGATTACCCGATTGTATCATCTTTATTTAGAATTTACAAATGATGTTACTGAACGGAATATTATTGAAGGAGTTTCTCCGGCGCATTGATGACATTTGGGTGCATCACATGTCATGGAACTATCTTGGGAGTTGAATTGACTCCGAGGTTTCTGATTTAAGTTCAAGCATGTTGCTTCTTAGTCTCTTGATTGATTTTATTTAATCATGGAGTTGGTCTTGTTGAACGGGCACCGTTCTCCTCTTCAGGACACTGAAGAGTGAAGACTTTCCTTCATTTTATTTAGTTTTTTTTTTCTTTTTGAGTTGTCAAATTGAATTAATTTCACTGAGAATATAAAAGGAAGCCGTGGGTGAAAAAAGTTATCAAAGATATCGGTCTTGATCCTTCATATCACTCGGAATGTTTCTTATTTTTACTACTAACGAGTGTCTCGGGTATTTTATTTAGATAATTCAATTCTCAAAGTACTCATTATACAAAACACAATAAAAAATCATGTATTGAAAATGATAAAATTTTCTTAATTAATAACTTGATTAGTGTCCATGGAGCACCCGGTAACAAAATCTTTGCTCTAACGACTTGGAGCAATGTCTGCGACCAATAATGATAGAAATGTTAGATTACCAAAAGGATGTTGAAACTTGGGTTAATCGTGAAAATAAAAGTATTTTTACCAAAAATCTTACGGATTATCATAAGTAATTATTGGAAACGGCATCCACCATAGACGGCCGGAGAGCGATAACCCTCAACAACTCTGTTGAAACAAGAACAATGTCCGCAACTAGTAATGATACATTATTTCGATTGAATATTTTCTTTTCTTTTTTTGGATAGTCCCTTTTGTTGATTTTTTCGTTATCAGGGGGTGTGAAAAAACCATCGACTAATAATACCAAAAGCGTCTTCACTTTTCACCCAATAACTAATTATGCACCTATTTATAAAAATACCAAATAGAAAACTGACTTTTCCTCTTGGAAACCACCTTGCGTCTTCACTAGCGTTTTATATACAAAAATAATAAAATATCATTTTTTTAAAACAATTCTCATTCCCAATTCAACTAAAAATCAAATCACGTGAACCCTAATATTTTGCAGGAAGGGGGCAATCTGGCAATTTAAATGCGGGGTTTTTCTTATATGTATAGTTTATAAAAATAAAGGCATGTAAATAGTCATTCGGTCAAACGTGAGATATTTTTTTCAAAAATTAAAAATCATAAAGCAATGTTTGCGCCCAGAAATTGAGATACTCCAGTGGGACTCGACCCAAATACATGGCATAGCAATATTTGGATGGGATAATTCCCTAAAAAACCCTCAACTTTAGGTTCAGTCCCAATTCTGCCATTAACTTCTTTTTATCTAAAAAAAATCCTAACTTTCACTCTAGTCTCAAATATATCCCCGCGTCCAAAAATTGCCTCTGGTTTATTTAAAATTATCTAACATCAAAAGGCTACTGTTGTTCTATACAAAGGTGAGGGTATTAATGAAGATGCAAGTTCTGGTTTTGTATTTGATACCAATTCAATCCATCCAGCCAATTTTCAGTGAAAATCGCTGACGTGGACGCCGGCCGTCCTACGTGGCACGACCGGTGCTGACGTAAACAAATTTTAATAATATTTTAATATTTTTTGAATTTTTGAAGCTTTTTTCTGTTTTTTTTCTTCCTTCTCCTCTTTGGGGCTGTGGCAGGTCATCGGCCACAAGTCAGGGCCGGCGAGGGCGTCGCGACCCTCGCCGGCAAGGGCAAGGGCGAGGGTAAGGGCCCTTGCGGCCTGGGAGAGGGCCGCGATGCCCTCGCCAGCCCTAGCATGTGGCCAGGGACCTGCCATGGCCGGCAACCGGCCACAGCCCCAAGGAGGAGAAGGAAGAAAAAAAAAAAGAAAAATATATATATTAAAAAAATTCAAAAAATTATTCAAATATTATTAAAATTTGTCCACGTTAGCGTCGGCCATGCCACGTAAGACAGCTGGCGTTCACATCAGCGATTTTCGGCCTAAATTAGCCGGATGGATTGAATTTGTACCAAATGCAAAAGGTTTAGGACTAAATTGGTCAAATTGAAATGTTTATGACTGAATTGATATCAATGCAATAGGTTTAGGATTTTTTTGGTACTTTTCCCACTGTTTGTATGTTATCATGAAACACAAATTTTACTATCGACAAATCCAATAGCAAATTACTAGGTATCTTTGTGATGTAGTTTTGAGAGATGGTACGTTACCAGAACTTTGACGGTCAAAATTAGCCGACATCATTGATAAATCGCGTCGATGTACCCGATCAGCGGGTACAAGATTACCCGATTGTATCATCTTTATTTAGAATTTACAAATGATGTTACTGAACGGAATATTATTGAAGGAGTTTCTCCGGCGCATTGATGGCATTTGGGTGCATCACATGTCATGGAACTATCTTGGGAGTTGAATTGACTCCGAGGTTTCTGATTTAAGTTCAAGCATGTTGCTTCTTAGTCTCTTGATTGATTTTATTTAATCATGGAGTTGGTCTTGTTGAACGGGCACCGTTCTTCTCTTCAGGACACTGAAGAGTGAAGACTTTCCTTCATTTTATTTAGTTTTTTTTTCTTTTTGAGTTGTCAAATTGAATTAATTTCACTGAGAATTTAAAAGGAAGCCGTGGGTGAAAAAAGCTATCAAAGATATCGGTCTTGATCCTTCATATCACTCGGAATGTTTCTTATTTTTACTACTAACGAGTGTCTCGGGTATTTTATTTAGATAATTCAATTCTCAAAGTACTCATTATACAAAACACAAAAAAAAAATCATGTATTGAAAATGATAAAATTTTCTTAATTAATAACTTGATTAGTGTCCATGGAGCACCCGGTAACAAAATCTTTGCTCTAACGACTTGGAGCAATGTCTGCGGCCAATAATGATAGAAATGTTAGATTACCAAAAGGATGTTGAAACTTGGGTTAATCGTGAAAATAAAAGTATTTTTACCAAAAATCTTACGGATTATCATAAGTAATTATTGGAAACAGCATCCACCATAGACGGCCGGAGAGCGATAGCCCTCAACAACTCTGTTGAAACAAGAACAATGTCCGCAACTAGTAATGATACATTATTTCGATTGAATATTTTCTTTTCTTTTTTTGGATAGTCCCTTTTGTTGATTTTTTCGTTATCAGGGGGTGTGAAATTAAAAACCATCGACTAATAATACCAAAAGCGTCTTCACTTTTCACCCAATAACTAATTATGCACCTATTTATAAAAATACCAAATAGAAAACTGACTTTTCCTCTTGGAAACCACCTTGCGTCTTCACTAGCGTTTTATATACAAAAATAATAAAATATCATTTTTTTAAAAACAATTCTCATTCCCAAATCAACTAAAAATCAAATCACGTGAACCCTAATATTTTGCAGGAAGGGGGCAATCTGGCAATTTAAATGCGGGGTTTTTCTTATATGTATAGTTTATAAAAATAAAGGCATGTAAATAGTCATTCGGTCAAACGTGAGATATTTTTTTCAAAAATTAAAAATCATAAAGCAATGTTTGCGCCCAGAAATTGAGATACTCCAGTGGGACTCGACCCAAATACATGGCATAGCAATATTTGGATGGGATAATTCCCTAAAAAACCCTCAACTTTAGGTTCAGTCCCAATTCTGCCATTAACTTCTTCTTATCTAAAAAAAATCCTAACTTTCACTCTAGTCTCAAATATATCCCCGCGTCCAAAAATTGCCTCTGGTTTATTTAAAATTATCTAACATCAAAAGGCTACTGTTGTTCTATACAAAGGTGAGGGTATTAATGAAGATGCAAGTTCTGATAATGAATCTCTACTTGACGTTGATGTTTATAATTTTGAAGAAATTAGTGTCGATTTTTGGACACTTAGGCAGATTTGAAATTAGAGTGAAAGTTGAGAGTTTTTCTTTTACGTAAAAAAGTTCATGACAAAATTGAGACTGAACCTCAAATGAGGTTTTTTTTAAAAAGAAATTAGGCGATATTCATACCTACTTGATCAACAGTTCATGCTTCCACGAGTTTGCTGCATGGGATGTTGCTTCTCAGGGCAAGTTGGTCCAGCCAAGCAGGCTGGACAATCAAATCACTGTCAAACTGGAGAAAACGTTCTCGATCAAATTCAAAACTTGCCTCCATGTTATCTCTCTCTCTCTCTCTCTCTCCCTCTCTCTCTCTCTCTCTCTCTCTCTCTCTCTCTCTCTCGGAGTGCGGAAAAAGGGAGACACGTAGTCAAGAGCCACAAATAGACATGTCAAAATGGATCATAAATCCATTCCTTATCCCATATATGATGATCTAAGTTGTTATATGATTAGTTATATTAGTAAATGGGTCATAAATGGTTTAAACATAATATGGGTGTTAAATGAGTCATAAATGGGTTTACAACTTACTTAAACCAAACTCACATCTATGACTCTCTCTTCATTCTTTTTCACCCTCACTCAATATCAAGTTCACTCATTCCGCACTCTCACCTCAGTTTGAATTAAATATGTAAGTATTTTAGCAATATGGATTGGATAAGATATGAATAGGGTCGGATTCAGTATGGTTCACTAGATTTACATTGCACGAAAAATGGATCAAAATAGATTAAATGAGTCTATTTGAGTCAGATCATATTTTACCCAATCTATCCATTTTACGGGTCTAGCCACAAGCTATCATGGGGTGCACTAAAATATTACTAAACAAATCGAAGAAAAAAACGAAAAAGGAATCAAAACTTTTGAAATGTCAAACCCGGAGGTCAGAGATATGAATATGGGCCTGGCAGTAGAAAATGAAGAAAAACTATAGAGAAGACATGGACGCTAGAGGGGATGAGAGGGAGGAACCCGTGACGCTCTTATCCACTTTCCTCCTTTGTTTTGATCAACCTGCCATCTTTCTATTTTATGTATAATTTCTTTGTTAATCTTTGTGGGCTTTCCCTTGACGATCGCTACCATTTAGCTCTTTTCTTTATAGTGGAAGGTCAAAATCTGCAAGTACAACGTTTGGAGAGTGCGCGAGGTTCAGAGATGTTTACGTTGAATTGAGAAGTCTCTCGTGTTTTTCCGTGGTCCATGATGTATCTGCAGAAAGCTAGGGTATCACTCCCATAAATGTCTTTCAAGCTTGTATATGTGAAATGATAGATCTGTATCGCTATGTTTATGTCACTTTCACGCGGTATAAATGTTTGTTGTTCGGTAACTATTAGAGAAAATATATCGGAAGGTGTCGTTGATTAAACGGCTTCCAGTCATCTCTAAAAGCAAGGTATTATTGTACTCAAGTATTATGTCGTTCTTACCAAAGCGATATTTAGTAATGTGAGCAACGAACGAGTCAATTCTCAAAGGTACGTTTCTAAGTTTCAAACTAGAAGCACGCGTATATGTCGAGGGTAGTATCTACTTGGTATACCTATAATTGGGGAAGATATGTCAAAAAAATCATAAACCTATTACATTTTTACTAATTCAGTCTTACACTTTTCGATTTTGCCAATTTTTTTGTCAGATAATTTTTTGCCAATTGAATCCTTAACATTTTCACTTTTTACCAATTGAGTTCATCCGGCCAGTTTTGACCGACAATTGCTGAAATGTACAATGGCCTTCCTACATGGCACGGTCAATACTAACGTGAATAATTTTAAAATATATTTGAATATTTTTTTTGAATTTTTGTATTTTCATTTTCCTTTTTTCTTTGTTATTTTTTTCTATGCCCCGGCAACCCTCGCTGACCATGGGCAAGGGACTTCGCGGCCTTGCCAGCCGCGGGTGAGGCAGCCCTCGCCCAAATCTAGCGACGGCCTTTGCACTCTCGCCTGCGACAGGCGAGGCCACAATGGCCCTGGGCAAGGGCTTGACAGCCCCACCGGTTGCGGGTGAGGCATCGTCCGTCGTGTTGCACTTTCTCATCATCTTGCAAACCAACCCTCTGTCGCTGGCAGCCTTAAACTTGACCCATAATCAATTGACTTGAGCTTGTCGCCCAACGTGTCGCCCTCAATCGACATGTACCTCGCCCGCTATCGCGATGGCCTTCTCCAAGGCCTTCGAGGCCGGCGAGGTCGCTGGTGACCTTCGTCGGCACATAAAAAAAGCACAAAAAAACCAAAGGAAAAAAGGAAAATAAAAATAAAAAATAAAAATTCAAAAATAAAAAAAAATTGAAAAATATACTAAAATATCATTAAAACTATCCACTTCAGCTCCGGTCGTGTCATGTAGAATTGTTGGCATCCACGTCAACGATTTTTTGCTAAAATTTACCGGATGAATTCAATTGGCAAAACATAAAAAGGTTTAGGACTTGATTAGCAAAATTGAAATATTTCAGACTAAATTGATAAAAGTGCAATAAGTTTAGGACTTTTTAGACAATTTACCCCCCGTTAATTGTGTTGTAGCTGTATTATGTTGTAATTGTGCCACGAAGTGCTTTAATTGGTGTACTTGGCAGTACTTATTTTAGAATTGCAACACATCAAAACTGGATGAGGCAGTTGCAGTTGTGAATATGCAGCATTCATCAAACGACTTTATCAAAAGGTGAAACTCCCATTTTCACAGCTATAGTTCTCTATCTCCTCTAAAAGATTAATTGTGAAGTAGATGGGCACAATAAATTATAATGGGTTGGCTGAGTGATTAAATGTCTGATATGGATCTGACAGATAATGTGTTCCAATCACATGGTCATCGACACAAATTAACCTTACGGATATTCGGGCGCAGTTTATACTCCTCATCGATTAGAAGGCACAGGGGCTACCACCGCGATGCCAGAGGACTTTTAGAGTTTGGGCTCGTATTTTATTAGTAATTTGGGTTTTGGCCAATGAATAGCTACGGTGCTGCCTATATATAATCTTTTTCTCTTGTAAAAAAGAGAGAGGAAGGAGGTGCTAATTAAAGTGAAATCATTTGCTGGATGTAGCCATAGTTTAAGGGTGAATCAGAATAAAACCTTGTATCTCGATTTTTCTTTTCTCGTCTCTACTCTTTATTTCGTTGTGTTTGTGCGCCTAATCGTAACATCCGGTATCAAAGTAAGGTTTGAGGTTAGGGTTTCTTGGTCAAGAAAGATCTGAAAAAATCGAATCTTGGGAAGATGTCGACTGGTCAATCACGATTGAAGTAGAGAAGTTCGGAGGAAAAGGTTTCGAGTTATGGAAATTGAGGATGGATGTCTTGCTCGTGGACAGAGATTTGTGTCACTTGATCGAAGATGTTAAACCAAGGAAAGTCCCAAGGAGAGGACGAAGGAATCCACGTCCACTGAATTGGAGTGGACTGAGCAGCAATCAGAAGGAGCGAAGCCTAATATGGCTATATTTTGCTAATAAAGTCTTGGTGAACGTGAAGTCTGAGTAGACGGCAAAGGATCTCTGGATGAAGTTGGGAAGCCTTTATTAGAGCAAGTCGATTGTAAACAGGCTGTTTTTGCATAACTGACTGTACAACCTTCGGATTTGTGAATGTGATTCCTTTTCCGCACACTTTATCAGAGCAAGTCCCATCACGGGTTGGGGCGTCGACAATGACAACACGACAAAACGACAGTTCAAAGCTCAAGCCATTATATTAAATTGAACTGAACCGGTATTTTTTCTTTGGTTTGGTTCGATTCACTTCACGGGGTCTACCGGCTTTCTATATAATTACTAATTAGCCCTTGTGCACTCGCATGGGGTACGCGATTGCTTTTGCCATCTTTTTTTTTTTTCATCAATCTATATTATCTTCTAAATCAATGATGTCTCCGTTATTACTATCATGCCCTCAGATCTATCTAAAATTAACCCTAATTAAATGAAATAATTAAGGAACCATGTTAACTTTTGCAAGTTTACAATTACTATCCCATCATATTCATGCAACGAGGTTAAGATAATTTTACCGAGTTTTCTTCCATGTTTCATTAAAAGTATGAAAATGCGAAATGTCTGTACTCAGCCGATTCTGTAGTTGTTAAACATAGTTGCTTCTTTTATTATATTTATTTGTTTCAATTTATGTTCATCTGTCCCCTAGACTTTTTTCTCATGATTAGAGGTGATTAATGAACGGTCCCAGGTTGGGCCCTCGAATCAAGCCAAAATCATAGCCTAGGCCCACCCATTAAAGATGCAAATGAAAATTTAGGGCTCGAAACTTGGACCGGCCGGCCTGAATGAGCCTGAAAATGGCTCGTTCAATGTATGGGCGGTTTTTATTTCTATGTTTTAGCCGGGCCAAAATTTCGGGCTTCCCAATGGTCTAGTCCAGTCCGAAATATTGTGATATTTATTTGAAAGAATGAAAACATTTAATTCTTCAATTGAATTTATTAGTTGATTAAAATATAAAAATGAGAAAACATGGTGTGAGTTTGAAAATATTGACCGAAACATGTCAAAAAAGTGATTTTTAGGCCGAAAATGGCCTTCAACATTTGGCCCTGTGGCAAGAGGCTCATAACGAGCTTTTCGTATTATACTTATGGGCTCGTGACTATTTCGGATTAAAAGTTATGCTCTACCAAAGTTGGATCGTGGGAATTTCGTCTTTTTCTTTGGATGAATTTGACACTTCTAAGGAACTTTATGTTGATTATTTAATGGGTGCATATTAACTTTAGCCCCAACAGAATAATTTTGGTCGAAGTCAATTTCTATTTTCTGCCCAACTTAAAATTGTCTTTTTTTTTCTTCTGCTTTCTCTCTAGGTCTTATTTGTTTTTTTCTTTTTAAAGAGTATTCCTCACTTGTGATGTACTCCTCACAAGGAGCGTGGTTCGAGCCTAATCGGTTTAGGCGGGAACTTATAACTATAGGCCCTTGTCCAATCCCCGAAAATGCATCTGGCCCAACAATAATTTAATTGTTGTACTCCTAGCTCAATAAATGGTAACGAAGCTCTAGTTTCTCCCCAACAATAATTCCATACACAATGCTTTGTAGACTTGTCACAGTAGAAAAACCGAGAGCAAGTAAGTGAGCAAGAATAGATGTTCCATGATTGATCCCACCAGTAGCGGTTATTTATGAACCATTATGGATTTTTAATCCACAGATAAGATCTTAGCACTATTTACAATTATAGATAAGCAATTATGCTTTTCAAGATTCTAGATTATCCTCGAGAAGTTACGAACCTCGAGACTCTAGGCATAATCATCTAGCAATTGTGCGCTCGTGACAATCCATTGTAGTCTTCAATTGATGTATTGACAAACCTTTGTTTTGTTCACTAATGAAACTGCCTCAACACGAGGCCAAAATCTACATTTGTTTGCTCTCAATGACTTTGTCGATCTATCTCCTACAAATTATCGACAAATGAAGAATTTTTCTGATAATCTCTGCACTAATCTCATCATCTCGTTGTATCAACATCTTGCACTATCGATGAGTCTTATAGCTCGCCAATTGTTGTGTTCATAGATGATTTCTGCTTTGATTAAACTTTGCTCTTATCGACTGAATTTGCTATTTGTCAATATTAATCAATAGTTAGTCATTTTTTAGTGTCAAACATGTAATAGCAAAATACAATTCCTGGGATTTCAACTTAATTTTCCCGCGCTGTCTTGCCGTTTGTCGTCCTCTGTCCACTAATTAGCCAGTGCTTAAGTTTGCCTCGTTTAATGAAGACCTCTGGAATAAGAAACAACAAAAGACTGTTATATACCCGTGTGCATATGTCTTTTGCCGTTAGGATCCTTCTGTTTGGGGCAGAGAGTAGGGGCAAACATAATGAGGCTTGATTAGGCTTAATGGATGTCGAAGGGAACAAATTTGTACTACCATCATTTGACACAAATTCAAATCCAACAAAAGCAAATTATGTTTCGGATCGAACCGAGACCGAGGGAAACAAACATGGCTTGATATCATAGTTTGTTTTGGTCTTGAAAAAGTTGAACCAAATCGGACCATGAAATATGATTTAGATCGGTTCGCAAACATTCTAGTCGGGAAAGAAATGCCCCTCGAACCAAATCAAACCACAAATAAGGTTAGGTTAAAATTCCAGTTCATCATCCTCTGGACAGCAAAGAAGTGCTTCCAAGTTTGCATCTTCGAAATCAAATGGGGGACCGCTTAATTATAAATTTTCCAATGGTGCAAGGGCTTGCTTCACTTGGAAACAAAGGGTTGTGCCGAAACTAAAATCAAATTGTAATGATGTCCATGCTGTTACGCAAAAATACATTAAGATTTCCAAAATGCATATCCAATACCCAGGACTTTGCTTAATCTTCTAAAAGTGCAGATAAATAAAATATCTCTAAGTTTTCTATTTTGCCAGAAAAAGAAGAGACAGCTGAGCAATATCTCGAGAAACACCTTTTCATATGCTGATAATCCAAAACACTAACATTAACGTCATCCTTAAGAGATTCATACTCACAACTAAACTAAATTTGAAAGAATTATAAATTAGGTACATGCTCAAAACCAAACAGTGTCATAGCTTATATACAACTTAAATGTCAAAAGAGAGTGAATAGGAATGAGCAAAGTGGTGCCCAGGGCAACATACCCCTGCCACTAAAAAAACCCCGATTGTCATAATAACTAAAGCATTTTAGGAAGCTCTTCCACAGAACAGCAAATTTTGGTTCACACCAAGTAGTTCTGAAAGAACATCGGCTTGAAGAATTTCTTGTCCATGTTGCGTGCACTGATCAGCCTTGATAATCATCTTCTCCAGCACAAGTGTATATCACCAAGAATAAACTTAATCAGGGCGTGCAGATATTTCGACCCAGAACTATGGGCTTCGGAACCGGCGATCTCAACTCTCTTGAGATTTTCCGCCAAATTTTGGAAGCTCCCCTTCCGTGAACACAAAAAATCTTCTTCGTCAAAGTTAAAACGTTCTTTAGATTCTTCGTCAAGCTCAAGCTGCACATAGATACCCATTTAAGAAACTTCGCATCAAATGCGGATCCCTGGGAAAAAAAATTATTTGCTCACTACAATTCCAAACAAACAACTGTCATTTGTCCACCGCAGATGCTAGTTAGTTTTACTTCATATCGAGTCTTAATCAAATTAAGCTCTCAAACTCATCTACACATATAAAACATGTTCTCTTTCTAAGTGCTCATAGCTAAACTCTTAGTTCAAGATCCTAAAGCTACATGGCAGCAAAAGAACCTTCAGTACAACACTGCAGTTACTTTACGATATGAACTAAAACAGCTTAATATTGCCCTGCACAAATGTTGAGTAAACTGACAGATTCATGGGGAACTTTCAATTGCTGGAACAAATAAGAGCTCGAGATTGATCATCTTTAGGTGCTTCAGGAGTTTTAACTCATTGTTTAAACATTCATGCGAAAGGGAAGTCAGCACAAGAAGCAAACTGAAAATATCATAGCAATGGAACAAACCTTCAGACAGCAGTCACCAGTCAGGAGTATATCTAATTTTTCCAGGCACTGTGAACTTCGTAGCATGTATGCTATCCCGGGAAGGTCCCATTGACAAACACCTGCATGTAGTATCAGATTCTGACATTTTGACAATAGAGATGGCGCTTCTTCCATCTCCAGAACGGACAGAGCCTAAACACATTCAGCAAGCAACATAGAAAAGTTCATTAATATTTCTTTTCCTGTTTAACATGAATAAAGAATAACAAAATTACAACCCATCCAGATACAATATCCTTTGACCCCGTCTCCCAGCCGGGAAAAGACCGATAAGGATACTACAGGTAGAAACGAACAAGCGAATGTCTTTAAGAATAGAGACTATTTACACGTGCTTCTCATGTAAAACTTGTGAACTTTAAAGGATCTGAAAATTCAAGTAGTAGGTCACATGAGATGGCAACCTCGTTATTGACCGAAGTCTCCAAGTGAATCCTTCCATTGCCATTGTAAAATATTCTGACGATACTCTGTTAGACGTATCATGGAACAACAGCCTAACGTAACGAGAGAGCATCACCCAGTTCAGTCAACCTAAGATGAATAGGTCCATTACTATTCGTCGTGTTTCGAGATTATATCGTATTTCCTCTACAAACTGAAAAAACGAATTGAAAAAGTAACCCTTTCAGATAACCACTTCATCCGTTTTTCTTGTGAAAATCATGCGTCTGATAATGTTGCATCGAGTAGCATCCATAATAATTAGCAACATCTAGCGGCATTCATTGTCCCCAATTGAGTGATCCCAGATCCATTTAGAGGAAATTAAACAGAGGGAAGAAGCTCCGAGGTTCACTATATATTCTTATCTTATAAGTCGAAACAAAAAGTTATGAATCTTCCTATCCGCCAGTAATTAATTATGCATGCGTTCCCAGTAATTCCCCTTGATGAGAGACGAGGAGAAGGCCATAGAGGGCGGAGGTCACACGACCAGGGCAACAAACACCAGTAAACCGTGCTGATCACAGACACCATTCAACACAAGTTCGCCTTATAAATGGTGGAAAATGTTGAGCTTGTACCTGCAAACACCATCCGTTAATGGTGACTGTACGAACTCCGCGCAGCTTCTCAAAAAGTTCCTTCACAAATTCGCGGCGTATCCTCATGTCATCAGTCCGAATGTCGTCGTTGACCACATCAGTATGAAAGACAAAATCCAACTGGGCTTCCACCAAAGAAGATACATCGTCAAGTCTGAACTGGGAAATAGGCCACCAGTCCCCAGATACCCGCAATGACAGCAAATGCGGGGCCCAGATTTTCTTCACGTTAAAGTAATTAATGGCGACGAGTACCAACTCTTTCAAACTTGTTGCATCTATTATAATGTTCTGCAGCGACCTGCACTCGCACAGCTTAAGGGACTCTAAAAGAGGACTTGCCATAAAAATTCCCTTGAGCACATCTTCACTCAGCACCACCCTTTCGAACGACAAAACCTTCAGACGAGGCCAGCTAATAGTCCCATCCAACGAGAAACGGCACGAACTGACTTCCAGGCTCACCAAATAACTGAAGCAATACAAGGACGTCGGCAGTCCACACAGGAAGCGCGTGGAAAGCCACAGGCGGATCTCCTCCACGTTGCGCTCCTTCACGAAGCTGAGACATGAGTCGAGCTTGGAGCGGACGAACTCGCCGTACGTTAAGTTGGTGACGTGCAACCTCTTCACCGTGGGCGAGGTGAACCGGGTCCGGATGCTGCGGACGAAGGAGGTGAAGTACAAGGTATCGTGAAACGGCTTTCCAATATTTCCATCGAAGGCGAGGTGGGTGGTGGTGGTGGTCCAAGTGGACCGCCAGCGCTTGGAGAGGACGCTGGTCTTGACGGCGTCTTGGAATGGGAGAGACCGGAAGATGATGTGGATAATGTCGCGCATTATCATTCCCCCCCTTCCTCCTTGTCTCGCATTCTCTATTCAGATTTTCCTTTCTTTTTTGTTTATTTATATTCCTCTCCTTATCTTTTCTTGCGGGTCCCACATTCCTCCTCCTTCTTCCTTCTTCCTTCTCTTGTCCCCGTAGTATGTTGGACGATAACGGCGAAGGAAACCCTAGCTCCTTAAACTCTCCTACAATGCCTTGACGGCCGGCATGTCGGTCGTGCCACGTAGGATGCCGGCGTCCATGTCAATAAATTTTTTGTCAAAATTGGCCGGATAAACTCAATTGATAAATTGTCAAAAAGTTTTGGGTTAAATTGGCAAAAGTGAAATAGGTCAATTTCCACGTGTGTAATGAGCATACGTGAAAAGTGAGACAATAGATCCAGACAATGAGTGATAGGTGCATGTTCCCCTCAAGATAAAGTGATCTTAGCATTCTAAACCCTTAAGTAGAGCTAAGCTTTCTGACTCTTCACAGAAAAGTTCCGTGCTTTCTTGGTGGTAGAAAAATTAGGGTTTCAGCTAGGGTCTTAAACTCCATTTGTGCTGCTAATGAAGCCGAACAATTCGTGCAAAACCATCAATACAAGCTACCGCGCCTTCCATGGAGCCCTCCTCAAAGGATCCGTCGATGTTGATCTTTAGAGTTCCTTCCTTTGGTGGTTTCCAAATCTGTGGTGAGGTTAGCTCATTTGGCTTCGAACTTTGCTATGAATACATCGGCCCATTCGTTTGTTTCGCGAAAAATATTTTCCGAAAAAAACACTTTCCTCAATTTTCGATATTTGGTTTGCTTAGGAAAATAAGTCAACAAAAAATGTTTTCCTAGTAATTGGAAAATGTCTTACCACATTTGAAAAAACCAGAAAATATTTTTCGAAATATGATTAGCTATCAATGCTTGGATTTGAAAATTTACGCTTGGATCTGAAACTCTACGCTTAGACACGGAAACCCCAACGTTGGTTCCCAAGTCCTAACATTCAAGACTAGGTCGTGGCGGCTGGGCTCGGGACCTCGGTGTTTCGGGCCCGAGCCCCCGATGCCCATGCCTTGATCCATCGAAGCCGAGCTCGAACCCTTGGTGCTCGTACCCCATGTCCGACACCCAAACTCGGGTTTATAAAGGCCGTGTTCGAGTCCCCAATGCTTGAGCTCTAGTCTCGACCCTCCGACTCGGGACCACAAAATCCATGCCCGTGTCATCGTCGCTCGGGCTCGAATCGTTAATTAATGAAACGTTTGGTCTTGTAAAAATATTTAAAAATATTCAAATATTCAATATTTTTATTTTTTTAAAATTGAATATTTTATTATTTTTTTAAAAACCAAATTATTCATTTTCTTTTCTCTTTCCTTCCCTTTTCTTTTTTTTTTCTTCTTCCTCGGCCGATCGCCGGCCACGGTGACGACCGGTGAGCTCGAGCCTCGCCAGATCAGGCGAGCTCGCCCTAAGCCGGCAAGCTCGGGCCTCGCCAAATCGAGCAAACTTGCGGCCTCCGTCGACAAGCCTCAAGATCACCTTAGGCTAGCAAGCTTGGGGCCTTTGCTGGCAAGGCTGGAGCTCGCCTATGGCAGGTCGCCGGCCCCGTTGTCATGGTGGCCGGCGACCAGCCAAGGGAGAAGAAAAAAGAAAATAAAAATATATATAAAAATAAAAATAATTAATAGTTAAAAATAAAAATAATTTAATTTTTTTAAATACAAATTTAGTAATAACTTTACCCATTAGATTTTCTTATCAAACGATTGAAGATACTTTCCAAGTCATTTTTCAGCTTTAGCCAAACATCTAAAAATGAAGTCATTTTCCTGAAAAATGACTTCATTTTTCTAAAAATGGCACATTTTTCGCAAAACAAATGGACCCTAAAGCTCAGTTCGTTTCACAGAAAATAACTTCTAAGAAAACGTTTTCCGGATTTTTCGGCGTTCGTTCCACGGAAAATAAACTAGTCATAGAAAACATTTTCCATCAGTAAAAAAAATACCTTCAAAAGTGAGGAAAATGTTTTCCGCTTTCCAAAAGCGGAAAACATTTTCCATATCTTCTTTCACCTCACTTTCTTTTACAAAACACATTTTTTTTTTATTTTTCGTTACTTTTTTTCCTTTTTTTAAAAAATCTAGTTTTTAATTTTTTTCTTTTCTCTCATTTTTTTTTACTTTCTTCTTCGGCCGGTCATCGGCCATGGCGAAGGCCGGCGACCGGCCACAGGCGACCTCGAGCCTCGCCACAAGCCGGCGAGGCTCGAGCGTCGCTAGAGGAGCTTAGTAGATTAGCATCGCTCGAGCATTGCCAAAGGGCCGCGAGGCTCGAGCCTCGCTAGATCGGCGATGCTCGAGGCCTCGCCAGAGTTCAGTGAGCTACCTCGCCGCCGCCTCGCGAGCCGCGGTCTAGCGAGCTTGGTCGCCCTCGACTCACAAGCTCGAGGCCTCGAGCGTCGCCGATCTGTCAAGGCCCAAGCCTCACTGTCTATTAGCAGCGCTCAAGCCTCACCGATCTGGCGAGCTCGAGCCTTGTCAGCCTGTGGTGAGGCTCAAGGTCACCGCCCTTCACCGTGGTTGGCAATTAGCCAGAGAGGAAAGTTAAATAAAAAGAAGGGTTAATACCAAGAAAAACCCTAAGGCTACGTTTGGTAGTCGGGATAAAATTCGGGATAGGATAAATTTTATCCTATTCTCGTGTTTGGTGTCTGCCCAAGATAGGATAAAATCGGATATAGGAAAGATATAGCCCAGATAAAATTATTCCATGGGGAAGGTGTGATAAAGGTGGATAGGATTTATAATATTCATATTATAAAAGTTAATTTTGTCGAATAAAAAACTTGTTAAATTAATAAAATTAAAATAATATTTGAATATAAATAACATATGAATTTTAATATAAAAATTCAAAATAACAAAAAAATAACAATAATTTCGTTTTTTATTTATTCTTATTTTTATTTATATATTCAAAATTTATTTATATCTTGTGATATAAATTTCATATATAAATCAATACTGATGTAGTTATATTTATTATATATTTTAGGTATATTAGTATAGCTTACTATTTAATAAAATTTTATTAGAGAATGATGGAAGGGGAAAAAAGAAATAAAAAACAAAATAATTAAAAAAGAGAGACAAAAATAATAAAAAAATAAGCAAATAAAAATGAAATAAGTAAGAGTGTCGTGAGAGAGATTTTTATAATCTCCGTTTATGCAATTCTTGGGTTCATTTACATTAATATTACGCTCATAGCAAATAATAAATATGGTAAGATGGTAATATATCCGGCTTTATTTCCGTAATTCACCAAACAGTAGATAGGATACAGCAAATCCCTTGAATTTCAAATCCTATCCTATCTAATCCTATCATGATTAGAAATCCAGACGATCAACGCAGCCTAAACTGGTATATCTATGACAATTTTACCCAAAATTAATTTTTTGACCACTAAAAACCCCAAACTGATACACTTGGGACAATTTTACCAAAAACTAATTTTTTGACCATAAAAAACCCCAAACTGGTATATTTGTGACAAATTTACCATCCGTTCATTTCAGTTAAATTGGATTAATGCAAAAAAAAATAAATCACAAACTGGTACATCTGTGATAAATGGAGGGTAAAACCCAAAACTGGTATATCTGTCAACTACCGGGTGTCACTTAACAAAGCAATTTAACAGTAAAATTTAACGGAAACTAACATAGGGTAAAATTGTCTCAGGTGTACCAGTTTGGGGTTTTTCGTGGTATTAACCCAAAAAAGAAAGAAAAAAATTATTAAAAAAATTCAAAATTAAAAAATAATTAGAAATTCAAAAAAAATATAAAATAAAGAAATTATTAAAATGAGTGCAATGAGGATTTTCCATACCAAACGACAGAAAATATTTTCCCATTCATTTTCATGTTTTAGTCGAACACCGGAAAATGAAGTCATTTTCCGAAAAAATGGCTTTCTGAAAAATATTTTTTAGAATCGTCATATTTTTCGCGAAACGAATAGAGCTTAAGTGGGTTTGGATAAGAGGAATTCGAGAGAAATAGATGGAAATGGTCATTAGGTAGGTCTCCTTTATTTTGGATGATTTGAAAAATGAGAAGAGAGGGAGAAGGTCGGTAATTTCTCATGTTCTACGGAGGAGGTTATGTGGGACGTGAAGTTACATGGAGGACGCTATTGTGCAGGCGAACAGAAGTTCCTGAGCTTGAAGGAGCATCCCATTAGTGCAAGGAAAATATGGGGGGAGACCCAGCAAAGAAAGAGAAGGAAAAGGAACAGGGGCTTTGAATTATCTCGTTCCACTCCTCTCGAATCGGTCAATGTAGACACTGCTGTGCGTTTGCTTCTAGCTTCAGTCTCCAAAATCAACACTAGAGACCACTCCGACCCTCTTTCTTCCTCTTCATCAGTCAAGAGATGCTTGCGAAAAGCGCTCTCACTCTCCAGCACAAACACACGTTATCACTCTGCAGGTTAAATCTTTTTGTCAGTTATCTGGGTTAAATATGCCTAATGTATGCTCCGGTTAATATTTGGTTGACTATGCTTGACAGCAATTCGGACTCGCCTGTCTTTGGGCTACGGTTGTAGGATTGGCTTCGTGCTGTTCGATCGAAATAAACCAACAAGTGACTTCCGATGCAGAAATTTTGGATAGCCTAGTGTTGGGTTTGAGGAGTTCAAATAGGAGAGTCAAATTGAGTGTGTGATGTGCCATTTCAGATCTGTTGACTAGTTTGGTTGTTGTGGGTTTCCCCCATTCAAGAATGAGTTACTTTTCTTCATTTAGAGCATGGATGTCTCTCACAAGACCCCGATATTCATTTAGGGCTTTCGGAATTTTTTTCGACCAGATATTGAATGAACTTTATTGCCGTGGTCAGTGCTGCTAGATCATTTAGCATCATCTCATTGTTTTTGGCTATCATTGCATGTCTTGGTTACTTTCATCCATGACTTGACAACTACAAAACAAAGAAAATGTAAACCTCGTATCTTCTATTGAGCTTGCTGATAATGGAGGCCTTGGTGCATCAAATGCAGGACAACATACTAACTCAAAAATTGCTACTATTCTATATCCTCAGTATATTCTAAGGTGCATTGACTGAATATGGTTGTAATGACTGATGTGATTAAATTAATAGAGCAGGACACTTTCCTTGTTGCTTTATTTCACATATAGCTTAGTCTACTTATCCATGAGATAAATGAGTAAGATCTCTTTGTCGTTGATTAAAATGGTTCGTTGTGGCAAGCTTTCAGTGGTTGAGACTACATAGGTACGCTATTATCTATCCTCTATCAAGCTTCAAATGTCCACTACCGCTTCTAATCATCTAAACCTGGGACTTGACTCGGGCTCTCCCAAGCCTATACCAACTTGCGACTCCACTAACTTTCTCTCCTAATGTATTGAGCAAATAAAACATTTGTTAAGACTATTAAGACCTAGGACTTTTTGTCACTCATTGGATGCTTCTCTGCAACAGCCTTCTAAGTAAATTTCAGGGAAGGTCTATCACGTATGGATAGCTTACATGATGTATGAAGTCTATTGGATGATTTATAGGCATGTAGCTATGTTGGTGTTTTTCCTTTGATTCAGAGGGGATGTATACTAGTTTTCTAAATATAGTCTATTGTTGACACGTTCTTGGATGTGCGAAGTCTACTGATTCACATTGATTTGTCATCAGTCTTTCATCTTGAGGAAGAGGTGCAATAAGGAATCATAACTCAGTAGATACTGATGTATGTGATAAACGTGATTTGATTTTGACAAGTAGCTTTCTTAGGTTTATGCTCAGTGATATCATAGCATACTTGAAGGGGCATATGTAAGCAACATTGTCTGGTGGATGGATGCCTGATTCAAATTGCAGCAGTCATGTCTTGACCTATAGAATTAAAATGGCGCATTATTAACTAAAAGGTCATTTGATTGAAATGTTTGCTTTCATATTTACTTTCATGAAAATAGAGTAAAATCTCTCTCTGTCTCTGTCTCTCTCTCTCTCTCCACATGGGCGAATAGAAGAAGCATGCACTGCACACTTAAGTAACGTGCACGTATACATGCACTGAACCTGGGTACATTGTCGTGACCTAAATTTCTCAGGCTAATGGATTATTAAGACTAAGCTTAACTCGGGCCCTCCCAAGCCCTACCAATTCGCAACTTACGGTTTAAGTTTTTAACATGCAAAAGTTTTCATGCTTGGAGTCGCCACTAATCTATTTGTGGTAGGTCGATTAGAAACCTAAATAAAACTTAGGGAGATATGTTTTATTCCTACGAACTAGAGATTCTAAGCTCGGGGACTTGATTACGCTAGATCTAGTCTAACGTCCTTTCGGTACCTTTTCTTTTCAAAAAAATGTTTATGTAGGCAGTCTGGATCCATTTTATTACCTAATTACTAACATGTAAGGTGTTCATGCGGGTGCACAAACCACCAATTTAACATCCAAGAAAGCAATAAATAGATTGCAAGATTAGGAGAATGACGTACCTTAAAGCAACACAAGCATCTGCATTGTTAGTAGAAAATCATATAGACAATCCTAATGTGATTTCTAATTAACAAAGTAAGGCACTCAAGGTGTTTTTTAGGGTTTGCGCTTTATTAAAATGCAAACTAACATATATGCAATGACGTGCAAAAAAAAATGACATGCCATTAATGCAACCTAGCATATGAACTATATGTAATGCGATGACGTGACCTAATTCTAATGACGGACAAATGATTTATTTTTGGTATTTTTCCAATGAAATTCGGAATTAAAAAAATGCCTAAAATAACATGCAATCTAACAACTTCTTTTTGGATATTTTTTTTACTAAAATTCGAAATTAAAAGTTACTCAAATTAAGAATGCAATCTATCTTAATCTATCCTAAAGTAACTCATTCTTTTTGGGATTTTCATGGAAATTCGGAATCTAAAAATAACCTAAATAATCTATTAGGATTAGAATAATACCTAATTTAAACATATAGTTCTATTCAGATTTTGGCTTTCATCTCCGTTTTGGCTTTCAACATTTCCAACAAACCACATTTTTACCATTCTCCCCCCCCCCCCCCCACCCCCACCCCCACCCCCTTCCTCCTTGTCTCGCATTCTCTATTCAGATTTTCCTTTCTTTTTTGTTTATTTATATTCCTCTCCTTATCTTTTCTTGCGGGTCCCACATTCCTCCGCCTTCTTCCTTCTTCCTTCTCTTGTTCGTAGTATGTTGGACGATAACGGCGAAGGAAACCCCAGCTCCTCAAACTCTCCTACAATGCCTTGACGCCCGGCATGTCGGTCGTGCCACGTAGGATGCCGGCGTCCATGTCAACGAATTTTTTTTCAAAATTGGCCGGATGGACTCAATTGATAAATTGTCAAAAAGTTTTGGGTTAAATTGACAAAAGTGAAATAGGTCAATTTCCACGTGTGTAATGAGCATACGTGAAAAGTGGGACAACAGATCCAGACAATGAGTGATAGGTGCATGTTCCCCTCGAGATAAAGTGATCTTAGCATTCTAAACCCTTAAGTAGAGCTAAGCTATCTGACTCTGCACAGAAAAGTTCCGTGCTTTCTTGGTGGTAGAAAAATTAGGGTTTCAGCTAGGGCCTTAAACTCCATTTGTGCTGCTAATGAAGCCGAACAGTTCGTGCAAAACCATCAATACAAGCTACCGCGCCTTCCATGGAGCCCTCCTCAAAGGATCCGTCGATGTTGATCTTTAGAGTTCCTTCCTTTGGTGGTTTCCAAATCTGTGGTGAGGTTAGCTCATTTGGCTTCGAACTTTGCTATGAATACATCGGCCCATTCGTTTGTTTCGCGAAAAATATTTTCCGAAAAAAACACTTTCCTCAATTTTCGATATTTGGTTTGCTTAGGAAAATAAGTCAACAAAAAATGTTTTCCTAGTCAATGGAAAATGTCTTACCACATTTGAAAAAACCAGAAAATATTTTTCGAAATATGATTAGCTATCGACGCTGGGATTTGAAACTTTACGCTCGGATCTGAAACTCTACGCTTAGGCACGGAAACCCCAACGTTAGTTCCCGAGTCCTAACATTCAAGACTAGGTCGTGGCGGCCGGGCTCGGGACCTCGGTGTTTCGGGCCCGAGCCCCCGACGCCCATGCCTCGATCCATCAAAGCCGAGCTCGAACCCTTGGTGCTCGTACCCCATGTCCGACACCCAAACTCGGGTTTATAAAGGCCGTGTTCGAGTCCCCAATGCTTGAGCTCTAGTCTCGACCCTCCGAACCGGGTCCACAAAAGCCATGCCCGTGTCATCGTTGCTCGGGCTCGAATCGTTAATTAATGAAACGTTTGGTCTTGTAAAAATATTTAAAAATATTCAAATATTCAATATTTTTATTTTTTTAAAATTGAATATTTTATTATTTTTTTAAAAACCAAATTAGTCATTTTCTTTTCTCTTTTCTTTCCTTTTCTTTTTTTTTTCTTCCTTTTTTTTTCTTCTTCCTCGGCCGATCGCCGGCCACGGTGACGACCGGTGAGCTCGAGCCTCGCCAGATCAGGCGAGCTCGCCCTAAGCCGGCAAGCTCGGGCCTCGCCAAATCGAGCATACTTGCGGCCTCCGTCGACAAGCCTCAAGATCACCTTAGGCTAGCAAGCTTGGGGCCTTTGCTGGCAAGGTTGGAGCTCTCCTGTGGCAGGTCGCCGGCCCCGTTGTCATGGTGGCCGGCGACCAGCCAAGGGAGAAGAAAAAAGAAAATAAAAATATATATAAAAATAAAAATAATTAATAGTTAAAAATAAAAATAATTTAATTTAATTTTTTTAAATACAAATTTAGTAATAACTTTACCCATTAGATTTTCTTATCAAACGATTGAAGATACTTTCCAAGTCATTTTTCAGCTTTAGACAAACATCTAAAAATGAAGTCATTTTCCTGAGAAATGGTACATTTTTCGCAAAACAAATGGACCCAAAAGCTCTGTTCGTTTCACAGAAAATAACTTCTAAGAAAACGTTTTCCGGATTTTTCGGCGTTCGTTCCATGGAAAATAAACTAGTCATAGAAAACATTTTCCACCAATAAAAAAAAATACCTTCAAAAGTGAGGAAAATGTTTTCCGCTTTCCAAAAGCGGAAAACATTTTCCATATCTTCTTTCACCTCACTTTCTTTTACAAAATACATTTTTTTTATTTTTCTTTACTTTTTTTCCTTTTTTAAAAAATCTAGTTTTTTATTTTTTTTCTTTTCTCTCGTTTTTTTTTTTTACTTTCTTCTTCGGCCGGTCATCGGCCATGGCGAAGGCCGGCGACCGATCACAGGCGACCTCGAGCCACAAGCCGGCGAGGCTCGAGCATCGCTAGAGGAGCCTAGTAGATTAGCATCACTCGAGCATTGCCAAAGGGCCGCGAGGCTCGGGCCTCGCCAGATCGGCGACACTCGAGGCCTCGCCAGAGTTCGGTGAGCTACCTCGCCGCCACCTCGCGAGCCGCGGTCTAGCGAGCTTGCTCGCCCTCGACTCACAAGCTCGAGGCCTCGAGCGTCGCCGATCTGTCAAGGCCCAAGCCTCACTGTCTATTAGCAGCGCTCAAGCCTCACCGATCTGATGAGCTCAAGCCTTGTCAGCCTGTGGTGAGGCTCAAGGTCACCGTCCGTCACCGTGGTTGGCAATTAGCTAGAGAGGAAAGTAAAATAAAAAGAAGGGTTAATACCAAGAAAAACCCTACGTTTGGTAATCGGGATAAAATTCGGGATACGATAAATTTTATCCTATTCCCGTGTTTGGTGTTTGCCCAAGATAGGATAAAGTTGGAGATAGGAAGGATATAGCCCAGATAAAATTATCCCATGGGGAAGGTGGGATAAAGGTGGATAGGATTTCTAATATTCATAATATAAAAGTTAATTTTGTCGAATAAAAAACTTGTTAAATTAATAAAATTAAAATAATATTTGAATATAAATAACATATGAATTTTAATATAAAAATTCAAAATAACAAAAAAATAACAATAATTTCGTTTTTTATTTATTCTTATTTTTATTTATATATTCAAAATTTATTTATATCTTGTGATATAAATTTCATATATAAATCAATACTGATGTAGTTATATTTATTATATATTTTAGGTATATTAGTATAGCTTACTATTTAATAAAATTTTATTAGAGAATGATGGAAGGGGAAAAAAGAAATAAAAAACAAAATAATTAAAAAAGAGAGACAAAAATAATAAAAAATAAGCAAATAAAAATGAAATAAGTAAGAGTGTCGTGAGAGAGATTTTTATAATCTCCGTTTATGCAATTCTTGGGTTCATTTACATTAATATTACGTTCATAGCAAATAATAAATATGGTAAGATGTTAAAATATCCGGCTTTATTTCCGTAATTCACCAAACAGTAGATAGGATACAGCAAATCCCTTGAATTTCAAATCCTATCCTATCTAATCCTATCTTGATTAGAAATCCAGACGATCAACGCAGCTTAAACTTGTATATTTGTGACAATTTTACCTAAAATTAATTTTTTGACCACTAAAAACCCCAAACTGATACACTTGCGACAATTTTACCAAAAACTAATTTTTTGACCATAAAAAACCCCAAACTGGTATATTTGTGACAAATTTACCATCTGTTCATTTCAGTTAAATTGGATTAATGCAAAAAAAAAATTACAAACTTGTATTTATGTGATAAATAGAGGGTAAAATCCAAAACTGGTATATTTGTCAACTACCGGGTGTCATTTAACAAAGCAATTTAACAGTAAAATTTAACGGAAACTAACGTAGGGTAAAATTGTCTCAAATGTACCAGTTTGGGGTTTTTTGTGGCATTAACCCAAAAAAGAAAGAAAAGAAAAAAATTATTAAAAAAATTCAAAATTAAAAAATAATTAGAAATTCAAAAAAAAATTATATAAAATAAAGAAATTATTAAAATGAGTGCAATGAGGATTTTCCATACCAAACGATAGAAAATATTTTTCAGTTCATTTTCATGTTTTAGTCGAACACCGGAAAATGAAGTCATTTTCCTTAAAAATGGCTTTCTGAAAAATATTTTTTAGAATCGTCATATTTTTCGCGAAACGAATAGAGCCTAAGTGGGTTTGGATAAGAGGAATTCGAGAGAAATAGATGGAAATGGTCATTAGGTAGGTCTCCTTTACTTTGGATGATTTGAAAAATGAGAGGAGAGGGAGAAGGTCGGTAATTTCTCATGTTCTACGGAGGAGGTTATGTGGGACGTGAAGTTACATGGAGGACGCGATTGTGCAGGCGAACAGAAGTTCCTGAGCTTGAAGAAGCATCCCATTAGTGCAAGGAAAATATGGGGGGAGACTCAGCAAAGAAAGAGAAGGAAAAGGAACAGGGGCTTTGAATTATCTCGTTCCACTCCTCTCGAATCGGTCCATGTAGACACTGCTGTGCGTTTGCTTCTAGCTTCAGTCTCCAAAATCAACACTAGAGACCACTCCGACCCTCTTTCTTCCTCTTCATCAGTCAAGAGATGCTTGCGAAAAGCGCTCTCACTCTCCGGCACAAACACACGTTATCACTCTGCAGGTTAAATCTTTTTGTCAATTATCTGGGTTAAATATGCCTAATGTATGCTCCAGTTAATATTTGGTTGACTATGCTTGACAGCAATTCGGACTCGCCTGTCTTTGGGCTACGGTTGTAGGATTGGCTTCGTGCTGTTCGATCGAAATAAACCAACAAGTGGCTTCCGATGCAGAAATTTTGGATAGCCTAGTGTTGGGTTTGAGGAGTTCAAATAGGAGAGTCAAATTGAGTGTGTGCTGTGCCATTTCAGATCTGTTGACTAGTTTGGTTGTTGTGGGTTTCCCCCATTCAGGAATGAGTTACTTTTCTTCATTTAGAGCATGGATGTCTCTCACAAGACATCGAGATTCATTTAGGGCTTTCGGAATTCTTTTCGACCAGACATTGAATGAACTTTATTGCCGTGGTCAGTGCTGCTAGATCATTTACAATCATCTCATTGTTTTTGGCTATCATTGCATGTCTTGGTTACTTTCATCCATGACTTGACAACTACAAAACAAAGAAAATGTAAACCTCGTATCTTCTATTGAGCTTGCTGATAATGGAGGCCTTGGTGCATCAAATTCAGCACAACATACTAACTCAAAAATTGCTACTATTCTATATCCTCTGTATATTCTAAGGTGCATTGCTTGAATATGGTTGTAATGACCGACGTGATTAAATTAATAGAGCAGGACACTTTCCCTGTTGCTTTATTTCACATATAGCTTAGTCTGCTTATCCATGAGATAAATGAGTAAGATCTCTTTGTCCTTGATTAAAATGGTTCGTTTATGGCAAGCTTTCAGTGGTTGAGACTGCATAGGTACGCTATTATCTATCCTCTATCAAGCTTCAAATGTCCAATACCGCTTCTAATCATCTAAACTTAGGACTTGACTCGGGCTCTCCCAAGCCTACACCAACTCGTGACTCCACTAACTTTCTCTCCTAGTGGTATTGAGCAAATAAATTAGAGTGAAAGTTGAGAGTTCTTCTTTTACGCAAAAAAGTTCACGACAAAATTGAGACTGAACCTCAAATGAGGTTTTTTTATTTGAAGAAATTAGGCGATATTCGGACCTACTTGATCAACAGTCCATGCTTCCACAAGTTTGCTGCATCGGATGTTGCTACTCAAGGCAAATGGGTCCAGCCAAGCTGGCTGGACAATCAAATCACTGTCAAGCTGGAGAAAATGTTCTCGATCAAAATTCAAAACTGGCCTCCATGTTCTCTCTCTCTCTCTCTAGGAGTGCGGAAAAAGGGAGGCACGTAGTCGAGAGCTACAAATAAACATGTCAAAATGGGTCATAAATCCATTCCTTAATCCATATATAATTATCTAAGTTGTTAGATGGATTAGTTATATTAGTAAATGTACTAATAAGTCATAAATGGTTTAAACATAATATGAGTGTTAAATAGGTGTTAAATGGGTCATAAATGGGTTTACAACTTACTTAGACCCAATCCACCTCTATAACTCTCTCTTCCTTCTCTTTCACCCTCACTCGATCTCAAGTTCACTCATTCCGCACTCTCACCTCAGTTTGAATTAAATATGGAAATGTTTTAGCAATATGAGTTGAGTTGGATATGATTAAGATCGGGTCCAGTATGGGTCATTAAATTTGCATTATATGAAAAATGGATCAAAACTGATTAAATGAGTCTATTTGAGTCAGGACTATTTTTTACCCAATCTATCCATTTGACAGGTCTAGCCACAAGCTGTCATGGGGTGCGCTAAAATAGGAATCAAAATTTTTGAAATGTCAAACCCGGAAGTCAGAGATATGAATATGGGCCTGGCAATAGAAAATGGAGAAAAATTATAGAGAAGACATGGACGCTGGAGGGGAGGAGAGAGAGGAACCCGTGACGCTCTTATCCACGTTGCTCCTTTGTTTTCATCTACCTGACATCTTTCTATTTTATATTTGTCTTTATAATTTCTTTGTTAATCTTTGTGGGCTTTCCCTTGACGCACCAACTCAACGATCACTACCATTTAACTCTTTGCTTTATAGTGGAAGGTCAAAATCTGCAAGTACAACGTTTGGAGAGTGTGCGAGGTTCAGAGATGTTTACGTTGAATTGAGAAGTCTCGTGTTTTTCCGTGGTCCATGAGGTATCTGCAGAAAGCTAGGTTATCACTCTCATAAATGTCTTTCAAGCTTGTATCTGTGAAATGATAGATCTGTATCGATATGTTTATGTCACTTTCACGCGGTATAAATGTTTGTTGTTCGGTAACTATTAGAGAAAATATATTGGAAGGTGTCGTTGATTAAACGGCTTCCAGTCATCTCTAAAAGCAAGGTATTATTGTACTCAAGTATTATGTCGTTCTTACCAAAGCGATATTTAGTAATGTGAGCAACGAAGGAGTCAATTCTCAAAGGCACGTGTCTAAGTTTCAAACTAGAAGCACGCGTATATGTCGAGGGTAGTATCTACTTGGTATACCCATAATTGGGGAAGATATGTCAAAAAAATCATAAACCTATTGTATTTTTGCTAATTCAGTCCCACACTTTTCGATTTTGCCAATTTTTTTGTCAGATAATTTTTTGCCAATTGAATCCTAAACTTTTTCACTTTTTGCCAATTGAGTTCATCCGGCCAGTTTTGACCGACAATTGCTGAAATGTACAATGGCCCTCCTACATGGCACGGTCAATACTAACGTGAATAATTTTAAAATATGTTTGAATATTTTTTTTGAATTTTTATATTTTTATTTTCCTTTTTTCTTTGTTATTTTTTTATGCCCCGGCAACCCTCGCTAACCATGGGCAAGGGCCTTCGCGGCCCCGCCGGCCGCGGGCGAGGCGGCCCTCGCCCAAATCTGGCGACGGCCTTTGCGCTCTCGCCTGTGACAGACGAGGCCACAATGGCCCTGGGTGAGGGCTTCATAGCCCCACCGGTTGCGGGTGAGGCGTCCTCCGTCGTATTGTACTTTCTCATCATCTTGCAAACCAACCCTCTGTCGCTGGCGGCCTTAAACTTGACCTCATAATCAATTGACTTGAGCTTGTCGCCCAACGTGTCGCCCTCAATTGACGTGTACCTCGCCCGCTGTCGCGATGGCCTTGTCTAAGGCCTTTGAGGCTGGCGAGGTTGCCGGTGACCCTCGCCGGTACATAAAAAAAGCACAAAAAAACCAAAGGAAAAAAGGAAAATAAAAAATAAAAATTCAAAAATAAAAAAAATAAAAAAAATCGAAAAAATACTAAAATATCATTAAAACTATCCACTTCAGCGCCGGTCGTGTCATGTGGAACTGCTGGCATCCACGTCAATGATTTCTTGCTAAAATTTGCCGGATGAATTCAATTGGCAAAATATGAAAAGATTTAGGACTTGATTAGCAAAATTGAAAGATTTCAGACTAAATTGATAAAAGTGCAATAGGTTTAGGACTTTTTAGACAATTTACCCCCCGTTAATTGTGTTGTAGCTGTATTATGTTGTAATTGTGCCGCGAAGTGCTTTAATTGGTGTACTTGGCAGTACTTATTTTAGAATTGCAACACATCAAAACTGGATGAGGCAGTTGCAGTTGTGAAGATGCAGCATTCATCAAACGACTTTATCAAAAGGTGAAACTCCCATTTTCACAGCTATAGTTCTCTATCTCCTCTAAAAGATTAATTGTGAAGTAGATGGGCACAATAAATTATAATGGGTTGGCTGAGTGATTAAATGTCTGATTTGGATCTGACAGATAATGTGTTCCAATCACATGGTCATCGACACAAATTAACCTTAGGGATATTGGGGCGCAGTTTATACTCCTCATCGATTAGAAGGCACAGGGGCTACCACCGCGATGCCAGAGGGCTTTTAGAGTTTGGGCTCGTATTTTATTAGTAATTTGGGTTTTGGCCAATGAATAGCTACGGTGCTGCCTATATATAATCTTTTTCTCTTGTAAAAAAGAGAGAGGTAGGAGGTGTTAATTATAGTAGAATCATTTGCTGGATGTAGCCATAGTTTAAGGGTGAATCAGAATAAAACCTTGTATCTCGATTTTTCTTTTCTCGTCTCTACTCTTTATTTCGTTGTGTTTGTGCGCCTAATCGTAACATCCAGTATCAAAGTAAGGTTTGAGGTTAGGGTTTCTTGGTCAAGAAAGATCTGAAAAAATCGAATCTTGGGAAGATGTTGACTGGTCAATCACGGATTGAAGTAGAGAAGTTCAGAGGAAAAGGTTTCGAGTCATGGAAATTGAGGATGGATGTCTTGCTCGTGGACAGAGATTTGTGTCACTTGATCGAAGATGTTAAACCAAGGAAAGTCCCAAGGAAAGGACGAAGGAATCCACGTCCACTGAATTGGAGTGGACTGAGCAGCAATCAGAAGGAGCGAAGCCTAATATGGCTATATTTTGCTAATAAAGTCTTGGTGAACGTGAAGTCTGTGTAGACGGCAAAGGATCTCTGGACGAAGTTGGGAAGCCTTTATTAGAGCAAGTCGCTTGTAAACAGGCTGTTTTTGCATAACTGACTGTACAACCTTCGGATTTGTGAATGTGATTCCTTTTCCGCACACTTTATCAGAGCAAGTCCCGTCACGGGTTGGGGCGTCGACAACGACAACACGACAAAACGACAGTTCAAAGCTCAAGCCATTATATTAAATTGAACTGAACCGGTATTTTTTCTTTGGTTTGGTTCGATTCACTTCACGGGGACTACCGGCTTTCTATATAATTACTAATTAGCCCTTGTGCACGCGCATGGGGTACGCGATTGCTTTTGCCATCTTTTTTTTTTTTCATCAATCTATATTATCTTCTAAATCAATGATGTCTCCGTTATTACTATCATGCCCTCAGATCTATCTAAAATTGACCCTAATTAAATGAAATAATTAAGGAACCATGTTAACTTTTGCAAGTTTACAATTACTATCCGATCATATTCATGCAACTGAGGTTAAGATAATTTTACCAGTTTTCTTCCATGTTTCATTAAAAGTATGAAAATGCGAAATGTCTGTACTCAGCCGATTCTGTAGTTGTTAAACATAGTTGCTTCTTTTATTATATTTATTTGTTTCAATTTATGTTCATCTGTCCCCTAGACTTTTTTCTCATGATTAGAGGTGATTAATGAACGGTCCCAGGTTGGGCCCTCGAATCAAGCCAAAATTATAGCCTAGGCCCACCCATTAAAGATGCAAATGAAAATTTAGGGCTCGAAACTTGGACAGGCCGGCCTGAACGAGCCTGAAAATGGCTCGTTCAATGTATGGGCGGTTTTTATTTCTATGTTTTAGCCGGGCCAAAATTTCGGGCTTCCCAATGGTCTAGTCCAGTCCGAAATATTGTGATATTTATTTCAAAGAATGAAAACATTTAATTCTTCAATTGAATTTATTAGTTGATTAAAATATAAAAATGAGAAAACATGGTGTGAGTTTGAAAATATTGACCGAAACATGTCAAAAAAGTGATTTTTAAGCCGAAAATGGCCTTCAACATTTGGCCCTGTGGCAAGAGGCTCATAACGAGCTTTTCGTATTGTACTTATGGGCTCGTGACTATATTCGGATTAAAAGTTATGCTCTACCAAAGTTGGATCGTGGGAATTTCGTCTTTTTCTTTGGATGAATTTGACACTTCTAAGGAACTTTATGTTGATTATTTAATGGGTGCATATTAACTTTAGCCCCAACCGAATAATTTTGGTCGAAGTCAATTTCTATTTTGTGCCCAACTTAAAATTGTCTTTTTTTTCTTCTGCTTTCTCTCTAGGTCTTATTTGTTTTTTTTTCTTTTTAAAGAGTATTCCTCACTTGTGATGTACTCCTCACAAGGAGCGTGGTTCGAGCCTAATCGGTTTAGGCGGGAACTTATAACTATAGGCCCTTGTCCAATCCCCGAAAATGCATCTGGCCCAACAATAATTTGATTGTTGTACTCCTAGCTCAATAAATGGTAACGAAGCTCTAGTTTCTCCCCAACAATAATTCCATACACAATGCTTTGTAGACTTGTCACAGTAGAAAAACCGAGAGGAAGTAAGTGAGCAAGAATAGATGTTCCATGATTGATCCCACCAGTAGCGGTTATTTATGAACCATTATGGATTTTTAATCCACAGATAAGATCTTAGCACTATTTACAATTATAGATAAGCAATTATGCTTTTCAAGATTCTAGATTATCCTCGAGAAGTTACGAACCTCGAGACTCTAGGCATAATCATCTAGCAATTGTGCGCTCGTGGCAATCCATTGTAGTCTTCAATTGATGTATTGACAAACCTTTGTTTTGTTCACTAATGAAACTGCCTCAACACGAGGCCAAAATCTACATTTGTTTGCTCTCAATGACTTTGTCGATCTATCTCCTACAAATTATCGACAAATGAAGAATTTTTCTGATAATCTCTGCACTAATCTCATCATCTTGTTGTATCGACATCTTGCACTATCGATGAATCTTATAGCTTGCCAATTGTTGTGTTCATAGATGATTTCTGCTTTGATTAAACTTTGCTCTTATTGACTGAATTTGCTATTTGTCAAAATTAATCAATAGTTAGTCATTTTTTAGTGTCAAACATGTAATAGCAAAATACAACAATTCCTGGGATTTCAACTTAATTTTCCCGCGCTGTCTTGCCGTTTGTCGTCCTCTGTCCACTAATTAGCCAGTGCTTAAGTTTTCTATTTTGCCAGAAAAAGAAGAGACAGCTGAGCAATATCTCGAGAAACACCTTTTCATATGCTGATAATCCAAAACACTAACATTAACGTCATCCTTAAGAGATTCATACTCACAACTAAACTAAATTTGAAAGAATTATAAATTAGGTACATGCTCAAAACCAAACAGTGTCATAGCTTATATACAACTTAAATGTCAAAAGAGAGTGAATAGGAATGAGCAAAGTGGTGCCCAGGGCAACATACCCCTGCCACTAAAAAAACCCCGATTGTCATAATAACTAAAGCATTTTAGGAAGCTCTTCCACAGAACAGCAAATTTTGGTTCACACCAAGTAGTTCTGAAAGAACATCGGCTTGAAGAATTTCTTGTCCATGTTGCGTGCACTGATCAGCCTTGATAATCATCTTCTCCAGCACAAGTGTATATCACCAAGAATAAACTTAATCAGGGCGTGTAGATATTTCGACCCAGAACTATGGGCTTCGGAACCGGCGATCTCAACTCTCTTGAGATTTTCCGCCAAATGTTGGAAGCTCCCCTTCCGTGAACACAAAAAATCTTCTTCGTCAAAGTTAAAACGTTCTTTAGATTCTTCGTCAAGCTCAAGCTGCACATAGATACCCATTTAAGAAACTTCGCATCAAATGCGGATCCCTGGGAAAAAAAATTATTTGCTCACTACAATTCCAAACAAACAACTGTCATTTGTCCACCGCAGATGCTAGTTAGTTTTACTTCATATCGAGTCTTAATCAAACTAAGCTCTCAAACTCATCTACACATATAAAACATGTTCTCTTTCTAAGTGCTCATAGCTAAACTCTTAGTTCAAGATCCTAAAGCTACATGGCAGCAAAAGAACCTTCAGTACAACACTGCAGTTACTTTACGATATGAACTAAAACAGCTTAATATTGCCCTGCACAAATGTTGAGTAAACTGACAGATTCATGGGGAACTTTCAATTGCTGGAACAAATAAGAGCTCGAGATTGATCATCTTTAGGTGCTTCAGGAGTTTTAACTCATTGTTTAAACATTCATGCGAAAGGGAAGTCAGCACAAGAAGCAAACTGAAAATATCATAGCAATGGAACAAACCTTCAGACAGCAGTCACCAGTCAGGAGTATATCTAATTTTTCCAGGCACTGTGAACTTCGTAGCATGTATGCTATCCCGGGAAGGTCCCATTGACTAACACCTGCATGTAGTATCAGATTCTGACATTTTGACAATAGAGATGGCGCTTCTTCCATCTCCAGAACGGACAGAGCCTAAACACATTCAGCAAGCAACATAGAAAAGTTAATTAATATTTCTTTTCCTGTTTAACATGAATAAAGAATAACAAAATTATAACCCATCCAGATACGATATCCTTTGACCCCGTCTCCCAGCCGGGAAAAGACCGATAAGGATACTACAGGTAGAAACGAACAAGCGAATGTCTTTAAGAATAGAGACTATTTACACGTGCTTCTCATGTAAAACTTGTGAACTTTAAAGGTTCTGAAAATTCAAGTAGTAGGTCACATGATATGGCAACCTCGTTATCGACCGAAGTCTCCAAGTGAATCCTTCCATTGCCATTGTAAAATATTCTGACGATACTCTGTTAGACGTATCATGGAACAACAGCCTAACGTGACGAGAGAGCATCACCCAGTTCAGTCAACCTAAGATGAATAGGTCCATTACTCTTCGTCGCGTTTCGAGATTATATCGTATTTCCTCTACAAACTGAAAAAACGAATTGAAAAAGTAACCCTTTCAGATAACCACTTCATCCGTTTTTCTTGTGAAAATCATGCGTCTGATAATGTTGCATCGAGCAGCATCCATAATAATTAGCAACATCTAGCGGCATTCATTGTCCCCAATTGAGTGATCCCAGATCCATTTATAGGAAATTAAACAGAGGGAAGAAGCTCCGAGGTTCACTATATGTTCTTATCTTATAAGTCGAAACAAAAAGTTATGAATCTTCCTATCCGCCAGTAATTAACTATGCATGCGTTCCCAATAATTCCCCTTGATGAGAGACGAGGAGAAGGCCATAGAGAGCGGAGGTCACACGACCAGGGCAACAAACACCAGTAAACCGTGCTAATCACAGACACCATTCAACACAAGTTCGTCTTATAAATGGTGGAGAATATTGAGCTTGTACCTGCAAACACCATCCGTTAATGGTGACTGTACGAACTCCGCGCAGCTTCTCAAAAAGTTCCTTCACAAATTCGCGACGTATCCTCATGTCATCAGTCCGAATGTCGTCGTTGACCACATCAGTATGAAAGACAAAATCCAACTGGGCTTCCACCAAAGAAGATACATCGTCAAGTCTGAACTGGGAAATAGGCCACCAGTCCCCAGATACCCGCAATGACAGCAAATGCGGGGCCCAGATTTTCTTCACGTTAAAGTAATTAATGGCGACGAGTACCAACTCTTTCAAACTTGTTGCATCTATTATAATGTTCTGCAGCGACCTGCACTCGCACAACTTAAGGGACTCTAAAAGAGGACTTGCCATAAAAATTCCCTTGAGCACGTCTTCACTCAGCACCACCCTTTCGAACGACAAGACCTTCAGACGAGGCCAGCTAATAGTCCCATCCAACGAGAAACTGCACGAACTGACTTCCAGGCTCACCAACGAACTGAAGCAATACAAGGACGTCGGCAGTCCACACAGGAAGCTCGGGGAAAGCCACAGGCGGATCTCCTCCACGTTGCGCTCCTTCACGAAGCTGAGACAGGAGTCGAGCTTGGAGCGGACGAACTCATCGTACGTTAAGTTGGTGACGTGGAACCTCTTCACCGTGGGCGAGGTGAACCGGGTCCGGATGCTGCGGACGAAGGAGGTGAAGTACAAGGTATCGTGAAACGGCTTTCCAATATTTCCATCGAAGGCGAGGTGGGTGGTGGTGGTGGTCCAAGTGGACCGCCAGCGCTTGGAGAGGACGCTGGTCTTGACGGCGTCTTGGAACGGGAGAGACCGGAAGATGATGTGGATAATGTCGTCTGGCAAGGCGCTGATTCGATCCTCATCCCCAGGCCTCGTGCTTGGTTTTCGTATGGTGCGATTCGGCCGGTCGCCGGAGGATTTGCGGCGGATGGTGCCGCGGGCGGCGGTGGCCACCATGGATTTGAAATTCTAGGGTTTCCCCCGAGCGACTCCCTTGGGCTTTTTACTGGTACCAGGAAGGGAAATCTGCAGGCGCCATCGCCATCGCCATCGCCATCGCCATCGCCTGGGTGTGCCGGCACTCAATGAGGAAGCGAATCGACGGAGCTGCACGAAACCCTAGCGGTGGCTGAATCCGTCGTCGGTCTTGAATCTCTGAGGGTGAGACAGTTTGAGAAAGTGGAAGGAAAGGAAGTGTGAGTCTGGAATTGACAGCTTGGGGTTTTATCAGAGAGTGCAGGGCAATCGCTTGAAGATGGAAGGCCTCCTCCTCCGGTTGGCCCCACTTCTCACGAGCCCAGAACAAAGTTGCCCGATTGGGCTGCGAAAACCCCAGAACCCGCCAAAAATCTCCACCTCTCAACTCTTCCTTCTCTTGTTCGTACTACCTAGTATGTTGGACGATAACGGCGAAGGAATCCCCAGCTCCTCAACCGCTGCTACAACGCCTCGACGTTTGAAAGAACCAGAAAATGTTTTTCGAAATATGACTAGCTATTGACGCTTGGACTTGAAACCCTATGCTTAGATATGGAAACCCCAATGTTGGTTCCCGAGTCCTGACATTCAGACCAGGTCGTGGCGGCTGGGCTCGGGACCTTCGTGTTCCGGGCCCGGCCCCTTGACGCCCATGTCCGACACCCAAACTCGGGTTTATAAAGGTCGTGCTCGAGTCCCCAATGCTTGAGCTCTAGTCTCGACCCTCCTTGGGTCCACAAAAGCCATGCATGTGTCATCGTCGCTTGGGCTCAAATCCTTAATTAATGAAACATTTGGTCTTATAAAAATATTTAAAAATATTCAAATATTTAATATTTTTATTTTAAAAAAAATTGAATTTTTATTATTATTTTTAAAAAAATCGAATTATTCATTTTCTTTTCTTTTTTATTCTTTTATTCCTTTTTTTTCCTTCTTCCTTGGCCGATTGCCGGCCACGGCGACGACAAGTGAGCTCGAGCCTCGTTAGATCAGGGGAGCTCGCCCTAGGTCGGCGAGCTCGTGCCTTGCCAGATCGAGCAAACTTGCGACCTTTGGCAGCAAGCCTCGAGCTCACCTTAGGCTAGCGAGCTCACGGCCTCTGCTGGCAAGGCTGGAGCTCACCTGTGGTAGGTCGCCAACCCCATTGTTGTGGTGGCCGGCGACCAGCCAAGGGAGAAGAAAAATGAAAAAAATAAAATAAAAAATATATAAAAATAAAAATAATTAATAGTTAAAAATAAAAATAATTTAAATTTTTATTAAAATACAAATTTAGTAATAACTTTACCCATTTGATTTCTTACCAAACGATTGAAGATACTTTCCAGGTCATTTTTACGCTTCAGCCAAACATCGAAAAATGAAGTCATTTTCCTGAAAAATGATTTTCTGGAAAGTATTTTTCAAAAATGGTACATTTTTTGTAAAACAAACGGACCTTAAGGCTCTGTTCGTTTCACGGAAAATAACTTCTAGGAAAACATTTTCCGGATTTTTCGGCGTTCGTTTCACGAAAAATAAACTAATCATGGAAAACATTTTCCACCAATAAAAAAAAATACAGTCAAAAGTGAGGAAGATGTTTTCCGCTTTCTGAAAAGCGAAAAACATTTTCCATATCTTCTTTCACCTCACTTTCTTTTACAAAACACACTTTATTTTATTCTTTCCTTTTTCAAAAAATCTAGTTTTTAATTCTTTTTCTTTTTTTATTTTCTTTATTTTGTTTTTTTACTTTCTTCTCCGGCCGGTCATTGGCCACGGCGAAGGTCGGCAACCGGTCACAGGAGACCTCAAGCCTCACCACAAGCCGGCGAGGCTCGAGCGTCACCAGAGGATCCTCGTAGATCGGTAATGCTCGAGCATCGCCATAGGGCGGCAAGGCTTGGGCCTCGCCAGATCGGCGACATGCGAGGCCTTGCCAGAGATTGGCGAGGTTGCGAGCCGCGGTCTAGTGAGCTTGCTCGCCGTCGACTCGCGAGCTCAACGCTTCAAGCATCGCCAATCTGTCGAGGCCCGAGCCTCGCCACCCATTGGCGGCGCTCAAGCCTCACCGATCTGGCGAGCTCTAGCCTCGTCGGTCTGTGGCGAGGCTCAAGGTCACTGGCCTTCACTGTGGTCGGCAACCGGAGAAGAAAGTAAAAAAAAAAAATTCAAAAATTAAAAAATTCAAAATTAAAATTTAAAAAATAATTAGAAATTTAATTTTTTTATATAAAATAAATAAATTAGTAAAAGGAGTGCAATGAGGATTTTCCATACCAAACGACGGAAAATATTTTTCAGTTTATTTTCATGTTTCAGCATAACATCGGAAAATGAAGTGATTTTCCTGAAAAATAACTTTCAGAAACGTAATATTTTTAACGAAACGAACGGAGCCTAAGTGAGTTTGGATAGGAGGAATTCGAGAGAAATAGATGGAAATAGTCATTAGGTAGGTCCTCCTTTATTTTGGATGATTTGAAAAATGAGTGGAGAGGGAGAAGGTCGGTAATTTCTCATGTTCTACGGAGGAGGTTATTTGGGACGTGAAGTTACATGGAGGACGCGATTGTGCAGGCGAACAAAAGTTCCTGAGCTTGAAGGAGCATCCCATTAGTGCAAGAGAAATATGGGGGAAACCCAGCAAAGAAAGAGAAGGAAAAGGAACAGGGGCTTTGAATTATCTCGCATGTAGACACTGCTCTGTGTTTGCTTCTAGCTTCAGTCTCCAAAATCAACACTGGAGACCACTCCGTCCCTCTTTCTTCCTCTTCATCAGTCAAGGGATGCTTGCGAAAAGGGCTCTCTCTCTCCGGCACAAACACGCGTTATCACTCTGCAGGTTAAATCTTTTTGTCAGTTATCTGGGTTAAATATGCCTAATGTATGCTCCGGTTAATATTTGGTTGACTATGCTTGACAGCAATTCGGACTCGCCTGTCTTTGGGCTACGGTTGTAGGATTGGCTTCGTGCTGTTCGATCGAAATAAACCAACAAGTGGCTTCCGATGCAGAAATTTTGGATAGCCTAGTGTTGGGTTTGAGGAGTTCAAATAGGAGAGTCAAATTGAGTGTGTGCTGTGCCATTTCAGATCTGTTGACTAGTTTGGTTGTTGTGGGTTTCCCCCATTCAGGAATGAGTTACTTTTCTTCATTTAGAGCATGGATGTCTCTCACAAGACATCGAGATTCATTTAGGGTTTTCGGAATTTTTTTCGACCAGACATTGAATGAACTTTATTGCCGTGGTCAGTGCTGCTAGATCATTTAGCATCATCTCATTGTTTTTGGCTATCATTGCATGTCTTGGTTACTTTCATCCATGACTTGACAACTACAAAACAAAGAAAATGTAAACCTCGTATCTTCTATTGAGCTTGCTGATAATGGAGGCCTTGGTGCATCAAATTCAGGACAACATACTAACTCAAAAATTGCTACTATTCTATATCCTCTGTATATTCTAAGGTGCATTGCTTGAATATGGTTGTAATGACCGACGTGATTAAATTAATAGAGCAGGACACTTTCCCTGTTGCATTATTTCACATATAGCTTAGTCTGCTTATCCATGAGATAAATGAGTAAGATCTCTTTGTCCTTGATTAAAATGGTTCGTTTATGGCAAGCTTTCAGTGGTTGAGACTGCATAGGTACGCTATTATCTATCCTCTATCAAGCTTCAAATGTCCACTACCGCTTCTAATCATCTAAACCTAGGACTTGACTCGGGCTCTTCCAAGCCTACACCAACTCGTGACTCCACTAACTTTCTCTCCTAGTGGTATTGAGCAAATAAATTAGAGTGAAAGTTGAGAATTCTTCTTTTACGCAAAAAAGTTCACGACAAAATTGAGACTGAACCTCAAATGAGGTTTTTTTATTTTAAGAAATTAGGCGATATTCGGACCTACTTGATCAACAGTTCATGCTTCCACAAGTTTGCTGCATGGGATGTTGCTACTCAGGGCAAATGGGTCCAGCCAAGCTGGCTGGACAATCAAATCACTGTCAAGCTGGAGAAAATGTTCTCGATCAAAATTCAAAACTGGCCTCCATGTTATCTCTCTCTCTCTCTCTCTCTCTCTCTCTCTCTCTCTCTCTCTCTCTCTCTCTCTCTCTAGGAGTGCGGAAAAAGGGAGGCACGTAGTCTAGAGCTACAAATAAACATGTCAAATGGGTCATAAATCCATTCCTTAATCCATATATAATGATCTAAGTTGTTAGATGGATTAGTTATATTAGTAAATGTACTAATAAGTCATAAATGGTTTAAACATAATATGAGTGTTAAATAGGTGTTAAATGGGTCATAAATGGGTTTACAACTTACTTAGACCCAATCCACCTCTATAACTCTCTCTTCCTTCTCTTTCACCCTCACTCGATCTCAAGTTCACTCATTCCGCACTCTCACCTCAGTTTGAATTAAATATGGAAATGTTTTAGCAATATGAGTTGAGTTGGATATGATTAAGATCGGGTCTAGTATGGGTCATTAAATTTGCATTATATGAAAAATGGATCAAAACTGATTAAATGAGTCTATTTGAGTCAGGACTATTTTTTACCCAATCTATCCATTTGACAGGTCTAGCCACAAGCTGTCATGGGGTGCGCTAAAATAGGAATCAAAATTTTTGAAATGTCAAACCCGGAAGTCAGAGATATGAATATGGGCCTGGCAATAGAAAATGGAGAAAAATTATAGAGAAGACATGGACGCTGGAGGGGAGGAGAGAGAGGAACCCGTGACGCTCTTATCCACGTTGCTCCTTTGTTTTCATCTACCTGACATCTTTCTATTTTATATTTGTCTTTATAATTTCTTTGTTAATCTTTGTGGGCTTTCCCTTGACGCACCAACTCAACGATCACTACCATTTAACTCTTTGCTTTATAGTGGAAGGTCAAAATCTGCAAGTACAACGTTTGGAGAGTGTGCGAGGTTCAGAGATGTTTACGTTGAATTGAGAAGTCTCTCGTGTTTTTCCGTGGTCCATGATGTATCTGCAGAAAGCTAGGTTATCACTCTCATAAATGTCTTTCAAGCTTGTATCTGTGAAATGATAGATCTGTATCGATATGTTTATGTCACTTTCACGCGGTATAAATGTTTGTTGTTCGGTAACTATTAGAGAAAATATATTGGAAGGTGTCGTTGATTAAACGGCTTCCAGTCATCTCTAAAAGCAAGGTATTATTGTACTCAAGTATTATGTCGTTCTTACCAAAGCGATATTTAGTAATGTGAGCAACGAAGGAGTCAATTCTCAAAGGCACGTGTCTAAGTTTCAAACTAGAAGCACGCGTATATGTCGAGGGTAGTATCTACTTGGTATACCCATAATTGGGGAAGATATGTCAAAAAAATCATAAACCTATTGTATTTTTGCTAATTCAGTCCCACACTTTTCGATTTTGCCAATTTTTTTGTCAGATAATTTTTTGCCAATTGAATCCTAAACTTTTTCACTTTTTGCCAATTGAGTTCATCCGGCCAGTTTTGACCGACAATTGCTGAAATGTACAATGGCCTTCCTACATGGCACGGTCAATACTAACGTGAATAATTTTAAAATATGTTTGAATATTTTTTTTGAATTTTTGTATTTTCATTTTCCTTTTTTCTTTGTTATTTTTTTTTATGCCTCGGCAACCCTCGCTGACCATGGGCAAGGGCCTTCGCGGCCCCGCCGGCCATGGGTGAGGCGGCCCTTGCCCAAATCTGGCGATGGCCTTTGCGCTCTCGCCTGCGACAGGCGAGGCCACAATGGCCCTGGGCGAGGGCTTCACAGCCCCACCGGTTGCGGGTGAGGCGTCCTCCGTCGTATTGTACTTTCTCATCATCTTGCAAACCAACCCTCTGTCGCTGGTGGCCTTAAACTTGACCTCATAATCAATTGACTTGAGCTTGTCGCCCAACGTGTCGCCCTCAATTGACGTGTACCTCGCCCGCTGTCGCGATGGCCTTGTCTAAGGCCTTTGAGGCTGGCGAGGTTGCCGGTGACCCTCGCCGGTACATAAAAAAAGCACAAAAAAACCAAAGGAAAAAAGGAAAATAAAAATAAAAATTCAAAAATAAAAAAAAAAAAATCGAAAAAATACTAAAATATCATTAAAACTATCCACTTTAGCGCCGGTCGTGTCATGTAGAACTGCTGGCATCCACGTCAACGATTTCCTGCTAAAATTTGCCGGATGAATTCAATTGGCAAAACATGAAAAGGTTTAGGACTTGATTAGCAAAATTGAAAGATTTCAGACTAAATTGATAAAAGTGCAATAGGTTTAGGACTTTTTAGACAATTTACCCCCCGTTAATTGTGTTGTAGCTGTATTATGTTGTAATTGTGCCGCGAAGTGCTTTAATTGGTGTACTTGGCAGTACTTATTTTAGAATTGCAACACATCAAAACTGGATGAGGCAGTTGCAGTTGTGAAGATGCAGCATTCATCGAACGACTTTCTCAAAAGGTGAAACTCCCATTTTCACAGCTATAGTTCTCTATCTCCTCTAAAAGATTAATTGTGAAGTAGATGGGCACAATAAATTATAATGGGTTGGCTGAGTGATTAAGTGTCTGATTTGGATCTGAGAGATAATGTGTTCCAATCACATGGTCATCGACACAAATTAACCTTAGGGATATTGGAGCGCAGTTTATACTCCTCATCGATTAGAAGGCACAGGGGCTACCACCGCGATGCCAGAGGGCTTTTAGAGTTTGGGCTCGTATTTTATTAGTAATTTGAGTTTTGGCCAATGAATAGCTACGGTGCTGCCTATATATAATCTTTTTCTCTTGTAAAAAAGAGAGAGGTAGGAGGTGTTAATTATAGTGGAATCATTTGCTGGATGTAGCCATAGTTTAAGGGTGAATCAGAATAAAACCTTGTATCTCGATTTTTCTTTTCTCGTCTCTACTCTTTATTTCGTTATGTTTGTGCGCCTAATCGTAACATCCGGTATCAAAGTAAGGTTTGAGGTTAGGGTTTCTTGGTCAAGAAAGATCTGAAAAAATCGAATCTTGGGAAGATATTGACTGGTCAATCACGGATTGAAGTAGAGAAGTTCAGAGGAAAAGGTTTCGAGTTATGGAAATTGAGGATGGATATCTTGCTCGTGGACAGAGATTTGTGTCACTTGATCGAAGATGTTAAACCAAGGAAAGTCCCAAGGAGAGGATGAAGGAATCCACGTCCACTGAATTGGAGTGGACTGAGCAGCAATCAGAAGGAGCGAAGCCTAATATGGCTATATTTTGCTAATAAAGTCTTGGTGAACGTGAAGTCTGAGTAGACGGCAAAGAATCTCTGGACGAAGTTGGGAAGCCTTTATTAGAGCAAGTCGCTTGTAAACAGGCTGTTTTTGCATAACTGACTGTACAACCTTTGGATTTGTGAATGTGATTCCTTTTCCGCACACTTTATCAGAGTAAGTCCCGTCACGGGTTGGGGCGTCGACAACGACAACACAACAAAACGACAGTTCAAAGCTCAAGTCATTATATTAAATTGAACTAAACCGGTATTTTTTCTTTGGTTTGGTTCGATTCACTTCACGGGGACTACCGGCTTTCTATATAATTACTAATTAGCCCTTGCGCACGCGCATGGGGTACGCGATTGCTTTTGCCGTCTTTTTTTTTTTCATCAATCTATATTATCTTCTAAATCAATAATCTCTCCGTTATTACTATCGTTCCCTCAGATCTATCTAAAATTGACCCTAATTAAATGAAATAATTAAGGAACCATGTTAACTTTTGCAAGTTTACAATTACTATCCCATCATATTCATGCAACTGAGGTTAAGAAAATTTTACCAGTTTTCTTCCATGTTTCATTAAAAGTATGAAAATGCGAAATGCCTGTACTCAGCCGATTCTGTAGTTGTTAAACTTAGTTGCTTCTTTTATTATATTTATTTATTTATTTATTTCAATTTATGTTCATCTGTCCCCTAGACTTTTTTCTCATGATTAGAGGTGATTAATGAACGGTCCCAAGTTGGGCCCTTGAATCAAGCCAAAATCATAGCCTAGGCCCACCCATTAAAGATGCAAATGAAAATTCAGGGCTCGAAACTTGGACCGGGCGGCCTGAATGAGCCTGAAATGGCTCGTTCAGTGTATGGGCGGTTTTCATGTCTATGTTTTAGGCCGGGCCAGAATTTCGGGCTTCCCAATGGTCTAGTCCAGTCCGAAATATTTTGATATTTATTTCAAAGGATAAAAACATTTAATTCTTCAATTGAATTTATTAGTTGATTAAAATATAAAAATTAGAAAAAATGGTGTGAGTTTGAAAATATTGACCGAAACATGTCAAAAAAGTGATTTTTAGGCCGAAAATGGCCTTCAATATTTGGCCCTGCGGCAAGAGGCTCATAACGAGCTTTTCGTATTGTACTTATGGGCTCGTGACTATATTCGGATTAAAAGTTATGCTCCACCAAAGTTGGATTGTTGGAATTTCGTCTTTTTCTTTGGATGAATTTGACACTTCTAAAGAACTTTATGTTGATTATTTAATAGGTGTATATTAACTTTAGCCCCAACCGAATAATTTCGGTCCAAGTCATTTTCTATTTTTTGCCCAACTTAAAATTGTCTTTTTTTTTTCTTGAGCTTTCTCTCTAGGTTGTATTTGTTTTTTTTCTTTTTAAAGAGTATTCCTCACTTGTGATGTACTCCTCACAAGGAGCGTGGCTCGAGCCTAATCGGTTTAGGCGGGAACTTATAACTATAGGCCCTTGTCCAATCCCCGAAAATGCATATGGCCCAACAATAATTTAATTGTTGTACTCCTAGCTCAATAAATGGTAAAGAAGCTCTAGTTTCTCCCCAACAATAATTCCATACACAATGCTTTGTAGACTTGTCACAGTAGAAAAACCGAGAGGAAGTAAGTGAGCAAGAATAGATGTTCCATGATTGATCCCACCAGTAGCGGTTATTTATGAACCATTATGGATTTTTAATCCACAGATAAGATCTTAGCACTATTTACAATTATAGATATGCAATTATGCTTTTCAAGATTCTAGATTATCCTCGAGAAGTTACGAACCTCGAGACTCTAGGCATAATCATCTAGCAATTGTGCGCTCGTGACAATCCATTGTAGTCTTCAATTGATGTATTGACAAACCTTTGTTTTGTTCGCTAATGAAACTGCCTCAACACGAGGCCAAAATCTACATTTGTTCGCTCTCAATGACTTTGTCGATCTATCTCCTACAAATTATCGACAAATGAAGAATTTTTCTGATAATCTCTGCACTAATCTCATCATCTTGTTGTATCGACATCTTGCACTATCGATGAATCTTATAGCTTGCCAATTGTTGTGTTCATAGATGATTTCTGCTTTGATTAAACTTTGCTCTTATCGACTGAATTTGCTATTTGTCAATATTAATCAATAGTTAGTCATTTTTTAGTGTCAAACATGTAATAGCAAAATACAACAATTCCTGGGATTTCAACTTAATTTTCCCGCGCTGTCTTGCCGTTTGTCGTCCTCTGTCCACTAATTAGCTAGTGCTCAAGTTTGTCTCGTTTAATGAAGACCTTTGGAATAAGAAACAACAAAAGACTGTTCTATACCCGTGTGCATATGTCTTTTGCCGTTAGGATCCTTCTGTTTGGGGCAGAGAGTAGGGGCAAACATAATGAGGCTTGATTAGGCTTAATGGATGTCGAAGGGAACAAATTTGTACTACCATCATTTGACACAAATTCAAATCCAACAAAAGCAAATTATGTTTCGGATCGAACCGAGACCGAGGGAAACAAACATGGCTTGATATCATAGTTTGTTTTGGTCTTGAAAAAGTTGAACCAAATCGGACCATGAAATATGATTTAGATCGGTTCGCAAACATTCTAGTCGGGAAAGAAATGCCCCTCGAACCAAATCAAACCACAAATAAGGTTAGGTTAAAATTCCAGTTCATCATCCTCTGGACAGCAAAGAAGTGCTTCCAAGTTTGCATCTTCGAAATCAAATGGGGGACCGCTTAATTATAAATTTTCCAATGGTGCAAGGGCTTGCTTCACTTGGAAACAAAGGGTTGTGCCGAAACTAAAATCAAATTGTAATGATGTCCATGCTGTTACGCAAAAATACATTAAGATTTCCAAAATGCATATCCAATACCCAGGACTTTGCTTAATCTTCTAAAAGTGCAGATAAATAAAATATCTCTAAGTTTTCTATTTTGCCAGAAAAAGAAGAGACAGCTGAGCAATATCTCGAGTAAACACCTTTTCATATGCTGATAATCCAAAACACTAACATTAACCTCGTTCCTTAAGAGATTCATACTCACAACTAAACTAAATTTGAAAGAATTATAAATTAGGTACATGCTCAAAACCAAACAGTGTCATAGTTTATATACAACTTAAATGTCAAAAGAGAGTGAATAGGAATGAGCAAAGTGGTGCCCAGGGCAACATACCCCTGCCACTAAAAAAACCCCGATTGTCATAATAACTAAAGCATTTTAGGAAGCTCTTCCACAGAACAGCAAATTTTGGTTCACACCAAGTAGTTCTCAAAAAACATCGGCTTGAAGAATTTCTTGTCCATGTTGCGTGCACTGATCAGCCTTGATAATCATCTTCTCCAGCACAAGTGTATATCACCAAGAATAAACTTAATCAGGGCGTGCAGATATTTCGACCCAGAACTATGGGCTTCGGAACCGGCGATCTCAACTCTCTTGAGATTTTCCGCCAAATGTTGGAAGCTCCCCTTCCGTGAACACAAAAAATCTTCTTCGTCAAAGTTAAAACGTTCTTTAGATTCTTCGTCAAGCTCAAGCTGCACATAGATACCCATTTAAGAAACTTCGCATCAAATGCGGATCACTGGGAAAAAAATTTATTTGCTCACTACAATTCCAAACAAACAACTGTCATTTGTCCACCGCAGATGCTAGTTAGTTTTACTTCATATCGAGTCTTAATCAAACTAAGCTCTCAAACTCATCTACACATATAAAACATGTTCTCTTTCTAAGTGCTCATAGCTAAACTCTTAGTTCAAGATCCTAAAGCTACATGGCAGCAAAAGAACCTTCAGTACAACACTGCAGTTACTTTACGATATGAACTAAAACAGCTTAATATTGCCCTGCACAAATGTTGAGTAAACTGACAGATTCATGGGGAACTTTCAATTGCTGGAACAAATAAGAGCTCGAGATTGATCATCTTTAGGTGCTTCAGGAGTTTTAACTCATTGTTTAAACATTCATGCAAAAGGGAAGTCAGCACAAGAAGCAAACTGAAAATATCATAGCAATGGAACAAACCTTCGGACAGCAGTCACCAGTCAGGAGTATATCTAATTTTTCCAGGCACTGTGAACTTCGTAGCATGTATGCTATCCCGGGAAGGTCCCATTGACTAACACCTGCATGTAGTATCAGATTCTGACATTTTGACAATAGAGATGGCGCTTCTTCCATCTCCAAAACGGACAGAGCCTAAACACATTCAGCAAGCAACATAGAAAAGTTAATTAATATTTCTTTTCCTGTTTAACATGAATAAAGAATAACAAAATTATAACCCATCCAGATACGATATCCTTTGACCCCGTCTCCCAGCCGGGAAAAGACCGATAAGGATACTACAGGTAGAAACGAACAAGCGAATGTCTTTAAGAATAGAGACTAATTACACGTGCTTCTCATGTAAAACTTGTGAACTTTAAAGGATCTGAAAATTCAAGTACTAGGTCACATGAGACGGCAACCTCGTTATCGACCGAAGTCTCCAAGTGAATCCTTCCATTGCCATTGTAAAATATTCTGACGATACCCTGTTAGACGTATCATGGAACAACAGCCTAACGTGACGAGAGAGCATGACCCAGTTCAGTCAACCTAAAGATGAATAGGTCCATTACTCTTTGTCGTGTTTCCAGATTATATCGTATTTCCCCTACAAACTGAAAAAACGAATTGAAAAAGTAACCCTTTCAGATAACCTCTTCGTACGTTTTTCTTGTGAAAATCATGTGTCTGATAATGTTGCATCGAGCAGCATCCATAATAATTAGGCTGCGCATGGCAACTTGCCAAATAGTGTTTGGGAATAGAAATCCGTTTGTTTAATTTTTTGATTATGGGCACAAATTCTTGCAAATTTGTGCCCAGAATCAGTTTTGGAGCAGAATCAAGAATAAAAAAAAAAGTAGCTTCTTGATTCTGGGAACAAAAATGAGAATTAGTTTTTTTTTTCTTCTTTTTCTTGTTTTTTATAATAGAAAATAATGTCCGGCGCGAGGGCCACCCTCGCCGTATCTGGCGAGATTAAAATATTTTAATAAAAAAATATTATTAATAAAAAAATTTTACTGGCCATGGCCAGCGACCAGGCCATGGAGAAAAAAATAAAAAAAATATTATTAATAAAAAAAATTTTTACTAGCCATGGCCAGCGACCAGGCCATGGCGAAAAAAATAAAAAAATGTTATTAATAAAAAAAATTTTACCGGCCATGGCCAGCGACCAGGCCATGGCAAAAAAAATAAAAAAATAATTTCAATAAAAATATTTTTTATTACAATATTATTAATAAAAAAATATTTATAAAAAAATTATTTTACCGGCCATGGCCAGCGACCAGGCCATGGCGAAAAAAAAATAAAAAAATATTTTCAATAAAAATATTTTTTAGTAAAATATCTCAATAAAAATATTTTTTAGTAAAATATTTTTAAAAAAATTATTAATAAAAAAATTATTTATAAGAAAATTTTTTACCGACCATGGCAAAAAAAAATAAAAAAATTTATTTTAAATAAAAATATTATTAATTAAAAAATATTTTACCGGCCATTGCCAATAAGGAGGAGAAGAAAAAAAAAATATTAAAATATTTAAAATGTTATTAAAATATTATTAATAAAAAGAAATTTTATGCCGTTACCAAACGTATTTCTGTTCTTTTACTATTTCAGGAATAGAAATTTTGGGCCGTTACCAAACGCTTTCAAATGCTCAGAATCAGTTCCCGGGCGCAGAATAAAAAAGAATCATTTCTGACCAGAATCTATTCCCGGGCACAGAATGGTTGCTATGCGCAGCCTTAGCAACATCTAGTGGCATTCACTGTCCCCAATTGAGTGATCCCAGATCCATTCTTAGGAAAATTAAACAGAGGGAAGAAGCTCCGAGGTTCACTATATGTTCTTATCTTATAAGTCGAAACAAAAAGTTATGAATCTTCCTATCCGCCAGTAATTAATTATGCATGCGTTCCCAATAATTCCCCTTGATGAGAGACGAGGAGAATGCCATAGAGAGCGGAGGTCACTCGACCAGGGCAACAAACACCAGTAAACCGTGCTGATCACAGACACCATTCAACACAAGTTCGCCTTATAAATGGTGGAAAATGTTGAGCTTGTACCTGCAAACACCATCCGTTAATGGTGATTGTACGAACTCCGCGCAGCTTCTCAAAAAGTTCCTTCACAAATTCGCGGCGTATCCTCATGTCATCAGTCCGAATGTCGTCGTTGACGACATCAGTATGAAAGACAAAATCCAACTGGGCTTCCACCAAAGAAGATACATCGTCAAGTCTGAACTGGGAAATAGGCCACCAGTCCCCAGATACCCGCAATGACAGCAAATGCGGGGCCCAGATTTTCTTCACGTTAAAGTAATTAATGGCGACGAGTACCAACTCTTTCAAACTTGTTGCATCTATTATAATGTTCTTCAGCGAGCTGCACTCGCACAGCTTAAGGGACTCTAAAAGAGGACTTGCCATAAAAATTCCCTTGAGCACATCTTCACTCAGCACCACTCTTTCGAACGACAAGACCTTCAGACGAGGCCAGCTAATAGTCCCATCCAACGAGAAACGGCACGAACTGACTTCCAGGCTCACCAACGAACTGAAGCAATACAAGGACGCCGGCAGTCCACACAGGAAGCGCGTGGAAAGCCACAGGCGGATCTCCTCCACGTTGCGCTCCTTCACGAAGCTGAGACAGGAGTCGAGCTTGGAGCGGACGAACTCATAGTACGTTAAGTTGGTGACGTGGAACCTCTTCACGTTGGGCGAGGTGAACCGTGTCCGGATGCTGCGGACGAAGGAGGTGAAGTACAAGGTATCGTGAAACGGCTTTCCAATATTTCCATCGAAGGCGAGGTGGGTGGTGGTGGTGGTCCAAGTGGACCGCCAGCGCTTGGAGAGGACGCTGGTCTTGACGGCGTCATGGAATGGGAGAGACCGGAAGATGATGTGGATAATGTCGTCTGGCAAGGCGCTGATTCGATCCCCATCCCCAGGCCTCGTGCTTGGTTTTCGTATGGTGCGATTCGGCCCGTCGCCGGAGGATTTGCGGCCGATGGTGCCGCGGGCGGCGGTGGCCACCATGGGGATTTGAAATTCTAGGGTTTCCCCTGAGCGACTCCCTTAGGGTTTTTACTCGTACCAGGAAGGGAAATCTGCAGGCGCCATCGCCATCGCCTGGGTGTGTCGGGACTCAATGAGGAAGCGAATCGACGGGGCTGCACGAAACCCTAGCGGCGGCTGAATCGTCGTCGGTCTTGAATCTCCGAGAGAGAGAGAATTTGAGAAGTTGGAAAGGAAGCGCCAATTTCTTGAATTGACGACAGCTTGGGGTTTTATAAGAGAGTGGTGCAGGGCAATCGTTTGCTTAATCAAGAAAGATGGTAAGGCCTCCTCCGGTTGGCCCCACTTCTCACGAGCCCAGACCAAAGCTAGGCTGCGTTTGGGAATGAATTTCCCAAGTGCCTTTGAGCGTCCAAAGCTCCTTGAGCCAAATATTGAGTGATTGGTAAAATTTTTAGAACCCACCTAGAGAAAAAGCCAGCCTTTATAAGGCTGAAAGCACAAGGCAGGTAGGAAGGTGCCTTGGGCTTTTCAGCTTTCTCGGCACGCAGCTCTATAGGATAAGTAAACTTTTTTAGTTGTCTTTTTTGCCCTAAAATATTTAGGATTAATACCACGAAAAATCCTAAACTAGTACATTTGTGACTCATTTACCCTAAATTATTTTTTTGATCATAAAAAACTCCAAACTGGTACATCTGTGATAATTTTACCCTCAATTTACCACAAAAAATCCCAAACTGGTATATATATGACAATTTTACCCTAAATTAAAATTTTAATATTATTTTTTTATTTATTTTTAATTTTCATCTTCAAACTCTGGCCGATCGCCGGCCAGGGCCGCCCTCGCCCGCGTCGGTGATCAGTGGTTTGAATCAAGCCAATTAGGGTTTCTTCTCTGTTCTTTTCTCGTAGTCGATGAGCGCGTGGGTGTCGGTGATCGGTTGCAAATCTTTGCGGGAACCCGGTGGATGGGTTCTCCGCAAGGTTGGTGGACGAGACCAACGTGTTTGAGTGGAGCGTCTCCATAATTGGTCCTCCCGACACTCTATAGTGAGTTGGAATCGCTTTTGTTGGATTCGTCGAGCTCGAAGTTTTGTTCTTTTTGTGCTCTCGATGAACCCTTTTCTTGTTTCTTTGGTGGGTCGATTCCTTTTTGATGTGGTGGCGTGAATGGTTGGTTTTTTGTTCTGAAAAAGGTGCTTATTTTCGTGGTGTTGTGTTTCGAACTGGTTCGTAAAAAATCGGATCATCTGTTTCATTGAACATGTCTGGTCGCCTCTCCTCTTCGCTCACGCTCGCCTCTATCTGCTTCTTCGAAGAAAGAACTCTGGTCGCCTCTGTCTTCACTACGCAGTCGCTCGCTTCTCTCGTGGTCTCCTCTCTCTTGGTGGCCTCTCTCTTTGCTCAAAACCCAGTTGCTCGCCTCTCTCTTCGCTCAAAACGCAATTGTTGTTCGTCTCCCCACGAATCCAAATTCTTTTGCTTCGATTCCTTCTCATTGTGCTTTTTTTAGTTGTGATTCTTAAGCACACGGTGATTTTGTGAATGGTTGTTTCGATGTTGTGCTTGATTGAGATATTATTACTCGAGTAATGAATTTCCAACTGATTTGGCTAGCGGATATTGTGTGAAAGTTGGGAATTGTTATGTGGGAATGGGATGAGTCTTAATTTCTTTGATTAGCGAGGCTGGGGGTTGTCCAGGTCTTTGTGTTTTGATGATTGAATTGAGATGAGTGATTTGTTCATTTGTTTTGCTGCAGTTGGTCTCTGGCAAAATGTTAATAATTGCTTGTTTAGCGTAGAAATACTTTTTTTTTTTCTTTGTCGCAATAGAAATACTTTGAATTACCTTCAATTTGCTGGAAAAAGAGGATTTTAGAAGGGAGGAACTGAATCGTTTGGCAATGTCTCATGAATATCTTTGTTAAGTTCACTGAAATGATTATGATGATGATATGTTCTTTCGATCCCTTCGTGTCTTGAGATTTTGCGCATTAGGATATGGAAATTAGTTGACTGGCGTTCCAATCATATATTCCGGAACTGGCAATATGATACCTACTCCAGGAATGCCTTCACAAGGACAATCTGGCATGCCATCAATTAATGGTAACAACAATCTGGGAGCAAGTATGCCATTGTCACAGCAATCGTCAAGTGCTTTGCAAATTGCACAGTCCAAATATGTGAAAGTTTGGGAGGTATAAACTCAAGCGTATGTTCTTTCTAGGAAAATATATATACACAACAGGATTACAAACCTTTTGCATTTTGCGTTCTTCATTGATTGTTGCTCGATGATCTCAGATTCTTGATTAATTTTGTTTGGTTCACAACAAGTTTATGGATTTCATGTGGTCAACTTCCATCGCATTCTGCTGAGATTTCTCTTTATCATCATTTCACTTCTTTATCAGTATTTTTTTATCATCTTTGTCAGTACATTTAATTTGTGTGATGGCTACCCCTGATATGGAGTATGACATGTTAGCGAAATCACTAAGATCATTTATCTGCAATTTTATGTCATTCCTTCTTTGTAATTCTTAACTTTTGTCTTCTATCTGCTTACAACACGATAAGGCATTGGGTCTTTGTTTTACATTTACACTGGTCCTCTTTCTTGGCTATTCTATTTTTGTTCCCAGTTCCACTTTAGTGTTCTGCTGTTCATTGCGGTTGGAGCTTATGGTTCACTGTTCCTCTCCATATATGATCCAAAAGCCTTTTCCCTAAAACTAGTCCTCTAGAAACGAAACTGACTGTGATTCGGTTAGGATCCTAACCTTTCCTTTTGTCTGCCATGATTCTGAACTGCAAATCAACAATGGCTCTACTTTGGTAGTTTCAAATGATCGTCTTTTTTCACATAGTGTGTACTTTAACATAGAGCGGGAAGAATCTTTCAAAGTCTGGCTCTGCATTAGTTGTCTAAATATATAGGTATGATGATTTGCTCCTCTATCTGAGGGAATCATCTGTTAATGGTTTCTTTTAAGATTGAGTGAATAGAAGCTCTGTGGGGACTCTCTTCATAAGTGCATAGATATCACTCTCTCCAGAGGATGAGCTTTGAGCATAATACTTGCTGCTGACTAGCTCTAAAAAGGTGGCCGACTCTAGCCAAGCAAATCATCTGGCCTCTTTAGCCTAGATTGGTGTTCTCTCAGAGGTTCTTACCCAAACTCTTTTCCAAATCTTGTCTCCCAAAAATGGTTGGGTTGCTGGCATTGGGTGCATGAAAAGGTCTAATCAAGTGGAGTAAAATTTACAGAACTTTCCGAGCATTCTCTCTTATAACTGTGGCATGTAATCAAAAGAAAACTCAATAGCGTGATTGATAATGTGCCAAAAATATGAACTTTGCAATGAAACCAATACTCTGTCGCAAGTGCGTACAAATAGAGAATGTCATCATCAGTTTTTATTATTGTTATTATTATTATTTACCTGGTTGTCCATAATAATTTCTCTAGCCCTGCAATATGCTGACTTAACTAAAGTCAAAGATCACTGACTGAGATTTATCTTCATTGAAATTATGTGTTTTTCCTGCCCGTTACTTGTTACTAAGTTTATTTATTTATTTATTTTTTGCAATCCTTAATGCTGTACTTGTTTTGTGGCAGGGTTATAGGAGTGCATCAGCTTCTGAGACGTAAGTCTCAAACTATTTTGCCTTTAGAGTGGAAATATAGAAAGAATTCGTTTTAATATGGCATTTCGTTTTTTAACAACTAAATAATACTGCTCCATTTGGTGATTTCAACATTTCTGTTCCTTTTTCCACAAACATATTTGCTATAATTATGGTCCATTGAGTCTATGAGTCTACTTATGACAGTAACAGAGAATGCATAGATGATTTATTTTTATTGTATTAATTTTAAGCACTGTCTCCCTGCAAAACACATATGTCTAATTTTAACTTTCTTAGTTGGTCAAAATCAATTACATAAAGGGTCTACTGAGAATTAGACAGGGATTGCGTTCTTCTGAGGTCATTAAGATAAACCCCTTGAAAGAAATAAACTTTTGCTCTTTCTTTGTTCCAAAGAGTAGGCGTATTTTTTCCGTTATTTGGAGGGGAGAAGTATCTTAAATTGTGCATAGAACTTATCTAAAGGTTGATTTTGTGGTAGCTAAAGATTGAAGAAAATGTGTTGAAAACTGGAATTCCCTGAAGCTCCCTTGTCTGCCTTAAGCTGATGTTATGAACTCCATTGAGATGGAGGGTTGAATACTTAAAAGGAATCTTTCACCGAATTAACTTAATGATAAATCAAGTTAAGATCACAGAAGGAAGGTTAGAAAAGAAGATAGATTACTGGAGGGTAGAAAAGTAGATTAAATTATGTACCTCCAGAAGCCTTACTCCTGCCATTCTGTGCCCTGTGCATTGCTACTAAATGACCACTTCAAATCCAACACTGATAAAAAAAAAAAAAACCAACACTGGTAAGAATGGTTACGGCCTCTGAAAATGCTCATTAGTTAAGAGTAGCATCAGCCAGGGAGAGATAGAAGGACAATTCCATGTTCCTTGTGCTATATAATTTTTGTAGATTATGTATATTTCTTCTGCCCTCTGGAGTTCTCCACTGAAAAAATGTGGATATGCTATTATGGCTTTTTTTTTCCTTTTTATATGTTGACATGCATATTAGGAGCAGTGGTGGAAGATGACATGTGTATTAGGGGCAGTGCAGTTATGGCTACAAATTGTGGATGCACTAGCAATAGGGGCTTGTGGTTTCGGGGAAGATCACTAAGGCTATGTTTGTGGAAGTGGGGAAAGTGCGGAGGATAAAATTTGAGTGGAAAGTTTTGAAAATTTAAAATTTTTGTGAGTTGGAAAATGAGGGACAATTTATAGTTATAGGCGTTTTTCATCACATTCTCCTTTCCCTTTGGTCTCCCAAACATAGCATAATTTTCGTGGTAACCTTTTTTTGCATTGTTGTTATCTATCTGATGCCCTCCATTAAGTTTTCCAGCCTCATTATCTTCTCGTTTAATCATTCATGTCTGAATTACTGATCGGAGCGATGCCAAAAGATTTGCTGTGCCATTTGTTTCTCCAGATGGCTGTTTATCTGACAGTACTTATAAAATTCTGTTATATAGTGTCAAATCAGTTATTGAAATGCCGATCGTGATCTTATTGTCACTTTCCGAGAGCTTGTATCCATTTTCTCGTTTCTGGAAAAAGCAAGAATTGTGAAATTGCTTTTGTATTTCATCTGCCTTTCCAGTTTTTAGTCATTTAGATAAGATCTGGATACGTATTCATTCTTGTCAGCTGCATCTTGAATCTCACTAATTTTGTCTCAAGATTAGTCTTTCGCTGCATGAGCATTCTTTTGCTTCTTTCAGGCTTGCAGCAAACTGGCCTCCAACCATGCAGATAGTTCGTCTAATATCTCAGGACCACATGAATAATAAGTAATTCCACTTATGGAAATCCAACCTTGTCCTCTGGAATTTTCATTGCCATTGTTTACACTGGATCGTGCAGGTTACTGCTGCACTTTGCTGAATTAGAACTTTGTGCAGGCAATACGTTGGGAAGGCGGATTTCCTGGTTTTTCGGGCAATGAATCAACATGTTTTTCTTGGGCAGCTCCAAGAGAAAAAACTTGTAAGTCGACCGATTCCCTATGTCCTTTCTATTTTTAATCTATCCACTATGTCAGTGTTAGAGTGCAAGTGTTATTTTTTCTACCGCGTCACACATTGGTCTTGGATAGAAAGCACAGCCAGAAGTATATTTATATAGGTTGTAAGTCCTGTATGATGATCTTCTGCTGCAACTTTAATGTGCTTATATCCATGGAGCATTGCTATGCTAGGGAGCGATGCATAAGGTAGTTTTGCTTGTCCTGCTCCATATTTGGAGTATATGGTGATAATTGGAGTATGTAATGCTCCGATTTGTTACATGTTTACTGCTATGCTCAACCCCAACCCCAACCCCATTCCCGCTTCACCTGGTGCTAACATAGAAAATGATAAAGGAGATCAAGCTAGATAAGGAGAGTTAAAAAGCGGAAAACTGCAAAGGATTTTGGGCACAAATTAGCTGCATACATGGCTGCTGCCCATTTTCTCATTAGTGGAATGAACTACCCTAAACCTGCATACATGTGATTTAAATTACGAAGACTAAGAAACCGTACTCTCTTCCTTCTTGCTCCCCTACCTCTCCCTTTCACCCGTGCAGGAGCAGAGCCGCCACAGTGTCTCTTTTTCTCTGCAGGCAGCTTGACACAGCCACTATGGAAAGCGAAACAACCACCACGATGATCGGTCTCAGCCGTGCCCCCGTCCCCCCAGGCTTCTCTCTCTGTCTCTCTTGGTCGCCATGCCCACAGTTGCCTCTTTGAGTCCTATAATCAATTGATTTGAGGTCCATAACCTCAGATAGAGGCCGACCTGAGGTCGTGGACCTCCAAAGACCATAGAGATGTGCGACGTTGATGGTGTGTGAGTGAGTTGTGGTGATTTGAGGCCACAATGATGGCTGCATGCTGGGGCCATCGTGTTGGCAATGAATCTGTGCCGGTCATGTTTGTTAGTGACACGACTGTTAGATAGAGAGAGGTCGTCCTGGAAGGCAGCTAGTGGGAGTGGCCGTGAGCAACATTGGCCACGAGCAGGGGTGGCTGGGACCGAGGTGTTGGTGAGGAGGTGCCAAGCCTTGCTCAGATTAAGCAATTAACTGTGAGAGGAGAGATGGGATGAGAGTTGACTAGGTCCAGGATATTTTCGTGTGGAATTGTATGCCCAAATACACAATGGGACGAACCAATATGGGAGTGACAGTTAGCGGTCAGCAGCCCGGACTGCGGATCATTTGAGCCCGAAACAAAATAGTAATCTAGGAGACTTCATTTTATTCTTTTGATGTAATAGTTTTGAGAGATCTTAGTTGCAAAGTGGATAGATACAAATATTAAAGAGGTATAATTACATGAACATGCACAGTGTCAGAGCCCTCACTGTTTGCAAATACGTATGGTCTTATGGTGCTCTTCTGTGTAATGAGGTTATTTTGGGCCGTTACTTTAGATATGTAAATCTAAAGCAACATGCTAAAGAGGCAGTTCTTCTAAGAAACAAGTAAAAATGGGTCAGGCTTCCCAGTTCCAACACACATGCGCGCATGTGCGAAGGAATTGCTTGACTGCTGCTTGATTGTGTAATGCAACATTACTAACAGGCTCTCCAATGTTAACCTGATCTGATCTTCTGACTTTGAGCTTGTGGCTCTCTCTCTCTGTAGTATGCAGTCATTCAATTACCGTCTCAGACGCTGCTGCTCTCTGTGTCAGACAAGCCATGCCACTTGATTGGAATGCTTTTCGCTGGGGTGAGTCATGTCTGAACTTTGAATCCATCTTCTGTCGACAGGCTCAAAATCAATGGGACCAGACACAACTTTTTTGTTCTACACTAGGTTTATTGCCCGCGCAATGCAAGGACAATTAAGGAATGACTTTTAAATGAAATTCATCTGTGTAAAATTTATAGGGAGAAAAAAGGTAATAGTTCCATATATAGTTTACATTTCCTTTGCCATCCTATATTTTCATATTTCTGTACTTGTTCTACTATATGGTTAATAAAAGACAATTATAGGTAACACTCTTTTTCTAATGCCAAATGTTCATTCTCAAGAATTATGTCAAAATACTATAACAAGAAAACATTACAATAAGTAAGAATATGCTTATCATTAGACTTTTCCTTATCGATGAGAGTATTATTTGCAACACGAGATAATGAAAGTTACATATCTGTCACAAAACAACAATTTACTTCCAGTTATTGTAGAATGCATTTGACTTTACTTTGTAAAGAGCAAAAGCAAAGAGTCAAAGAAACAAGTTGGCTTAGAATAGTGCCATCAGCAGAGTCATGTTTGTAATGTGTGTGTGTGTGCACGCACGGGCGCCCGTGCGTGCATGTAGATGTATACTTATAAAATCATATTATTGACTTCTACAACAGAGTAGGATAAAACTGTTGTATAAACATAGAGTTAATTTCTGTAGACAAATTTGTCAAACTAATATATATCGGACATGTCATTACCATATAAATACACAGTCTCTGCCCTACCCATATATTTGAAAGAAGAGGAAGAAAACAAAGAAAATAAATCAATGTGCTGAAGTGCTTAAAAGATTAACTTGTAAATATTCTTCAAAGGAAAGCCTTATGACAACTTACCGCAAAATACAGGGGTCAGATGTGGGACAAATTCACAGATTTTATTTATTTGTTGAATCATACAGTGGCTGGAGAAGGGGGAGGATTGGACCTACAAAGATGTATAAAAATCATAAGAAAACAGAAAGAGGTTGTACGTCTAGGCATTAAGACTTGAAAAAATCTTCAAGAATTGGTTAGGAAGAGATAGAGATCTATTATCCCAACATTTAAGATAGGTATAATCATTTCTTGTGCAATGAAAATATACCACAACTAAAAGCAACATACATACTTCTTAGAACTAAATGATTTCTTCTTCAAACACTCCAATAAACAGGTCCTGCATAATCTATATCAGTGAGATTGTGCCAGCACCAAAAGTCTTTGATAGCTTAGCCTATATGAAGGCTCTTATAATTAACTAATGAAAATCTATGCTATACTAATATATCAAAGAAACTGGGATACCTACTTTTAAGCAATTGTTCTCTTTTTGTTTCTTACAAAAAGATCCGTAACTATATATTTAGTATGATTTATTAGATTTGTGGCCAAATATACAAAAAAAAAAACTACCTACCCATTTTTAAAGAATGTTTAAAAATTCGAGGAGGGGATTCTTCTTTTAAGCAACTACTACTCCTTTTTCCCCCCTAAAATATTCCGAAGTGTCGAATCATAGATTCCGAATGTGTTCAGGATATGGTTGTGTTCAAGCCACAAATACCGAGCCAACAACAACAACAGATGCAGCAACAACAGCAACAGATGCAGCAACAACAGCAACAGATGCAGCAGCAGTTGCAGGCTCCACCGCATCCACAGATGCAGCAGCAACAGCTTCCCCAGATGCAGCAGCAGCAGCAGATGCCTCAACAGCTGCAGCCCCAGCACCAACAGATGCAGATGCTGGCCCAACAACAGCAGCAGATGCGGCAGCTCCAGGTGCAGATGCAGCAGCTCCAGCTGCAGATGCCACAACTGCAGCAGCAGCAGCAGCAGCCACAGCAGCACCTCCAACAGCTGCAGACGCAACACCCACGGCAGCAGCACCTTCAGCAGCTGCAACAACATGCACCGCAGCAGTTGATGGGGACCGGAATGGGGCAAGGCTATGTCCAAGGTCCGGGGCATTCACAGTTGATGCCACAGGGACCCGTTTCACCGCAAGGTCTGCCCAACATTTCCGGCGGGGGATTCATGAGCTAATCTGACATTCTGAAGTTCCCCACTTAAACCACATTATGTTCTTCAATACACCTCCTGCTTGAGATGAGTCCTACATTTTTCATTTTCGCTGGATATTAGAATTGGGGACTCGCCTTGGAATTTCTACACATGCCACCTGTTATGATCGGCTGGATAGATACGACCTTGTATGGTGATAGCATTATGCAGTATCTTGTACAGATTTAGTTACCAAAATGATCATTCTCAATGTTCTTCCGTTCCTCTATTTATGTTTCCAAACGAACTTATTTAGGTTCTCTATGAGCTCATCTGTTTTGACTACCTTTGGTCGGCTTTGAGATCCTTTTTGCATGCGCAAGAGTTTCTTTTTAACTGCGACTTTCCAAGGTCTACAAATAGTGCTCTCAATGCAATTACCACCATGTGAAGATACGTGGCAAATAGTGCTCGCTATTTGACTACCCCTATGCGCGGCTTTTTTCTCTGCCAGGATCGGTAAGTACCTAAATGTTGTGACGAAGTGTGAGTCGGGAAATTATGGCCTAGGAGGAAAGGTTATCGCATGAGTTTACTGCTATCATAATGCATTTTGCGCTGTACATTGGAAGACACCTATCACGAGGGGCACTGGTTGGTCCACTTTACTTCTATCCGACCATTTCATCGCGGCCGCCTCCATCACCGCCTCATCCTATTCCTGCCGGTTTTCCCAAGCCGAACCTATTTACCTCGAAGACGAACCTAGTTCCTAGTTTTTTTTTTTTTTGTAACCGAGGTATCCGGATCAGCTTGCGCGCACCTCGACTATTCCTCGGAGGAGACTAGCAACCCACCGCCATGGCCCCCCACTTAAATCACAAGCGTTCAGCTGGGGAATCGAACCTCGGATCAGTGCGCCTAACCACACAATCCCAAGTACGCCCTAACCAACTGAGCAACCCATGGGTGGGTACCTAGTTCCTAGTTTGGTTGGGTGAATTTCCTAAAAAAAATCCTCAACTTTAGGTCAAATCTCAAATATTTCCCGAATTTTTTTTTGTCTCAGAAAAAACCCCAAACTTGGTCAAATCTCAAATATGCCCTGAACTTTTTTTTGTCTCGGAAAAAACCCCAAACTTTAGGTCCAATCCCAAATCTGCCCCGAACTTTTTTGTCTAAGAAAAAACACCAAACTTTAAGTCAAGTCCCAAATCTGCCCCTAATTTTTTTTGTGTAAAAAAAATCACCAAAATTCAATATATTTTCAAAAATATATCCCCGTGATCCAGTCCCAATTTGACGTGGCACTTCCACGTCGATAACAAATCCACGTTAGCAAAGTAATTAGGGTGATAAGTATAGACCGAAATTGCATTTTCACTTCGATAACAAATCCAACCCAATAAAAATTGTTGAAATTCTCCAAAATAAAATCGTTCTAGAATATGAAAATTAGGGACGATAACAAATCCACCCCAAATTTTTTTTAATTTAAAAAAAACTCTATTTTTAGGTTAAGTCCAAATTTGCCCTGAACTTTTCTTTGTCTAAAAAAAAGCCTTATTATTTTGTTGATGTGGATTTGTTATCAACGTGGAAGTGCCACGTTAAGTTGGGATTGGATCACGGGAATATATTTTTGAAAATAAATTGAATTTTGATGATTTTTTTTTACACTAAACAAATTTTGAGACAGATTTGGGACTAGATTTAAAGTTTGGGATTTTTTCTAAGACAAAAAAAAGTTCGGGATAGATTTGGGACTTGACCTAAAGTTTGAGATTTTTTCTGAGATAAAAAAAAGTTCGGGGCAAATTTGAGACTTGGCCTAAAGTCAGGATTTTTTTAGGGAATTAGGCCCTAGATTAGTTATCCTATGGCATATGTTGCCTTTTGATATAGTCGAGATTTCCTCTTAGAAAGTTCTTGGAAATAATGTTTTGCATTTTGGTTGTCATGTTGTTCTGAATTTCCAAGTGGAATGAAAATTATGTAAGTCCCCTTACATGCCTATCCTAAATACGAAATTCGAATTTATGAGTCGGATCATCCTTTAAATGACTATAGATAGCTTCATTTGGAAATTGCTCGAATTACTCTTAGAGGGAAAATTATCTAAAAAGTCTTAAACTTATTGCACTTTTGCCAATTCAGTCTTAAACTTTTCAATTTTGCCAATTGAGTCATAAACCTTTTTATTTCTTGCTAATTGAGTCCTAAACCTTTTCATTTCTTGCCAATTGAGTCCATCTGGCCAATTTTGATCGGAAATCGTTGATGTGGATTCTAGACGGCCAGGTGGCGCTGACATGGACATTTTAAAATAATATTTTAATAATTAATGATTTTTTTTTCCTTTTCTCTCTTTTTTTTTTTCTGATTTTGAAATTGGGGTCGGCGAGGGTGGCCGGCCGACCCTTGCCAGCCATGGGCCAAGGTCGGCCAACCTTGCCAACTCTGGGCGAGGGCGTCGCGGCCCTTGCCCAAATTCGGCGAAACCCAGAAAAAAAAAGAGAGAAATGGAAAAAAGAGAAAAAAAACAAAAAAATCATAAATTATTAAATTATTATTTTAAAATATCTACGTCAGCGCCATGTGGCCGTCCAGTGTCCACGTCTGCGATTTCAGGCTAAAATTGATTTTATGGACTCAATTGGTAAGAAATGAAAAAGTTAATGACTCAATTGGCAAAATTAAAAGATTTAGAACTGAATTGGTAAAAGTGCAATAGGTTTAGGACTTTTTGGACAATTATCCCTCCTCTTAGATCACTATACATTTTCTAAGTTTCTCTATCATTGACACCGCCAATTTCAATCTCCTTCCATTATTGGGCTTTTACCAAAAAATGAAAAGGGTAATCGTCAATCATCCAACATGAAACATAAAAATCAATTCTTTACACTGACAATCAATCTCATAAAAATTTAAAAGTAAAAAAACAATATTTTGAATATGAGAAGGGGAGTTTTGTATCTGCAAGAAAGGTTTGGCAGAACAACAACAGCCTATTCCTCATATTCATTTACAGATTTTTACACGATGCTAGCAGAGCCGTCATCGCCCCAACCAAACACCGATTCTATCGAACACCCAACAACATCCGATCCGGCAAACTTTGGTCGAACCAGAGACAAAATGCTGAAAAGGCAAAGACGCAAACACAATGGCGTTCGCACAAGACCCTTCCATTAGCAAAGATAAAGCTCTACTGATCTGACGAAACAATGGCTTCCCTCGAGAGAACATCACATGGGCTGCTTCCCCTCCTACTGAAATTTCTCAATGGGTCGCCGAGGCCAGGCCTTTTCGCTGCAACCCATGGGCTAACCGGTGACCCTTGCCGGCCCGGGCGAGTCGCCAGCGAGGGCGTGCAGCCCCTGATATGGGGCGAGGGTCGCGCCCTCCCCGGATCGAGGGCCGCACGCCCTCGCCGGCGACTCGCCCCGGCCGACGAGGGTCGCCGGCCTTCGGGAAGGCCCGGGCGAGGGCCGGTGACCCTTGCCGGCCGGGCGAGTCGCCGCGAGGGCGTGAGCCCCGATCCGGGGGAGGGAGCGACCCTCGCCCCGATCGGGGCTGCACGCCCTCGCTAGTGATCTCGCCCGGGCCGGCGAGGGTCGCCGGCCTTCGGGAAGGCCCAAGTGAGGGCCGCCGCTCCTTCCCAGCGGCTGTGGCGGCGGCCACCGGCGAAGGCTTGGCCACCACCACAGCTGCAGGTTCTCTTTTTTTTTTTCTTGACGTTAATTGGACGGATTTATAACGGGAGGACAGATTTGGGACTCGGATAAAAGTTTGAGGTTTTTTTTTAGACAAAAAAAAGTTCAAGATATAATTGGGACAAAGTGTAAAATTCGAGGTTTTTTTGGGTATTCGGCCCAACTTTGACCTTATTCTTGAATATTTAATTTGTTCAATGCGATTTCTGAACTTTATCCCAATGTCGTCACCGGCCTTTTAATTTGTTCAATGAAATCCCTAGAGTTTTGGTACATATTTTATGAAAATGTTAAATATTGCCATTGAATTTGAATTAATAAAATAGTTTAGGAATTACATTGAACATGTATCAAAAGATCATGGACCACATTGAATAAATTAAAGGTTCTGGGACGACATTGTACATTGGAATAAATTTTAGGGATCAAATTAAACAAATTAAAAATTCAACGATAATATCGCACGTTAGGTCAAAAATCAAGGACCATTTATGTCATTTTCCTTTTTTTTCTCCCAAAACTAGTGATACCTAAACCTAATCTGTACATTTTAAAATCTTATTTCTTATATTGACAATAAATATGATAAAAACTCATTTCAAAATTGCTAGGCACTTCCCTTTCTATTAGAAATATAGGCTATTGTTACCACTAAGAAAAATTGCTCATATTGTTTTAATTAATCAAGCTTCGTTTGTTTAGTGATAAATAAATGATTCAAAAAATATTTTAAATATTTTAAATTAATTAAGCCTTGCCCTCGCCGTCGCTAGGCGAGGTTCAACCTCACTTGCGATGGAGAGGGTGAGCCTCACTAGTGGCCGGTGACCTCGTCGGCCCTAGCCTCTGGTTGGTTCGGCGACCGGCCAGGGAAAGAAGGAAAGAAAAAAAAGGAAAAAAATATTTAAAAATTGCCACGTCAGCGTCTGTCGGCGTCCACGTCAGAGCCTGCCAAAAAGGAAATAAAAAAAAATATTTATTGGCTCAATTACAATAAATTCAGGATTGTTTCGGCTTTTTTCTCCGTGAAATTGACCCAAACTAGGCTCTAAACTTCTGATCCCCGCGACTTGGGCCCAGAGATGGCCCAAGCAAACGCCAAAATGCACGGGCTCGGCGATCGCAAATTTGACACTGTGAAAAACAAGTGACAAGCCTTGAAGGGTAAAAAATTGAGTACTGACTTGGGTGGCGATGTGGGTAAAAAAAAATCAGTGGGTCGTGTCTGAAATAGAAAAAAAGATAACCCCTCATGAACTCCGAAATTGGTTGTCCTATTCAAGTAGCGAAGTTAAAAATTTCCAGTACATTTTATTATCGTATCCCTATCGTTGAGGATGACAAGTAACGAAGCCGACAAGTCTCGATCCGAGCCCGAGCCTCAAACCTCTGGTCGGCCTCAGGTCGGATAGTGAACCCATCCTTCCCTATTCCGAAATCACCCGATAGCTAATTCAGATAAAAAAAAAAAAAGGTCTAGAAAATTTAAAGCAATAAAATGCGTTGCAACATAATAGGAAAAGAAAAGACAGAGAAAAGACCAAGAAAAGACCGGGAGCGAAGCGAACCCCCATGCTCAACCGAAGAATAAAACAAGAAGAAGTACAGATTTAGATAATCACGTGCGGCTATTGGCAAGCAATCGCTGTGATACCTTCGCCCACCTGAAAGTCCATTTATTAGTTGGAGAAAACATTAGGTATGCCCTGCCTTGCCCCACCAATGCACTGTCCTTTATATGCACGAGAGCTTGTTCAGCAGATCTTCTTCTTCACGGGAGCTTTACCATAATAAAGGACACATGGAGAGAGAGAGCCCAGAAGAAGATGGGATGCCAACAAGCTCTCTGCTCGTGGGCGACTCCGGCAGCTCCAAGTCTTCGGGCGATCCCCCGGTCACGCCTCTCGTCGTTTTCAGCACTCTCGTTGCCGTTTGCGGGTCTTTCGCCACCGGGTGCGCCGTGAGTATTATTGCATCAACTTTTCGTGGATTGCTTGCGTGTAGTTTGAGCACTAAGAACCCGGCTCTGTTTTCTGTTGAGCAGTCTTGCTTTCCTTTGTTCTTTCTTTTCTTTCTTGCGTTTCCGCCACGGTTTCTTTCAAATTCGAGTGAATGTTTCGTCAGAGAAAGAAAGAGCGAGAAACAAATTGCGCGGTCAATGTTTGTCTTTTTGCAACTTTCATTTTCTTTCAAAATGGTGGTCTTGTGTTTGGCATTCGTGTGATGCTGCAACAATATCTTGTCTGCAGAAGACTTGAGGCGTGATATCACTTTCTTTAAGGATTTATTTGCTCCACAATGTTGCTAATGGTCACCGGCAAAAATCCTCCAGGATACAACAAAGTCTCAAAATGAGAATACTAGATAACAATTCTAGTATTTCTCCAGGGTCTCTCTAGGAAACAATTGAAAATGATGGCTGTGGTTTTTCGAAAGAAGACTTGAAAAAATTGATTGATCTTTCCTTCTTGCGAAAAACTGACATATATAGAAATCGGTCTTCATAGGCAACTCTTCACGAAAGGTTGCAAAGCTAACAAAGATATTCCTTCGGAAGAAGTTGCAAACTGAACAAATGCAACCCTTCGGAAAAGGTTGAAAACTGAATAAGTATAATCTCCAAAAGTTGTCTTGAAAAGACACGTGTAAAATTCGGAATAAAATAAAATATATATAAATAAAATTCCGAATTTTCATAATTTCGAAAATTATTTAATAAACAAAAAACAACCTTTCAACTAATAAAGATTAAGGAGATAACCTTACGAAATAAAATAAAAAAAATAAAGGGATTAGAGCTAATTAAACCGCGGCCGCGCAAGCGTGCCAAGTGTTAAGTACGCCTAATAATCGCGCAATTATTCGCGCACCCGCACGCAGGTATTGTGTGGACTAAGTACACACTCCATTGTCTTCACTCTAAGGAGTAAGAAGACACTCACAGTTATAAAATGGCCCACTTACCCAAAACTTTCCTATGTGGGACAAAGGAAAAAAACATTGTTTTGTTTGTTTTACAAACAAACATCCAACAGCTGCAACAATATCTTGTCTGCAATTCTCGTTGAATGTCTGATTGGTTTTTGTCGTTTTTTTTGGGGGGGGGGGGGCGGTGGTTAGCGGGGGCGTGTGAGGAGCGAAAGTGAATAATGTTGCAGAAGCACCTGCGCCACACGTTGTGGATCACGCGGTTTAATAAACCCAAGATATTATGCTGACCTTGATTTTGAGAATGTCATAATTTGGACAACTTTAAAAGACTCGAGTTGCTTCTCTATGATTAGAAATGTTAAACCGGTCGGTCGGGCTGGATTTGGATTGGATCATAAATAATCCGACTCAAATTGATCAATTCAACCCGTTTATAGCCCATTTATCGCAATGCAAATTTCTCGATCCAAACCTGACCTGACCAATACCCAACCCATTTAACTAAATCTAGGAAAGCTTATTTATTATGATTTTTTTAAAATTGTATTATTAGAACACGTTCATGCAATACAAATCTAGTGGATAATTTATATATTCTTTTAAAAAAATTGAGGGTACGTTGCTTCGCAAAAATGTGACATTTTTGGAAAATATTTTCTAAAATATGTTATAGGAAGTCATTTTATTTTTCGATATTTAGCTGAAATCTAAAAATGAACTGGAAATATTTTTCGCCATTTGGTATGAAAAATCTAATTTGATTTTCTTCTGTGCACTCATTTGAATAATTTTTATTTTTATTTTTCAAAATCATATTTTTAATTTATTTTATTTTCTTTTCTTTTTATTTTTTCTTCTTCCTCCGCCGGTAGCCGGCCACCGGCGGAGGAAGAAGAAAAATAAAAATAAAAAGAACAAAGGAAAATAAAAAATAAAAAATAAAAAAAGAAAAGAAAAGAATTAAATAAAAAATTATTTAAAAAATCAGAAAATAAAAAAAATAAAAATGACATGTTTATGATTCACTTAAGCTTGTTAGGTAACCCATTTAAGACCTATTTAATACACATTTAAGACCCATTAAATTAATAGCAACCCATTTATGGCCCATTTAAGCTTATTTTTAAAACTAAAGCCAATCCTCTCTATCTAGGATCAATTCAGCTTTTTATGGATACTCAATTTGGCAAATAAACATGAAATTATCACATTTCACTACTTGGATTGCATTTTTTAGAAAAGATACTTCTAAAAAACCAATTTTCAGGTTGTTTATTTATTCTTTTATCTGTTGTCTTGCCTCTGGAATGTGATCTCCTAGGCCACTACTTTGATTGCGCTATAGTTTCTCACGAGGTTACTCTCCACCAAGTAGAAGTCACCATAACCAGTGGCATATTTCTCTAGTGCAGTCTGGTTATTCATCACCCGCTGAGTCTGGAATAATGGAGGATTTGGGGCTCTCTACGGCAGCGGTGAGTCCTATCATGCATACATGCTGCATGTCCTCGGTGCATTGCTAAAAAGTATGATGAATTTCAGCCAGTTTCAGCCAATTCATTGTTCAGTGAGATTTTGTGCAGCACCTCCGTTATTATCATGCAAGTTTCATTCGAACTTTCCCCTAAAAGCATGGTCGATGCCCAAACTCAGGACCTCAACGGCTAGCTAACAATGACTTCTTTATCTGTGACATCATTATAATAAGGGAATTTGTGAGTCATGATTCAGGTTCTCCAATATTGACATTCCCGATTTTTCATGTCACAGTATTCGCTTTTTGGTTCAACATTAACAATAGGAGGGTTAATAGGAGCTTTGGTTAATGGGTGGATGACAGATATGATGGGTCGCAGACGGGTAAGTCATTCTCTAGCATTTCCAGCCGTTCTTGAATTTGAAAATCATATATCTTCAGTGAAGAACCTGGAAAAATCTTACAGAATTCTTGACTGGTGTGTTGTGACGCAGACAATGGGGATTGCACAAATAATTTTCATTGCAGGATGGCTTTTTATAGCATTTGCCGAGGTTTGTGCTCTGTCTATTTGCCTCTTCAGAACTTTGTTTGATAGATCGTTTATGACTCGACCCACAAAACTTCAATTCCATTTCGTGCTCTCAAATTTATCAGATAATGTATAAGTGCGCTGAAGAATATCTTGACAGGAAAGGGGTTCGAATTGTGGACTACGGGAGTATTTCTGTGATTTTTCACTTCGTTTCTAGTATCTGATGGGTCACATGCTCCCCGCGACAGATTGTGTTTAACTATCCCTCCATCTGGTCAAGAAGTCACCCTTGAAAAAGCAAAAATTAATTTTTCCTGCTAAAGTCTGAAGATTATTCAATCATACTTTATCTTTCTGAATTGTGTATTCTCTGAAAAGGCCGTGAAGTAGTTAACGGTGTATTTCATCTTACCTTGCAGAATGCTTGGTGGCTCAATATAGGAAGACTGTTAAATGGAGTTGGCTATGGGATTATATGTTACGTGGTAAATGCAGAAACATACAGATTTCTTATCCTGATTAATTTCTAGAAGACGATGGTAATAATCTTGTGGCCAAACAGGTACCTGTGTACATTGCCGAAATAACACCCAAAAGTATCCGGGGAGCATTCACAGCATTAAATCAGGTGAAAATTTTGGGCCACTGTAAAATGTTAATGGTGTCAACTCGATGAATTGCCCATCAACCTTTGCTTGGTCTTATTGCAGTTTTTGTTATGCTGTGGCATTTCGTTGATATTCTTTCTAGGAACTGTTGTTTCCTGGCGTGTCTTGGCTTTGATAGGTATTGTCTCAGTTCTCTTCTGCTTTATGTTGTTCGATTTATCTTGGGAAACGTCAAAAGGTCACTGTCCATGATTTCATTTTCAGGTGGTAGCCCCTGCGTGCTACAAATGTTTGGTTTATTCCTTATCCCGGAGTCTCCTAGATGGCTGGTAAGTTGTTTATGGAGTGTATCAGGTACTCATGAGAAGCCACGCAATGTCGTGATATTATCATTCTTATTTGAAACTATTATATCGATTGTGGCCATCACTTTTTACTCTATGTGGCTTCATTCAATGGTAACGATTTCATGTGTGTTATGTCCAAATTCGTTATTCAAAGGAGACAGACAATTTGAGGGTCGATTAACCATGACATAATAGGACTTGGATGATTAGTTGATGGGGCAATCTAAATAGCACAAGTAGCATGCTGCATGCCATTGAAGAGTATTTTGTAGCACGCCGCAACGTATCACAAGGCGTGGAAATCAATTTGAATTGCTGTTGCGTGAAACACATTACCCTGTTAAAATTTTAGACTGAAATGGGAAGAGTATAAACGAATTCAATATTTTACCAAGAATAGCTTTACTCATGACTGAAATTGAAGTCTAGTGGAGAAATGAGAATGGCCAGAGGTATAGGCAGTATAATTTCCATGTCAAGTACAATTGGCGTGAATCCTTTTTGCGAGAATTTAGAAATCTAAAATCATAAAATGAAGGTAATGTTGTAGGAATGTTGGAGTGAGGATTCTGCATTTTCCATTACGAGGAAGATGATTAGCGTAGTTATTGACAGGTAAAAGTCGGTCAAGAAAAGGAGTTTGAAGTCACATTGCAAAGACTCCGAGGCAAAAGTGTCGACATTTCCCAGGAAGCGGCAGATATCAGAGTAATTTCTCCATTTCATATATCAACAAGAGAAAGTTGTCCCTTTTCGTCTTACTTTTTAATATTTCGGTTCGTATTGTCTTACAGGACTATACAGAAACCTTTGAGTGGCAATCCCGGTCTAGAATTCTTTATTTGTTTCAACGAAGATACGCTCATTCCCTCATAGTAAACCTTCCCTTCAAAATACTCAAATTGCTTGCCATATTTTGCTCAGTTTTTTTTTTCTATGTCCTAATAATTTCAAAGCTTAGATAGGAGTGGGATTGGTGATGCTTCAACAATTTGGAGGCTCGGCTGTATTTCCCTATTATGCAAGCTCTATATTTGAATCAGCCGGTAAAAATCATGCTATAAATTCGTTTGTTAATCATAAAGAATGAAGACTTGGTAATCTTAACTTATTATCCTGTCAGACTTTTCGAGCAGCATTGGTACCCGAAGCATGGCGATTGTCCAGGTAATAGACTATCGAGAATTGCACTGAAAGATGAATTTTATTTATCACATTTTCAAGATTCCTCACCTGTTTTGCAGATCCCTGCAACCGCTCTTAGTGTAATCTTGACAGACAAAGCTGGAAGAAGACCGCTTTTACTGGTGACAAAACCAATACATATCGACGTAATCTCCTAAAGTAAACCACTCATAGGCATAACCAAATCTGACCTTCATTTGCAGGTTTCTTCTGCTGGAATGGGCTTGAGTTGCTTTTTTCTGGGATTCTCATTCTTCATGCAGGTATTCGAAAACTAACTATGCCTACTCAGTCTTCTTGATCTCATGAAGTGGCCTGATTTTTTGTTTTGATACCTTCCTGCGAAACCAGGACCTGCAGTATTGGAAGGAAGTCACTCCCATTTTGGTATATGTATGCATTATGGTAAGTCTGTGTAACTTGTTTTTCAAACTTGTAAGGTTAGCTCTTACCATTGAGGGCATAATGAGTTGCGGCTTAATCCTACTTTACCAGACAATAATACACTGGAGAGCGTACTTCGACAAAAGAAAATAGGATTTTGCGTCTAATAGTTTTTATTCAATTTTAGAACATGTATGGAAAATGAATTTCTTTCTCTGCTCATTGCTCAATCTGTCTAGGACAAGATGGGGAAGAAAAAGAAAACATTTTGGACCCTGTTTTATCTTTAGCGGGGAAGCAACAGTCTCATAAGTTTTCTTTATAGTAGTGCTGCTTTTAAGTCCTCAACCTTCTTTCCAGGACTAGTTGTATTGAAGTTGCTGACAGATAATTATTGCTATTAGGTGTATTCTATAGCTTACTCACTTGGTATGGCAGGGTTACCGTGGGTTATAATGTCCGAGGTAAATAGATATTTTCAGTCTAATATTGCACTCTATAATCTCCATTTCAAGACCATACATAGGATTCCCACTTATTCCGATGGTCATATTCTCAATAGGTATTCCCATTGAATGTTAAAGGGTCGGCTGGAAGCCTGGTGACCTTCACCAAATGGTCCTGTGCTTGGATCGTTAGCTACACTTTCAACTTCATGTTCGAATGGAGCGCACCCGGTCATTAATTCTCCTTTTGTTCCTTCTTGTTCTATAGTTTTCACTGGCCATGCTTCTCTGGAGCACATGAATTGCATGTGTTCACATGTCGGGCGTATGTCCTAACAAATCTTTGTCTTGACTATGCTGCTTTCAGGAACCTTTTTAATTTTTGCATGCATTTGTGGTTTAACTATCTTCTTCACTGCGAAGCTAGTGCCGGAGACCAAGGGGCGAGCATTGGAAGAATTGCAAGCATCACTAGCCAATTTTCTGCAATGAATTGTGCTAGTGTTGAAATCTGAATTGGTAGGATGAAGCAACCAAGATCATTGTCAGAAACTCTGGCTAATTGTGTGTCTACTTATATTTTTGCTGCCTAAAAGTTAGTAAATTATTTTCCAGAGGCAGTATGTCATGTTCTTGATCACTTGGCTGATACCAAGACATTAGGTTGACCTGGATTACTTAAGAATGTAATAATTTGTCCCGACAACCAACTTCATAACATATTCCACTCACCCGGGACAAAGGAGGAGAGGATGTGTTGGACAGTCTGATACTCGTTACCATGTTTTCATATGATAACGTCAACTCGATAAACAGGCTTAATAATTTAAATTGCATTTCCCACCTTTCAGGCTTATCATAAGGACGAGTTCATTCAGATATTGGTGCTGTTGGATGTTTTTGTGTCACTGCATTTGTGAAATTTGCACTTACAAACAGTCTGTCCAGCTGGTAAAGGGATCACCATCACGAAAAGAAAAGATTCACTCAACTTTCTTCCTGCTAAGATGCGAGGAAAATTTTCACCACATCCTATTTTTGTGAATGATCAATCCATGGATTCAGGCTATACTGCATTTAATCTACAGAATGCTTGGGGGCTGGATATGGGAAGACTGCTAAATGGGCATGGCATCGGGATTACATGTTACGTGGTATATGCCGGAAGATTCGGACTTCTTGTCCTAATAAATGTCTAGAAGTTACTTGTTGCTGAATTAATCAACAGAAGTAAATCCACTTGGGATAAACATATTCCCCAGAATTTTCAAGAAATCGTGAATGAAATCACGGGGACTCCCCTACCGTCTGCTGACGAAGACCACAAACTGATCTAGACAGGAACAAAATCAAGAGTGTACTCAATAAAATGTGGGCAAAGACCAAATAGAGAACATGCATCTTCTTCCTATCAGAGTCCAAGGGTCCTATCGCATAAAATATGGCAACCGAATATCTCACCCAAACTAAGTATATTCCTGTGAATCTATGTCAAAGTGCATTGCCTACAAGAGAAAATTTACTCAAGGAGGATTTCAATGGACCCGCTCTGTCCCTTTTGTAAGCAGAGCCCTGAAACCCCTGAACATCTTTACTCCGTTGTCTATATACAAATGACATATGGTCAGATCCACCACTAAAGATCCAAATATCAAGCCAAAGCCTCATCAGCATCGACAAGTGTCTAGTGAACTACAAAAGTTCCTTTGAAGACTTACCATCTGTCACTACCCTGCCGAGGGATTTTTAAATATCCCCGAGGGGGTTTGACGAATTACTAAGTGGGCATGAATGGTTCCTCTTGAATGGTGGGGCTAGTTTTTGGCAGGAGGTCTTCCAAATCCTGTCGAACACAACCTGGCCTTCTCGTTTTAAATTAGGACATTTGGTTTTTCGTTAGAAGCCGTCACCAGCCTATTATATATGAGCCGACAAGAGGCCAAGTAAACGCGGGAGTTTGTTTATTTTTGCGAACCAAAGATTTGGGACACAAGGAGTTGATTATGCCATAATATTATCTAATGTCCATTTTGGTACCTTTTCTTTTTGCGGGAAAACATCCTTGTAATATTTCACACTTTTTTATTGTCCTAAAACATGAAAATCTCATATAATCAAAATTAAGCGGAGCATATATCAATCCCGATATGACGATATAAACGCAAAGAAAGTGCGATAAGTAAAACCCTGGCCGTATCGAGCAAAATTTAACATCACCTTGTTGCAAGTTTCCCATGAGCTATTGCATAAATTTAAACGTGCAATAATCTAGAATGCAAATTTTTCTAAACTAGATGCTGACAATGAGACATTAAACCAATTAAAATGAAACTAAGCTTGGATTAAGCTAAATACTATTTTTTTCATCGATATTGTCACCATGATGAGGTAGGGCACTACATAAGAGATTGTTCGAAGGCAAGTGTAAATGAGTTAAGGTGGAGTCTGCAGGTGACGGTAATTTTGTTACCACAACAGATAATAGTTTTAGTGATGCTGACAGTCACCAAGAGTTCATCAGGTGATGATTGGGTGCTTGACTTTGGATGTTCTTATCATGTAATTTCTTATAGATACTAGTTTACTACTGATATGAATCTGTGCGGAAGATGATCGTTCTACGAAGATTTGTGAGTTACGAATTGTTGACCTCGACCCCCAATCGAACCTGTGATTGGTAATCTCGGTATGAACGCGACCTGTTGACGAACCTGTGTCAACCAATCCACGCTATAACGCCACGAACAAGAGAATTCGCGATCTTGCTCGATAAGTTGAATTCGATCGCCACAAGGGAGCCTTGATAAGATCTAGTCCTCAAGAGAACTCAAGAAGAAAATTCCTCTATATAAAATTCTGCCTCCTCTTAGAAATCTATAAGCAACCTTATATAGGGTGCTAACCCTAATCCTAATCCTACTAGGATTAAAATTACAAAAATAACCTTAATTACTAAAAATTCGTCCAAAAATGGAAAAAAGGCCTAAAAGTTCATTTAAACAACTCCAAATCGCTAAAAAACGTCATCAACCACTACTAAAGTAGTGAGTATTGATCAGCGACCCGTTTCCAAGTGTCCATCCAAATTTGAGCCAATTCGGAGTTTGTCAATTCTAAGCTCCTTCGGAATTCGCTGGACCAAGAGTAATCATGTTGCGCCAAGGAGCTTCAGAATCTTCAAGTTTCGAATCCAGATTGTCTCCATTCCAAATATCTTGAACCATGATGCTGACAGCTTGTTTGAATTCCTTCGCTCTCGCTCAAGTGATCGGGCCTAGCGGATAGAACAACGGGTCCCTAGCACCTCCTCCTCGATAGGGTTCGATGTCCACATCAACTACCTATCAATGTACAACGTGTGGTAAAATGTTTATGGGAAACATTGTTGCCTGTGAAGTGGTAGGGGTCAAAACAAGTCAGATCAAGATACACAATGGAGTGATGAGAATGTTAACCGGTCTAAGGCATGTATCGGAACTGAGATAGATTCCTATCTCACTGAATGGTCTTGACAAGTTTGGATACCGGATATCCGCTGAAGGTGGAGTAATAAAAGTCTCTCAAGATGTGCTTACTGTGATGCTAGGGAAGATAGATTGCGAGTTGTATCTCCTCCAATGAAAAATAGTGATTGGCTCATTTGCTAGATTCTCTAATTCTTCATGTCAGGACACAACATAATTGCGGCATATGAGACTGACACATGAGTGCGAAAGAGATGATTGTTATGAGTTAGAGGGGTCTACAAGGAGGCCATCGAATTGAGAAGTTGAATTTCTATGATCACTACGACATGGGTATAGTCAACGAAGAGTGAAGTTTAGTACGGCAGTTCACCATACCTAAGAGATTGTAGACTATGTACACTTAGATTTATGAGGACCCTCTCAAGTTCAGTCCAAAGGTGGTGCTGGGTATGTATTGTCTTTTGTTGATGACATTTGGAGAAAAGTTGGGATTTTTCTTCTTAAGCACAAGAGCAAGGTGCTTGGTCGGTTCAAGTTTTGGAAAGCGATGATGGAAAAGCAGATAGGAAGGAAGATCATGTGCTTGTGAACTGATAAAAGGGTTAAAATTTTGTTCTGAGGAGCTTAGACAGTTTTGTGTAGAGGAAGGCATAGTGAAACGCCACACTAGTGTCGGCACACCAGAGCTGAACAAAGTTGCAGAACTACTTAACATAATTATATCGGAGAGAGTTAACTCTTTACTCTTTGATGTTGGATTAGATGAAGATTTATGGGCTAAAGTAATAAATACTGCTTGTTGGTTAATTAATAGATCACCATCACCAGTAATGGATCGGAAAACTCTCGAGGAAACGGGGTCAAATAAGCCTGCTGATTACACCAGACTGAGGTTGTTCGGTTTCTCCGCTTATACTCGTGTGAGTGATGGCGTGCTGGAGTCGAGGACAAGCAAATGTATATTCCTAGGCTATGCACTTGGGATGAAGGGATGCAAGTTGTGGTGCATTGAGAAAGATTCACTTGGTTTTATGTTCAGTAAAGTTGTTACCTTTAATGAATCTACTTTGTTTCAAAAGAGGAGTGAGAGATCAATTGTAGAGAAAGATGTGGACGGTGCTCACAAACAGGTGGAGCTTTAGGGAGAGCCTAGAGATGTTCAAGTGTGGTAAATGTGAATGTGCCTGTAGAGTCGCTAGATTCCATAACAGCTGACAGCCGAGGTCACAATTGATGAAGTTTCAAGACGGTCAACAAAGGTGCAATAGAGATAGTTTCAGATACGTAGATGCAAAGAGAGACAACTAGAATGTTGTGAGTTACTCCGAGGAGTTAGACGAAAAAGCATCAAAGCCCTTTAACATGTAGTTGAGAAATTTTGTAAGTGCCCCGCTTGCTGCATATTATTTGTGTAGTCTATCACTATGTACTTGGACGGAGATGGAGCACTTGTCCCATGCTTCACATGCTAGGACTCTTAGTTATCTAAGTTATGTCGTGGATAATATTATGCTTGATCTATCACATGCAATTAGGAGAATATATACGGTTTTTTTAGATGTACATTGTTATGCTCTGATGTGGATCCTCTTGATTATATTGGAGACGATAGACATAGATGTGTGTTTTGGAGGATGTAGTTCAAGTAGTCTAGCGGTAACTAGATTTGTGACCTTGCATCACGCAAGGAACCTGAAAGATGGTCGATTTCTGAGCAGTTACACTTTGCTTCTGTTAGTGGAACTTTGTTTTGGAAGATGTCGTTGACAAACATGGTGACTATGAAAAGAGTTGAAGAGGTGGTGTGGTCTAATGATTTGATTAGTGATGTTGGCCGGAACATCGGGTTGATGTGGCATTCGGTAGAAGTCAGAGATATCACCAAAGAATCGAGTTAATTGGTGATCAAAATTTTTGCGTTAGATATAGCATGTCAAGATATGATGTGACTGTGAAGAAGTTTCTTGCAACGGTGAGTCTTGCGAACATGTGGACCAAGTTCATTCCTCTCAACAAGCTTGTGCTCAACTTGGGTTTGATTGACATCTATGATGGTTGAGTGCCCATCGGGGTGTTAGGAGAGTTGAGATGGATAATGAACACTATGACTCGGCTCAAACGTTGAGTCAATGTAAAGATTGTTGAGAATATATCTCTAGGTTAAGCGGGTGATCTAATTTGAGTAGATTCCCTAAAATAGGTTCCTATTTTGGACAGGAATATGTATGTATGTATGTATGTATGTATGTATGTATGTACATACATACATACATTCCACTCTTCTATTAGATAGAGTAGAGCAAACAAGAGGAGTATCGGATTTTCTCTTTGCGAGTTTTCTGAGTGACTTATTTGTGAGAGATTGTGAGAGAGTACTTGTGGATTTACTTTGGGCTTAATTTAAGTGTGGGAAACACTAGATCGTATAAGCAATCTAACTCTTTGATTATCCAATTATTAGTGGATTATTTACTACTAACTTTTCCTATGGAGTAGGTATTTACACTTAGACCGAATCATGTAGATCTCTGGTGTTCTTTATTGTTCTTCGTTTATTTCTCTAGTGATTTCTCATTGATTTAATTGTAAGATCTGTTAGTGTTTCCGCATTATATTACAACAAACTCCATAGGTCAAGAAATTACCTGTTTTGTGTGCAAAAAACCAGAACACATCAAATCTGAATGTCCGCCTTGGAAGAAAAAGAAGGGAAAATATGAGAAAAAGAAAACACTGGAAGATCAGACTTGGAGTGGCACAGAGTGCGAATATAGTAGCGACGAAGAAAAAGAGGAGGGGAACCTCTATTTGATGGCAGACATCAATTTTGAGGAAGACAAAGATAGATTCTCTGAAATTTCCTTTGACGAGATGCACAAAATGCTAAAAGATATGTTTAATAAAATAGGAATGTGTCGTAGAGAAAATGCTGAGCTAAAGAAAGAAATATCTCCGTTAAAGGAACATGAAGCTTTACATAAGGAAGAACTGGAGATTCTGCAGAAGGAAGTTGCTTCAGTAAAACAAAACAAAGAGGGACAATGCATTTGTCACAAAGGAACTAATTGAAATTCGCAAAAAAGTTTCTTTGAGTTCGGAAACTCTTGTAAAGTTTTTATCTAGTCAAATGCCTTATAAGAAATCTTGATTAGGTTATGAACCTCATGAAAATTGAAATCCTTTCAAAGAATAAAACTGTGGAAGTCTGCCATGGATATCGATCACATTTTAGAATTCACTTTGTAGAACCAAGAGGCGCACAATATTTCTCATGCATAAACTGTAATGAACCAGGTCATTTCAAGTAAAATTGTCTTAAGAAAGGCAAGAAAATATTTTGGAAATCAGTGCAACATCATCTTTTGCTTCTAACAAGAAAGGACCCGAATATATTCGGGTACCAAAAAAGAAATGAATCGATTCTTTCTGGTAGAGAGACAACCAATCCCAAGAAGAAAAGGTGCAAATGATACCTTCATAGTGGATGCTAGTGACATATGACTGGAGACCCTCAACATATAATGCGGAAACACTACATGTTGAATTCAGATATTGTTTTGTCAACATAAGAAAGGGGGAGATTTTTGAAAAAATACTCTATATTATTTTGAAGATGACAAAATAATTCGCTACTAATACATGCATTGTATAGAACTAACTTGCCAATGCACATACCAATATGCAGAAGGTATGGGGAACAGGAACTTTTGAAGGTTGGTGGTGCTCTGCTTCTATAGAATGTGAACAAGATACTAGATGTAAAGGGTGTCTAAAGCTAGAAGGACCCGTGTAGAAGGCGAACAAGCTGTAAAACGAGGGATTCGTTAAAGCTTGGATGGACTAATAGAAGGTGAATAGCTGTATAGAACTAGAAGACATCAATATGCTTGGAAATACCAGTGTAGGAGGTGAACAGTCAGTAAAGCATGAAAAGACTGGAGGGATCGTATGTAGAAGCAGCTCCTGCTACAGACGGAGTAAAATACGTTAGATGCTTCTACATTCCTGCATAAGAAGATCGATATTCTTCCAATTTAATTTAAATTCAAATTGGTGTCTAGCACTTTCAAGGTCTTGAATCCGCAGAAAACTACATAGAGAACATTAAAAAAAAAATTTATATGTATGTTCAAATAGTTGGTGACTCAGACAAACTTTAGAAGTAAAAGCCTGTATTTCTAAAAAAGCTTTTGCTGCTCAGGAACAGCAAACTAGACGCGCCGTTTGCTGGTCGACTGAGCTGAGAACTTGGTCCAACGGCTCTGTGAGATTTGTGAAATTACTGCCAACTGTTCTAAGAGTTTAAGCTATCAGATGAATGCGTGGTTTAATATTTAATTATTGTAACACTCCCCCTCACGCTTAGTCTAGTCTTTTTGCTTAGTACTAAGCGTGGATATATTAAATTAGGGAGGCAAATGGAGCCTGGAAATATTTGAACTCAGGACCTTCAGCTCTGATGCCATGTGAGATTTTGTGAGACAATTATTCTAAGAGCTTAAGCTATTAGACGAAGGCGTTGTTTAATAGTTAATTATTCTAACAGGTTCCTTTGACCTAGAGATCGATGGCTTCCAACAGTTAGTTTGAAGATTGAAAAGCTATTTAAAGGGATCAAGGATGGCAGAGGACTTTGGTGGAAATTTAGAACTTCTATTCTCTCTTTGTCGTTCATCTTGTGCTTACACTAGTGAAAGACTGCTTATCTTCTATTTGTTATTCTTTGAGAGGGTAGTATTTCTTGTAATCTAGGCAAAGAAAATGCTTTATAGTGTTAGAGGTGTCTATATATGTAGTGTTATTTATTGGGTTCCGTATAGAAGTAGCACCATCTACAAACTCTAATATCTGTGAGATTATTAGTGGATCTTAACCTTATTTGTGGCCATAAGTTTGGGACGTAGGCCAAGTGAAAAGTTGAACCACTGCAAATCTTCTTGCAATATCTTCTTTCTCTTCAAACCTTTTATTAATGGCCGTATAACTGTTTCTGATCCTACGCCTATAGGCAAGTTTTTCGCGAGAAAGTTTTAATTTTCGTAAAATATCCGATTCACCCCTCTTGGTTGTTGTGTTAGACTTATCGTCATGGTTACTCAACCATCCAGTAGTCCCATCGGATGACGAATTCGGACCTAACACTGATGAATTCGTCACCATTGGATGAAGCTACTACATAGAGTAAAGTGATGATGGGCCACAATCTAAATTAAAGTTTCTAATGAGAATGATAAATGATCACGACATTGCGTGGCTCCTCGTGGGCACCTGATATACTCCATAAACAACTCACCAGCCATCTAGGAGACTCCGGGATAAAGAATAAACCAAAAACTTGAAGTACGCAGGGGATTCCACCTGAAAATGAAACCATGGACGGTGAGCTTTTAATGTTTCCAAGGTAAATCTAACAAAACAAAGCACAGGAGAACTGAGACAGTAACCTATCAAAGCCAAGACACGCCAGGAAACAATAGTTCCCACAAAGTACATCAACGAAATGCCACAGCACAACAAAAGCTGCAGCAAGACCAAGCAGTGGTTGAAGAGCAATGCATCGAGTCGATGCCATTAACAGTTTACAGTGGCCCAAAAAATGTTTACGTGATTTAATGACGTGAATGCTCCCCGGACGCGTTTGGGTGTTATTTCGGCAATGTACACAGGTACCTGTTTGGCCACAAAATCATGACCAACGTCTTCTAGGAATTAATTAGGATAAGAACTCTGTAGGTTTCTGCATTACCACATAACTTAGAATCCCGAAGCCAACTCCATGTAATAGTCTTCCGATATTGAGCCATCAAACATTCTGCAAGCTAAGATGAAATGTTCCATTAACTGCTTCACAGCCTTTTCAAGACATTCTTCGGTGCACTTATACATCATCTGATAAACGTGAGAGCAGGAAATGGAACCAAAGTTCTGTGGGTCAAGTCATCGACAATCTATCAAAGAAAGTTCTGAAGAGGGAATAGACAGAGCACGAACCTTGGCAAATGCTATAGAAAGCCATCCTGCAGTGCAGAATATTTGCGAAATCCCCATTGTCTGCGTCACAACAACTCAATTAAGAACTCAGTGAGATTTTTTTCAGGCTCTTTATTGAACATATGTGATCTTCAAATTCAAGAATAGCTGGAAAGGCTAGAGAATGCCTTACCCGTCAGTGACACACCATATCTGTCATCCGCCCATTAACCAAAGCTCCTATTGCCCCTCCTATTGTTACCATAGAACCAAAAGGCGAGTACTGTATAACATGAAAGAAATCGGGAATATCAATGTTAGAGAACCAAAATGGTGACTCACAAATTCCCTTTATCCAATGGTGTCCCAGATAAAGAAGTCATTGCTAGCTAGTAAAGAGATTTCGGGCATTGACCGCTTTTTAGGAAAAAGTTGAGTTGTAAATAAAAGAAGCGATCGAATCAAATGTACATAACAAGGAAATAAATCGGATACCAAATTTATGTGGTTTGATCAATGTGACTTACGTAAAGTCGGTTTGTGCAACGAGAATCGCATTAACAAGTAATACAATGGAGATTACAACAATTATCGAGCATTCAAACACTGTTTCCGCTACCTCACAGTTTCTAGTGAAATAATCTTTTAATCTCACAGAGGTATACACAAATTCTTAACACAAGAATGTAACTAGCCAAATTAGTTGAGAATAAATCACAGGACAAAATAAACTCACGCGAAGAACACTCAGCATTAAACAACCCTCCCTTCTTCGGTGCTCAGAGGCACACTTCAACCACGATGGCTCTCCTCTATTAATAAACAAGAGAAGCCTCCCATTCTTGCTCACCACCGTGACTTATTGGTGAAATAAGCCCATCATTGATTTTCTTCTTTTTGTTTACTTTATTTGGCCAACTAGTCAAGTGGCCGACATCACATGCACATCAAGTGGGAAGGAAGAGTTGATCACCTTTCTTTTGTGCGCAAACGAGAGCTCCATCAAGACACGACAAATAAGCAATTATTTCTCAAGTCTAGAAGTCCAACTTGTGGCTTCAAGGAAAACAAAAGAGATGAGCAAAGCTTACTTTTTTGGGATAAAGAGGCAGACATGTTCTGAGGAGGAGACAGAGGAATCCCTCAATAGTGAAACATCATTCAAAGGATGGACATGGATCTCGCGTGGCCTTCACGAGGGAATTTTCCTTTTCTTTGTTAACAGAGTTGGTCAACCCAAGAAATTATGACCCACTTGGATGACTTCTTCTAACGAATGCCACATTGCGGAAATTGTTCATATTACTACTAACGCTCTACGTCCTCCAATTCGGGTTGGGTTTCGTCCAAAAGCTCAAACTTGAGACATATTCTTAAAAGAGGTTCAACACAGAATCTCACTAAATAAAGAATTGATTGAAACTGACAGCAATTTATTATACTTTCTAGCAATGCATTGAGGACATGTAACAATGTATGCATGATAGGACTAACCGTCGTTGTAGAGAGCCCCAGATCCTCCATTATGCCCGCCTCGGCAGGCGATGAATAACCAAACTAAATTATAGAAATACGCCACTAATTATGGTAACTTCTACTCGGAAGAGTGTAACCTTATAAGAAACTATAGCCTAAATAGAGCAGCTGTCTAGGATATCAGATTACAGAGAAAAAAAAAAGGTTAAGTACCCTGAAATTGGTTTTTCAGAAGTATCTGTTCTGAAAAATGCAATCCCAAATAGTGAAATCTAATAATTTCATGTCTCGTTGCCAAATTGAGTTTCCATAACACACTTAATTGATCCTAAAGAAGCATCTTGAGTCATTTAATGTTGTCCGAATTATGACATTCATAATCTTGAAAAATCCAGGGCAGCATAATAACTTTAGTCTATTAAACCATGTGATCCACAACTTGCCACGCAAAGGTGCTTCTGCAACATTATTACCTTTCGCTCCCCACACGTCCCACCCAACAACCGAAAACAATCAGATATTCAACAAGAATTGCAGACATAGCTCTTGCTCGTTGCAACATCATACGAATGCCACAACCAAAAAGAACCATTTTTTGAATCAGAATGAAAGTTGCTAAGGACAAACATTGGACGAGCAATTGGTTCCGTCCTATTTCTTTTTCTAACGAAACATTCCCTCGAATTTGAAGAACCTGTGACGGGAATGCCAAAAGAGAACAGAAAAAAGAGGAAGCAAGAGTGCTCAACAGAAAACAGAGCTATGGCTTCTTAGTGATCAAACTACATGCACGCAATTAACGAAAAAGTTGATGCAATGATTCTCACAGTGCACCCAGAGACAAAAGACCCTCAAACGGCAACGAGCGTGCTAAAAACGACGAGAGGCATGACCGAGGGATCACTCGAAGACATGGATTTGCCATCGTTGCCGGGAAGCAGAGAGCTTGTTCGCAACCCATCTTCTTCTTGGCTCTCTCTCTCTCCATCTGTCCGTTTTGTTTCTCCTGAAAAACTATGACTTGCTGAAAATGAAGGCGGCAAGACTCAGCTGCCGGTGCATATAAACATAAAGAACTGTGGGTTGGTTTGAGAGAGAGGCGGAGAGAGCGCGGGGGGAGACAATATTAGGTAGTTTGGACTGCAACGAAGGCCCCATGGTCCACTCCATTAGTTCATTGCCACGTGTCCAGTAGGGCTGCTTTTACTTTTTTTTCTTCTTTCTTTTGCGTGGAAACACCTTTAGGGGAAAATTTCAAATACATACCAGAAATTTGCTCATTTTCTATTAAAAAAAAAGGCCCAAAGGGCCAAAGTGGCCACTTAGTCTTAAATAAGAGTCCGAACTTGCAGGCCAGCCAGATCTTCACCAGTCAGTTTTGGTAACTAAACTAGGGACAAATTTTCTTTTATGTTCTTTTTTTTTCTTCTTTTTTATAATTTTCTTTTTGTTTTGTTTTCTTTCTTTCTTTATCTTCTCCGGGCCTCCATTTTCTGCATATCTCCTCCTATGAAGGGCCTCTCTTTCACCACTGACCTCGCCATTGATGCTTTCGACCTCGTCCGCCCCCCCCCCCTCGACAGCAACTCCAGCACCTTCATCGTCAGATGGAGGTTGATCCGAGCCCTAGATTGAGCACACCGACTGCTTCCCTACCTAGGCCAGCGACACAGGCGCCGTTGCTGAGGGGCATGCTAACATTCGCCATCAGTCCCTAGCGATATTGATGAAGGGACCGAGGAGCTTGTTTGTATGGCTGTTGGCAACAGCAACGACGATGGCGAGGCTGTTGGTGGTCGGGGTCAAGCTACATCAAGCCGGCGATGAACTTGATGAACATGTTTGGAAGGGCATACGGGGAGTAGCATCGCAAGGTGAGGCCGGGAAGGCAACGCTGGTGAGGGGCCAAAAACTAGCCAAGATACGGGGCCGATGTGAAGAACAACCCTCGATTGAGAGAGAGAGAGAGAGAGAGAGAGAGAGAGAAATTAGAAATTTTTTCTGAAACTATGAATCCCCCTTTTGGATTTTGGAGGGACAAACCGTATATTCTCTAGCAACTTTGAATTTTGGCGGCTCAAAATGCTTCCTTAATGACTAACGCTTCTTCTCATTGGTCGAATTCAAGTCACTTGGATTGGTGACATGTCAAGATGGATGGTCAAGATCAAGTGGGTAATGGATGGCCAAGATTTGCCCTTCACTTGGATTCATGACAACTTACTTAATGATTAAGCAATGGCATTTTTGTGATTTTTTGAAACTTGGGGAGGCGGCGGGTCGGCCGGTCAAACTTGGCTGGAAAAAATGTGTTGGTCAATGTTGGTCAAATCGGGTTGACTCGATTGGACCGGGTTGACTCGGGTTTGAATGGAATGAACCGGTTCGAATTTGCTTCAATTTTTGAGCAATTTAGTCCATTTTCATTTGATGGCTTGACTTGTATGACTAATTGGATCAAATTGCAAATTTTATTAGGCTTTGGCTAAGTGAATTAGATCAAATTTGTCAACGGTTCAAATTGAACTGGCTCAATTTAATCAAATTAACTATTGATATCTCAATTGAATTACTTCGCCTCGATTGCACTACGGGTAATGCCAATTTCATCCCAATTGATTCAATTCATGCAAATTAAGATTTGGTTCAATTGATAAGGCTTTTGTGCTCAATTACTAAAATTTTGATTTCGATTGAGTCAAATTGTCTCAAATCGTATGGGATTGGTTTAATTGAATAGACTTGTGGCACCTCAATTCTCTTAATTGGTTTTTACATGATGACATGAGTTAGACCATAGAATGTAATTGAGGTTTAATTATCAAATTGAACCTCAATTAATCAAATTAAACCTCATATTGTCATGGGTCAAAGTGAATTATGTCAATTGGATAAACCCGTCTTGTCAATCACTAATTGATCAAATTGAGTCCAATTGTTGTGATTATGTTAAAATTGGCAGTGGAATTGAGTTGCCTCTAATGAATTAGACTCAATTTTGGCTAAAGTGCACAATTCATGAAGAATCAATTGGAACCTCTAATTAGGGCCAAAATTGAGGAAATTCACCGCTAGCATTGAATCTCAAAATTGGCTTGGCAATGGAATGCGGAACAACCTTTTGATTAAATATTGTCAAGGAATTTATTTTCTAAAAAATGACTAGAAATGAATGAATTTAGATTTTTTGTCGATTGAAATTCGAAATTCCCAATTTGGGGAAAAGTCAACTTTTGATCAATTTTCGCAAAATTGATCAGTTCAAAGTCAAATTAAGGTAAAAATGAGTTGATTTGATGATTTTTAATCTTTTTATTTTTTTGAAAAATTGACACGATTTGACTTTAGTTGTTGATCAAAAAGTGAACTCTAAAGACTTCATTGGATTATTGATAAAATCAATGTCTTGGTTTAAGCAACACACTATGAGACTAACATTAACTTGAAAAACACTAAAATGACTTTTTTTTTACCTTTATATGATCTGTCGGCTAAAAATCAAATGTCAATAATGATCTATCAAAGTCATGTAGTACTGGCTCTTTTGCATTATTTCTTTTTTGGTTTTGCTTTGTACTTAGGAAATTGAAAGGACCTTCCTCCAATCTCATGAGTTTCGTAATTGTTGAAAGTCTAATCCCAGTTAGTTTTTTTGTTTTTTGTTCAGATAATCCCAGTCAATTTCCCCATCAATCTAATGAAGCTTTCAATACAGCCTTGGATGGTCTTACTATACAGAGACTTGCCTAATATAGGTTCAGTGAGCTTGAAAGGGCTACTTATATTCAGATCGAACTTTGAACCGATTGCTACGTGATTGAATTAAATTGAAAGATAGACACGGCGACTGAGGATTGGCATTATCTAATTGAAAGAGCAGAATGATCGTGCAATCTAAACTGAAAGAATTTCCCATGATTAATTGTTTTAGTGCACACCATTGAATTTAGATTGCACGATTGTTTAATTGCTATACTTGCAGTTATGCAAAGCCTATGTTTTTGTTGGCGTAGGCTTTGTTTGTGTGATTACTACATATGTCAAGTTTTCGGAGCATCTGGGTTCATGCATTCTGTAGGCACATAAGATAACACCATGTAAGAGGGAATCAACGGTTCTAAAGAGAGGGGCTCAAATATAAATAGGGGTGCCCATTCCTCATTTGGGCAATCCAAGAATTAAGCAAAATACAAGTATTCTTGAAAGCTTCTCTCTCCAAACACATTGTAGAGAAAGGTGATTCAAGGGTCTAAGTGCCCTATGATTTGCCATCTCATCTTTCTGTTTGGACAAACTTGCTTGCATTTTCTTTTCTAGTCTAGAAATTCTTGCTTTGTAGATTCTAATATTTTCAGCAAGCTAGAAGATCTCTCTTCTGTAATTTTAGTTGTACGGCTTGAATAATCATCAGAAAGCTTGTTAATGTTGTTTATTGCATACAATGAGAATTGTAATTCTCATTGGCTTCTAGTTGCTTATTAGGCAACTCCGACTGGTCTTCAATAGCCCAACATTTCAGCATGAAGGAAACTACTCTCAAACTCGACCTGATCAATTAAATGAAGAAGCTCCTCATGTTTCTTTTCTGCTGAACTAGCACTAACATCACTCATGTTAAATACAGCAAATGATTTTTGTACTACTTCCTCATGAGCCTCCCTCATACTAGCTTCCTCCGGTGGCTTAGATTGGTCAAAAGTAGACATTCAGTAGTTGAATCATAAGCTCTATGACACTCAGGCTTCTCAACACTCTGCCATGACGATGACATTGTAGGCACGGCACATTATTCAAGGCCTCCAAGTAAGACTTTGTAATACCTACTAGAACAAGGCCAGTCTAGACAGTGGCCCCAACTTGCTTGGGCCTTGTTCTCTCAAAACCAAAAAGGCCTCCAACCGAGATCTAAACTCAAGCCTCAATTTATCCATTGATATTTGATCGAGCCGCTGGAGATCAATTTCATTATTCAAAGGTCGCACAAGTGTTAAACATTCTCTATTTGGAAATAGAGCTCAAATAGATTGTCAATTCGATCGTGCTCCAGTCACGGCTGTTCTTTTATAATATTATGGATATAAAACCTACATTTGCCCAGTGATGATATTTTGTAAGTTAAAATTGTCAAATAATTAGTAAAAAATGTATAACTAAATTATTTATATAGCATTTTATTCATAACTCAAAATAATGTCAAAACATAGATATATTTAGAAAATTTGATACCAATGTTTTCGAATTTTTAGGTATGTTGGGACTGGGCCCCTCCCCTTCCCCTGCCCATCCGACCCTAACCTGATGCCATAGCCAAAATGGCTAGTCACCCAGCCTTCTCAAACAGTAATTTCTAGTATTCGATTGAAAAAAAAAAATTCAGTATAACTAATATGACCCTCGAAGAAAATCATCATCAAATCATCAAACATGTAATCAGCAGCCATAAATCATCAATACAGAGTCCATAGAAAGCCCTTGGGTGAATCCTAGCCTCGGCTACCTATCGTAGCCTCGCTTCATTGGATTCGAGCATAAATTCCTACCTTTTGCGCGATTTCGGTTAAACCGAGCTTCGATCTGTGATTATCTCAACAAATCAACAGCAAAAACCTCTCAAGGGTTGTTGAGGAGGCTCCAAGGACTTCAAGAGACGCCTGAAGGGATCGGATCAGCATCAGCGAGGCGCCGATCAGCCTGCTGAATAGAACCAGTCTGATTCGGACCAGTTCAAACCGTCGTGGGAAGAGAGGGAGAGATGGAGCAATCGAAGGCAGCTTCGGCGATGCTTCAACCAGCAGGACTTTGAGGGAATGGAGGCGGACGTCGGAGGGGGTGGCGGCGCTAGTGGTGTTGCCGATGAGGGTGAATCGGCGGTTCTTGAGAAAACCATGTGAGCGGTTTTAGAGGGGGGAGAGAGAACGTGAAAGAGAGAGCGGGAAAAAGAGAGTAAAGACAGAGAAAATGTAGATTGGAGAGAGAAATTTTGTTGTAAAAATGGCCTCCCCTTTGAGTTTTGGAGGGAAAATGGGTTATATACTCTCATCAAGATTCAATCTCAGCCGTCGGTTTGATCCGACGGTCGAGATTTGTGTTTATCCTTTAGTTGGAGGTTAGGCAGAGACGTCATTTAACATGTGCTAATTTGAATGGCCATGATTTAATCTCATCAACGATCTTGATTAATTTTGTAATTAAGGACCTAATTATGGGCATTTTTGTAATTTCACAAAATCTGGGGACTTTTTGCAAAATCTAAAAATTGGAGGGCACGGGGGAATTACTCAAAGGACGGGTCGCCGATCGCCGACAACTAGGAACCAGCCGGAGGAGGGCCGAATCGGCCTCCTACGCCGATGATCGATTGGACCGGTTTTGACTGGTTTGACTGGTTCAGTTTTCGTCTTGGGTGGTTGAGTCTCAATTGTTCCAAATTTATGCAATTTAGTCCTTGAAGAAGTAAATTGAAAGAAAAGATTCGTCAATTTTGACGAAAAAATAATCCAATTTGAAGAGAAACGGTCTAATTTTGATCCAATTGGGCCAATTAAACCAAACCTACAACTTTTATGGGTTTAATTACCTAATTGGTCATGAAAAATATTGGATCCATGCCATAGGTGCACCAAATTGGATTTTTCCTAAGCTAAATTGGACAATTTCATGCAATTTCTCGCCAAAATTTGCAAATTAATCGAAATTGAGTTCAATTAGACTTACGAAATGCTTATTGAACCAATTGCCCATACTTATAGTGACCTATTGCATTCAAATCGACATTGAAATGGATGCGTGACCATCATGTCAAAATTAAATTGAAGGCCAATGTTGAAATTGAACCTCAATTCATCAAATTAAACCTTAGTCCTGAATGGGTCAACTTGAATTTCATCAATTGTGCATCAATAACCCCTAATCCCCAAATTCAAGTGAGCTAAATGTGTAAAATTGGAGAGTTCTCAAGTGAATTTCGCAAAATTGACCCCGGATTCATGTTTATCTCACAAAAACGAGTAAAAGAAGGCCAGCCATTCGCAAATCGTGAAGAATTGATTCAAACCCCTAATTAGGGCTAAAATTGGGAGTTTTCATTTCAAAGTGCCGATTCACAAAATTGATCGCACGAGCGATCTTATGATGACCTCTGGATCAAATGTCGTACAAGGAACTAAGCTAAAATATGAACAAAATGAAAGTAATTTTGTTTTTGGCCGATTTCGAATCTATTTTCGCAAATTGGGAAAAAAATAGGTTTTTAATCAAATTTTGCAAAATTTCAAATGCCAAAGTCAAATTGAATGTAAAATAAGATGATTTTGGGATTTTTGTATTTTCCAATTTTTTGGTCAAAGGTTTGACCAAAAGTCAAACTCTAATTGACTTTTCACTATGAATTTGATTTTATGATCAAATCTTTGAATTTTTCTAAAATTTCTACTTCTAAAGTGAGATTAAACTTGAAAGGAATCTTTTTATGTGAAAAGCCCCAATTTAACCCGGGATTGACTTTTGATCAAAGAGTTGACCAAAAAGTCAACTCGAAAGTCAACCGTTTGACTTTTGGGTTTTTGTATGAAATGAATGGTAAACTGTCTACAGAAGCTAAGCCAACAATCATAATTAAAAAATGACACTTTTTGTTCAAGAAATGGATTCCATTGCGATCGGAAACCCTAATATCGAGTTTTCTGCTTTTAATGACGTATCGGCTAAAAATTAAGTGTCAACAAGTTCGGATAGATGCTTATGAATAGAGTAGATTTGTGAACTCAAGTAGAAATTAGGTATGTCTGAACTGTCATCTGTACGGTATTGAGAGTAAAGACATACGCTCTATAGAAAAGGAGAGAATACCGTAATACGTATTTCATATTACGTATGCATGGGACGACTGATAAGAGTTGGCAAAAATTATGATCTCAACTTTTTAAGCCGTGTGAGACTCTTGAGGAAAATAGTTCCTCAATTAAGTGCCTTCACGACTCTTACTTATTCTCAAAATTTCTATTCAATGTTTGCTATCTCAGGATGTTGCCGATGAATATGATAATTTAGTCTAACGAGGTATTTCTAGAAAAGTGAGCTGGACTGAAATGGAGAGATTTAAGGAAAGAGGAAGATCAATTTATTTATAATGTCACATTCTATTTTTGTATTCATAGGTCGATCAATTATGATTTTGAGTAAATCATAATTGTGAATACAATATACATGATACTAAAAGAGATGAAGAGAGATACAAACATGACTAATTAATCTAGAAAACTGCATACTGATTCTACTCTGGATAAATATTCCTAATTTTAGCTATTATATATTCCTAACATATGTATAGCAATGAACCATCGAAATATGCTGATCGCACAGATTATTTGTCATTATGAACTTTGCAAAAAACAGAGTTGTGATTAGCCCATCGTGGGCGAGTAAGAGATGCAAAGCATAATGGGTGGCCCGCCCAGGATGGACCAAACCCGGCCAACGAACTACAAGGCCCATAAGGTGGTTATTTGCTTTTTACAATAAATAGTTGACCCCCTTGGAAAACCAACATAATTTTTCATATGCATAATAACACACCTCTTCGAAAGAACATCTTTTTTTATTTTCCTTTGAAACGCAGACGGTATGACAGACAACCGAAGATCACTCTCAAGAGCAAAGTGGCATTTAATCTGTGGCAATACCGGGTATGTTCATTATGTGATTTGCCTGTGCGATCGGTGATGTAAGTTGAAAATTATTGCGTGCGTTTTCCACGTAGTTCGAATGCATTTCGAATATGTTGATCGATGATTGAATTTTTCCAATATTTCATCTACCGCGACAAGAAGAGGAAGTTCCAGATGGATCAAGAGTCCATGGCGGTGTTGCGGCGGTTGACAGGGCCGATTGGCGTCGTCTCCGTCTTGGGCTTTGCTCGATTGGAGAAGAGCTTAATTTTGATGTGGGTGAGCTTCTTCAATGCGCCAATGTTTGGCGTTGGTTGTGGACTTTACAAATATTTGGCGATGGCTAAGGTTTGAGCTCTCTAGTGTTGTTAGGATTCGAAGTTGTCGAGTTTCTGATTGTAGTTAGAGAGCGATGCAGCTGACTTTACTTGTACTTCTTTGTTTTTTTTTTTAACTTCATTCTTTGGAGTTTTGAAGTAATTCCCTTGCTCTAGCACTTGGTGTGCAAAGTTGGGAAGTAATTGAGTTAGTCGTTTGAAATGTTGGAATTCCCATGTTCTTGTGTGGTTACACTATCAGAAATATTGTTGAGGGCCAAGGCGAGGATCGTGACTGCCTTGCTTTGGCCAAAGAGGGCCGCCAAGCCCTCGCCTTTGCTTCCATTTTCCTAGTCTCTTTAAATTTATTATAACTCTTGCCCCAAGTATCAGCGTGTGGCCGAATGTGGTTATTTGCCTTTTTCTACAAATAGTTGGCCCCCTTGGGATTTTTCATATAAATAATAGCTCACCTTTTCGAAAGAACGACCTTTGTAAATTTCCATCGAAATGCAAGTGATTACGAAAGACAATCGAAGATCACCCTCAAGCACAAAGTGCCGTTTAATTTGCGGCAATACCCGGCATATTCGTTATGTAATTTGCATGTACGATCAATGATACAAGTTGACGTTTATTGCGTACGTTTTCCGCGTAGTTCGAATGCGTTTCGAATATATTGATCGAGGATTGAATTTTCCCAACACTTTGTCTATCGCGATAAGAAGGGGAACTAGGGGAAGTTCCCTTTGGATCCGGAGTCCGTGGGGCCGATTGGTATTGTCTCCGTATGGGGCTGTGCTCGACTGGAGAAGAGCTTAATTTTGATGCGGGTGAGCTTCTTCAATGCGCTAATGTTTGGCGTTGGTTGTGGACTTTACAAATATTTGGCGATGGCTAAGGTTTGACCTCTCTAGCGTTGTTAGGATTCGAAGTTGTCGAGTTTCTGATTGTAGTTAGAGAGCGATGCAGCTGACTTTACCGGTACCTCTTTTTTTTTTAATTTCATTCTTTGGAGTTTTGAAGTAATTCCCCTGCTCTAGCGCTTGGTGTGCAAAGTTGGGAAGTAAATGAGTTAGTCATTTGAAATGTTGGAATTCCTCTATTCTTGTGTGGTTATACTATCAGAAATACTGTTGAGGGCCAAGGTGAGGATCGTGACTGCCTTGCTTTGGCCGAAGAGGGCCGCCAAGCCCTCGCCTTTGCTTTCCTTATCCTAGTCTCTTTAAATTTATTATAACTCTTGCCCCAAGTATCAGCGTGTGGCCGAATGTGGTTATATGCCTTTTTCTACAAATAGTTGGCCCCCTTGGGATTTTTCATATGAATAATAGCTCACCTTTTCGAAAGAACGACCTTTATAAATTTCCATCGAAATGTAAGTGGTTACGAAAGACAATCGAAGATCACCCTCAAGCGCAAAGTGCCATTTAATTTGTGGCAATACCCGGCATATTCGCTATGTAGTTTGCATGTACGATCAGTGATATAAGTTGACGTTTATTGCGTACATTTTCTGCGTAGTTTGAATGCGTGTCGAATATATTGATTAAGGATTGAATTTTCCCAACACTTTGTCTATCGTGACAAGAAGGGGAACTAGGGGAAGTTTCATATGGATCCGGAGTCCATGGGGCCGATTGGCATTGCCTCCGTCTGGGGCTGTGCTCGACTAGAGAAGAGCTTAATTTTGATGCCGGTGAGCTTCTTCAATGCGCTAATGTTTGGCATTGGTTGTGGAGTTTACAAATATTTGGCAATGGCCAAAATTTGAGCTCTCTAGCATTGCTTGGATTCAAAGTGGTCGAGTTTTTTATACAGTTATAGAGCGATAAGGCTGACTTTACTAGTTTCTTTTTCTTTTTTTTTTTTAACTTCGTTTTGTGGAGTTTTGAAGTGATTCCCCTGCTCTTGTGCTTAGTGTGCAAAGTCGAGAAATAATTGAGTTAGGCATTTGAAATGTTGGAATTCCTCTGTTCTTGTGTGGTTATACTAAAAGAAAAATCGTTGAGGGCCTAGGCGAGGACCGTGAATCCCTCGCTTTGGCCGACTAGGGCCGCCAAGCCTTCGCCTTTACTTCCCTTATCCAACTCACTTCAAATTTATTCATAACTCTTGCCCTAAGTATGAGAGTGTGATGCTGACCAAATCTTCTGTACATCTATAATATCACGCCGTTCAACAAAATTAGTACATGCTAGTATAAAACACCAGCAAAATTTGAAAGAACTATGACAACTCAAAAATTCGCTTTTGTATCACATGGCTTCATTAATTTAAGGAGTTGATATTGTAATGTTAAGGTGCTATGATATATATTCTGATGTCTATTTTTTTTTCTGTATCCTGTTGAAAAGAGTGGTGGATATCCAATAGCATCAACCCACCGGCCACGCATCGAGGGGCTTTGGTTGATGAATGCACCGATGAAGAGAATAGCACTTGACGGAACCAAGTACGATTTCTTACGTTTGGACATTGAATTGTGCGATGGCAATGATCAAACGGTAGGGAACTGCATATCTATTCTACTCTGGATAAATATGCCCAATTTAAGCTATTATATATTTCTAACAGTTGTATAGCAACGAGCTCTCGAAATATGCTGGTTGTATAGATTATTTGTAAATATGAACTTTGCAAAAAAGAGAGTTGTGTTTAGTCCATTATGGGCGAGTGTGAGATAAAAAGCATAATGGGTGGACTGCCTAAGTTGGCCAAACCCGGCCAACGAACCACAAGGCCTACAAGGTGGTTATTTGCTTTTTCCTACAACTAGTTGACCCTCCTCGGGATTTTTCATATGCATATTAGCACACCTCTTCGAAAGAACGTCTTTTATAATCTTTCATCGAAACACAAGTGGTTACGAAAGACCATCGAAGATCAACCTCAAGTGCAAAGTGGCGTTTAATTTATGGCAATACCTGGTATATTCGTTATGTAATTTGCAGGTACGATCAGTGATACAAGTTGACATTTTGTACGTACGTTTTCTGTGTAGTTCGAATACATTTCGAATATGTTGATCGAGGATTAAATTTTCCCAACACTTCGTCTATAGCAACAAGAAGGGGAACTAGGGGAAGTTCCATATGGATTCGGAGTCCGTGGGGCCGATTGGCATCGTCTCCATATGGGGCTGTGCTCGACTAGAGAATGGCTTAATTTTAATGCGGGTGAGCTTCTTCAATGCGCCAATGTTTGGCGTTGGTTGTGGAGTTTACGAATATTTGGCGATAACTAAGGTTTAAGCTCTCAAGCGTTGCTTGGATTTGAAATTGCCGTGTTTCTGATTACATTTATAGAGCGATAAGGCTAACTTTACTGGTTCCTTTTTCTTTCTTTTTTTAACTTCATTTTGTGGAGTTTTGAAGTAATTCCCCTACTCTAGCGCTTGGTGTGCAAAGTCGAGAAGTAATTGAGTTAGGCATTTGAAATGTTGGAATTCCCTAGTTCTTGTGCGGTTACGCTATTTAAAATATCATTGAGGGCCTAGGCAAGGACCGTGACTCCCTCGCTTTGGCCAATGAGGGCCGCTAAACCTTCACCTTTACTTCCCTTATCATAGTCACTTTAAATTTATTCATAACTCTTGCCCCAAGTATGAGCGTGTGTTGCAAACTAAATCTTTCGTACATCCATAATATCATGCCATTAAATAAAATTAGAACATGCTAGTACAAAACACCGGCAAAATTTGAAAGAACAATGACAACTCAAAAATTCGCTTTTGTATCAAATGGCTTCATTAATGCAAGGAGTTGATATTATGATGTTAGTGTGCTATGATATTAATTCTGATGTCTATTTTGTTCTGTATCCTATTGAAAAGAGTGGTGGATACCCAGTAGCATCAACCCACCGGCCACGCATTAAGGGGCTTTGGTTGATGAATGCACCGATGAAGAGAATAGCACTTGATGAAACCGAATACGATCTCTTACGTTTGAACATTGAATTGTTTGATGGTAATGATCAAACGGTAGGGACTGCATACAGATTCTACTCTGGATAAATATGCCCAATTTAAGCTATTATATATTTCTAACAGTTTAGTAATGAGCTCTTGAAATATGTTGGTCGTACGGACTATTTGTAAATATGAACTTTGCAAAAAAGTGATTTGTGTTTAGCCCATTATGGGCGAGTAAGAGATGAAAAGCCTAATAGGTGGGCTACCTAAGTTGGCCAAACTCGGCCAACGAACCACAAGACCCACAAGTTGGTTACTTGTTTTTCCCTACAAATAGTTGACCGCCCTTGGGATTTTCATATGCATAATAGCACACCTCTTCGAAATAACATCTTTTATAATTTTCCATCAAAACGCAAGTGGTTACGAAAGATAATCGAAGATCAACCTCATGCACAAAGTAGCGTTTAACTTGTGGCAATACCCGATATATTCGTTATGTAATTTGCCTATACGATCAGTGATACAAGTTCACGTTTATTGCGTACGTTTTCCATGTAGTTCGAATGCGTTTCGAATATGTTGATCGAGAATTGAATTTTCCCAACACTTCGTCTATCGCGACAAGAATGGGACCTAGGGGAAGTTCCATATTGATCCGGAGTCCGTGGGGCCGATTGGCATCGTCTCCGTCTGGGGCTGTTCTCGACTGTAGAAGAGCTTAATTTTGATGCGGGTGAGCTTCTTCAATGCGCTAATGTTTGGCGTTGGTTGTGAAGTTAACGAATAATTGGCGATGGCTAATGTTTGAGCTCTCTAGCATTGCTTGGATTTGAAGTGGTCGAGTTTCTCATTGCAGTTATAGAGCGATAAGGCAGACTTTACCAGTTCGTTCTTTTTTTTTTTAATTTCGTTTTATATAGTTTTGAAGTAATTCCCCTGCTCTAGCGGTTGGTGTGCAAAGTCGAGAAGTAATTGAGTTAGGCGTTTAAAAGGTTGGAATTCCCCGGTTCTTGTGTGGTTACACTATCAGAAATATCGTTGAGGGCTTAGGCAAGGACTGTGACACCGTCACTTTGGCCGACGAGGGCTCCCAAGCCTTCGCCTTTACTTCTCTTATCCTAATCACTTCAAATTTATTCATAACTCTTGCCCCAAGTATGAGCGTATGGTGCTGACTAAATCTTCCGTACATCTATAATATCATGCCATTCAATAAAATTAGTACATGCTAGTATAAAGCACCGGCAAAATTTGAAAGAACAACGACAACTCAAAAATTCGTTTTTTTGTCAAATGGCTTCATTAATGCAAGGAGTTGATATGGTGATGTTAAGGTGCTATGATATTTATTCTAATGTCTATTTTTTTCTATATCCTATTGAAAAGAGTGGTGGATATCCAGTAGCATCAACACACCGACCACGCATCGAGAGGCTTTGGTTGATGAATGCACCGATGAAGAGAATATCACTTGATGGAACCGAATACGATCTCTTACTTTTGGACATTGAATTGTTCGATGGTAATGATCAAATGGGGGGAACTGCATATCGATTCTATTCTTGATAAATATGCCCAATTTAAGCTATTATATATTTCTAACAGTTGTTTAGCAACGAGCTCTCGAAATATGTTGGTCATACAGATTATTTGTAAATATGAACTTTGCAAAAAAAAGAGTTGTGTTTAGCCCATTATGGGCGAGTGGGAGATGAAAAGCATAATGGATGGGCTGCCTAAGTTGGCCATACCCGGCCAACGAACCACATGGCCCACAAGGTGGTTATTTGCTTTTTCCTACAAATAGTTGGCTCCTCTTGGGATTTTTCATCTGCATAATAGCACACCTCTTAGAAAGAACGTCTTTTATAATTTTCCATCGAAATGGAAGTGGTTACGAAAGACAATCGAAGATCACCCTCAAGCGCAAAGTGCCGTTTAATTTGTGGCAATACTCGGTATATTCGTTATGTACTTTGCATATACGATCAATGATACAAAGTGACGTTTATTGCATACGTTTTCCGCGTAGTTTGAATGCGTTTCGAATATGTTGATCGAGGATTGAATTTTCCCAATACTTTGTCTATCGTGACAAGAAAGGAAACTAAGGGAAGTTCCATATGGATTCGGAGTCCGTGGGGTTGATAGACATTGTCTCCGTCTGGGGCTGTGCTGAACTGGAGAAGAACTTAATTTCGATGCGATTAAGCTTCTTCAATGCACCAATATTTGGCGTTGGTTGTGGAGTTTACGAATATTTGGCAATGGCTAAGGTTTGAGCTCTCTAGCGTTGTTTGGATTCGAAGTTGTTGAGTTTCTGATTACAGTTATAGAGTGAGAAGGCTGACTTTATCATTTCATTTTTCTTTTTTTTTTAACTTAGTTTTATAGAGTAATTCCGCTGCTCTAGCGGTTGGTATGCAAAGTCGAGAAGTAATTGAGTTAGGCGTTTGAAAGGTTGGAATTTCCCTGTTTTTGTGTAGTTATACTATCAGAAATATCGTTGAGGGCCTAGGCGAGGACCGTGACTCCCTCGCTTTGGCCGACGAAGGCCCCTAAGCCTTCGCCTTTACTTCCTTTATCCTAATCACTTCAAATTTATTCATAACTCTTGCCCCAAGTATGAGCGTGTGGTGCTGACTAAATCTTCCGTATATCTATAATATCATGCCATTCAATAAAATTAGTACATGCTAGTATAAAACACCGGCAAAATTTGAAAGAACAATGACAACTCAAAAATTCGCTTTTTTATCAAATGGCTTCATTAATGCAAGGAGTCGATATGGTAATGTTAAGGTGCTATGATATTTATTCTTAATTCTATTTTTTTTTGTATCCTATTGAAAAGAGTGGTGGATACCAAGTAGCATCAACACACCGGCCACGCATCGAGGGGCTTTGGTTGATGAATACACCGATTAAGAGAATAACACTTGATAGAACCGAATACATCTCTTACGTTTGGACATTGAATTGTTCAATGGTAATGATCAAATGGAAGGGAACTGCATACCGATTCTATTCTGGATAAATATGCCCAATTTAAGCTATTATATATTTCTAACAATTGTTTAGCAACGAGCTCTTGAAATATGTTGGTTATACAGATTATTTATAAATATGAACTTTGAAAAAAAAATGAGTTCTGTTTAGCTCATTATGGGAGAGTGGAAGATGAAAAGCATAATGGGTGGGTTGCCTAAATTGGCCATACCCGGCCAACAAACCACAAGGCCCACAAGGTGGTTATCTACTTTTTTCTACAAATAGTTGGCCCCTTTTGGGATTTTTCATCCGCATAATAGCACACCTCTTAGAAAGAACGTCTTTTATAATTTTCCATCGAAACGCAAGTGGTTACAAAAGACAATCGAAGATCACCCTTCGGCACAAAGTGGCGTTTAATTTGAGGTAGTACCCGGTATATTCGTTATGTAATTTGGAGGTACGATCAGTGATACAAGTTGACGTTTAGTGCGTACGTTTTCTGTGTAATTCGAATGCATTTCGAATATGTTGATCGAGGATTAAATTTTCCCAACACTTCGTCTATCGCGACAAGAAGGGGAACTAAGGGAAGTTCTATATGGATTCGGAGTCCGTGGAACCAATTGGCATCGTCTCCAACTAGGGCTACGCTCGACTAGAGAATAGCTTAATTTTGATGCGGGTGAGCTTCTTCAATGCGCTAATGTTTGGCGTTGATTGTGGAATTTACGAATATTTGGCGATGGCTAAGATTTGAGCTCTCTAGCGTTGCTTGGATTCGAAAATGTCGTGTTTCTGATTACAGTCATAGAGCGATAAGGCTGACTTTACCAGTTCCTTTTTCTTTTTCTTTTTTTAACTTCATTTTGTGGAGTTTTGAAGTAATTCCCCCGCTCTAGCGCTTGGTGTGCAAAGTCGAGAAATAATTCAGTTAGGTGTTTGAAATGTTGGAATTCCCCTATTCTTGTGTGGTTACATTATCAGAAATATTGTTGAGGGCCTAAGCGAGGACCGTGACTCCCTCGCTTTGGCTGACGAGAGCCGCCAAGCCTTCGCCTTTACTTCCCTTATCCTAGTCACTTTAAATTTATTCATAACTCTTGCCCCAAGTATGAGCGTGTGGTGCAGACTAAATCTTTCGTACATCTATAATATCATGCCATTAAATAAAATTAGTACATGCTAGTATAAAATACCGGCAAAATTTGAAAGAACAAGGACAACTCAAAAATTCGCTTTTGTATCAAATGGCTACATTAATGCAAGGAGTTGATATTGTGATGTTAAGGTACTATGATATTTATTCTGATGTCTATTTTTTTCCTGTATCCTATTAAAAAGAGCGGTGGATACCCAGTAGCATCAACCCATTAGCCACGCATCAAGGGGCTTTAGTTAATGAATGCACCGATGAAGAGAATAACACTTGATGAAACCAAATACGATCTCTTACGTTTGGACAATGAACTGTTCGATGGTAATGATCAGATGGTAGGGAACTGCATATAAATTCTACTCTGAATAAATATGCCCAATTTAAGCTATTATATATTTCTAACAGTTGTTTAGTAACGAGCTCTCATACAGATTATTTGTAAATATAAACTTTGCAAAAAAGAGAGTTGTGTTTAGCCCATTATGGGCGAGTAGGAGATGAAAAGTATAATGGATGGGCTACCTAAGTTGGCCAAACATAGCTAACGAACCACAAGACCCACAAGGTGGTTATTTGCTTTTCCCTACAAATAGTTGACCCCCCTTGGGATTTTTCATTTGCATAATAGCACACCTCTTCGAAAGAACGTCTATTATAATTTTCCATCGAAACGCAAGTGGTTACAAAAGATAATCGACGATCATCCTCATGCGCAAAGTGGCGTTTAACTTATGGCAATACCCGGTTTATTCGTTATGTAATTTGCCTGTACGATCAATGATACAAGTTAACGTTTACTGTTTACGTTTTCCGTGTAGTTCGATTGCGTTTCGGATATGTTGATCGAGGATTGAATTTTCCCAACATTTCATCTATCGCGACAAGAATGGGAACTAGGGGAAGTTCCATATTGATCTGGAGTCTGCGGGGCCGATTGGCATCGTCTCCTTCTGGGGCTGTTCTCGACTGGAGAAGAGCTTAATTTTGATGCGGGTGAGTTTCTTCAATGCGCTAATGTTTGGCGTTGGTTGTGGAGTTTACGAATAATTAGCGATGGCTAATTATGAGCTCTCTAGCATTGCTTGGATTCGAAGTAGTCGAGTTTCTCATTACAGTTATAGAGCGATAAGGTAGACTTTACCAGTTCTTTTTTCTTTTTTTTAATTTCGTTTTATGTAGTTTTGAAGTAATTCCCCTGCTCTAGCGGTTGGTGTGCAAAGTCGAGAAGTAATTAAGTTAGGCATTTGAAAGGTTGGAATTCTCCTGTTCTTGTGTGGTTACACTATCAGAAATATCGTTGAGGGCCTAAACGAGGACCGTGACTCTCTTACTTTGGCCGACGAGGGCCCCCAAGCCGTCGCCCTTACTTCCCTTATCCTAGTCACTTCAAATTAATTTAGAACTCTTGCCCTAAGTATGAGCGTGTGGTGCTGACTGAATCTTCCGTATATCTATAATATCATGCCATTCAATAAAATTAGTACGTGCTAGTATAAAACACTAGTTGATATGGTGATGTTAAGGTGCTATAATATTTATTCTGACGTCTATTTTTTTCTGTATCCTATTGAAAAGAGTGGTAGATACCCAGTAGCATCAACACACCGGCCAGGCATCGAGGGGCTTTGGTTGATTAATGCACCGATAAAGAGAATAGCACTTGATGGAACCGAATACGATTTCTTACGTTTGGACATTGAATTGTTCGATGGTAATGATCAAACGGGAGGGAACTGCATATCGATTCTACTCTGAATAAATATGCCCAATTTAAGCTATTATATATTTCTAACAGTTGTTTAGCAACGAGCTCTCGAAATATGTTGGTCATACAGATTATTTGTAAATATGAACTTTGCAAAAAAAAGAGTTGTGTTTAGCCCATTTATGGGCGAGTGGGAGATGAAAAGCATAATGGGTGGGCTGCCTAAGTTGGCCAAACCCGACCAACGAACCACAAGGCCCACAAGGTGGTTATTTGCTTTTGCCTACAAATAGTTGGCCCCCCTTGAGATTTTTCATATGTATAATAGCACACCTCTTCGAAAGAACGTCTTTTAAAATTTTCCATCGAAACGCAAGTGGTTACGAAAGACAATCGAAGATCACTCTCAAGCGTAAAGTGGCGTTAAATTTGTGTCAATACCCAGTATATTCATCATGTACTTTGCATGTACGATCAGTGATACAAAGTGACGTTTATTGCGTACGTTTTCCTCGTAGTTCAAATGCGTTTCGAATATGTTGATCAAGGATTGAATTTTCCCAATACTTCGGCTATCGCGACAAGAAAGGGAACTAGGGGAAGTTCCGTATGGATCCGGAGTCCGTGGGGCTAATAGGCATCGTCTCTATATAGGGCTATGCTCGACTGGAGAAGAGCTTAATTTCGATGCGGGTGAGCTTCTTCAATGCGCCAATATTTGGCGTTGGTTGTGGAGTTTACGAATATTTGGCGATAGCTAAGGTTTGAGCTCTCTAGCGTTGTTTGGATTCGAAGTTGTCGAGTTTCTGATTACGGTTATAGAGCGAGAAGGCTGACTTTACCATTTCATTTTTTTACTTTTTTTTAACTTCATTTTGTGGAGTTTTGAAGTAATTCCCTTGCTCTAGCGGTTGATATGCAAAGTCGAGAAGTAATTGAGTTAGGCGCTTGAAATGTTGGAATTCCCCTATTTTTGTGTGTTTACACTACCAAAAATATTGTTGAGGGCCTAGGTGAGGACCATGACTCTCTCGTTTTGGCCGACCAGGGCCGTCAAGCCTTCACCTTTACTTCCCTTATCCTAGCCACTTCAAATTTATTCATAACTCTTGTGATAAGTATGAGCGTGTGGTGCTGACTAAATCTTCCATACATCTATAATATCATGCCATTCAATAAAATTAGTACATGCTAGTATAAAATACCGGCAACATTTGAAAGAACAATGACAACTCAAAAATTCACTTTTGAATCAAATGGCTTTATTAATGCAAGGAATTGATATTGTGATGTTAAGGTGCTATGATATTTCTTCTGATGTCTATTTTTTTCTGTATTTTATTGAAAAGAGTGATAGATACCCAGTAGAATTAACCCATTGGCCCCGTATCGAGGGGCTTTGGTTGATGAATGCACCGATGAAGAGAATAGCACTTGATGGAGCCGAGTTCGATCTCTTACGGTTGGACATTGAATTGTTCGATGGTAATGATCAAACAGTAGGGAACTGCATACCGATTCTACTCTAGATAAATATGCCCAATTCAAGCTGTTATATATTTAAAACAGTTGTATAGCAATGAGCTCTTGAAATATGCTGGTCGTATAAATCATTTGTAAATATGAACTTTGCAAAAAAAAGAGCTGTGTTTAGCCCATTATGGGCGAGTGGGAGATGAAAAGCATAATAGGTGGGCTGCCTAAGTTGGCCAAACCCAGCCAACGAATCACAAAGTGGTTGTTTGCTTTTTCCTACAAATAGTTGACCCCCCTTGGGAATTTTCATATGCATAATAGCACATCTCTTCGAAAGAACGTCTTGTATAATTTTCCATCGATACGTAAGTGGTTAAGAAAGACAATCGAAGATCACCCTCAAGTGCAAAGTGGCATTTTATTTCTAACAATACCCAGTATATTCACTATGAAATTTGCATGTACGATCAGTGATACAAGTTGACGTTTATTGCGTACGTTTTCCGCGTAGTTCGAATGCGTTTCGAATATGTTGATCGAGGATTGTATTGTCCCAACACTTCATCTATCGCGACAAAAGGGGAACTAGGGGAAGTTCCATATGGATCCAAAGTCCGTGGGGCCGATTGGCATCGTCTATGTCTGGGGTTGTGCTCGACAGGTGAAGAGCTTAATTTTGATGCGAGTGAGCTTCTTCATTGCGCCAATGTTTGGCATTGGTTATGGAGTTTACGAATATTTGGTGATGGCTAAGGTTTGAGCTCTTTACCATTGTTTGGATTCGAAGTTGTTGAGTTTCTGATTACAGTTATAGAGCGATAAGGCTGAATTTATCAGTTCCTTTTTCTGTTTTTTTTTAATTTCTTTTTGTGGAGTTTTGAAGTAATTCCCCTGCTCTGAGGCTCGGTGTGCAAATTCGAGAAGTAATTGAGTTAGGCGTTTGAAATATTGGAATTCCCCTGTCATTGTGTGGTTACACTATCAGAAATATCGTTGAGGGCCTAAGCGAGGATCGTGACTCCCACGCTTTGGCCGACAAGGGCTGCCAAGCCTTTGGCTTTGCTTCCCTTATCCTAATGACTTCAAATTTATTCATAACTCTTGTCCCAAGTATGAGCGTGTGGTGCTGACTAAATCCTCCGTACATCTATAATATCATGGCTTTAAATAAAATGAGTACATGCTACTATAAAACACCAACAACATTTGAAAGAACAATGACAACTTAAAAATTCGCTTTTGTAACAAATGGCTTCATTAATGCATGGATTTGATATTGTGATGTTAAGGTGCTATGATATTTATTTTTATGTCTATTTTTTTTTTGTATCTTATTAAAAAGAGTGGTGGATACCCAGTAACATCAACACACCGACTACACATCGAGAGGCTTTGGTTAATAAATGCATTGATGAAGAGAATAGCACTTGATGGAATAGAGTACTATATCTTACGTTTGGACATTAAATTGTTCGATGAGAATGATCAAACGGTAGGGAACTGCATACCGATTCTACTCTGGTAAATATGCCCAATTTAAGCTATTATATATTTCTAACATATGTTTAGCAACGAGCTCTCGAAATATGCTGGTCGTACATATTATTTATAAATATGAATTTTGCAAAAAAGAGAGTTGTGTTTAGCCTATTATGGGCGAGTGAGAGATGAAAAGCATAATGGGTGGGCTGCCTAGGTTTGGCCAAACCCGGCCAACGAACCACAAGGCCCATAAGGTGGTTATTTGCTTTTTCCTACAAATAGTTGACCCCCCTTGAAATTTTTCATATGCATAATAGCACACATCTTCGAAAGAACATCTTTTATAATTTTCCAACGAAATGCAAGTGGTTACGAAAGACAATCGAAGATTACCCTCAAGCGCAAAGTAGCGTTTAATTTGTGGCAATACCCGGTATATTCATTATGTAATTTGCGTGTATGATCGGTGATACAGGTTGACGTTTATTGCGTACGTTTTCCGCATAGTTCGAATGCATTTCGAATATGTTGATCGAGTATTGAATTTTCCCAATACTTCATCTATTGCGACAAGAAAGGGAATTAGGCGAAGTTCCATTTGGATCCGGAGTCCGTGGGGCCGATTGGCATCGTCTCCGTATGGGGCTATGCTCGACTGGAGAAGAACTTAATTTTGATGCGGGTGAGCTTTTTCAATGCACCAATGTTTGGCGTTCGTTGTGAAGTTTACGAATATTTGGAGATGGCTGAGGTTTGAGCTCTCTAATATTGTTTGGATTTGAAGTTGTCGAGTTTCTGATTATAGTTATATAGCGATAAGGCTGACTTTATTTGTTCCTTTTTCTTTTTCTTTTTTAACTTCATTTTATGGAGTTTTGAAGTAATTTCCTACTCTAGTGCTTAGTGTGCAAAGTCGAGAAGTAATTGAGTTAAGTGTTTGAAATGTTGGAATTCCCCTATTTTGTGTGGTTACACTATCAGAAATATCGTTGAGGGCCTAGGCGAGGACCGTGACTCCCTCGCTTTGGCCGACGAGTGCCGCCAAACCTTCGCCTTTGCTTCTTTTATCCTTGTCACTTCAAATTTATTCATAACTCTTGCCCCAAGTATGAGCGTGTAGTGCTGACAAAATCTTCCGTATATCTATAATATCATATCATTCAATAAAATTAGTATTTACTAGTTTAAAACAACGACAACATTTGAAAGAACAATGACAACTCAAAAATTCGCTTTTGTATCAAATGGCTTTATTAATGCAATGAGTTGATATTGTGATGTTAAGGTGCTATGATATTTATTCTGATGTCTATTTTTTTTCTGTATCCTATTGAAAAGAGTAATTGATAGCCAGTAGCATCAACCCACTGGCCACACATCGAGGGATATTGGTTGATGAATGCACCGATAAAGAGAATACCGAGTACGATCTCTTACGTTTGGACATTGAATTGTTCGATAGCAATGATCAAACGGTAGGGAATTGCATACCGATTCTATTCTGGATAAATATGCTCAATTTAAGCTATTATATATTTCCAACAGTTGTATAGCAACGAGCTCTCGAAATATGCTCGTCGTATAAATTATTTGTAAATATGAACTTTGCAAAAAAGAGAGTTGTGTTTAGCTCATTATGGGCGAGGGGAAGATGAAAAGCATAATGAGTGGGCTGCCTAAATTGGCCATACTCGGCCAACGAACCATAAGACCCAAGAGGTGGTTATTTGCTTTTTCCTATAAATAGTTTACCCCTCTTGGGATTTTTCATTTGCATAATAGCACACCTCTTAGAAAGATCGTCTTTTATAATTTTTCATCGAAACGCAAGTGGATACGAAAGCCAATCGAAGATCACCCTCAAGCACAAAGTGACGTTTAATTTATGGTAGTACCCGATATATTCATTATGTAATTTGCCTATACAATCAGTAATACAAGTTGACTTTTATTGCGTATGTTTTCCGCGTAGTTCGAATGCATCTCGAATATGTTGATTGATGATTGAATTTTCCCAACACTTCGTCTATCGCAACAAGAAGGGAAACTAGGGGAAGTTCCATTTGGATTCGGAGTCCGTGGGATCGATTGGCATCGTCTCTGTCTGGGGCTATGCTCGACTAGAGAAGAGCTTAATTTTGATGCGGGTGAGCTTCTTCAATGCGTCAATGTTTGGCGTTGGATGTGGAGTTTACGAATATTTGGCATTGGCTAAGGTTTGAGCTCTCTAGTGTTGTTTGGATTCGAAGTTGTTGAGTTTCTGATTACAGTTATAAAGCGATAAGGCTGACTTTACCAATTCCTTTTTCTTTTCTTTTTTAACTTTATTTTGTGGAGTTTTGAAGTAATTTCCTTGCTCTAGTGCTTGGTGTGCAAAGTCGAGAAGTAATTGAGTTAGGCATTTGAAATGTTGGAATTCCCCTGTTCTTATGTGATTACACTATCAGAAAATATCGTTGAGGGCCTAGGCGAGGACCGTGACTCCCTCGTTTTGGCCGACGAGTGCCGCCAAACCTTCACCTTTGCTTCTTTTATCCTTATCACTTCAAATTTATTCATAACTCTTGCCCCAAGTATGAGCGTGTAGTGCTGACAAAATCTTCCGTACATCTATAATATCATAACATTCAATAAAATTAGTATTTGCTAGTTTAAAACAATGGCAACATTTGAAAGAACAATGACAACTCAAAAATTCACTTTTGTATCAAATGGCTTCATTAATGCAATGAGTTGATATAGTGATGTTAAGGTGCTATGATATTTATTCTGATGTCTATTTTTTTCTGTATCCTGTTGAAAAGAGTAATGGATGGATAGTAGCATCAACCCACCGGCCACACATCGAGGGACTTTGGTTGATGAATGCACCGATGAAGAGAATAGCACTTGATGGAACCGAGTACGATCTCTTACGTTTGGACATTGAATTGTTCGATGGCAATAATCGAACGATAGGGAACTGCATACCGATTCTACTCTGGATAAATATGCCCAATTTAAGCTATTATATATTTCTAACAGTTATATAGCAACGAGCTCTCGAAATATGTTCATTGTACAGATTATTTGTAAATATGAACTTTGCAAAAAAAAGAGTTGTATTTAGCACATTATGGGCGAGTAGAAGATGAAAAGCATAATGAGTGGGCAGCCTAAATTGGCCATACCCGGCCAACGAACCACAAGGCCCAAGAGGTGGTTATTTGCTTTTTCCTATAAATAGTTCACCCCCCTTGGAATTTTTCATCTGCATAATAACACACCTCTTGGAAAGAACGTCTTTTATAATTTTTCATCGAAACGCAAGTGGTTACGAAAGACAATCGAAGATCACCCTTAAGCACAAAGTGGCGTTTAATTTGTGGTAGTACCCGGTATATTCGTTATGTAATTTGCATGTATGATGAGTGATACAAGTTGACTTTTATTGCGTACGTTTTCCGCGTAGTTCGAATGCGTTTCGAATATATTGATCGATGATTGAATTTTCCTAACACTTCGTCTATCGCGACAAGAAAGGGACCTAGGGGAAGTTCCATTTGGATCCGGAGTCCGTGAGATCGATTGGCATCGTCTCCGTCTGGGGCTATACTCGACTAGAGAAGAGCTTAATTTTGATGCGGGTGAACTTTTTCAATGCGTCAATGTTTGGCGTTGGATGTGGAGTTTAGGAATATTTGGCAATGGCTAAGGTTTGAGCTCTTTAGCGTTGTTTGGATTCGAAGTTGTCGAGTTTCTGATTACAGTTATAAAGCGATAAGGCTAACTTTACCAATTCCTTTTTCTTTTCTTTTTTAACTTTATTTTGTGGAGTTTTGAAGTAATTTCCCTTCTCTAGCGCTTGGTGTGCAAAGTCGAGAAGTAATTGAGTTAGGCATTTGAAATGTTGGAATTCCCCTGTTCTTATGTGGTTACACTATCAGAAATATCGTTGAGCGCCTAAGCGAGGACCGTGACTCCCTCGCTTTGGCCGATTAGGGCCGCCAAGCCTTCGCCTTTTCTTCCCTTATCCTTATCACTTCAAATTATTCATAACTCTTGCCCCAAGTATGAGCATATAGTGCTGATAAAATCTTCCGTACATCTATAATATCATGCCATTTAATAAAATTAGTACATGCTAGTGTAAAACACTGGCAACATTTGAAAGAATAATGACAACTCAAAAATTCTCTTTTGTATCAAATGGCTTCATTAATGTAAGGAGTTGATATTGTGATGTTAAGGTGCTATGATATTTCTTTTGATGTCTATTTTTTTTTTTGTATCCTATTGAAAAGAGTGGTGGATAGCCAGTAGCATCAACCCACTGGCCACGTATCGAGGGGCTTTGGTTGATGATTGCACCTATGAAGAGAATAACACTTGACGGAACTGAGTACGATCTCTTACGTTTAGACATTAAATTGTTCGATAGTAATGATCAAACGGTAGGGAACTCCATACTGATTCTACTTTGGATAAATATGCTCAATTTAAGCTATTATATATATTTAATAGTTGTATAGCAACGAGCTCTCGAAATATGCTGATCGTACAGATTATTTATAAATATGAACATTGCAAAAAAGAGAGTTGTGTTTAACCCATTATGGGTGAGTGAGAGTTGAAAGGCATAATGGGTGGGCTGTCTAAGTTGGCCAAATCCGGCCAACGAACCACAAGGTCCACAAGGTAGTTATTTGCTTTTTCCTACAAATAGTTGACCCCTCTTGGCATTTTTCATATGCATAATAGCACATCTTTTAGAAAGAGCGATGGTTAAGGTTTGAGCTCACTAGCGTTGTTTGGATTCGAAGCTGTCGAGTTTCTGATTACAGTTATAGAGCGATAAGGCTGACTTTACCAGTTTCTTTTTCTCTTTTTTTCAACTTCATTTTATGGAGTTTTGAAGTAATTCCTCTGCTTAAGCGCTTGGTGTGCAAAGTCGAAAAGTAATTGAGTTAGGCGTTTGAAATGTTGGAATTCCCCTGTTCTTGTGTGGTTACACTATCAGAAATATCGTTAATGGCCTAGGCGCGGACCGTGACTCCCTCGCCTTAGCCGATGAGGGCCGCCAAGTCTTCGCCTTTGCTTCCCTTATCCTAGTGACTTCAAATTTATTTATAACTCTTGTCCCAAGTATGAGTGTGTGGTACTGACTAAATCCTCCGTACATGTATAATATCATGGCATGCAATAAAATTAGTACGTGCTAGTATAAAATATCGGCAAAATTTGAAAAAACGATAACAACTCAAAACTTCACTTTTGTATCAAATGGCTTCATTAATGCAATGAGTTGATATTGTGATGTTAAGGTGCTATGATATTTATTCTGTTATTTTTTTTTTCTGTATCCTGTTGAAAAGAGTGGTGGATGCCCAGTAGCATCAACCCACCGACCACGCATTGAGGGGCTTTGGTTGATGAATGCACCGATGAAGAGAATAGCACTTGACGGAATCGAGTATGATCTCTTACGTTTGGACATTGAATTGTTCGATGGTAATGATCAAATGGTAGGGAAGTGCATATCGATTCTACTCCGGATAAATATTCTCAATTTAAACTATTATATATTTCTAACCATTGTATAGCAACGAGCTCTCGAAATATGCTGGTCGTACAGATTATTTGTAAATAAGAACTTTGCAAAATAGAGAGTTGTGTTTTAGCCCATTATGGGCGAGTGAGAGATAAAAAGCATAATGGGTGGGCTGCCTAAGTTGGACAAACTCGGCCAATGAACCACAATGCCCATAAGGTGGTTATTTGCTTTTTCTTACAAATAGTTGACCTCCCTGGGAAAACCAATGTGATTTTTCATATGCATAATAGTACACCTCTTCGAAAGAACGTCTTTTATAATTTTTCATCGAAGCGCAAGTGGGTACGAAAGACAATCGAAGATCACCCTTAAGCGCAAAGTGGTGTTTAATTTGTGGCAATACTCTGTATATTTATTATGTAATTTGCCTGTATGATCGATGATACAAGTTGACGATTATTGCGTATGTTTTCCGCGTAGTTCGAATGCGTTTCGAATATATTGATTGAGGATTGAATTTTCCCAACACTTCGTCTATCACGACAAGAAGGGGAACTAGGGAAAGTTCCATATGGATTCGGAGTCTGTGGGGCCGATTGGCGTCGTCTCCATCTGGGGCTGTGCTCAACTGGAGAAAAGCTTAATTTTGATGCAGTGAGCTTCTTCAATATGCCAATATTCGGCGTTGGGTGTGGAGTTTACGAATATTTGGCGATGGTTAAGGTTTGAGCTCTCTAGCGTTGTTTGGATTCGAAGTTGTCGAGTTTATGATTACAGTTATAAAACGATAAGGCTAACTTTACTAGTTCCTTTTTCTTTTTCTTTTAACTTCATTTTGTGAAGTTTTGAAGTAATTCCCCTGCTCTAAAGCTTTGTGTGCAAAGTCGAGAAGTAATTGAGTTAAGCGTTTGAAATGTTGAAATTCCTCTGTTGTTGTGTGGTTACATTATTAGAAATATCGTTGAGGGCCTAGGCGAGGACCGTGACTCTCTCGCTTTGGCCGATGAGGGCCGCCAAGCCTCGCCTTTTCTTTCCTTATCCTAGTCACTTCAAATTTATTCATAACTCTTGCCCTAAGTATGAGCGTGCGGTGCTGACTAAATCCTCCATACATCTATAATATCATGGCATTTAATAAAATTAGTACGTGCTAGTATAAAACACTGGCAACATTTGAAAGAATAATGACAACTCAAAAATTCGCTTTTCTACCAATTGGCTTCATTAATGCAAGGAATTGATATTGAGATGTTAAGGTGCTATGATATTTATTCTAATGTGTATTTTTTCTGTATCTTGTTGAAAAGAGTGGTGGATATCTAGTAGCATCAACCCATCGGCCACGCACCAAGAGGCTTTGGTTGATGAATGCACCAATGAAAAGAATAGCACTTGACGAAACCGAGTACGATCTCTTACGCTTGGACAGTGAATTGTTCGATGGTAATGATGAAACCGTAGGAAACTGCACACCGATTCTACTCTGGATAAATATGCCTAATTTAAGCTATTATATATTTCTAACAGTTGTATAGTAACGAGCTCTCAAAATATGTTGATCGTACAAATTATTTGTAAATATGAACTTTGCAAAAAAAGTAATTATGTTTAGCCCATTATGAGTGAGTGGGAGATGAAAAGCATAATGGGTGGGCTGCCTATGTTGGCCAAACCCGACCAACAAACCACAAGGCCCACAAAGTGGTTATTTACTTTTTCCTACAAATAGTTGACCTCCCTTGGAAAACCAACGTCTTGCTGACCCTTGCTAGCGCAAAAAAAAAAAACAAGAAAAGGAAAACAATTAAAAATTAAAAAAATCCATGTGGGAATGGAAAATTATGCAAGAAATCTACATAGGCCGATTTGCCAGAAATAACACACGAATGATAGATTTGACTCCGAGGTGGCATTTAAGTTAGCAAAAAAAAAAAAGTTATGACACTCCTGTTTTTCTTATCCGTAAGTTTCGAGAAGTGAACGCCTATGTTGGTCAAACACTCATAACATGCTGTTCTTGTATTCTCAAATTGGGACTAAGAGGTTCGTCAATTATAACATGAGTAATTCCACTAATCTCAAGACATGAAGCATTTTGGTGCTCGAGCACACATTGATTCAAGTGTAATCCCAGACAAGATTGCTCAAAAAGTTCGTGACAATTTCGTGGGTCACCCCGGATGAGTCACTTTATGGCTTGCTATACTTTCAACAAAATGTATAGTTTCCTAACCAGCTCATAGAGCAATATTGGGCCAAATCAGATAAAACACAGTCCAGATCCAAGGATAAATTAAATATCTTGCTCCATTTCAATTGTTCCGATCAATAGAGAAGAATACAACCGGAAGACTAAGTAAGCAACAATAATTGAGAGGAGAAATTATCCAGAAAGTCTTAAATATATTCTACGACGGTCGATTCAATACTAAAATTTTCAATTTAGTTCTAAATCTTAGACGATTTGCCAATGAATCATTGATGTACAGCACTGATGTAGACAATTTTTTAAAAAAATTTCTGAATTGATCTTTTTTTTCCTCCTTGGCTAGTGGGGTCGTCAAGCCCGACGATCCTCACCTATGGCCTACGAGGGGGTTGCGGCCCTCGCCTGTTGGCCGGCGAGGGCCACGTGCCCTCGCTCGTGGCCGTCATCGAGGCCCTAGTGCTCCCGCTGACCAAAAACAAAAAAAAATCAGAAAAAGGAAAAAATCAGAAAAAATCAAAAGATTAAAAAATTGCAAAAATTATTCATGTTAGTGTCGGCTGTGTTACGTAGGTCAACCGATACTAACCGGACTACCATGTCAGCGATTTCCATTCAAAATTAGTAAATTGTCAAAAGATTTATGATTAAATTGGCAAAATTAAAGAGTTTATGATTGAATTGGTTGCCATAAAAATGTTTTAGATTTTTTGGATATTTATCCAATAATTAAGATAGTATAAAAACCGTACGACTACATTCTTTAACAAGTGAATCCTATTGCGTCATTACATACTCCACTTTTATCAGAGAATGTACAAAGAAAAGGAATCTTTCCTTAAGGCTGAAATAAATTAACCCTAATCTTTCAAATCCTGTCCCCTTTGATTAGATAAGTTCTCTAAATGAATGCATTTTACAGCTTATTATTATCTCTTCGTTTATGAAAGAAGTCAAAGTGTCATTGTGATTGAGCCACTTTAGCAACCAAATACTCATAGAGCAAACTAAAGATTATGCAGTTAATGTCAGCCCATTTGTATATAATTTCCAACAAACGGAGTAGATCAGGTACCCCACACAAGACTTCCCTCGATATCTCAGCTAATCTCAATTGTTGATTTATGAAACAAGGTTATTATCAACCGTTGATATTTGTCGAGGCACGGAAAGGAGGATCGTGCGAATAGAGGATCTTTACGCATCGTAATGTATTTGAGATAATGTCACTAGAATATAAATTCAGAATTGGCCCTCTACTCCTTCAAAATGGTCTATGAACTTCCTCAAATTGCCCATTGCTGGTCCTTCGAAGAATTTAGCGCCGAATTTTGCTCATGCATACCTGGTGTTAAAAATTTGCCATGAATGGACACCCGCACTCTATTCGGCGATGGTGGCGACACCAAAGCTCAAGTGACGGAGTGGTTGGCGTTGCCTTGTGAGACTCGCACAAACATGAGCCACCACATGGTGACCGCCATCTCCTCTCTCCCCTCGAATTCTTGATTCTGGAAAACGAAATTCTCTCAATTGCTTTTTTTTTTTTTACTTTTTATTTTGGTTGTTGAGGCACCAAATAGGAAAGGGTGAATACCACAAAAAAGTCAAAACTGGTACACCTGTAACAATTTACCCCAAATTAATTTTTGATCAACAAAAATCCCAAACTGGTATACCTTTGACAAATTTACCCTCTGTTTATTTCCGTTAAATTTTGTAGTTAAATTGCTTTGTTAAATGACACACGACAGTTGAATAATGTGCCAATTTTATGTTTTACCCTCCGTTTGTTATAAGTGTACTAGTTTATGATTTTTTTTGGTATTAATCCAATTTAACGAAAATTAACGGAGGATAAATTTATCACAAATGTACCAATTTAAGGTTTTTAGTGGTCAAAATATTAGTTTGGGGTAAAGTTATCATAGAAGTATCAATTTAAGGTTTTTTGTGGTAAAAAAATTAGTTTGGGATAAAATTATCACAGATGTACTAGTTTGGAATTTTTGGTGATATTAACCTAATAAGAAATTTGAGCAAATCAGAACATGACACATGTAATCCAACGTTCAACTCACCCACCACTCAAGCACTAGGTTGACACTTTCAAAAAGTAAATGGGTCATTTTGAACTAAAAAAAAGTAGAGAGTCAATTTTGAATTTTGAACGAAAGTATGGACCCTACGTCATCCCATCGCATTCCCAAAACTTCTAATCGGTATAAATGGCTCGACAAACTTTAAAACAATATCGATTTTCAACCCTGATTAATTGTATCTGGGTACTTACGTGTGTCCTAATACTCTTTACTTCGATCGTGAAGTTGCTAACATTGAGATACTCTAAAGCTGATTATGTACGTCAAAAGATTGCTAATTATGCATGAGAATTACAAAAAGTTGAAAAGTCATCAACCACGTAAACTCTAGCATTCTTCTATTCTAAAAGTTACCAAGCAATAGCATGACGAGAAAAATATTAGATACTCAGATAGTCAAACTTTAAATGAGAACTTAGTATTAAAAATGAGAAGTGACTAGCTACGTTTGGAAGAGTTTTGGGGAATGCCATTTTGTAAATACAAAGATTTTAGGCCAAATTCAAATAGCATTTGGGTGAACACTACTGCATCCAATCTAAAATATAATTGTTAAAATGAAAAAGGCCACCCACCTCAAGCATTGGGCTGTCCGGAGGTTGCATGACATAAAGCGAGGCTCCCAGGCACCAGTTTTGCTAGCAAACGGCAGATCTAGACTCGTCAACATCATATCTAGGTTCGCCGGCGACGTCACACGAGCTTGCACGGTGAAAATGGTACGGGGCAAAACTGAAATCTAGATAATTTATTTGAGGGCAAAGTTATAAGGGAAAATAATCTTTTAATATCCCGAAAATGCTCAAAAACCAAAATCGAGTAGGACTTGCATCGGGTCAAAGATCGTTGGAAATGCTGACTTTGGATCAAAAACCTTCGAATTTCTTGCCAAGCACCTACTCTCCCTTTGGGCACAAAGGGCCTTTGGAGGTCCTTAAAAAGCCCATTTACAAATGCCCAACTCAAAATGCAGCCGAAGAATAATGGACCACACCACGCACGTCTAATTTAGTGAGGAAATTCTCGATAGAGCCTTCATCTCAAGTACGTCGTGTGTAAAAATTGAGAAAAGGGCAAAAAACACTAGGAATACGGGCTGAAGCCGCTTTGTTGCTTGACCAGGCCGCGTCGTCGAACTGTGGAAGGAACTGAAAGAGCGAGCTAATCATCATCATCGTGGAAGAGTTGCAGTGAAGAAGAAGACAGTCCAACTTCGTCCCCAAAATTTCCCCAATCCTCGTCCTCGTTTGCAGACCCAATTCCTCAAATCTCAGGTTGGTCGCAGGTACGAGAGAGGGAGGGAGAGGGAGAGGGAGGGAGGGATGGAGGTGGAATTGGAGGGGAGAGTGAAGCCGCTGGGGTACAAGGTGAAGGCAACGTCGAGGGAATCGCCGTCGCAGAAAGCAGCCCACATACTCGACCCTGACCTCCGCACTCACTGGTCCACCGGTACCAACACCAAGGAGTGGATCTTACTCGAGCTCGATGTACTCTCTCTCTCTCTCTTTCTCTCGCTCGCTCTCTCTCGCACCCACCCACACAGACCCATTAGACTAGATATGCATTTTGCGCCTTCGTGCTTCTTCTGCCGAGATCGCGCGCCGTGCTCGTCTCGTTGCCAGTGGTGGACCGAGAGAATTTGAACTTGGGAGGGGAAAAGCTACGACCTTTGGCCGAAAAAATCTCGACTTTGGGGGCGAGACATGCGAATTTTGCATGAAATATTTCACTGAATATAGCTAATGGTAGTTAAATGATGCCCGAGCAGCTGTCAGCTATCGCTTGCCCCCCTGCCGGTGTCTCTGTTTGCAAACGCCGGTCATGCGTAATATGATTTCGTCTCGTGATTTTAGTTCGACAAAGAGTTCGGCATATGTGTGATGTGTACCGGCGGATTGCTGTTTACTGAATGGTTTTAAGTATATGCCAAGTACCTCTTCTGTGTTTTTTTGTTGAGGAAATAATTAATTTTTGGGAAAGAGACGCCGTGCAAGTATCGAGCCTTGGGATGCACCATTCTTTGTTTTAGGTTATTTTGGATCCTGAAGTTAACCTTGCTAAAAGTTCACATCCCTTTGGGAGAAGGCATGGGCATTTAGACCATTGCTGATCTTTCGAGCTGTTATTTTGGGTCCTTCTCTATTTAGTTTCCTGGCTATTTTTGACATGAGGTATAGGAACAGATAGCGGAGCTGGAGAGTTCTCAAAGCTAGCTCTTTAGAAACACCGGTAATTAACAAAGGCTGGTAGGATGGCACTCATTAGGAGTACTTTTTCTAATCTTTTATTGATTGTACGTCACTATCTGTTATTCCTTGCTTTGGATCAAGAAGATTGGAAAGCATTCCGTCAAGATTTTAAGGGGTCATACAGATGGAGAGTTCAGATATAATGTGGCAAAGTGCCTGACAGATGTGCCATAAGGGAAGACTGTTACAATTTCCGGAGAGCTCTCTTTTGCAGATGGCAGTGGCACCTCATGGTAGAGAAGGGCAGTTTCTTATGGACTATAACAGCTGCCAAGTGTGGTACTTCCCATAATGATTACATCTTCTAAGCTGTAGCACTGGAACTAGCCTTTGTAAGTGGATAGGCAGGAACTTGGACTATTTTGTGTCTGACAACATGGGGAATCAATCTACTTTTGGAAGGATATATAGTATCTATAGTTCTTAAAATCTTCAAAAGATTGGGCATTAGAACACTTATTTGACTCCTTTGATTAAGTTCATAGTTCTCAGTTGTGCTCTGAGCTTAGCGATAGGGCAGTGTGGCGACACAACACAAATGGTATGATTTCAGTGAAATCTGCTTATAGGAGGTCTCGTGCTATTAGCACTGACACGTCCTGTATTTGATTCTCTTGGAAAATCTACTGAAATCTAAGGTGCTTGCTAGAGTGGCTTTTTTAAGGTGGGATTGTGCTTGGAAGGAGATTCTAACTACTTTAATTTAACAAAAGGGGGGGGGGGGGGGGGGGTTCAATGCCTGCTAGGAGGTCTTGTCTCTGCAGAGGGGATGCTGAGACTGTGATCATCTTCTTCTTGGGCATCTGCATGCTATGGAACACTCATCCCTAGCACTCATATGATTGGATTGGGTGGTGGCTGGTTCCATGTTAGCAAAATACTTCAAGCTTCTTCTGTCTTACTGGTTTGCAAAGAAGGACGAAATACTTTGGTTTCAATTCCTTCGTCCATATTTGGATCATTTGGGGTAGAAGGGATTTGAGAATGAAAAAGTCCCCAAAGTGTTGTGAAGGATGGACGGTTCTCCACACTTTATGTTGGTCTTGTATTGGCAAGTCATTTGATACACTTTTTCTAGAGTAGTTGGATCTTTTTCGTTGTTATTTGTATGTAAACAGGTTGGCCCCTGCCCCCTGCCCTTGCCAAATCTTTACTCATTTATTAGAAGAAGAAAAACAAGAATGGGGCTTTCTATTTTAGTTCCTACACCTTGCAAATAAAAGACAGGCTTCCAATGCCTCCTTCAAGAGACCAATTAATCTCTTCCTTCCTAATTCTTCTTCCCTCCAACTAGTTCTTACAGTACAACTGACTTCATTTTTTGTTTTTCACATGTTGGTATCATGTGACAGTCCAGCAAGAAATGAGAAAAGAAAAAGGTTCCCATAAGTTGAATAAATCATGGAACCTTAGACATTGCATCAATATAAAAGCTTGACTTTCTTTTTTTAATAAGGAAATGTATATGTCATAGATAATTATCAGAATTTTGCAAGGAGTGCTCTCTCTCTCTCTCTTTTTCCAGTTATACTAATTTTGATATTTCATGTTCATTTTCAGGAACCTTGTCTTTTGTCACATGTAAGGATCTATAATAAGTCTGTTCTTGAATGGGAGATTGCAGCTGGCTTAAGATACAAGGTTACATGCTTTGACTTACATTAGTTTTGAACTTCTTTTAAGTCATTGATAATGTTCCTGAAAAACTAATTAACTGACTATTGATGTGTCTTTTCATTATTTTGGTATTTATGTGGTTCCTTTATTATTCCTTTGTTTGATTTCAACTTATGTATAATGAGTCATCTGATCTGCACAATGCACATGATATATTGTTAGACATATTCTAATATAATTTAGTTATGATAGTAGGCTCTCTAAGTTGGATGGTTGTATATTCAATTTCTATAGAACACTTATTCACATCTAATTTCTACCTTTTTTCTGATTAAAATTTGAAAAACTAATTTATTGAAGTATAAGGGAATTTAGGTGATATTCCTATATCTGTGCATTTTTCAGTCCCTAGTATCCTCTAATCTAGTAATTGTGTCTATTAAGGTGGATCTATTGGTCAGAGTATATGTACATTTTTCAAGACATTGCTCATGTATGGTTTACGGTTATCCAAGATAACTTGGCATTTGATTATACTGTTTATATATGACTTTTTGGTGGTTTCTAGCTATTTAATAGCTCAAAGATACGATGTATTATTGATAGCCATTTAAGTAAGGAAGGCCACACATACATTTATAACGTAGAAAGTATGGCACAATGGATGTGCCAAATTTGGGAGGGGGGGGGGGACATCATACTGAATAATTACATTTAATTATAGAAAAGAATACTCCTGAGTCCTAAACATCAATGACTAGCTCATAACGTGGAAATATATTGACTGGAACATTTTACTTGTGACCATTCCTAGATTGCCTTTTTGTTGGGACTTCCTTTTCCGTAATGACTTTCATTGGGAACATCTTACTCAGAGGTGTAGCTTCTTGATGATTATTGAAAACAATTTCGAAGAATAATTCTCAGCTTTTGCTGTTTGAAATAAGTACATCTTTTGATTTGGAGTTGTGAAGCATTCCTATTTGAAAATGCTTTCAGCTCTCATTCTTGAGCTTGTTGAGAGAGATGGATATCCCATGAGACTCTGTGATTATTGGTTTGTTAGCAGTCTGCTGCAGGTGTTTTCACATTTCTAGGAATACTAAAAAACATTCATATTGCAAATTTTAAAGTTTGATGGAAACGTGTCTAGCCGGAGTTAAGTTCAGTTACTGTTTCATACTCTAGTGTTGAAGTTGGTCACGAAGGTTTTACCACTCCTCTTCACCTCCAAACTGCTGTGTTATGTTGTTCTGGTTGTTTTAAAATGCGACAACATATTTCCAATTGATACTGTGCAGCCACCACAAGCTGATCCTTCTTGAACTTCCATGATAGATGGTTTACCTATTAAAGCTCATTGAGGAGGAACAGAGACTCGATTACTGGTGGCTTAGCTGCTTTTCGATTTACCAAATGAGATCTAGGAGTTTTGCATTGTAACCCCTCAAAAGTTTACTATGAATAGCTCCCAATATTTTAGCTAATGCCCAAACTATTAGAAAGATGGTTACTAAATGAAACAAGAGATTAGAAAGTGCGCTTTTTAATCAAGGCCAAGCTTGCTCCTTTTGAAAGGAAGCAATGTATGTGTTTTCTTGGAATTCTGATGGGATAAAAATGTTATTCTTCTTTTCCTTGGTCATTATGAATCATATGAGTATACTCAAATGTCGTACATATTGAATATTCTGGGACTATTACATAAGCTTCAATTTTTGCTAATCAAAGTCGTCTGTTAAGGCATCTGAATTGGAGTTCTAGTTTATGCTTGGTGAAGTAATTATCAATTAGAAGTCTAGTTCTGTTTAGTGAGCGTGGGTAGAGGCTTATAAAATCAATTCCAAATCAAACAGATACGTGCAAAAGAAGAACCAAAGTCAGTGCGTAATAAATGTCCTTTGGAGGTTGGATAGAAACAACCATGTATTAGTTGCACGAAAGAAATAGTTGCGTGTGCGTTCTATGGGGCTTTTGGCATTTGTAAAGGTTTGTGATGTTTGATGTAGACTAGAATGAGCCTGATTGATATATTCACATTGGTCCTCTGCATATTGAGAAGATTGCAGTTGTTTTGATAGATTAATAAATTTTGATGAGAGAGTGCCCTTCATTGAAGAACTCATGATAATTTAGACAATAATTATGCAAAATCATTAAATGCAAATAGAGAAAGTGTAACAGGTTTTTATGGTTCTCAATTGATTAAAATATGAAAATAGAAAAATTGCTGGTTTCTGACGAACATATTTGTATTTCCAGTGTGAAATGATATATTTGTGGGCAATAATTTTCTTTTCAGCAAAGTTATCTTGTCTGGACTGGGAATTCTTGTCAGGTGTTTGTGGAAGATGAATTTTGAATGGTAGTCTGATCTGTTATGATTTTGTACCAGCCGGAGACATTTGCAAAAGTGCGTCCTCGTTGTGAAGCACCACGTAGGGAAATGACGTACCCTACTAATTATACACCATGCCGCTATGTTCGGATATCATGTTTGAGAGGAAATCCAATTGCCATATTTTTTATTCAGGTAAATGACATGATATATTTAGTGTTATTTGGTGGTAAAATTTTAGCCAACTGAGTAAGTAGATTTTTTGTTTTCTATTTGACTGAAACATAGTCCATTGCGATTTCTATTGGAGAGTCTAGTGTATAATTTCTTTATGTTAAGGGTAGATGGTTACAGATTTTGAGTTCCTGGGTTAGCGAAAAACCACTTTTCAATTTGGTTGTTTGTTGTAGTTTATAAATTCTCTTCGTCTGAAATTTTGTGTAAGGGTGGATTCCCCTTGAGACCTTATGGAATTAAATGGTTTAGCATTCAACAAATCGTTTAGCCATGTTCATGTCATGGAATTGCATAAGTATGGAAGAAATTTTAAATGCTTGTAGCTGTAACACCCTTAATCTTAAGTGCTTAGGGGGTTACTTTATCGATCATTATTTATTATTACTTTACTGTCAACCAAAGGGCTAAGGTCCTGTGAAATTGGGCTAATGCAGTGAGATCTGGGAGTTCTCTGTACTCTGAATTCCTTATTTGCGAGGGTTTTTTGATTGAGCTTGGCATGTAATATACCAGATATTAGCAACACCAGACCAAAAGGAAGGCAAGTTCATTTAACACTATTTCCTTCGACGATTAGTGCCATGGGTTTCTAGGATAGATTTCTCAAAGAGATGTCGTCCCACTGACCACCATAACACTATGTTTGGGGAAAAAAGTTAGAAGGCAAAGAAAATAAAAGGAGATAGCGGCGGAGATGAAAGTTGGAAGGAGTGAGAATCACAAGGTATATTGTTGTTTGGAAGAAAGGAAAGAAAATTGGAAAGAAAGTTGCTTGGGAATTAGTTAATAACAATATATTACCTTTTTGCCTTTCTAATGGGTCATTTTGGTTTCGTTACAAGGATAATTTCGGGGTTTCAATTACATTTGTCCCACTTTCTCTCCAAAATGGGTAGGATTGGTGGAGCCAAGGGAAATTTTTTTATCACTTTTCCATTTTCTTTTGTCGTTCCAAACAAGGGATTGTACTTTTCTTCTCCCCTTATCTTCCTCTTTTTATTCTTTCCACCCATAATTCCCTTTCCAAACAGAAGCACAAGAGTCAAGACCAAAAACAACATAAAGATGAACCAGTTAGTACATGGTGAAGTTCAATGGAGCTACTTAAAGTCCGTCATATCCACAAAGTCTGAAAAAAAAAAAAACAGATGATTCCACGGTTCCCCGCGTATGTGGTATTATGTGCTTTATACACAATGGTATATGGTCTTATCCGCCTAAATCCAGAAAAAGCTTAGTGCAGTGCTTACTGATGAAGTGAAAAGGAAAATCGTCTCCCTACCATAGTAACATGCCCGGTAAAATTCAGCATTGTTTCTTACTCTGAAGAAAATGTTAAAACAGTTCAGAATGAAAAGCCTAATAAGTGAATCTTCAAGGTCTAGTCATGGTGATCCACCTGGCACTTGCCCTTTTGAAATTCACTTGATTTAACTACGATTGGATATTTAAAATTCTGAATCAGACAATTATCTATTTAAGAGAAATTGTTTTTCCAGATTTTGAACTGCTACTTCTTATATGGTGTATTTTTATTGTTGTGGTCTCTCCTTATTGTTTGTTATCCTTAAATATGCTTGAAAGTCTTATGAACATAGCATCTATTTCATGACTGTTCAGTGATTATTTAATTATCCATATTTTGCAGTTAATTGGAGTTCCTGTGCCTGGTCTTGAACCAGAGTTCCAACCAGTTGTCAGTCACTTGTTGCCACACATCATAGCCCACAAGCAAGATGCTCAGGATGTGCACCTTCAGGTGGATGACATATGCTGCCACCTAATCTTTATTTGGTCTTGTTTTAAATTGTTTCATTTTTTATCTGATGCTTGTTGATCTGTAGCTGCTTCAATACATGACATGCAGATTGCTTCCTTTCCTTCCCCAACTTGAGGTGATTTATTGATCTCATTTTTTATTATAGATCATCTTCTTTTTATTATGATCTTGGGTAACATGGAGTTTTAATTCCAGGGAGACCTGAGCAGCTTTTCTGATGCTCCTGAACCTAGCCTTCGTTTTCTTGCTATGGTTGCGGGTCCATTTTACCCTATACTTCACATTGTCAATGAACGGTTAGTTCACTTGAAGTTACCTGTCTTTCCAGTTTGATTTATACTTCTATGAGGATCAACAATTAATCAAATTAGTGATAAGGAATTTTCTTTTAAACAATTAAAAGATATTAAGAAGAGGCCTCTGAAGATATGGACAAATACACTAGGAAGTGGTGCAAAAGGATTGAGTATGACACTGCTTAACTTGAAATGGCATTCTTGATGTTGTTGATGTTGCTGCAGCTGCAGCTGCTGTTATTGTTGGTTAATAAAAGAATTCTCAATAATTGGCATGGGTTGTGCTTACTATTAACAACTAATTTCCAAGAAAGATGTATGAATTAAGTGGAAGCCTTTCTATCTAGAAAACTGACCATGACCATTCATGATAGCACCTTTTGTTTTCTAATTTTTTGGTTTCTGTTTGTATATAAAGAAGGCATGGTGTGCAAATGAGACATTTAAAGTGCCAATGATCACATGTCTTGTAGTATTTTGCTGCATGTCTAGGAGAAAATGGTATCTGGCCAGTGATGGCAATATCAATTTGGATTCAAGAATGCATTTCTGCTGCTTCTTTCATGGTGTTGATGAATGGAAGCTAATTAATTATTTTATTTTTGAAGTCTTATGTTCTAAGGCAAGGGGATCAACTTCCCCATTTCATTTCAATATTGGAATGGTGGTCTTGAATTAAATGCTTGCTAGAGGAGTCGATTCAGGTTTGTTAAGATGTTCGGACTAGAGATGGTCATATTAATATCTCTCACCTCTTATTCGCTGATGATACTATGGATTTCTCTGGCTCAAGTGAGGAGGATCTTTTGAATCTTAGAAATTTGCTCTGCTTTGTAGCCGTATCAGGTTTGAAGTTTGACTTATCAAAAGCGGCCTAATAACGGTATGCCCGGCATGGTAGCGGATGTCAAAGAGCGGCAGATACTGGCACAACTTTTGTCTTTATTCCCTTCCTTCTTCAGTGGCCAAAAGAATTAAAAAGAATGGAGATGTTGCAAAACGATTCTTTTGGGAAGTTTGGAAAGGCAAGAAAGTTTCACCTAGTAAATTGGGCAAAGGTCAAATGACCTTTTGTTCAATGAGGGCTGCAAGAAAAGTCTTTTTAAAGGATCTCCTTGGAAAATGGCTGTGGAGATAGATAATGTTAACAGGCCAACTGGGATGAGAATTGCTTACTATTTCATGAGTCATCAACTTCGGATGGGTGACTCCTGAACAATGACACTTATGGCACTGGAGTTTGGAGATAAAATAAGGAAAAAATGGCCTAAATTTATGCATTTTATTAAGTTCAAAGTGGGAAATGGCTTCTCGATCTCCTTCTGGTATGACAGGTTGGTGCACATACCTTCCTTGAAGATTGGTCAAACGAACTTTTGTTCAATGAGGGCTGCAAGAAAAGTCTCTTCCAAGGATCTCCTTGGAAAATGGCTATGGAGTACTTAATGTTAACTGGCCAACTAGGGTGAGAATTGCTGACTATTATATGAGTCATCAACTTTGGATGGGTGACTCCACTGAACAGTGAAACTTATGGCATTGGAGTTTGGAGATGGATAAGGAAAAAATGGCCTAATTTTATGCATTTTATTGAGTTCAAAGTGGGAAATGGCTCCTCCATCTCCTTCTGGTATGACAGGTTGGTGCACGAACCTTCCTTGAAGACAGCTTTTTCGGATTTGTTCAGAATAGCTTCCTGCAGGAAAATGCTAGTAGTTTGTTCTGTTTCCTTTCTGATGGATTGTAATCTGCAATGCTTCTTAGAATATGGGCTAATGATGGAGATATCAACAGACTTCAGAGTTTTTCTTGAGATTTTTCAGTTTGCTAAACTGGGGCGGTGAGATGACATGGTTTGTTGGAGATTATTGAAGGACAGAGATTTACTACTAAACCCTTCTACCATGCATTTACTCAACATCTGCAAGTAGGATGGAGCTTTCCCAACTGATTTAATATGGAAAGCACCCTCTAGAGTTGCCTTTTCTTTTTGAGAGGCTACGTGGTGGTATATCTTGACCATTGACAGTATGCAATGGAGAAACTTCAACTTGGTGAATAGGTGTTTTTATGGAAAACCCTAGTGAGTCTGTTTGTCACCTTTTCTCCACTGCAATTGGATGAGGTGATTTTGGCATTCCACCTTGGCAATGGGTTGTATAACTCGGTTTGAATATGCTGGTATTAAAGAGGAAATGTGGGTGTGGAAACGTCTTCTTTTTCGCCAGGTTAAGGGGAAGGGCGTAATGCTTTCGACCATGCCTCCAGCTAGTTTTTTTTTTTTTTTTTGATAATTTGGAGGGGGTGAAATCTCAAGGCTTTGAAAACGAAGGTTCTAGTATTGGTTGTGTAAAATAGATGGGTAAAAAGTTATTAGTTTCTGGTCCACACAAAAATCACTAAAATGACACCTTTTCTTCGCTGGATTTGATAGACCGTGTCTCTTGTATCTAGCTTTGTACAAGGGTGTTACCCACTTGGTACCCTTTCAATGAAAATTGTCTTTAACATTCAAAAAAGTACTAATAGCTCGTTGATGTGGCGAACTAAACATACCCACCAAATGGATATAAATAAAATAGATCCTATAAGTTGAATTGGTAAAGAATGTTGCATAATGCTACGGTTTTCTTAAACCAGGGACTGATGCATGAGAATGCCATACAGTTGATATAATCATCCACTAAAATTTTATTATATGAAAACTGGTCTATAAAAAAAAAAAAAACAAAAATCCTGTCCTGAGAAGCCGACATATTGTATTTTGCTGTTTTAAAATTATCTGTATGGTATGGATCTGTGATTTAACTAGGTTATGCTAAGGTTGCATGTGTAATTTTATCTGCTATAGATGAATTATGAGCTGAGCTGTGGAGGGTGATATTGTGATGCAGTGAAACGACGAAGTCTTCGTCAAATGTCACGGATTCTGAAGTTCCTAAAAATAATCAACCATCGTCAGTGATAACCGTCTCCTCAAATTTTGAGGTACTTTTATCTTCTCCTTGACTATTTCTGATTTGCAGCCTCATAACCTCACTAATTACTTTCCTGAAAGACTATCTCTTAGCACCCTGTTTCCCCCGCCCAGGTCCAATTGCTGTCTACTCCTTTATTTGTTAGTGAAACATGGATGGGAGTCATCTCTTTTCTGAAAGACTGTCTCTTTGCACCCTGTTTCATGTTTTTTTTGTCATTGGCGAGGTTTTGTGTTCCTTTAGTGAGGAGAATAATGATTTACTTAGTGATACATATGGATCGATTGTCAACCATAGTCATTACATTACATAAGTCTGGAACTGAAAGTGAGGATAATGGTGACAAATCAGTGATATGTAGCGGTGTCATTTTGTTCATGTCATTATCGTGTGAACCTGTTTGACAAAAATAAATATACTGGTCATATGTGGGTTGAACTTGCATAACCCGAAGTGACCTAGTCCGACCTCTTCAGTGAAATGTATTGTGCCAACTTGATACACGGTTTAATGACCTACGATAACCTATATATTTTCAATAAGGTTAATCTTTTTGTATTCTCTTAATACTAATGGATATGTTAACAGTGAATATTGATGCTAATGATTGTTACATTTCAATAAGTTACTCTAGTTGGAAAGTTTTTCTTGGTAAAGTAGGATTACTTCCGAATTCTTTTAAAAAATTAAACCAAATAAGGAACTAGTTCATAGTTTTGTTGATTTTTTCTGAAATTAGTTGGTTTTTGATAGATAATCATATTAAACTTGTCAATTTCATAAATAAAGGCAACAAAAACTGAGCTGTGTCAAGAAGCTATAAGGGTTGTTTGGGTCTTGGTGGGGTTGGACTGATTAATTAAACAGGTTATGTGAGTCATCTTTGATTTACCTATTTAATAAGTGGATCATGTTCAGGAGGAGTTTTCAAGAAGATTAATTAGATATAAGTTGTGTTTGGGTTGACCTATTTAATAATACCCCTTTAAGTTGACAGACACAATCCATGGATGCAAATTGACACCTTTATTGATATGTAACTTCCACCTGTCACAACAATATATAATTGTGGTATGTTAAATTATTTGTTCTAGCTGAATACTTTAGATATTCATTTCTCTACTGCTTTGTGAGCTAAGATCCCCATAGTTTTGGTCATCTTCCAAGTTCAAAGGTAGGATACACTTTTCCTTTTGCATTCTTTATACGGAAAAAACTTTCATCATCTTATAGTACTGATTGCGGGCAACATAATTTCTCTTTTTCTTCACATGTGTAGCCTCGGCGATTTCGGAGTGCATCACCATTATTTATATCCAGCTCTACTGTTTTCCGGTCAGATGCAGTTTTTGTGCTTCTTAGAAAGGCCTATAAAGATTCTGACTTGGGAACTGTCTGCAAAGCAGTAATAACATCATCCTCTGCTCCTACTTATTTTGAAGATTTGGTCACAATCTAAACCTATTCTAATTTGTTTGATTTTCTTGTTCAAATTTTGCAGGCTTCTGTGATTCTGCAAAAGTTCATCGAGCCTGCTGTAGGGCAAGAGACATTTAACCCTTCATGTGATGAAGCACCGGGTTTGGAGGATAACGCAATGCCTGCATTTGGCAATCCTTTTTCCTTAACTGATTTCTGTAGCTTATTTGGAGAGGAATTCCAGATGCCTGATGATCGATCAGATTCTAGCTACCTGAGCATTTTGGATATATGGGCAGTGGAAGAAGGAATTATGCATGTGCTTTATGCCTGTGCGTCACAGGTCAATTGAGTTTTAGGCATACAGTGCTCCTCTTTTCATGACATCCCTTATTTATTGTGCTTTTGGTCCATGGATCTAGTCATCATTTTTTATGTACTTTATATACTTCACAGCCCCAGCTTTGCAGAAAACTAGCGGAGAACTCTGTGGAGATGTGGTCAGCTTTACCGCTTATGCAAGCACTGTTGCCAGGTCAAGCACCGTGAATCATAATTCCTTTAGGAGGATATTACTTCTGAATTTATTTTACAGAAACAATGTTTGTAGTCTTGAAAACATCTGGAACCGTAGATTTGCAGTTATTGCGGAATGCTGTGTGTGAATAGACATGGTACAATTTAGTTATTCTTATTGAACTTATCCAATTTTCAAAACATTATGTTGAATTCTTTAAATACCAAAATATTTACAGTAGGGTTGGTTGCATGTTTCTTTCACCTAGAAATCAGTGACAATGTTTCTTCTATCCTTTTGATTATTAGATTATTTTCTCATTCTTTCTTTTGTGGCAAATTTGTCCTAAATGCTAGTTTTTCTTTCAAAGTTAATGTGTGCTGTTACCTTGGTTCAATGTTACTAATTAATGTGTAAACTTTTTGTGTTAGCAATTTTTTTTTGAAATATTTCAGAAGCACAGAAAGAAAACATGGGTTTCTACTTGAACAAGTAGCAGGGCCTTTTAATATTTTCTAACATAATCGGAATCTACTTTATTGAGATTGCTATACCAACTTTCAAGCCAAAACGAAAAATAAATAAAAAAACTCATATGTCAACCGAATCAAGCTTTCTGAATTTACGTTTGCTGTCTTAGAGGATGCCGCTGTGAAATACTGCAAGGGGTAACTATGGAAGGAATTTAATTGATCAACATGACAATAAGAGTAAATTAGCTCCAGCTTGCAGCCGTGCAAGCGAGGGTTGACAGAAACTTCTGTACTTTTAAAGCCCTTTCATATGATCAGAATGCCCTATTTTTTTGACAAAAAACGATGTTTGGAAGAACCTTGGACAAGTTGAAAGATTGGGTGGCTTGTCACTAAAATTGGGATGTTAAGTGTGGCATTCCCATTCCCTCAGGTGGGATGTAGTTGCAATTAACCCACATGTCTTCTCGTTTATGCTTTCCCATGAACCTTCATACATTATTTGTCAACTTCTTTTTAAAATATCACTGGATATGTTTGATTAATTAGCTTTATATGTAATACAGCCCTTCGTCCCTCCTTGAGCAGTTCTGATCATTATACTGAGAGTTTTTCCCAGTGGAGACAACCGCATGTCCAGCGAGCCTTGTCTCAGGTTGCATCTGGCAAAGGTTTCTTTATTTTTTGAAAATTTGTTTTCTGTTACATCTGCTGACCCCACTAATTGCATATGCAGATTGTCATGACGACATCTTCATCACTGTACCGCCCATTACTCCATGCCACTGCTGGATATCTTTCGTCATTTTCGCAGTCACATGTTTGTGCTTGTCGTACATGTCTTGTACTGTTGTATATGAAAATCGTACTTTTTGGTGATAAGGGTTGCTCAACTCACTTCTGTTTCAACCATTGTTACTGACTCTTGGATAGGTTAAGGCTGCTTGTGTTTTGATTGATCTCTGTTCAAGCGTTTTAGCTCCATGGATGCCCCAAGTAATTGCAAAGGTCGGTTGCAAGTAAACTTCCTTTGGTGCTAATTATTTTGCTCACTCTCACTACCATTTTTACTCTCATTAACGCAGGTTGATCTTTGCATGGAACTTCTAGAGGACCTCTTAGGCATAATACAGGTTTGACATCTTGTTGTTCTTTCTTCAGTGCTATGACTATTCATTCTATTTTTCCTTTTATTTGTGGGTTAACTTTTATTTTTCTTACCCTTGTCTTGATGTCGGGACTTCCTTTTCTCACTCATTTTTGTTTCTGGAGAAGCGAGAGTTGATTTATAAGGCCCAAAGGCCATATAAATTTACTAATTCTCAGAGAGCAAACTCAAAAGCCCAATTATGACAAAGCCTCTTATGATCACTGCACTAGTCAAGATTCTTTTCAATATTGATTGAAATGATTGATTGGTTAGGAATAACTGATAACTCCTTTCTTCTGTTTTAGGAAAAGTTCATATACCTTATGGTGACATTTAGAGAAATTCCTTCATACGCCCTTTTCAGATTCTTATTTAGCTTTTCAATCGACAAAAGGTATACACCCCTCAGATTTGTGTATCGCCTAGATAAACTGACTATTTAAATTTGGATGGTGACAACGTGCATAGTATTTTCAAAATGGCCAAAGTCTTCTTTCTCCCGTGTTCTGGAAATTCAACGACTCGATTCCAAAATTCAGTTCTTTTCTTGTCTTCTTTCCTCATTATTATCAACAACTTACTTTTCAAGATGGAGAGAGTAAGAAAGGAAATAAGAGAGGGAGGATTCATTTGAAAACCATAGGCTTAACCCTAACGTGAGTTTCTTCAGTCTCTTTATCTCAATATGAATCTGTACAAGTACCATAATGTGCTTCTACATATGTGTGCGCATTGACTTAAGTACCTAATGGTTAACCTACACCATACAAGCCTTAACTTACCCCATCCCTTTGTCAACTAATGACACGTGAGCAATAACTTACATTATACCTGACTTCACTTCCATTCACATTCTCATCAGCTGTGTATCCAAATATTCTCATTCAGGCTTCTTAACTTTCATTGTCATTGAGTTAAAAGAAATTTTATGAAACCATCCTCTTGTGTCTCTCTGATCACACTTTGTATCCTCTTGTTTTAAATCCTGTACTTTGCACTTTCTTCTTTCTATAATTTTCTAGTGGTGTTGGAGCCCAGGCGTGAATTGTAGGTTCTTTAAAACCATAGGGTGCAATGGACAGCGTTTTAAAAAAAGGGTGCAAAGTGTGAGTTAAAAAAAGGTAGAGAATGGTTTTTGGTAATTGTCCCGTTGATTGAATGACGGGAACCACTTTCATGATTCATTTAATTGAACCATCCAAGGTGCACTAGAAGTGCAACTGCAACTTCTTGGTAGTGCTAACTGTGAATTTCTCCGTTTATCAGTCCAAGGGTAACTTGTTTTTCCAATTTTGAGATATGTACATACTTGTAAGTCTATCACTATTTATTTAGTACATATGTCTGCATTTTTATTCAAGTATGGATTTATCAACAATCTCGCACGAATGCATATGTTGAACCACTTAGATGGAATGTTCACCGGGAGCTTCAAAGGAGTAAAGGAAAGGAAAAAAGTGGACTTGAGATTATATATGAGAGAGAAGTCTAGAGTGGATTTGTCAGCCATAATTGCTTAGGCTCAGAAGATGATCCCAATATTATCAGCAGGACTTGGAACAAGTAGGTGATCTTTGCTGGAAATGCTGTTGGCTTGTGCACATTAAAGGCACTTGCTCTTGTACAACTTCCCACCCAGTTTTAGCAGCTTAGAGAGGCATCCTTTTGGACCAAACTAAGAGTTCTTATAAACAGATTAAAAAAGGAGCAGTGAAGCAACATTTAAATTATCCCTTTCAATGAGTTACGAAAAAGTGTAGAGTGACATGTGAAGCGTCTTATATGTTTTCAAATGATAATGGCTTTATATGAATGACCAAATGCTTTTCTCTTTGCTTTGTAGATTTATAGCCCTTAACTACTGTTCCATCCCTTTTTTTCTTTTTGGTATGAGAAAGTTTAGGAAGAGGGGAGGTTACGCCATGCCAAGGCCAAGGCATACCACAAGCCTATAAGGTCTTAAAGTGGATTTATAGATCGCCTACCAAAGGGGACTGCTGGCAGCGGGATTTGAACCTGCTTAAGCTTTTAGATAAGCTGACGATAGAGTCACAACTTCTACCTTGTATCAAGTAGGAATTTGGTGCTCAAATCCCTCAAAGGTCCCTCATCTACCTCCTACTACAGTCTATTTCCATGCTTTAAGTCTTGGCCAATTCCCAAATCACGTTTGAGGGGGGAGAGTTAATGAAATAAACCTTTATTTATCACCTTATATTTCTAGATCGGTAGGCAATGGTCTCTTAACTTTTGCTAATATGATTGCTTTGAAATTCATGAATAGCTTTAGCACCTCAGCAAAGTTTCATACTTGCTCGATATCTGTTAGACATTACAAATTCCCCTTTATTCTAGTTTTGTGTGTGTTCTGTTGACTGACAGAAATTGCAAAAACATCCATGAATGATGGCCTTTTGAGGGTTGTTAAATTTGGTTGTTCTGTCTGTCAGGCTTTGAATGTTTACAGCCTCCTTCTTCTTGTTTTAACTGTGGCTTTCTTTGAGAGTTGTATCTTAAGGCTTTTTCATTATTGCATGATCAGACTTCTCGTCATTCTCTTGCCTCTGCACGAACTTCCCTCAAATACTTTCTTCTTGGTTTGTCTGGGCACCTGGATGATATATTGGGAAAATACAAGGTGCGTTACTGTTTATATGACCGTTTATATGTTGGATTTGCTACCTGGTGTTCCAAATGACGAGAATCAAGATTGACAATTACCTGCTCAAAAACTCTATCATGCTCGGCTTCTTTTATCGGATCAGACATTAGTTACCCTAGCTTTCTCTGCTTATTCACTTCTCAAAGTTCTCCAGTTGATTAGATACTGTGTAGAAGTGAGATTTTCTTTTGGCTTCTTTCAGGAAGTCAAGCATAGAATTCTCTTCCTTATAGAGATGCTAGAGCCTTTCCTTGATCCCGCCATAAGCACATTCAAGAGCACAATAGCTTTTGGAGATGTGTTTCCGAATTTTGTTGAAAAGCAGGAAAGCAATTGTGAGACTGCCCTCAACATCATCCGCACAGCTGTATGGAAGCCAGCCATACTTCCTTCTTTGGAATCTGAATGGAGATCTGGATCGGTTGCTCCTAGGTAATTTTTTCTCCCACTATCACATCAGTTGAAATTAAGTTATCTGCAGGATGATTAGCCAGGATAATCTTGAGACCTCCACTCCTGTTCTGCATTTGTTTTATGATATCATGGTTCGAAGCATGATAAATAGTCTTGCTGTAAGCATGAACATATACTCTATATTTTTTATACTCAGGGCGAAGTGAAAAAAAAAAAGAAGATTCCTTTTTCCTTCATAATGGAGTTTCAAATGGTAATCGGAGCTCTTTTCTTTGTTGTATGGTAAAAGCAGAATGTTTTTGTCAAATTATAAACAAGAAATGATGGAGCTTTTGTGCACTGTGATGGCTTTTTCCTGGGCTTGTTGAATTAAATAGTGAACCCAGAGCAAGGAATAACAGTTCGTATGTATGTGCAGTGTGCTTCTTTCAATATTGGAACCTCATATGCAGTTGCCAGCCGACATTGACCTTTGCAAGTCTCCTGCTTCTGTTAATGAAGTGGAAGCAACTTCCTCTTCTTTAGCCTCTGCTGTCCGACGTGGTGGAGCTTCCTCAAAGGCAAGTAGCCTGGACGACCATGATGGGAAGGTAGAGGTATCTGATGCAATTGCTAAGGTGGATGGGATTGAAGATGCAGCCATGCTTTTTGTCCCTGATGAACTGCGGAACATAGCACTACTAAATGTGTCCGTCACTCATGATCAGAATACCTCAGATGCTAAGCTAGAAGATACCAGCTCAGAACAAAAGCATATAATTGACAAAAGCTTAACTGACCAGTCCAAGAGTGGGTTTGTTTTTGATGCAGATTTTAATTTGGAGTATTTCAACTTGCAAGCAGATTATTTTCAACTTGCCAATTATAGGGATTGTGAGCTCAGAGCTTCTGAATTTCAACGTTTGGCTTTGGATTTGCACTCACAGCATGAGGTTACTGCAGAGGGTCATGACGCTGCTATTGATGCTTTGCTTTTGGCGGCTGAGTGTTATATCAATCCCTTTTTCATGTCTTCCAGATACAGCTTGAAGGTTGTCAGTGAAATAACCAGCAGTAACATCAAGGTTCCTGCATGTTCTACAGTTCCAGACATGAGGAAGCACTCTGGTGATATCAATACTTTTGAAAGTATAGCTCACCTTGAAAAGAAAAGAGACAAGATAGTGCTGCAGTTACTACTTAAAGCTGCTGAATTGGACAGGAACTATCAGCGGGAAGTTTCAGATGATGGACATGCATACCAAACAGAATTATCTGATGAACCAGTTGTCGAGTTATCTCCTGAAGATGTAGAATCTGCTGATGCCATCACCTTGGCTAGACAAAACCAGGGTTTGCTGTGTAATTTTCTGATCCAGCGACTGCAAAGAGAGCAACATTCAATGCAAGAGATTTTAATGGAAGGTCTTCTGTTCTTGTTACACTCATCCACCAAGCTCTGTTGTGACCCCGGTCTTGTGATTAATATCATCTTAGGTTCTGCTGAGTACTTCAATAGTATGCTGACCTCCTTCTATTTTCAGTTAAAGGAAGGTAATCTACATTTGGATGCTGAAAGAGTGTACGAGCTTCAAAGGCGCTGGATATTGCTTAAGAAATTGGTAGTTGCCACAAGTGCTGGTACTGAAGGTTCAGAGCTCAAAATTAGCATCAATAATACCAACTGTGGAAATTTGCTCCCACCTTCTGCGTGGATGCAAAAAATATCGACATTTTCAATTTCTGCTTCTCCTCTTGTCCGATTCCTTGGTTGGATGGCAGTATCACGCAATGCAAAGCAATATGTGAAGGACCATCTTTTCCTTGTCTCAGATTTAACTGAGCTGACATATTTATTATCCATTTTCTTCGATGATCTGTCCATGGGAGATAAAGTTTTTAAGAGAGAAGATGATGAGATAGGTATTGAGCAATTAGGAGCGAAACCAGAGAATGCATTAGGTAAAGGGTTTGAACAATATGTTCAACAAAATGGAAATCGGTCTTTTTACGTCATTTACCCTGATCTCTGTAGACTTCTTCCTAATATGAAAAGGCAATTTGAATCTTTTGGAGAAATCATTTTGGAGGCTGTCGGCTTGCAACTCAGGTCTCTTCCTTCCACTGTACTCCCTGATGTTTTGTGCTGGTTCTCTGATCTTTGTTCAAAGCCATTTTCCCAGGAATCAAACGCTTCTCAGCTTAGTCCAACTGAAATAAAAGGTTTTGCTGCAACAAATGCAAAAGCAATTATCCTTTACATACTTGAAGCCCTAGTAGGTGAGCATATGGAAGCTATGGTAGCTGAGACACCTAGACTGGTGCATATGTTGGTTTCTCTTTGCAGAGCCTCGTACTGTGATGTGCTTTTGTTAGATTCAGTAATGTCTCTTTTGAAGCCAATTATTTCATATTCTCTAAAGAAAGTCTCTGATGAGTTTGCGTTAGTTGATAATTCGTGTCTCAGTTTTGAATCACTGTGTTTTGATGAGCTTTTCAAGACCATTGGGGAGAGAAGCGACAGTGAAATTGATTCTTCTGTTAAATCACATGGAAGAGCTTTGACAATTTTCATACTGGCATCTGTCTTTTCTGATCTCTCTTTCCAGTATAGGAGAGACATATTGCAGTCTTTACTCTTGTGGGTTAATTTTACTTCTTTTGAGCCCACATCTTCCTACCATGACTACATATGTGCTTTCCAATGTGTTATGGACAACTGCAAGCTACTGTTGCGTCAAGCATTACTGTTCTATGGCGTTATGCCACTCAAGTTATCTTCAGATGGTGTTAATGCACTCTACGATGCCGACAGAAAATCAGTTGGCTGGTTTCTCAATGACATTTTGCATGAGTCACTTACATCTGAGGTTCCGGATACTGGTAGCATTAGCGGTAAACTTAAGTCGTTGTCTGTGGAGGAAATCAAAGAGTTTGTGGAGGACATGGACCGCCTGATTAACAAACTTAGTCCAACACTGGAGCAATGTTGGATGCTTCATCATCGACTTACCAAGAAGTTGGTTGTTTCATCAGCAGAAAGCTTTATATACTTGAGGTGCTTATCTGCAATTCTGCAAAACATTCATTTATGTGATGATGGCAAAAGGGGCGACTCTCCTACCTCGGTTGCATCATTGAACGAGCTTCCAATGCATTGGAGGGTTGGTCTAGAGGGCCTTGGTGAATTTATTTTGGTTCTCCTAGAAAGACATTGCTGGACAGTTGCATCTGTGATGGTTGACTGCCTACTTGCAGTACCACTTCTTTTGCCCATTCATGATATTGTGGGAACCCTATGTATAGCAATCACAAGGTTTTCTTGCTGTGCTCCTAAACTTTCTTGGCGTTTACAATCTGATAAATGGTTGACGACGTTGTTTGGTAGAAGATTCCATAACTTTAGTGGAAAGGAGGTTCCAGTGGTGGAGCTATTTTGTAGGTTGCTTGGCCATAATGAACCCGAGCAAAGGCTGATAGCACTTAAGCACTTGGGAAAAATTGTTTGTCAAGACATTGACGGAATCTCAGTCATGGATTATTCACGATATCAGGATAAGTTCATTTCTCCTATTTCAATTACTGATGCTGCTGAGTCGGTTCTCCCTCTTCTGGTTTCAAGTACATGGGATCATGTTGCTCTTATGGGATCATCAGATACATCTTTGCTTCTGAGGACGCGTGCAATGGCACTACTAGTAGATTATATTCCCTTTGCTGGTCGTCAGCAGTTGCAATGTTTTCTTGCATCTGCTGATGCTGTTCTAAATGGCCTAGGGAAACTTTCATATCCAATGCTTGAGAGCCCTTTCTTACAACTCTCTTTAGCACTTGTTGCAGGCGCTTGCCTGTACTCTTCAGAGGAAGATATATCTTTGATTCCTGATAATCTATGGATTGAGATTGAGAATCTGGGATCTTCAAAGACTGGTATGAACGAAGTTTTCTTTGTTGCTGTTGATTTTAGCCTCTTGAAGAGTCATTCCAGCTCCTGCCACCTTTCCCTAGAAAGAAAAGAAAAAGAAAAGAAAAGACAGATGATTATTTATGAAAAGAAGCAAAAAGAAAGCTAGAATGAACCTTGTGTGTGTGTGTGTGTGTTTTCTTTTTGTTTTGAAATGACCTGGGAACTCTATATGTTGCAGAAGGAAGGATTGGATATCTTGAGAAGCAAATTTGCCTAGCCTTATGTAGGTTGAGAGATAAAGGGGTTGAGGAGAAAGAGGTAAGTGGAAGATGGACATTTTATCTTTTTTTCTCGTAATTTGAGTTTAAATAATGTTCGAATGCAGCGTTGTGGCTCCTATGAATCAGATCATGGTACAGTCAGTTAGGGAAGAACTATTAGCTTTGTCAGCCTTGATGTTTTGTGAAAATAAGTAAAAAGAATTCTGGTTTTCATCCCAGCTTTCATTTTCTGCATCATAGGAGGTCTCAAAAATGAAGTCAAATAGGTGCAATCAAGGATAGGCTACCACTCTCTTCTTTTGGTTTGATGATATGGTTCCTTTTCTACTTGATCTTTCTTGCGGTTCTTAGATATGTCTTCTGACATATCTATTGTATAGAGGAGGTACCTCCTTGGTGCTATTTATTGAGCTATCTACTACCGATATCTTTTATAAACTTTTGAATTGAGTAGTATTTATCATTTTCTATGGAGCTCATCACCTAATAAGAGGCTGTATTAGATGCAGGATGGATCAAAAGAATTTTGTCTGACTGCTTTTATGTAGGCCGATGGTTAATAGCTTATATTAAGTGTTTACTGAACCATGCTTCACTGTAAAAGGTCTTGAGAGAAGCTCTTTCTGCCAGTGGGTTCAAGCAACTTGATCCTGATTTCAGCAGCACACGTGAAGAAATTCTTCAGGTAGTAATTATTTCTATGGCCACTACTTATTAATGTCATATTACATAAACATAACTGATAAACTTTACAGTTGTACATCTTCCTCTTGTGGTTATGTCTAAGGCATTACAGCAGCCAATCTGAAGTTTGCAGCAGGTAGTGAACTGAATTTATAGGTAAATCAATTCATATAGAGCACCAATGGGGTGCAAACTCAAGTGCAAAAAAAGCTCAAGAAACCTAAAAGGAGCCTAATGGCGAGACAAAGCATTTACAGTGTTGTCAATGCATTTTCAATCACATGCATGCCCCACTCTAACAAAAGTGTAAAACTTTGAGCCGATTTTCAATAATTGCAAAACTGAAGACTCCTGTCCTTCAAATATTTCTTGTAAAACTTTAAGATGGCTGGACAGGAGGAAATCAATCTCCCAAGTTATACTTTTAGCTAAAGCTTTGATGGGTTGCCTTGAGAAATCTACCTCCCAAGTTATCGTTCCATATTGAAACTATACTAGTCCACCACAAAGGCCTACTTGTTCCCGGCAACATTGACAAGGTTTGGAAACCGATCTTATAGTCATTGTTAGAAAGTCCAACCCAAAAGCTTAAGCTATTAGGTGGAGAGAGACCACATGAATATAAAGAGCATTTAGAACCCGTTGTCAATCGATGTGAGATAATTCTTCAACACCCCCACTCACGTGCAAGTCGGATTACGAGGAGCACGTGAAATTTTGACATCGCACATTCACATGGAATTTTACCACGCACATTCGTGAAAAGGATAGCATTGGCTATGATACCATGTTAGAAAGTCCAACCCAAAAGCTTAAGCTATTAGGTGGAGAGAGACCACATGAATATAAAGAGCATTTAGAACCCGTTGTCAATCGATGTGGGATAATTCTTCAACAGTCATTTTGCTACACAGTGTCGAGCCAAAAAGTGTATCCAATTCCCATTGCCACTTTAGTGCGGCTTGAAGAGAAAAATCACTCCAGTCCTCTCTAGTGCACCTCCAAACGCCAGTGTCGTGTTTTTGTTTTGGAGATTTAACCTGCTTTGAAGGCCAATTTTTGCAACTGGACATCTGTGACTAAGTCTGGATAAATAGCTGTGGACATTGTATTTTATAGTATTTGTCAGATCATCAAGTTTTGAACTCAAGTTGGGACCTTTAGTTTTTCTTGGATTGTAGCGTCAGCTAACATAGATCTCATGTATGGTAATTGTTGCTAGAACCTGTGTTTTCTCAACTTTTGTTGAAATTCGAGTTATTAACTTGTACGCATTTTGTGAGTAAAGGATTTCTGGAAAAGCGATGTTGTGGATGGATAGAGGAGATAGGAACAGTCTTGAAAACATATGATGCTGTAAGCTGATGATGCTTCTTTGTATGTTGCCATTAGCAATCATGTAGCACACTATTGCTACTTTGGTCTCCAGTGAGACAGTAGAATTTATGTCCAGTTTGTTTTTTATTTGGTTTAAATTGTCAGTTCGTGGATAATTTGTTATGATAACAGGATTTATCTATATCTGGGCATTTACTTTAATCTTTTGAACCATCCTTAGTTGTTTGCGTAACTTTACAGATTAGCTTAGTGCCAGTGGGTTTTAGGTTTTATTTGTATTTCAACCAAGAAATTCTTATGCATTCAAGGAAGATACTGAGCATGTCTATTAACTTTTAGCTCATAAAATTAGGTGAATTTTTATGACTTTGCTGATTGTGAACAATTATCTTCATAATGATGACATGTAATTGATAGGAATTTGAAACTGATAAAGAGGTTATATTCTTACCATCTCGACAGACAGGATTGTGAGTCAAAAGGATATGCCAGTTGAATCTAGCACTTTCTGCATATGATGTTTGAGTTAGTTTTCCACTAAAAATGACCCCCAATTACAAAGTAGCTCTAGTTCTTTTGCTAAAAGAAAGTTCGTGAGTGATCATGAAAGGGTAAGCAGAAGGCTCCGTTTGTTTTGCAGAGAATGAATGATTTGGAAAATATTCCTAAAAATGAACACTTGTATCACTTCAATTAATTAGCCAATGAAGAATGTTTTAATTATTGACAACAATATGTCTAAAGATTTTCATGGACGATGAAAATATTTTTCATTCATTCAATTTGTAAGCAATATAAACTATTAATTTTAGGAAAATGCTTTTCAAAACATTCATTTTCCACAAAACAAACCAAGCCTTGAATGTTCATATTTCCCTATTCTTCTGTTGTTCACCCTGATGCATTTGTATTTTTGTTTGGCCTTCATTTTGCAATTTTTTTTTTCTTTCGTTTAAACATAGGAAGAAGTGTTACATGTTGAATCTTAACATTTAATATTATTGCTTCATCATGCTTCTCCCTTGAGAAACTCTTTATGCACCGACTTATTTCAGGTACTCACAAAGCTGACTTCTGCTCAGTCATATGTAGAAGCATTCTCTCGAAAACTACTTGAAGAAGTTGTGGTGAGTCTAGGATTCAATGTGATCCATGGCTCACATTTAGGACTTTGTTGTTCTCTCTCTTTTCCCTTTTTGAAATAAAATGTATTGCAGGAGCAAGAAGAAGCTGAAATGGAGTTGGAAGTTCTTCAAAATGAGAATCGTGCAGAAGATCAATTTAGAGATACCAAAGAGACCACTCGATTTAATTCTTCAGCTGGTGATCTTATGACCTTGTCATCTTTATCTCGTGGAATTTGTTTTTCCAGTATTTATGCTTCCTTTTTCAGATTTGATAAAGGATGAGAATCGTCTTCAGCAAATCAAGAACTCTATTCATTCAATGTAAGTTTCACTTTCATGCTTAGCCAATCAATTCAACTCCTACGTCACATTGAGGATGCACATGGTCAGTCACGATTTTAGAATAGCTGGAGGAAAATGATGTGAAGTCAACGGAGAATTATCTCTTAGTAACTGGTTAATGATAGTCAACCATTCAGAAAAATGTAATGAGGTTTGAAGCTACTCTTCATCAATTATGTAACTGATTCTTAGATATTCATAGTTTAATTGTGTCAATATAATGCCCCAGAAGCAACAGCACTTGCCATTCGTTAGTTCTTGGGAGCATCCTGAAAACAGCTGATTCAGAATATGGCTTTCAAGTTAAGTTCCGAACTAGTGGATGTGTCAAAGGGAGTGATAAAGCCATATGCAAAATGGAAAAGACTCGTAGAATGGCACATGCAAATGGAGATTTTGCCCATTTTCATTAATCTATGAACAGAGGATTTATATGACACATAACTCCGTCGATCCATATATATTGATCGGAAATGAATCATTTGAAAAAGAAAGAATCGAAATTGATTTTCTATGTGACAGCCATTTTTTATACAAGATATATCAATGAACCCAACTATTGCAATTGGACCGATAAATTGGAAGGAAGGCTCCTTAAGCATGTATACAACATGCTCTCTTGAGGCAAGCTTGGTAGCAATTCTTGATTAATCACCAGCTTTAATTCAATTGGCAGTGAGAAGTCAAGGCTGCAAGAAGAAATAATAGCTCGCCGGCAAAAGAAACTCCTTATGAGACACACTCGCAAGAAGTTCCTGGAAGAGGCTGCTGTACGAGAAGCAGAGTTACTGCAGGAGCTTGATAGGTTCTCTTTCCCCCTTGTATTGATGCATTTAGTGATTTCAACTATGCTCAATTCTAAATTATGAATGATATCATGTTTGTGTAAATAACTGATGGCCTCTCTTAGGGAAAAGACGACTGAGGTAGAAAAAGAGATCGAGAGACAACGGCTGCTTGAAATTGAGCGTGCAAGAACCAGGGAGTTGCGTTACAACCTTGATCTGGAAAAGGAGAAGCAGGCACAGGCAAGAAAATCTTTCACTGCAGCTCAAGCATACCGTATGTCTTTCTATAGTTCTAGGCAATTAAGCAGTAATGAAGATCAATTAATTTAGAGAGCCCATGCAAATTTGGTATGGTGTGGTAAATGACAAGTCTATGCATAAACTGTTGTTTAGAGAAAGAGTTCCTGTTCCCCAACCAGGGATTTTCAGGAAAGTTTGTTCAATGTATAGAAAACATCCAATGTACGCTCGTCACATCCTTCAATAAACAAATCCTTCTACTAATCTGTACAACTAGCATTTCTCTTAATTTTAATTATTTTTCCTGGTACTACAAAGTTCTGAGTTCTCTTTAAAAACTTTTGGGGTCTCAAGTCTCAAGAGTGACCTGTATTAAGGGAGGCTGGTGAATGACACCTTAAATATGTTAATTTTCCCTCGTGTTGAGAGAATTTTAAGCTGCGAAAAACTTTGAATTGCACATTAAGTTTATTTGTTCATCGTTCAAAGTCTTTTGTTGAATTTCATCGACATCTTATTATATGGATGAATGGAATAATTACGAGATAGACAATGTAACATACCCAAGAGGGGAGAGGCGTGCGTGGGTGGAAATTATCTCAAGTTGAATAAATTCAAGCTCCTTACACATGCCAATTGTAAAGTACTTTTGAAACTGCAAACTCAACCTAAATGGCATGCAAACCTACCAGTGCATTCACTTAGCTAATGTGAATCATCCGCTTCATATCCAAGATTTTCCATTAGTGAAAGATGAAAATCCATTTGAATAGCAAACTTATGATTGTTTTGTAGTCAAATGGTTAATATGCTCTGTGAAATACCCCACTAACATCATGAACCAGGTAAGATGCAGTTTAAAGCTCGGGTGGATGGCCCAAACGCGGAATTATTTGCACTTGGTGGCAATAATTCTTTTCTGCTTAATTTACACACAAGTTTGGTCCTTAACCACTAAGTCAACCAAACTCTAGTAGTTTTAGTATGGTACTGGCTGATTTTTCTGCTGATTCGCAATAAACCAATCAAACTCCAGTGGTTTTATTACGGTACTGACTAATTCTTCTACTGTTTTCTATTGTTGATTCTCAATTCACAAATGAAGGGCATTGTATGAGAAATTCTGGAAAATTGATATGTATTGTGCAGATAATAACACATAAATATGTTATATATGGAGAGAAAACATGTAGTGGTATCTTTCATTGAGAAGCCTGTCAGCTTTTGTTAGTGTCTAGTGCCCTTAATCATTAATTATGAGATTTCTTAGTTGCATAAAAAATAGTTTTGACAACTTTCAATTCTCACTTGTTTGTCTACCTAAAAAAGTTTAGGTACTTCATAAATCTTACGGCAGCTGCGGTTCTGCAAAGTCTCAAATTATTTTCAATTCTCTCCTGATTTGACGACTAACTATGTTGTTTGATTGAATAAGGGCAATCCTTGGGCAGATAGTTTCTTTATCGATTCCTATTGGGGGTGTGCAGTTGGACACGCTATAGTCATGAATGACTAGAAAATTATCGTTCAGTTTTTGAATTCTGAAGCTTTTTGTCTTCCCTTTTCTTTTTGTATATACAGAGAAATATATCTATGGAAGATTGTTCATCTAACAAAAAAATTGCTTAGAGAGAATCATTAGGAGTGATGACAAGCTCTCGACAATGTGCTGAAAAAATTATGCAAGAACTGTCTAGAGACCCCTTATAGTTTGGGTTATTTGTAATGTAAATTGACTCCTTCCATCAATAATTAGGTTCCGATCCATCAACTGACTCCACGTAATTTAGTTATCATGTAAGACTGTATTTTATATCTTTGAGATGCTTGTTAATTGACTCCTCATACTTGGAAACCTTTCTAGTTCTTTTTAAAAAAGTACATGGAGATTTCTTTACCTTGAAAAAAAGAATAAAAAAAAGAAGAAACTGAAATTAACGGTGTGCAGGCTTTTGTAGGTAACAACAATAACTGAAATTAAAAGTTAGACAAATAGTAAGTGGTAAATTTTGTATTCTTTCAAATTATGCTGTAGTAGAGACTAGTCTTCATAATTTTATAAGACATGAGAAACCTGTTACTTTTCTTTCCCAACCTTGAGTAACGTCCTGGCAAAGTTTGTAGTCTTCTGGCATCATCCTTGTTTGGAGGTGCTAGATGGTTTGTCTCTTTAATGTTAAGTTTGTCAGATTTCTTTTTAGTGCCACTAGGGCATGTACCTTCTACTTATTCATATTTTGTGGGGGCAGAGGAAGACCGTGAGTTAGTGCTGCTTGCGAAACACTAAACTAGGAAGTCATTTTTTCTTCTTAGTGAGATGTTATCATCAAATTATACTAACGTAGTGGTGAGTCTCACACCAAAAGATCATACCATTTTCTCAATTATGTTAGCTTATTGTATTTCTAAACTGATATGATTTGCTTTAGTGCTGCCATGTCAAATAAAAACAAAAGATCATATTTTTTCTTGGTTTTATGAGTCTTCTTCAGTAATAATTATGGCACTGCTTGTAGAGAGAACTTCAACAAGAATTGGAGCAGATTGAATCAGGAGTACGATCTTCAAGGCGCGAATTTCCATCCTCCGCTCAGTCCAGGTATCACTTTGGTGCTTCACATGTGAACCTTAAAGAGGATTCTCATTTTCTATCCAGCTGTTGAAGATTCTAAATACCAGTCCTTGATCAAATTTAAAGGTAGTATAATATTGCAAGTTTTTTCGCTTGCTGCTTGTACACATATTCATTCAATCAGATGGGACTATGGATATTTATTTTAATTACTCAGATTTATAACAACAAACAACAACCACCAGTCCTTATCTCACTTAAGTGGAGTCAGTTCAATGGATCCTCTTAGGCCACCGAGCACTATCCGTTTTGCGAGCTTTGCAGTATGTTTGGCAAAATGAGAGCATAGTTAGAGTTGTCATTTTGTGTTTATCATAGCCCTTCTTTCGGGCCAAGTGTTTATTTAAGCATTTACTGGTCATGTTTGGTAACTCCGTTTTCTCTTTCTTGATCCCTTTCCTAAGATGCCTTTCAATTCTTTCATCCCCTAAATTGCTGTTCTTGAAATGATATCTGCCTTTTGATAGTTTTGTGATTTAAGTATTCCCCTTGATGAAATCTGCAGTCGCTCGCGGGATAGATATCGTGAGAGGGATAATGGAAGGCCGGTTAATGAAGGAAGCACTAGAGCGGGTGGTGGGAGTTTGCAGCCTGAAAATGCTGGCAGTAGCTCATCCATGGGAACAATGCAGACGGTTGTGTTGTCCGGATCTCGTCCATTTGCTGGGCAGCCACCCACAATTTTGCAGTCACGTGACCGAGCAGATGACACTGGCAGTAGTTATGAAGAAAATTTCGATGGAAGCAAGGACTCGGGTGACACGGGTAGCATTGGGGATGGGGAGTTGGTGTCGGCATTTGACGGGCAACCTGGTTTATATGGATCTGCCCAAAGGCATGGCTCCAGGGGGAGTAAATCGAGGCAGACGGTGGAAAGAAGAGAACGCGATGGCAAACGCGAAGGAAAATGGGAAAGAAAACATTGATTATTTCTATTCTGGTTTTTCTTTATTAGGGTAGCATAGTGAAAGCTTTGGGTTATGTGTCATAGATAAAATATGTTCCCTGTGGGGAAATATGTTCACTCTGTGTGTGTGTGTGTGTGTGTGTGTGGGTTGGGGGGTGAGGGGGTGGGGGGAGGGGGGGAGGGGGCGCGGGTCGGGGTCGGTGGACAGACCAGGTTTGCAAGAAGAAACATCTTTATCGAAGGCTTTTTCTAGAGCAGTGAAAGGTTAAGTCAGTTCCCATTTGTAACCTCTCCGGACCGGGGTTGATCTTTAGGCCTCCTGAGAGGTAAATTTGTGGTCTTGACTTGATTCATTCTCTTATTTATTATGATCGATCCATTTGAAAACTCTCTTGGTTGGTAATCTTAAAAGCAAAACGGGGTTTACATTTATGTTTAGCTAGTGAGTCGACAATGCATCTCCTTTGTAGTTCAGACTTGCTTGAGGCTCCCATTGCGTACTGTTGCATTCTACTATAATGCTTCCAACTTTTGCAAGTAAATTATCGTCGCTTGACTGGTGAAGGAAGTTGCTCCCTTCACCAGTTGTCCTCGATATGAAAAGCAATGTAATTTCGTCCTTAGAATAAGGAGAAAGGTCCCCATGGATCAATATAGTAGAGTGAAGGCCGACAAATTGTAACGTTCGAGATATGGCAAATTGTGATCTGACATCTATGAACATACGCCAAGTTATTTGCCAAAAACAGTAAGAATAGGAGAGATTTCCATTTGAGATTTTCAATATGGAATAATAGTGGAAGTCATCTAACTAGAGTCGAAACTAAGTTGGATCTAACTGAAAAGTGCAATTAACCTTCCTACTTATCTAATTTCGGATCATTGATTGTCGTAATTTGAGCTGATCAAGTAACTCGCTCTGTGTATCATGAAATAGACCTAGATCCTCCGAAAAAACCCATCATGAAAAGGTGGTATACGCCGCGTCACTCTTGGATAATGGAATTGGAGAAGGTGCCGCAAGTGTTGTTCCAGTACATTGCATCTTAGCCTATCACTACCGATTCCAGGACGAAGTACAAACCACTGTCTTTCTTCCGTCTCATCACCATACGAGCATCCCTTCTTTCATTACTTACACCTTAGAGAATTGATACCCAATTCCATCAAGACTAGTCATAGCTATAAGGTTTAATGTCAGTTTTTGCGCATGTCTCACCTCGCTCATTGTCCTTACTATACCATCATGCATCTTGATTTGAATTGTTCCTACATCCATTACTTTACAAGCAAGCAGCATTTGTGGACACCTAATTCTTTACTAAGGTTTGAACAAATTTTGATCAAAAATAAACTTTGTTTAAATTAAGAGCGAAGAGTACAATTGGGCTCTCTCTACAAGAGCTATCCAACAACACTCAATTTGCCCAAATCGGATGGCCGAATCACAGCAAATGCAATTTTTAATTGTGATCGCTCAATCTTAAGGGTGTCAGGAAGATTGTGAATATTTTATGTCAAGTGATGAATTCACATAGATCTAGCCACAAGCTTTCCGCCGCCATCAGAACTGTGTCAATTAGAGTTTTAAGAAGGACAACACCACAATTTATCACATTTGTCATATGTTCAGTCCGGTTCTCTAAAATATGCGATCTTGATGCTATTTTTGAAATCAAACCCCATTTTCGAAATGTCTGTTGCGAGCTTTCAATGTGTAGAAATTGATATAAAACAAAAGAGGAGAGCAAAAAAACCTTTAAGGGTTTTCCACTCCTCACACTTTTATATTAATTAAATAACACTTAATGACCATAATAACTTTCTCACACTTTAAAACTCCCTCTCAAGCTGGAGCATAGATATCAAGCATGCCCAACTTGTTACAAATATACTCAATCCTACTACTCCCTAAAGACTTGTTGAAAATATCAAGTAGCTTTTCACTGATCCTAACATGACTAGTAGAAATAACTCCAGCCTGAAGCTTCTCACAAACAAAGTGACAATCAATTTCAATATGCTTGGTATATTCATGAAATGCTCGATTTGAAGCATCATTGGTGTATCTAGTGGTTTAACTCGCTAGCATTACCTCAACGCTTGTCATCAATCTTGGCCAACTCCATTTACTATGGTTTAACCCTACATACCCGTCTTTGTAAGCAAATCCAAAACATACTTGCGTTGTGAGATATGAATAACTTTGTTTGTCTGTGCCACTTTGATACCCAAAAAATATCTAAGTCGTCCCAAACCCTTTGTTTGAAATTGCTCTCACAAATACAGTTTCAACTCATCAATCCTATAGAATAATCTCTAGTTATGACAATATCATCCACATAAACTACAAGAAATATCCGACCAGCTCCAAAAACACAGTAAAGCATAGAATGATCTCCACAATATCTAAATAGTCCAAAATGGAGCACCACCTCAGTAAACCTCCTAAACCAGGCTTTGAGAGACTTTTTCAAATCATATATAGATTTCTTCAAATGACAAACATGACCAGACTCCCCTTGAGCAACAAACCCAGGTGGTTGCTCCATATACATCTCTTCATGTAAATCACCATGAAGAAAGGCATTTTCAACATCAAGCTGAAAAAGAGGCCAACAAGCAAAAGCAGCTAAAGAAAGTAAAAGGCGAATAGAGGTCATCTTTGCCACTGTAGAGAAAGTATCGCCATAATCGACCCCATAAACCTGCCGTTGATACCTCAATTTTGGCGATCTATTTAGTTATCTATTAGATAGAAAATCAGGGATCGAAATCGATCCCTAAACAAAAAATTAGTTAAATTGCATATAGATATTATGAGTGTTTTAATTTGGCCCACATAAATTGCACTATCACTTAACGGACTGAAAGAGGGATGGCTTTGATATTTTGAATTCAAGACTGAGCCCATGCGAGCCCGGCTTCTCTATATAGTTCGGTTACTCCTGTTTTTTATTCATGACTTGCTCGATAAATGCAAGGGCGGTCCATATGTGTGGAGAAGGAAAGAAAATCCATGTGATTTTCCATTATTCAATAATATAAAAAGAATATTTCGCATCCACCAAGAACACTCATTTTGCCAAATATTTGGGCATTCACACGTGCACACTTGGCAAGTTAGAGAAGCCGAAAGAAGCAGGAGGAGATCCTGTGCTATATTCAATAGGAAATCGGCCTAAAGGGTTGAATGGAAAAGACTCCTATTGAAAATAAATAAAAAATTCTTGGGAAGAAAACTGAGAAACGGAAAGTTGGTGTACTGGAAGATTGAAGAGAATCAAGTAGGAGCGAGCATCGGTCTAGGGTTGACCTTGGACCGACCCTGTACCGGCCCAACCCTACCGGTCCTAGTCCAGTTCCCAGTGAGATTGGGTTGGTCCTTGGTCCTCGGACCCCGAGACCCTACATTGTAGGGGTTGGTCCTTGATCCTAGGAGTTTAGGATTGGTCCAACCCGGACCAACCCTATTATATATAATTATATATAATGCATTATTTATTATATACTTTTGTCTACTCTAAACTCTAGCGCCTTCTCCTCTGTTCTCTTTTTTCTTATGCAGTTCAGTTTGCCGTGTAAATTAGAAACTAGAAAGGAACTCAGCTCTAATTCGACCAAAAAAAAACATACTTTGTTAAGTATTAATATGTATGTTGTTTGTGTTTTCAAGTGTTCGGAAGTTGATGCGATCATTTAAGAATGAACAAGATATGAAGTTGTATAATTCATGGTTTGTATTATGTATTTTGAACTTATGGTTTAATTGTCTTTCAAGTGTTCATTTTCATGATTTGTTGCGTTTATCAAGTGTGAAATTTATGTTATTACCTTATCTTATATTTATATTTGATATATACTAGTGTTCATAGTTTAGTTGCTCAATATTGTATTGTTGATGAATATGCAATTTGAAATAGCATGTTTATCCTTTCAAAGAATACAAAAAATGAAACAAAAAAATAATTGGTTGGTCCCGAGTTGACCCTTGAACCTGACTGACCCTATGAGTCCGGTTCGATCCTCGACCCCAAGCTCAACAGGGTCGGTCGTCGGTCCCAAAAATTGGGGATCAACATTGTGCGGGTTAGTCTTTTGGTTAGGTGCTGGACCGGCCCAACTCGGACCATCTTACCCCTAGAATCAAGGGGATCATTCACTATATAAGGGGTTGAAGTTCTCTTTGAGGGGGAGGCCGCACAAGCAAGAAATACACTGCCACAATGTGAGAGAGAAAAATAGACGAGTTGTGCATCCATTAGAGAGAAATTGTGAGAGTTCGGGACCTAATTCCTAAAAAAAATACCAATTTTATTTTGAGTGACAATTTTGACACGAACTTTTGTTATCTCATAAAAAATTATCAACTTTCGATTAAAATTCCAAATCTGGCTTAAACAATTTGAAAATTTTAAATTATGGGGGCCGAATTTGAAATTAAAGTAAAATTTTGTATTTTTTATTGGGAAAAAGAAAAGATCGGATCAGAAAACTGATGCTTATTTTCGGAATTAGCATAATTCGGCCACCGTACATTTAAGAAGGGAGTTTTTCTGCCTTCTGCCTGGCGGTTTTTCTGACACATTCAGATTAGAGACAAAAGGAGAAGAATCTCTCTCTTTCGGCCACAACTGAACGGTTTTCATGAAAAAGCAAGAGAAAGGAAAGACAAAACAGGAGGCTTCGTCTTCTTCCTTGGGCATGTGCTTCCTGGGCCACTACTTGTGCTGCTGCCAAGCTTTTCCTGGCGCTTGATCCGTCGCTGCAGTTTCTTACGGACACCGCTGCTCAGATCCGGAGCTTCGCCGCCCAGACGATTTCCGGTGAGCCTTGCGCCTTCTCAACGCTGTACTTCACCTTTGCTCACTTGCAGGTTCAGCATCGAACCACCTGTGGCGTCAAGCGAGCCCAAGGGAGTGTGGTGAATTCCAGCAACTTCAGCTTCTCTTTGGACGCTTTACTCGAATTTTATTGTAGGTTTTCTGGTGCTTGGCGAGAGAACTAGTCCCCAGTAAACTCTCCAATAACGGCACCATTCCTTGCAAGCTCCAAGCGAACGTCCAGCAAGCCGTTTCCAGCGCCACTGCTGCTTCGCCGTCCCTGTTCCGGCGTCGAGCTTCTGTTCCGATCCTCCGCAATGATGACGACCCTCTGCTGGCTGCTTGCTGCACCGATCAGCGGTGGTGCTGTTGTCCCAGAGCTCGTGACGACGCTGCCCCCTGCGTGCGATTGCTCCTGCCCAGCGAAGCGTTTCGTCCAACGAAGTCCAGACGTTCTCGATCGAGATTCACATCCGCTCCCGCTCGGACTAGCGAGCTTCTGGCGCACATCACAGTTCTTCGGGTGATCTCAGTCATTTCCGGCGGCTGTCTCGTTGTCTCTAGCAACATCGCCATGCCAGAATAGTCCTTGCCGAGTTCCTTGTTGGCTTCCCAGTATTCCCATCGATCCAGCCGTCTTCAGTGAGACACTCCGGCGGGCATTAAGATTTCCTGGTGATGGCACTTTCCCTTCAAAGACCAGATCAATCCCATTGCAATACCAACATCGCAGCATCTTCAATTTATCCGTGGCCTTGACGTGTCAAGTCGAGCTCTTTGCCTTCAACGTCTCCACTGTGGCAACATGAGTCCCCGTTTCTTTGCTCAGTGGAACTAACGAAGTCAACGAGTCATTGTGTCCACTTTGGCCTCTTCACAGGTTTCTTTTGGCGAAACAATCGAGCCTTCCACCACGCCAACCACGACCGTGAGCGACCCCACCGTCGCTGCTTTAGCCGTGAGTCCCCCGAGCCAGCCGAGCCGAGAGTTCTCAGTTGAGCACCACCGTTGGCCACGTCTGCAAAGAGCCCAGCCGAGTCCACCGTTCAACGCTGCCATCCGCCAAGCCTCATCCGCAAGGCATGATCCAGTTCGATTCCGATAAGATTACACGTATTCAAATTAGGTAATAATTCTATCTGATTGATTTGAATCATTCAATTGTTATTTATGGATAGATTATATTATCTAATTGGTCTGATTGAGATTTAGGCATTATCCAATTAGGGTGTTAAAGATAGTGGTTGATTTAATTGTTAATTTGATCAATAAAGATATCGGATTATTTTTTTAAATTATTTCAATTTAATATTGGATAATTGTTGTGACTAAAGATTGCGATAATCTGTAATTTAATCCACTAGACGGTAGGTTATTTTTTAGATTATCGTAATCTTTAATTTGAAATCTTTGTGGATTGTGCGTGGATCTGGTAAGTCTTTATTTTTAATTTAAATAAGTGTTATGTTTTGAAAATACAAAAAAGATCAAATTGCATGATAGATAGGATAGTTTCCTAACTATATTAGAATTGCATGTTTAGAATTTATATAGTTAGACTTATCTTCTAGATTAGACTGCATGTTAGGCTAATATCAATTTAATTAAGATAAGTTTTCGGATTAAAATAGGATTTAATCCAAATTATCTCCTAGTTTGTATAGGATAACTTTTCAAGTTGGGTAGTTAATTTTCATTAATAACTTATCTCAAATTTCATGAAAAATACCAAAAATATCATGCGCATGTCATCATGTCACGTCATCATGCCTGTCACGTCATTGCTCGCGTGTTATTTAGGGACTATATGTATAGGGTAATTTAATCTAGAATTGCATGTCATCTTAGAATAGTTGTATGTCAATTTTTGCCTGTCCTTAAAAATTGCATGTTAGGTCATTTAAATAAAAACTGCGTGTCATGTTAGAATACGCATGCTTTGTACATCATTGCATTAAAGTAAGTGCATTTACATGGATTGCATATAGATTAGTCCTTATTTAAATAAGAGAAAACCCTAAAAAGATTTGATTGGAATTGCGTGCAATTAGGCCGAATATATGTTTTTCTAGTAAACGTCGCGATGCTTACATTGCTTTGAGGTAAGTAATTTCCCATTTTCCTTGTTACCGCTTTGGATTATTAGGAGTTACATTAATGGTTGTGCACCCGCATGATCACCCCATATGTTAGTAGATAAGTTGAAATCAATCCAAGCTGCCTGTCAAACATTTTTTTGAAATAAAAGAGAAAAGGTACCGAAAGGGTATTAGAGTAATCTAGCGTAACCAAGTCCCCAAATCCACAATCTCTGGTTTGTAGAAGTAAAGTAATTCTCCCGATACTTTTCTTGGGTTTCTAATTAACCCACCAAAAAATAAATTTGTGGTTACTCCAAAAAAGAAATGATTTACATGTTAAAAATTTGAACTTAAGTTGCAAATTGCTATGGGATTGGGAGAGCCCAAGCTTGGGTAAACTTAGTAATCCATTAGCCAATCCCTAGGTGGTGCACTGTTCGGGGAGGTCGCGACACCTGTGCAGAACCTTTAGCAACCAATCTGACCTTGAGGCGAGCAAGAGAACCATCAGGATTAACCTTGACAGTAAGCACCATACAGGTAGAGGAACAAGATCCCAAATCTAGTTTTGATCTAGTGCCAACAGTTCCTCCTCCATAGCTGTCCTCCAACCTAGACTAGATAATTGCTTCAGCAACATTTTTAGGAATTAGATGTGTATAAATGCTGACCAGACTAGCCCGGAAAGAGGCAAATATACCAAAATAGGAGACAAACTGTGCAATAGGATCTGGGTACAATTATGAACTCCTTTGCGATATGCAATAGGGATATCAAGGTCCGTATGTAACAGGCTTACCTCAGACTCAGAGGATGAAGAAGATGAAGTAGGCGGAGGTACATGTGCAGGGGGCTCCACGTGCTGAGAAGGACGTCTACTATATACATGATGGAATGGTAAAGGAACTGGTGGAGAATCCAAAGTGGATTTTACAATAACATATGTAAAGGAATCATCATCTACCATAGGAGGCTCCATTGGTTCATCATAATAAACAGTAGACTCAAAGAAGGAAACATCTATAGTGGTAAAATACTTATGCAAAGAAGGATGGTAACAATTGTAACCCTTCTAAGTACGAGATACCCCACAAAAATGCATTTAAGAGACCGAGGGTCTAGTTTGAAAATCCCTAGACAATGGTCACAAATTTAGCAGACACAACCAAATATATGAGGTGGTAAATGAAACAAGGATTCAGAAGGAAAAAGAAAAGAGTGTGGAGTTGCACCCTTAAGAACAGAGGACGGCATGCGGTTGATAAGTTAACATGCAGTCATAATAGCATTAGCCCAAAAGGATTTGTCTACCTTTATTTTCAAACATTAATAATCGAGCAACTTCTAACAAGTGGCGGTTCTTCCTTTCAATAACACCATCTTGTTGTGGTATATCCGAATAGGAAGATTGATGACCTATTGGACCATAAATTCAGTAAAAGGATTAGAAAGATATTCTTTGGCATTATCACTTCGAAGAATACGAATGGGAATTGAAAATTGAGTATGTACTTCGTTAACAAATGCACAAAACACAAAAAATAACTCGGAACAACTTTTCATTAGATATAGCCAAGTGGCGCTTGAATAATCATCTATAAAAGTAATGAACTACTTGAAACCCAACTTAGAAAAAGTAGGACACGGACCCCATACATCAAAATGAACTAACACAAACGGTTCGGAAACTTGTTTATTGACTCTTGGATGATAAATAATACAGTGCAATTTCACTCGACTCACACTCAAAACTAGATAAAGAATGAAACCGGGGATTAACTTCTTTAAACTTTCCAAGGAGGGGTGGCCCAAACGACAATGGATCTGATTTGGGGAAGCCGCAAAACAAGCAACACTAGTAGTCTCATCAAACAAGTATAGCCCCCCTAACACTTGTCCTTTACCAATCATCTTTGTCGTCTTCAAGCCTGAAAAACACACAAATCAGGATAGAAAGTTACAGAACAATTATATGTTTTGGTAAGATGATTGACAGACATAAGGTTAAACTGAAAGCTTGGGAGATATATGACTGAAGATAAAGATATGAAAGATGTAAGGAGAACTGTGCCTATCCTCTTTACTATGGATAGAGAATCGTCAAATAATGTGACACTGGAAATAGACTCGTGAAAGTCAAAAAAGAAACCTGAAACTCTAGTCATATGGTCAGTAGCACCTGAATCAATGACCTAGGGGCGAGATGTAAAAGAAAGACACGTTGCATTACCTATCATGGCAAAAGCCGTTGTGGAGGAGGATTGTGAAACCAGCTATGAAATCTAGAAATGATCTTACCTAGCAAATTATCACCTTTCCTCCTTCATATGACTGCGAAGAGGTACCAGACTCTACTGCAATGGCTACATTAGGTGCAGTCTATTGAGGGGGCCTTCCATGAAGCTTATAACAGAACCTCTGAATGTGTCCAAGTAAACCGTAGTAATGACAAGTCCAGACAAATTTGGTATTACTCCCTGTGTCACTAGAATTGTTACTAGATGAGGGTGATTGGCCTCTACCAAAACCATGGCCACCACTACGACCTCGACCACCATTATGATTTCCTTGGGCTGCCAAGGCTGAGTTGTCATGTAGAAAATATTGGTGTTTGTTTGTAAAACAAGTAAATGAGGTATTTTCCCTGTCTCACATAGGAAAGAAAAGAAAGTTTTGATCTTTTTATAAGTTAAAGTGTTATCTACAATTGTAAATGGAGAAAAATGGGTGAGTGGACTAAACCTCACAATACTCACGTGCAGGTGTGCGATTTTGACGCTATTATTACGCGTACTTAGCACTTTAAACGCCGCGAACCAAAATAAGCCTTCATCAATAATTTATTTATTTATTTTGACTTATGAATGTTCAGACAAAACTAGGGGTGAGTGCTTCCCAGTCCGATCCAACCCAAGAACCAAGAACAGGACCGGCTAGTCTTGGTACCATGGACCGGACCCGACCATCGGTCCGGTCCGGTTCCAATGGGACCAATCACTTATTGGTAAAGGCAAAAGGGAATTGGAAAAATTAGATTAGGTTTTTTATTTTTTAAAAAAATTTTAAAAGTCAATAAATAAATATATGAAAAAATTACAAAAATATATATTTATCATTCCGGTCCAGTCGGTCCGGTCCAGTCCGATTCCCACCCTAGAACTAAGAACCGGACCTCCCGGAAATCAGTTCCACTTTTAGGAACCGGGAACCAGCCCAATATTCCCGAGAACCGGACCAAACCGGTCCGTGTAGTCCGGTCCCGATTTGGGCAGTCCATCTTGCTCACCCCTAGACAAAACTGTCCATTTTTCGGACATGAAAAGTTGTGTCTGAATGGCGGTTTTCACACACAAAGGGCTATGTTCGAATTACACTTTTTCGGACATGAAGGGTTGTGTCCGAATGGCGGTTTTCACATGCGAAGGGTTTTGTCCGAATTGCAATTTTTCGGATATGAATGGGTGTGTCCGTATTGGCAGTAGAAATCAGTATCGTCTGTTACTTTTTAGAGGTTGAATTATGTTCTTAATGAAGTATAATACATTAATGTATCACGTTCATTAGTAATAGAAACACGTGCTAGATACTTTATATATATGAGCTTAGAAGTTGTGCCGCTTCTTACGAAAGTTAGGATGCTTTCTAGAGAGCTGATGAAAAGGTACAAGCACAAAACCATAACAGTGCTAAGTAAATTATAAACTTCTCGTTAAAATAAGAGGTTAGTATATGTGCAGTAGGTCCAGTTCTATTACTAAAATTACCAAGTTGAAAGCCAACAGGTACTTATGACTTTGATAGAGCTTTGATATACTTGCACTAAATGAGGGTTTAACTAAAAAAAAACCTCCATGTATGTTGCACGTGGAGAGAAAGATGCGAGACAGTTTGAGAGAGTGAGTCCAATTACACATCCCTCGATGAGGAGGAAGGAGAAGAAGATGAAGATGAGTAAGTCAAAATCTAGCATGACAAAATTGGAATCCATTCACCTAGCGACACGTGTCACCCGGGCCCAAGCCAGCTAAATTTCAAATGATTTAAAAGCTAGACTCTCTCTCTCCACTTCCCCGATCTCTCTCTCTTCACTCTTCCTTCGCGCTCTCCTCTCTCGTCACTCTTCCCTCTCCCATTTCCTCTCCAAGTCTGAAGTTGTGTCCGATAACCAACCATACTCGGGGGTCATTATCAAGTTCCTCCTATGCTTCATTCGCTCCACTTTTGACATCTCGTTTTGGCCGCAGTGCTTCAACAACATGCCATCTCTTCGTTCTTCACCAATTTCTATATTGATCTCATTGAAATTTGGCTATATCTTATTTTAAATTTTTTTAAATTTATTTGTTTTACAAACAAAGTGGGGGATTGTTGGTGTTTGTTTGTAAACAAACAAATAAGGCATTTTTCTTGTCCCACATAGGAAAGAAAGGAAAGTTTTGGCCTCTTTATAAGTTAAAGTGTTATCTACTATTGTAAATGGAAAAAATGAGTGAATGGGCTAGACTCCATAATACTCCCATGCGGGTGCGCAATTTTGATGCGCACTTACCACTTTGCCCGCCGTGGACCAAAATAAGCCTTAATCAACAATTTATTTATTTATTTATTTATTTATTTATTTTACTTTTGACTGCTTGGGCGAAACTGTCCGTTTTTTGGACATGAAGGGTTGTGTCCGAATGGTGGTTTTCACAGACGAAGGGTTATGTATGAATTGCAATTTTTTGGACATGAAAAATTGTGTCCAAATGGCGGTTTTCACGCACGAAAGGTTATGTCCGAATTTGAGAAATCAGCATCGTCTCTTACGTTTTAGAGGTTGAATTATAGTCTTAATGAAGTATAGTACATTAATGTATTACGTTCATTAGTAATAGAAACACGTGCAAGATGCTTCGTATATATGAGCTTAGAAGTTGTACGGCTTCTTACGAAAGTTAGAATGCTTTCTAGAGAGCTGATGAAAAGCTAAGAGCACAATCCAGTTCTATTACTAAAATTACCAAGTTTAAAGTCAGCAGGTACTTATGACTTTGATAGAGCTTTGATATACTTGCACTAAATGAGGGTTTAACTCGAAAAAGACTTCATGTATGTTACACGTGGAGAGAAAGATGTGAGACAGATTGAGAGAACGAGTCCAGTGGCACGTCCCTCGATGAGGAGGAAGGAGAAGAAGATGAAGGTGAGTAAGTCAAAATCCAGCATAGCAAAATTGGAGTCCATTCACCGGGCGACACGTGTCACCCGGGCCCAAGCCAGCTAAATTTCAAATGTTTTAAAAGCTAGACTCTCTCTCTCTCTCCACTTCCCCGATCTCTCTCTCTTCACTCTTCCTTCGCGCTCTCCTCTCTCATCACTCTTCCTTCGTCCGTTTTCTCTCCAAGTCTGAAGTTGTGTCCGATAACCAGCCATACTCGGGGGTCATTATCGAGTTCCTGCGCTTCATTCCCTTCTCTTTTGACATCTCGTTTTGGCCGCAATGCTTCAACAACACGCCTTCTCTTCGTTCTTCACCAATTTCTATATTGAACTCATGGAAATGTGGTTATATCTTATTTTAAACTTTTTTAAAATTATTTGTTTTACAAACAAAGTGGGGGATTGTTGGTATTTGTTTGTAAACAAACAAATAAGGCATTTTCCTTATCACACATAGGAAAAAAATGAAAGTTTTGGTCACTTTATAAGTTAAAGTGTTATCTACTATTGTAAATGGAAAAAATGGGTGAATGGGCTAGACCCCACAATACCTCCATGCGGGTGCGTAATTTTGATGCGCACTTACCACTTTACCCGCCGCGGACCAAAATAAGCCTTAATCAATAATTTATTTATTTATTTATTTACTTTTGATTGCTCGGACGAAACTGTCTATTTTTCGGACATGATGGGTTGTGTCCGAATGGCGGTTTTCACAGACGAAGAGTTATGTATGAATTGCAATTTTTTGGACATGAAGGAATATGTCCAAATGGCGGTTTTCACGCACAAAGAGTTATGTCCGAATTTGAGAAATCAGTATTGTCTGTTACGTTTTAGAGGTTGAATTATATTCTTAATGAAGTATAATATATTAATGTATCACGTTCATTAGTAATAGAAACACGTGACAGATACTTTATATATATGAGCTTAGAAGTTTTGCCGCTTCTTACAAAAGTTAGGATGCTTTCTAGAGAGGTGATGAAAAGGTACAAGCACAAGAATATAACAGTGCTAAGTAAATTATTAGCCTCTCATTAAAACAAGAGGTTAGTATATGTGCAATACTTCCGGTTCTTTTACTAAAATTTCCAAGTTTAAAGCCAGCAGATACTTATGACTTTGATAGAGCTTTGATATACTTGCACTAAATGAGGATTTAACACGGAAAAAGACCTTCATGTATGTTCCATGTGGAGAGAAAGATACGAGACAGTTTGAGAGAGCGAGTCCAGCAACACGTCCCTCGACGAGGAGAAAGGAGAAGAAGATGAAGATGAGTAAGTCAAAACCCAGCATGGCAAAATTGGAGTCCATTCACCTGGCGACACGTGTCACCCAAGCTCAAGCCAGCTAAATTTCAGACGTTTTAAAAGCTAGACTCTCTCTCTCTCCACTTCCCCGATCTCTCTCTCTTCACTCTTCCTTCGCACTCTCCTCTATCATCACTCTTCCTTCGCCCGTTTCCTCTCCAAGTTTGAAGTTGTGTCCGATAACCAGCCATACTCGGGGGTCATTATTGAGTTCCTACGCTTCATTCCCTCCACTTTTGACAACTCGTTTTGGCCGCAGTGCTTCAACAACATGCCATCTCTTCGTTCTTCACCAATTTCTATATTGATCTCATGGAAATTTGGCTATATCTTATTTTAATTTTTTTTTAATTTATTTATTTTACAAACAAAGTGGGGGATAGTTGGTGTTTGTTTATAAACAAACAAATAAGGCATTTTCCTTGTCCCACATAGGAAAGAAAGGAAAGTTTTTGTCTCTTTAGAAGTTAAAGTGTTATCTACTATTGTAAATAGAAAAAAATGAGTGAATGGGCTAGACTCACAATACCTCCATGTGGGTGCACAATTTTGATGCGCACTTACCACTTTGCCCACCGTGGACCAAAATAATCCTTAATCAACAATTTATTTATTTATTTATTTTACTTTTGACTGCTCAGACAAAACTGTCCGTTTTTCGGACATGATGGGTTGTGTCCGAATGGCAATTTTCACAGACAAAGGGTTATGTATGAATTGCAATTTTTTGGACATGAAGAATTGTTTCCAAATGGCGGTTTTCACTCACGAAAGGTTATGTCTGAATTTGAGAAATCAGTATCGTCTGTGACGTTTTAGAGGTTGAATTATATTCTTAATGAAGTATAATACATTAATGTATCACGTTCATTAGTAATAGAAACACGTGCTAGATACTTTATATATATGAGCTTAGAAGTTGTGTCGCTTCTTACAAAAGTTAGGATGCTTTCTAGAGAGCTGATGAAAAGGTACAAGCACAAGGATATAACAGTGCTAAGTAAATTATTAGCTACTCATTAAAATAAGAGGTTAGTATATGTGCAGTACGTCCAGTTCTATTACTAAAATTACCAAGTTTAAAGCCAGGAGGTACTTGTGACTTTGATAGAGCTTTGATATACTTGCACTAAATGAGGGTTTAACACGAAAAAAGACCTTCATGTATGTTGCACGTGGAGAGAAAGATGCGAGACAATTTGAGAGAGCGAGTCCAGCGACACGTCCCTCGATGAGGAGGAAAGAGAAGAAGATGAAGATGAGTAAGTCAAAATCCAGCATGGCAAAATTGGAGTCTATTCACCTGGCGACACGTGTCACCCTGTCCCAAGCCAGCTAAATTTCAAACGTTTTAAAAGCTAGACTCTCTCTCTCTCCACTTCCCCGATCTCTCTCTCTTCACTCTTCCTTCACGCTATCCTCTCTCGTCACTCTTCCTTCGCCCATTTCCTCTCCAAGTCTGAAGTTATGTCCGATAACCAGGCATACTCGGGGGTCGTTATCGAGTTCCTACGCTTCATTCCCTTCACTTTAGACATCTTGTTTTGGCTGCAGTGCTTCGACAACATGCCATCTCTTCGTTCTTCACCAATTTCTATATTGATCTCATGGAAATTTGGCTATATCTTATTTTAAATTTTTTAAAAATTATTTGTTTTACAAACAAAGTTGAGGATTTTTGGTGTTTGTTTGTAAACAAACAAATAAGGCATTTTCCTTGTCCCACATAGGTAAGAAAGAAAAGTTTTGGTCTCTTTATAAGTTAAAGTGCTATCTACTATATTTCTAGCAAAAAAAAAAGTGTTATCTACTATTGTAAATGGAAAAAATGAGTGAATGGGCTAGACCCCACAATACTCCCATGTGGGTGCATAATTTTGGTGCGCACTTATCACTTTGCGCGTCGTGGACCAAAATAAGCCTTAATCAACAATTTATTTATTTTTTATTTTTTTTTACTTTTGACTGCTCGGACGAAACTGTCTGTTTTTCGGACATGATGGGTTGTGTCCGAATGGCGGTTTTCACAGACGAAGGATTATGTATAAATTGCAATTTTTTGGACATAAAAGATTGTGTCCAAATGGCGGTTTTCACGCACGAAGGGTTATGTCCGAATTTGAGAAATCAATATCGTCTATTACTTTTTAGAGGTTGAATTATGTTCTTAATGAAGTATAATACATTAATGTATCACGTTCATTAGCAATATAAACACGTGCTAGATACTTTATATATTTGAGCTTAGATGTTGTGCCACTTCTTACGAAAGTTAGGATGCTTTCTAGAGAGATGATGAAAAGGTACAAGCACAAGGCCATAACAGTGCTAAGTAAATTATAAACTTCTCATTAAAAATAGAAGTTAGTTTTTGTGCAGTATGTCCATTTCTATTACTAAAATTACCAAGTTGAAAGCCAGCAGGTACTTATGATTTTGATAGAGCTTTGATATACTTGCACTAAATAAGGGTTTAACTTGAAAAAAGACCTTCATGTATGTTGCACATGGAGAGAAAGATGCGAGACAGTTTGAGAGAGCGAGTCTAGCTACACGTCCCTCGATGAGGAGGAAGGAGAAGAAGATGAAGATGAGTAAGTCAAAATTCAGCATGGCAAAATTGGAGTCCATTCACCTGGCGACACGTGTCACCCGGGCCCAAGCCAGCTAAATTTCAAACGTTTTAAAAGCTAGACTCTCTCTCTCTCCACTTCCCCGATGTCTCTCTCTTCACTCTTCCTTCACGCTCTCCTCTCTTGTCACTCTTCCTTCGCCCGTTTTCTCTCCAAGTCTGAAGTTGTGTCCGATAACTAGCCATACTCGGGGGTCATTATCGAGTTCCTACGCTTCATTCTCTCCACTTTTGACATCTCGTTTTGGCCGCAATGCTTCAACAACATGCCATCTCTTCGTTCTTCACCAATTTCTATACTGATCTCATGGAAATTTGGCTATATCTTATTTTAATTTTTTTTAATTTATTTTTTTTACAAACAAAGTGGGAGATTGTTGGTGTTTGTTTGTAAACAAACAAATAAGGCATTTTCCTTGTCCCACGTAGGAAAGAAAGGAAAGTTTTGGCCGCTTTATAAGTTAAAGTGTTATCTACTATTGTAAATGAAAAAAATGAGTGAATGGGCTAGACTCCACAATACCCCCATGCGGTGCGCAATTTTGATGCGCACTTACCACTTTGCCCGCCACGGACCAAAACAAGCCTTAATCAATAATTTATTTATTTATTTATTTATTTTACTTTTGATTGCTCGGACGAAACTTTCCGTTTTTCGGACATGATGGGTTGTGTCCGAATGGTGGTTTTCACAGGCGAAGGGTTATGTAAGAATTGCAATTTTTTGGACATGAAGGATTGTGTTCAAATGACGGTTTTCACGCACGAAAGGTTATGTCCGAATTTGAGAAATCAGTATCGTCTATTACGTTTTAGAGGTTGAATTATATTCTTAATGAAGTATAATACATTAATGTATCACGTTCATTAGTAATAGAAACACGTGCAAGATACTTCATATATATGATCTTAGAAGTTGTACGGCTTCTTACGAAAGTTAGAATGCTTTCTAGAGAGTTGATGAAAAGCTATAAGCACGATCCAGTTCTATTACTAAAATTACCAAGTTTAAAGCCAGCAGGTACTTATGACTTTGATAGAGCTTTGATATACTTGCACTAAATGAGGGTTTAACTCGAAAAAGACCTTCATGTATGTTGCACGTAGAGAGAAAGATGCGAGACAGTTTGAAAGAGCGAGTCCACCGGCTCGTCCCTCAATGAGGAGGAAGGAGAAGAAGATGAAGATGAGTAATTCAAAATCTAGCATGGCAAAATTGGAGTCCATTCACCGGGTGACACGTGTCACCCGGGCCCAAACCAGCTAAATTTCAAACGTTTTAAAAGCTAGACTCTCTCTCTCTCTCCACTTTCCCGATCTCTCTCTCCTCTCTTCCTTCGCGCTCTCCTCTCTCGTCACTCTTCCTTCGCCCGTTTTCTCTCCAAATTCTGAAGTTGTGTCCGATAACCAGCCATACTCGGGGGTCATTATCGAGTTCCTACACTTCATTCCCTTCTCTTTTGACATCTCGTTTTGACCGCAGTGCTTCAACAACATGCCTTCTCTTCGTTCTTCACCAATTTCTATATTGAACTCATGGAAATTTGGTTATATCTTATTTTAAAATTTTTTAAAATTATTTGTTTTACAAACAAAATGGGGGATTGTTGGTGTTTGTTTGTAAACAAACAAATAAGGCATTTTCCTTGTCACGCATAGGAAAGAAATAAAAGTTTTGGTCTCTTTATAAGTAAAAGTGTTATCTATTATTGTAAATGGAAAAAATGGGTGAATGGGCTAGACCCCACGATACCCCCATGCGGGTGCGCAATTTTGATGCGCACTTACCACTTTGCCCGTCGCGGACCAAAATAAGTCTTAATCAATAATTTATTATTTTTTTTTTTTACTTTTGACTGCTCGGACGAAACTGTCCATTTTTCGGACATGATGGGTTGTGCCCGAATGGCGGTTTTCACAGATGAAGGTTATGTATGAATTGCAATTTTTTGGACATGAAGGATTATGTCCAATTGGTGGTTTTCACGCACGAAGGGTTATGTTCGAATTTGAGAAATCAGTATTGTCTGTTACGTTTTAGAGGTTGAATTATATTCTTAATGAAGTGTAGTACGTTAATGTATCACCTTCATTAGTAATAGAAACACGTACTAGGTACTTCGTATATATGAGCTTAGAAGTTGTGCCGCTTCTTACGAAAGTTAGGATGCTTTCTAGAGAGCTAATGAAAAGGTACAAGCACAAGGCCATAACAGTGCTAAGGAAATTATAAACTTCCCGTTAAAACAAGAGGTTAGTATATGTGCAGTATGTCCAGTTCTATTACTAAAATTACCAAGTTTAAAGCCAGGAGGTACTTGTGACTTTGATAGAGCTTTGATATACTTGTACTAAATGAGGGTTTAACTCGAAAGAAGACATTCATGTATGTTGCACGTAGAGAGAAAGATGCAAGACAGTTTGAGAGAGCAAGTCCAGCGGCACGTCTCTCGATAAGGAGGAAGGAGATGAAGATGAAGATGAGTAAGTCAAAATTGGAGTCCATTCACCGGGCGACACGTGTCACCCGGGCCCAAGCCAGCTAAATTTCAAACGTTTTAAAAGGTAGACTCTCTCCCTCTCTGCTTCCCCGATCTCTCTCTCTCTTCACTCTTCCTTCGCGCTCTCCTCTCTCGTTACTCTTCCTTCGCCCGGTTCCTCTCCAAGTCTGAAGTTGTGTCCGATAACCAACCATACTCGGGGGTCATTATCGAGTTCCTGCGCTTCATTCCCTCCTCTTTTAACATCTTGTTTTGGCCGTAGTGCTTCAACAACATGCCATTTCTTCGTTCTTCACCAATTTCTATATTGATCTCATGGAAATTTAGCTATATCTCATTTTAAATTTTTTAATAATTATTTGTTTTACAAACGAAGCGGGGAATTGTTGGTGTTTATTTGTAAACAAACAAATAAGGCATTTTCCTCATTAGATAAGTGGAGCCGAGAACTCTCTCAGTTATCATCGGAACACAATGTGTAGCTTCAATGGAAAATCGAAGCTCTGTGTAGAGATTTCTCTCCGAGACAGTTGCTTAAAAGATTTAGATTGGCCTGTGGAAGTTTAATTTGAAAGTGCCGATCTATTGTACGATGAGAGAATTATTGAGCACCAAGTTTTTCGAAAAGCAATTGAAAAACAATCCTCAATTTGTTTCTTTTAATGAAAATTTTAACAATCTACATATAATTGAAAGAAAGAGTTCTGTACTTATTTCCTTTATACAAAGAAATCTGAAAACATTTTACACTAGTACACAAACTATCGATATTGCACATGGAGTTTTCATGAGAGAGTCAAAAGAAATAGGTTTTATTAATATTTAAGTTACATGAGATCGATTTACCTTATATATATGAAAGATAAGTTAAATATAAGATAAGCATCAGATTAATAATATGGACTAGGATCTAGGCAAGCGCTATGTGTATGTGTAAAATTAAGTGATTAAGTATGACTGCAAAATAATATTAATAATAATAACAATAATAATAGAATGTATTTGTAAATGCATATGAATAGTTGACAACCACAGTAAAACCTCCCCACACTTAACGGTTGAGTCAATATAATTTCATTAGTCTAATAAACGAACCAACAAAAGAAAAAAGATAAGTTTGGCTCTTCCTCTCAAATGTGTGACTTTCCAAATTTCCAAACAAAAGATAGATGAAGGGATAAGAGAGCACAAAAACTTACTTCACGTCCAAACTTTCCCGGAAAATCTAACCCTTCATTTTCCATCGCCATATCTTATCTTTCACATATGACTTAAGAACTAAAAGTGATCATTCCATGAAAGTCAATTTCACACAAAACCTTATACACAGAGAGAACCGATCAACGAGTGCCTAACAAAACCCTAAACCCAGAAAAGCTCAAGAAGACACAAAGGAGGAGATCACGTCACGGAAGCCAGAGTGAGAGAAACCCTAAACTTCTAGGAATCCCTCTCATAAAGCGCGAGGATTAGATTCTCCACTTATTGGTTTTGTGTGAAATTGAATTTCATGGAACTATCGCTTTTTATGTCGTGAGTCATCTCGGCAAAGAACCAAACGAGTGAGGATGAATCTTCTTCTAAAATAAAATATGGCGATGGAAAATCAAGGGATACACTTTCTGGGAAAGTTTGGAGGTGGAGCTAGAGCTAGTCTTTGTGCTCTCTCATCCTTTCTATTATCTTTCATTTGAAATTTGGATCGTCACATATTTGAAAGGAAAAGCCAACTTAGTATTTTTTTTTTTTTGTAAGTGTAATGAAATTCAATTGACTCAAACGTTATATGAGGGAAGGTTTTACAGTTGTTGTTGTTATACATGTGCATATACACAAATACACAAAATAATATTATTAATATGGAAAAAGCCACTAAAAATCTTAAACTATTCCTACCGTGACACATTTACCCCAATTGAAATTTGGATCATCACATATTTAAAAGTTTGCTTTCTTGAGTAGTATAGATAGTATCGGTCTTCAATTCTTTCTTTGGAATAATTTGTTCTAACTCATGTATTTGAGATACAGTATATTTCATAACATTATTATAAAATGTATTTGGAATAATTTCCATAATTAGTACTACTAATTGGGATATTGGAAGAGTCAATTTATATTTTATAAAATGTATTAAGACCAAGTGTCATTATATTAAGTCAATTGAGAATAGAAAAGATTATTGGTTGCACACTATGTAAAATAAGTCGGTTACATCACATCATATTCTTATACAATATACATATATAATATTGGTCAAGGTTGGCAAAACTTATCCTAAAGTTGGTAAGAAAAGGGGGAGCATTAGGTCAAGATTGGTCAAGATTACAACTTAAATGGACATACGAACAAAAACAGTTCTTTACTTGTTTCCTTTTATCAAGAAAACCGAATACACTTTACACAAATTCATCCATAAAACTGTATATCTTGATGCCCTCAGAACTTTTGCGACATGTGGTGTGCCCCATAAGCAACAGTGAAACCCCCAGCCACCATCGTTCCCATACCAGGACTATGCCCTATAAACACGCAGGGAACCAGATCAAGAAACATAGATAGCCGTCATAGAGAAGCTGAATAACCAGAGTAACATCGTTTGCATGTCTATCTGATCTACGTTGATGGACTCATACATGAATGACACTAGCAAGAAGAAAGAAGGTTTTGTGAAACTGACATCACGAGGGTGAACAGGTCCTACCCAACGAAAACACCAGAGAGAGAAAACCAGAGACCGTCAGTGCCTCAGCGAAATCCCTTCAACCTCGGGAGTAAAAACCAATTACAGGAGTAAATTCAGCTTTGCGCAGTAAGATAAAGACGACAGTCACAATACACTTTTTAAGTTCAACAACATCAATAGCTCCCAACTCCAATAAAAAAAAGCGCGGGGCAAAACATGAAACATCAACTACAAGTTTCAGCTAAGATGTTCATAAGACAATTACTAGTCTGACAATCGCAGTTACGATCAATACCTGATTAATATGGACCTGGAGGACAGGGATAAGGACCTGGTGTATGTCCCCCAGGTGGTGGATAAGCTGCAGGTGAAGGAGGATAACCGGCAGGATGGTATACGCCCGGCGGAGGATACCCAGCTGGTAAATACCCCTGCGGAGGACATCCATGTGGAGGATATGACCCGCGTTGCATGCATTGCGCCGCAGTGTACCCAGCAAGGCTCCAGAATCCACCCAGCGGAGGATTCCCAGCTGGTGGATACCCCTGCGGAGGATATCCATGTGGAGGATATGACCAGCGTTGCATGCATTGCCCCGCAGTGTGCCCAACAAGGCTCGAGAATCCACCCCGCGGAGGATTCCCAGTTGGTGGATACCCCTGCGGGGGATATCCTTGTGGAGGATATGACCCGCGTTGCATGCATTGCTCCGCAGTGTACCCAACAAGGCTCGAGAATCCACCCGGCGGAGGATACCCAGCTGGTAGATACCCCTGCGGAGGATATCCATGTGGAGGATATGACCCGCGCTGCATGCATTGCTCCATAGTGTACCCAGCAAGGTTCGAGATTCCACCCGACGGAGGGTACCCAGCTGGTGGATAACCCTGCGGAGGATATCCCTGTGAAGTACATTCATGTGAAGCATATGACCCGTGGTGCATGTATTGCACCGGAGCGTTCCCAGCAACGCTCATGAAAACGCTTTTGTCAGCGGAGTCCACGTCATGTTGATCCATGTTTATTCAATGACAAATGATGCTATAGGATGCCGAGAGAGTGACAAGTACGCCTGCCCAACACAAGCAATATTGAGTCAAGAGTGACACCGCAGTCTGTCAAATAAGCTTGACATTAGACCTGTTTGCTTGACAAGGATTATCTAGTAACTTAGCAAAGGCTTGACCTCTTATTTCAACATAAGGACTACAAATACAAAATTATTTCTTGGGCAACAAAAAGCACAGACTAAATAATAGGGGTGAGCGGTTCCAAGTTCTAGATAAAACCTGTAATGAGTACAAATTTAATACAAGATATCCTTACAAGTTTCACCTGCAATCTATAATCTACCCATTCCCAAGTTCTAGGGTCGGTTCTAGCATCTACTAGGTTTCCTTTTTTATTTTGCTTTTCGGCCCAATGCATTGATGTTATTTCCTAATCGAAAAAAAAAATGTGGTTAGAACTTACGGACAAATACATTTGCATGTGTATATGTGAATAATGGGTATGAATTTAATTTATTCTTGTTTACATTCAATCATCTCATTTGGTAGGTGACTTGCTCTCCTTATGGTTTCTAATACATATTCCGAGTATGGTGATGAATATAATGTCTAATGGCTAATACACATCACCTTAGAAACAATGTCATTGTTGATGACATGATAAATAATGGGTCAAAAGTAAAGCTACATGATCTATATATTGACTCAATTTTCTTCGTAAGAAACACAAATATGTATAATTACTTGTTCTATTTTTGGTAGTAGTAATTCTATAATTTCTTATTTAGGTAACTGAACGACACACGTGTAAAGAAAACTCAAGTTAAATACCTAATATATAAATTTAATTGCTTTTTTCTAAATACTAAATATTTTTTTATTGGTTTATCAATCAAATTCACTTTCGGTTGAACAGAAAGAGGTGGGGAGTTCGAGAACCTTAAAATTAACTTGAGGATTGAGAAAAACAAATCACACAAAGATCATAGAACTATTTTCTTCTTCTTTTTTTAATATTTTTAAAATAAAATTCCCTAATTTTCCTTAGTACATATTCCTCTTCTAAATATAAAACATGGATTATTTTCACCCGACACAGCTGGTGGAGGAAAAATTCAAATACAAGCAACTTTGATCTTGGCACGAGTAACCTTATAAATAGTTATTAAGGATCAAGACTATTCACAGAAATTAATAAGAAAAAAATAAAGAACCACAAATATTTTTTTTTGGTCGAATGGAACCACAATTTAATTTTCAAATAATATGACAAAATTTAGTCAAGAAAAAATCTGATGATATAATACAAAAGAAAAAATAAAATTTTGACCAAAAAAAAAGAAATAAAAGGAAATCTTTCGGACAACATATTGTCGTTATAAAAAGAAATAACATCAAATGCATACCCTAATTTTTTCTCTGTCCAAATTTGTTTCCCGGCTCCGGTTCCTTAAAAAAATGAAACTAGAACCATACCGGAGCGTATTGAAACCTGGAATCGGACCGGCGGAAATCATTTTACAGTTCTCGGTTTTACCCTGCAATCATGCTTATCCTTACTGAATAGAGGAACTCGTTCCTCGTTTAAGATACCATGATATGAATATGCTAGACAAACGAACAAAGATCCTACAACTTACGTGGGAGAATGTCAAAAACTCCCATGGCAGGCAGGGTACTACGAAACGGCAACCTCGCAAATGACTCACATCATACCGATCGGTTGCCAATCAAGTTCTTGGGTGACATACCATCCAGAATGTTGCAAGCGAAGCGAAATCAAACGCGTCCCCATTACTCCCCACCGTCTCACCGCCGCGAAAATGCAACACCCATTTGTCAGAAGCGACATGCAATGGTCGAACCATTCAAATTCAGGACAAAAAGAGAAGGAAAAAACACGACAGAGGAAGACGCAAGTACAATATCAGAAGAGACGAACCATGTCGATATCAATGGCACAGAGAGACAGAGAGATCGTACGTAGTGGTCGGGGAGATGAGAATCGCGCGTTGCTGTTGCTGCTCTGATCGGATGAATAGATCGCGGGAGAAGAGGAGAGAAGAAAACACAAGCCAAGGCAAACACTGAAAAACTGAGATCACCAAAATGATATAAACATAAAATAATTGAAGAATCGATGCGATAGATGATGACTGGGACGTACATATCTGCTTTAAGCGTTAGTTGGACGCGTCCCCATTCCTCCTTTTCCCCGAATTAAATATGGGATTAACGTGTCCAAGGTCTAGAAAACTTTCATAGATATCTAACCATCTTTTTTCTATATATGAATATGAAAACTTGATTCGATATATTTCAAATTATCCCGTATTTATAACTCGTTAATAAAAAAATGATTGAAAAAAAGGCACGGCCCTATAATATATATATGTGCATCAGAAAATTGCTCCCACGGTTTTCATCGTGAGAGCTGACTAAGGTATGAAAAGGTTCATTTCAAAGCAATTTACAAAGTTTGAGGGGCATGTGCGTGGCATGGGCTCCTTCTTTGCTTTTGAGAGATTCTTTGGTACATCATTTTTGCAACAGCTTCAATTACGCAGAAATTCTCTCAAAATTTTAAAATTTTACTAGTACCTTCATGACGCGTAATAATTCACGGCTATTTCAAACGACTGCAACATTTCTGATCTTTTCTCTGAACTCATTGCTATTAACAATCATATTTTGTGAATCTGGCTCATTCCATTAGATCATAAAGAGAGAGAATTTTCCAACTCTCTACTCTATCTCTCATCCGATGGGACGAACCATAGATTCACAAAGCCTGGTCAAATTCTACCTAAGACACTTGGTATTAAGATTTAGCTTACTTACGGTGGTTTATCTTGTAGGTGCCCATCTGTTTTATGAAGAATCAATGCTTGAGGGCCAAGTGTTTTGAAAAGCAGTTACTAATAATAAACAAAATTGAAAAAATTAATATTCTACAATTTAAGTAAAAGAGTAGTTCTTTACTTATTTCCTTCATATCAAGTAGACCTCCTAAATGGGTAGGTCGGGTCGGGTCGGGTCGGGTCGGGTTATAAATGGTCCCGACCCGACCCAACTTGACCCATTTAACCCGTTTATGACCCAATTATCGCAAGGCAAAATCTTGACCCATACCCGACCCGATCCATTTAACTAAATCTAGGAAAGCTTATTTCTGATAATTATTTTGAAAAATTGTATTGCTAAAACATCTTCAAGCAATACAAATCTTTTAAAAAAAATTGAGACTTCGTTTGTTTCGCGGAAAATATAACATTTCTGGAAAATATTTTCAAAAAAATGACAATATTTTCCAATATTTGGCTGAAACCTGGAAATGAACTAGAAAATATTTTTCGACGTTTGGTATGAAAAATCGTATTTTCCTTCATGCATTCATTTTAATATTTTAATATGTTTTATTTTATTTTTAAAAAATCATATTTTCATTATTTTTCTTTTTCTTTTTCTTTTCTTTTTCTTTTTCTTTTTTTTATTTTCCATTTTCTTTTTTTCTTTTCCTTTTTCCTTTTCTATTTTTATTTTTTCTTCTTCCCCCACCAGTGGCCACCAGCGAGGGATGAGCTCGCCAATCTGGCAAGGACAAGGCCCCACTAGCCACTGGCGAGCCTTGAGCCTCGCCAATCTAACGAGGCCGGCGAGCTCAAGTCTCGCTGGATCGATGAGGCTCGAGGCTCGCCAGTGGCAGACGAGGCCTCGGCCTCGCCAGATCGACGAGCTTGAGTCTCGCCAAATCGGCGAGCCTGAGCTTCGCTAGCCTCTAGCGAGCTCGTCCCTCGTCTGTGGCCGGCCGCCGGCCGTCGCCGAGACCGGCCATCGGCAGGGAAAAAAGAAAAAAAGAAAAAGAATATAAAAATCAAAAAATTAAAAAACATTGAAATTTTCACTTAGGCTTATTGGGTAACCCATTTAATACCCATTAAGTTAATAAGTAACCCATTAATGACCCATTTAAGTATATTTTTAAAACTAAACCCAACCCACTTATAACCTACAATCATTAGATATGGACTAATATATGGGTTCTTGACCCGTATACCACCTCTAATATCAAGAGAACCGAAAGCATATTACTTTAGTACATAAACAAACGTTTTATTTGCATCAATGAAAAAGAAAACAAATATCTGTTGAAGAAAGAAAGTAGATAAGTTACATCTGATGTTCTCGTTTTCTTTTTTCACACAATTATGTCGAACTCGAATGTCGACAACCTTATTGTTCATAAGAGATTGCTCAACGGCCAAGTCAACAAGTCAAAAGTAAATATGCCGTCAAATCCTGAGCATCTGCAACGGATTTGAAGCAAAAATGGTGCAGCTGGTCAAGGAAGGAGGATGTGCGAGAGGTTGTGATGATATGGTGATCATCCACGGTGGGAAACCGCCTGTGTAGTGTCGGTGGTGGGTTTTACATTGACGGCAAAAGAGGAATTGCCAAATTTGGAGGGAACACTTGCATTATTATTATTATTATATATATTTACTACTAAATTAAAAAGATATCAATTTAATTTATTGAAAGTTGTATTATGGTCATTTTCTTAAACGTTCGCTTTGTAGGGTAGTATAGTACAATTGTTTCTTTAAAACAACTTATTCGAGATATAGTATATTTCATAATGAACCGCATTGACCAGTTCCATAATTAGTACAACTGATTGATACACAGGAATAGTTATTTTATTTCTTATAAGGGATAACTACACTGAAAGTCCTAAAACGTACAATCAAATGAAGGACTTGATTAGACCAATTTGACAAGTTTTAAAACTTAATTGTACTTTTTGAAAGTTTTAGAAATACATTGCACTTTCTTGATAAGTTTTAAGACTTAATTGTACTTTCGTGACAAATTTTAGGATTTACAATGTACTTATCCCTTTTTATAATATATATTAAGAGCACATGTTGTTTATATATTAGGTCTATTGAGAATGGAAAAGGTTATTGGTTGCACACTAATGCTAGAAAAGTAAGTTGCATCGAAGTATATATTAGTCAAGGATTAAGTCCAAAATTTATACCAGCGACAATTACGTAAGAAAAGGGGCACGTACATCAATTATTTAACTATTAAAAGGTAATAACATGGAACAAACTATACTAAAGCAAATACTCATTATTGCTTGAGGTTAATACGATAAAATCTTCCCTCACTTAATGGTTTTTTTTTTTTTGGACACCCCCTCACTTAATGTTTGAGTCGATAGAATCCTGCCAAACTAATAAAAAACCAAAAAATAAAGATATAAGATGAGTTGATCTTCCACTCAAAGATAAGAGAGCAGAAGAATTATCTCCACGTCCAAACGTTCCAGGAAAATCTACGACTATTATTATGGGAGGAACAACACTAGAAGTGTCAAAACTTGTGTACGGCGCTCATTTTAGTGCCAAAAGTTTCCGCCGGATCACTTAAGTGCCAAACTTTTTGAAAAACGATTATTTAAGTGCCAACTCCGGTCAATTTGACCGGAAATCCAACGTGGCATTTTTTTATTAAATTTTGAAGCCAATGTGGTTCGCCGGAGGTTTAGTCAGCATGTACAGTCAGTATGTACACTTCAAAACGACATAGTTTAGCAAGTACACTTCGATTTTTTAAATTTTTTTCTGATTTTTTTTTCTTTTCTTTATTCTTCTTCTACCTTTGACCGGTGACCGGACACCGGCCACCGACCATGGCCGGCCGCCTGGCCTCGCTCGAACGAGACCGCCGTCGCCCGCGACAGGCGAGGCTCGGCCGACCCTCGCCTAGGCGAGGGCGGGCGAGCCCCGGCAATGACTCCCCTCGCTAGATCCGGCGAGACCGGCCCTCGCCCAGGTCACGGCAGCCTTGCCGGGCGTCGCCTTCCCCCCACCGAAACAAACTCAAGTCAGTCAAATCAACATGGAGGATACGTTTTTGGCTTCCCTTTGGTTGGTATTTTTCACACGGATTGGCCTTCCGATGCTTAAATCAAAAATTGGAGAATGAGAGAAATTGTATGTAATTCATATCAGAGTCGAATGTTCCAAACCTGATTCTCAACTCTTAAACAGCTATTTATAGAGTTTTCTACTTTCAACTGGCGGGTTGGATCTGATAGATGGTCACTTCATTATGGTGGCTGACAAACCATTCGCACGACCGATGGGTTGACCCAAATTGACTCAGGCAACTGAATCGCTAGTTTTTTTCAGTCACCCCATCAAGTTGAAATACGATGACGCTTGTCAAATGCCCAGTAATTTTACAAAACCCGTCATCATCAGTAGGAATCTTAACATTCAGCTTGTTGAGATTGAGATGCATTTCCTGGTGGTACTTCAATTCTTCCAACAACAAAAAATCACTGTTATAGACACACGACTCCTTTAATTCTTGATTGTGAGACGCTGTCGGAACAATATGCTCGGCGGCAGATGAGACCCGCCTTAAAGGAAGCGATCCAAGTCAATGATCACCTGGGCAAAGAAAGGAAGGAGTCATCGGGATTTTGCTGTCAAAATCTGGCACCTGCCGCTTCCTAATATGCAGGCCATTTCGGATGCTGATTTGAGAACTTGATCGGTCAATCAAGGGTTGTAGACTACAGTTAGCTTTTACTTTTATTACAATTTTTTCTTACCCCAAAAAACGAAGTACTTACCTCGCTTTCCAAACATGTCAAACCGCTTGTCCGTGCACGCATGTTCGTGTTTTCAGCTTCAATTGGCAGACGTAGACATATCTCAAAGGATTTTTCGTTAAGTGGGTATCCGAGGATATTTGTTAAATACCTAAATAATGAAAGATTGACATTATTAATACGATGTCTCTTTATGTTATGTGTAACTAGTGTATTGAAAATGACAACCACTCTCTAATAGGTATGATCTCGGCACCACCAGCTAGGTTATATATAGTCGAACGAGTCTACTTTTCAACTCGATTGCATGTGTCACAGGCTGGCAGTTTCTTGGCCACGGAGTAGCTCGTGCGGCGCCTAGTAGGTCATTCACACCAAGCCAGCCCCCGTACTCTAGTTATTCCATAGAATAATACGGCGAATAGCTTCCTAATATTGGATCGCGCCACGCTCAGCTAAACTTGAGCGTCTAGTTCATCAAACGATTCATGCGAAATACTTTAGGCACCACAACTGGTTTCGTCCTGCCATGTCCTTATCTGGAGAGTAGCATTAGCTCCCGACTAGTTTATGCACAGGAAACCAACCCCACCTTCAAAGCTCCTCAGGGTATATTCATTCCATCCTTGAATTCCTAGCACCAACTGTCTTGACACCACTCCTACGACCCAGTTGTATTCATCCTTTTTGCATCACTTACTCTTCACCCGATAACCTCGAGCACCACTCACAAGGGTATCGGAGTACAAGAGAATCAAGATCCGTGACATTCTCCCCCGCTCAATCTCGCAATGCCCTCGTTGTAGCTGTTCTATCGCTTCCCTGCGTCGCTTCTTGACCATCAATGCCCCTTTTTTGGGACTTACATGAGTGGACGCTCACCCAACAAAACAACTTCTCTCCACTAATGGCTTTTTCCGATCAGAGCCGTTCAACACCCTCGGTCACTTGTGCTTCCCCCGACAAGTGCGGCATTTTTTGCCAACTGCACCATTTTGACAACACCATTTTTTGCCTACTTCCGGATTCTTATGAATTCAACAGACCAATAGAGGTTTTTCCCCTTGTTGATAACATGGCAGGAGACCTATCTTGAGATTCGCCAAATTGATCCAGAAACGTTTTCCCTATTCAGTGAGGAATCAGTTCTTTGTTGTGCCCCCATTGTCATCCTCGAAGCTAGTCAAGAGCCGCTTTTTGTCCGAATATCTTTTGGCCCTAGCGATTCATTCTCCGCCCTCATAAAACTCGGTAGACCATAGGTTTTCTTCAACTCACTCACCTACTGAAGGGATCTTGCTCTGATATCATCTATAACGGGCCAGCAGTTCCTTAGCCACAGAATAGCCCAATGCCTGGTGGGTCGTTCACACCAGGCCAGCTTTTGTTCACTAGTTGTTCCAAAGAACAATATGATGAATAGCTTCATCGTATTGGATCGCACCACGCCCAACTAAGCTCGGGCGTCTAGTCCATCGAGTGATACACGCAAAATACTTTAAGCACCATGACTGGTTTGGGCTTGTCATGACCTCATCAGGAGAGCAGTATCAGCTCACAATCAGTTTGTGCATGGGAGGCCAATTTCGCTTTAAGAGCTCCTAAAAGTATATTCATTCCATCTTAGAACTCCTAGCAACAAAGATCCTGACACCATTCCATGACCCAGTTGTATTCATCATTTCTGCATTACTCACTCTTCATCTGATAACCCCAAGCACCACTCACAAGGATATAGGAGCACGAGAAAATTACGGTCCGTGACACATGAATCTGAGAATATATAGCCATAATTTCCTTCTTTTTTCCGGTTTGAACAACTCTATCGAGCTAAAGGAACTATTAAGTATAACATCCTCTAAAATTAGAATTGTCACCACCCTAATGCTTGAATTAAAAGGCCAAAAAAGAAATCACTTGAATATTATGGTGCATTTATTTCGCGGAAATTAAATTATTTGAAAACTATTAACCTAAAATGATTAGACATACTTTTTTTGTTGACAATGAAAAAAAAATTATTAATTAATCGTTTCAAATGATACAAGTGATCACTTTTTAGGAAAATACTTCCCAAATTATTCGTTTTCTGAAAAATAATCGGAGCCTCAAACTCGTGAACATTCGGCCTCCAAGAGTTTCAGCAAGAATTGTATTCCTCATCAACAGATATAAATGGACTTCCCAAGACCTGGGAAAAGTCAAATGGTCTGAAGAAAGAAAAGGGGAGAACTAGAAAAGAAGTTCATCCAACACCAGGTCTTGAGCAAACGAGACAATTCAAGCAATTGAAAAGAACGACAATACTGTCATAATCATGCGTCCGCTACCTTTTCATTTTGATCAATGAAATCACGAAATTATAGTTAATCACCATGAGCAATTTCTCAGCTTCCATCAGACCTATTGACCTTTCATCCTCCTCTCAAGACTGCCAAAGTCCTTGGCTTTTTTAACAAACTAAATGCCAGCCACATTCAATCAGAACTAAAGATATTAGCAGGAACAGTTACCCAGAAATTCCACTCAAAGTCAGCCAAAGCATCTTCACTTGTTTTCAACATGCAGAGCAAAGCTCTTAAACTTCATCATAACAAAAGCTTATCAAACAGTGATTCAAACGAATCTCAAATTAGTAAGCAAATTGCCATTGTTAAAAGACTCAAGCCAATTTCTTAAAGAGAGCAACCAATCGTAGATATACAATGTCAGGTTTATTATTTATTATTTTATAGTGTTAGCAAGTTGAGCTCATTTATGTATTTGGCCCATGTAGTTATACAAGGCTTAACCTAAGCGGCTAAGCCTATAAATACTTTTTTTGATCTCAATAATAAAGTACTCTCTCTTTCACCAACACACAGGAAGCATTTTCAGCACTTATTGATTCCACCAATATAACACGAATCGCATAATAGAACCACACGGTCATACGAGAAACAGTCGAAAGCCAACAACAGTCCCCCAGCAGGACAGATGTCATGATTCACTTCCGTCTTTTGAAGAACTTGCCCTTGTACTTTCCAAACATGCCATGTTTCCAGCGCTTTCCAAACTTCCCGTGCTTAAACTATACAAAATGGCCGTAGACAGGCCCATATGCGAGATAATGAGCACCATAATACGTGTGGCTAGTAGTAGTGCAACTTCCAGCTACCATTGTTCTCGTACCAAGACCATGCCCTATAAACACGCAGGGAACCAGATCAAGAAACATAGACAGCCGTCATAGAGAAGCTAAATAACTAGAGTTGCGTAATTTGCATGTCCATCTGATCTACGTTGATGGACTCATGGACTCATACATGACGCCAGCAAGAAGCTCAGTGAGAAAAAACAAAACTCCAAAATAATCATCATCTTTGAACCCGAGTTCCCATTCCACTGCTTACAATTGTTTCACCTACTTCTATTTGTCACTGAGCAGAAAAGAAGAAAGAAGGTTTTGTGAAACTGACATCACAAGGGTGAACAGGTTTTACCCAACGAAAACACTAAAGAGAGAAAACTAGTGACTGTCAGTGCCTCAGCGAAATCCCTTCAACTTCGGAATTAAAAACCAATTACAGGAGTAAATTCAGCTTTACGCAGCAAAGAAAAGACGACAGTCACAATACACTTTTAAGTTCAACAACATCAATAGCTCCCGACTCCAATAGAAAAGGGTAAAAAAATGAAAGAACAGCTGCAAGTTACAGCTAAGATGTTCATAATACAATTACTACTCTGACAATCAAAGTTACGATCAATACCTGGATGATATGGAACTGAAGGACTAGGATAAGTAGCTGGTGGATATGTCACAGGTGGTGGATAAACTGCAGGCGGAGGAGGATACGCAGGAAGGTATCCACCCGGCGGAGGATATCCATGTGGAAGATATGACCCTTGGTGCACGTATTGCCCTACAGTTTGCCCAGCAAGGCACGATGATCCACCCTGCGGAGGATACGGAGCTGGTGGATAACTCTGCGGAGGATACCCCTGCGGTGGGTACCACTGAGGACTATATGACTCCTGGCGGACGTATTGCGCCGCAGCAGCGGAAGAGTGTACGACCATAGACATGTTTATTCAATGACAAATGATGCTGTAGGATGCCAAGAAAGTAACAAGTAGGCCAACTCAACACAAGCAATATCGAGTCAACAGCGACACCGCAGTCCGTCAAATAAGCTTTAGGCATTAGACCTCTTTGCTTGACGAAGATCATATAGTAACTTAGCAAAGGCTAGACCCATTGATTCGACAGAAGGACTACAGAAGAAAATTATTTCTTGGGGCAACAAACAGCAGAGACTGAACAGGGGGACTCGTTCGTGGTCCAAGATACCATGAGATGAATATGATGGACAAACGAGCAAAGATTCCACAACTTTCGTAGGAAAATGTCGAAAATGTTGGTTTTCTACGGAACATGCATAGTTAAAATTAAATATAAACGCAGCGGAAAGATATAACCATACATGTATCTCCAAAGGTGTTGTTCATGCGTTTCAATCAAAAATCGGAAGACCATAGGGGGTTAAACGGATTACCTTTCGTAGCGTGCCCAAAACGATTTCGGTTCGAATGTTCTTCAGTTCGAGCCCCACAACTGTCGGACCTCTAGTTCAGACACATCACCAATCGCACGACGAACGGAAGGGAGAACTTGCGGGTAATCACCAATAGAATTGTGCTAGCAATCTTGTGGCGACAATTCTCCGCACTCTCGATATTTCAGTCACGACGTCGGAAGAGAGAAAAATTATTTTTAACTCTCCTGCACACATATATCACTCTTACTCACACTGTTTCTTTTCTGTATTTCTCAGCAACTGTTGCTGATCACAATTTTATTTGTGCGATCAGCAACGGTTGCTGATCGCCAGGCACACTTCACACGATCAGCAACCGCTGCTGATCGTGTATTCACACGACCAGCAACAGTTGCTGACCGTGGGTGATGCACACGGTCAGCAGTTGACCGCGTGCATGCACACCATCATCATTCATTTTTTTTTTTTTAAATTTAAAACACACACGATCAGGTCAACATTTGTTGACCGTGTACACTTTTAATTAATTTAATTTTATAAAATTTAGAGTGCAAGATCATATGGCACATTAACATGTGTCCACTTTAGGTTTGCGTGTGCATCATATGCATGCACGCTCATGACTGAAATAAAATTAAATTAAATCACATTTAATTTAATCTCAATCTGACTAATCGATTGCTATAATTGCAAACATATTTGCAATATTACATCTTCCGTACAACGTCATCCTAAATTGGTTATGCTGTGTGACATTCCTAGATTCATCACTAAGCTGGTAGTAGGACTTGCACTAACACGTTAGTACTCCCAAGAGAATTGATTGTCCCGATCAACCTCTAGGTCCTACAAGCCATGATTGACATCTAGCAATATGTCATGGCTACCCAGACAGTGTGAATATTTTAATAACATAATGAACCCGTCAGCTTTGGCTACAGTGTAATTCAATCCCTCTGCCTTACTATGTCTCGATCGAACAAAGACCATGGAATATTCGTCAAGTCACCAATTCGATCATATGCAAAAAATCTAATTGACATACATTTTATATAAGACATGAACAGTTCATTATCGGTTACAACCCCGGCCGAGGATTTTTCATGCAATGTCAAGATTAGATTGCATAGGACATAATTATTGTACCTTGTGTATAACAAGGTAACAGATTTCATTTTGCGCACACATGTAACTTCGTATGTGAACGAACTATGGCCATCAAGTACAGAGATAGATCAACGAACCGGCAATATGCGCATCTGTGAACCATATCCACCCAACACACAAGTCAACACTGTGCCTCAGGTCTAAGGATTATTTACATAAGACCAAAGCATGAATGATTAGGCATTGACCACGCTAAAGCTTCCATGTTGCTAGTCGTTAAATGCGTGTCACGTTCAGTGAACTTGTCTGGTACAAGCACCTGTGTTCTAACTCGAGCATCACAATACCCAATGACTCGTGAATCGTCATTCCCTTAAATATCTAATACTTAACGGTGAAGCTAAGAACACACCGGTCTCAACAGGATTATTGATATCCACTCAATGATCCATCGACCGGGAACAATTTAAAAATTCAATCTAACTGTGAACCTGTCACATAAATTCTTAACGTCTCAAGAATAGGTTCAGTCACAACTGATCTTATGAAATCGTTCATATATTTAAATAATTGGACAAATGAATGAATACGTCATTGCCATTAAATAAATAATGTAATTGAAAGTACAACTTAAATCCCTAACATGTAACTGTTACATAGTAACTTTAGGGCATACATCTAACAGAAAACTCTCATGGGAGACAGGGTACTCCGAAACGGCAATCTTGCAAACGGCTCGCATCATACTGATCGGTTGTCAATCGAATTCTTGAGTGACAAAACAATCCAGAATGTCGCCATGCGAAGCGAAATCAACCGCAGCCCCATTACTCCCTACCGTTTCACCGCCACGAAAATGCAATACCGACATTAGAGTTGACGATCAAAAGCTTCGATTTGATGCCGTGACAAGCGGCTTCCATTTTACATCGAATTGATTGGTGATACCCAACTCACGCTTGATTCCAGGCGAGGTTGACCCGCCGGTCCCAAACATACTTGTCAACTATTGGTCCCGTGACGTGATTAGGATGTAGTTGCTCGTGTGTGGTCCATATACCCTCGTTTAAATTTAGATTTGAATGAGTTTATTTATTGCTATATTTTCTTTTTCGAGACGAGAACCTACTAAAAACTTGGAATATACGAAGAGAACCAATGTTTAAGCCCGAGATTTGTGACTTAGGCACCAAAGCAAATATGTTAATGACACCAATCAGAACACCAAATTTGAAGAAGTTTCCTTCAATTAAGGATGGAGAAAAATATGGTCCAACATTATATTACTCACGTAACTCATAGGAACCATCACAATGCATGTATCTAGAGCATAGACGTGTATACTTATGTACATATACGAATTGCAAACAGCTCATTATTGTTTTAATGTTCAAATACGATACGGATAAAAGTTTATATTACTCTCTAATAGTTAAGCCTTCGAAGAAGTGGCTGCACATACAATTTCAAAGTTGAGTGAGCACTGGTCTTCTTTAAGGCTCCGTTCGTTTCACGGAAAATAACTTTCATGAAAATATTTTCCGAATTTTCCGGTGTTCGTTTCATGGAAAATAAACTAGTCATTGGAAACATTTTCCACCAATGGAAAAAAAAAAACACATTCAAAAGTGAGGAAAAGCGGAAAACATTTTCCATATCTTCTTTCACCGCTTTCTTTCACAAAACACTTTTTATTTTTATTTGGGAAAAAATCACCAAAAACTCCAAACTTTGCCATATGTGACACATTTACCCCAAACTTTTTTTTGTGACACCAAAAACCTCGAACTTTTCTTTTTGTGACACATTTACCCCAATATATTTAATCCATGGGCATTTTTGTCTTTTTTGCATTTTCTTTTTTTTTTCTTTTTTTTTATCACCAACAGAATTGTGCTTGCAATCTTGTGGCGATAATTCTCCGCACTCTCGATATTTCAGTCACGACGTCGGAAGAGAGAAAAATTATTTTTAACTCTCCCGCACACATATATCACTCTTACTCACACTGTTTCTTTTCTGTATTTCTCAGCAACTGTTGCTGATCACAATTTTATTTGCGCAATCGGCAACGGTTGCTGATCGCCAGGCACACTTCACACGATCAGCAACCGCTGCTGATCGTGTATTCACGCGACCAGCAACGGTTGCTGGTCGTGGGTGATGTCCACGGTCAGCAACAGTTGCTGACCGTGGGTGATGCACACGGTCAGCAGTTGACCGTGTGCATGCACACCATCATCATTCATTTTTTTTATTTATTTAAAACACACACGATCAGCAAGGAGCTGATCGTGTGCTGCACATGGTCAACATTTGTTGACCGTGTATACTTTTAATTAATTTAATTTTATAAAATTTAGAGTGCAAGATCATTTGGCACATTAACATATGTCCACTTTAGGTTTGCATGTGCATCATATGCACGCACGCTCATGACTGAAAATAAAATGAAATTAAATCACATTTAATTTAATTACAATCTCACTAATCGATTGCTATAATTGCAAACATATTTGCAATATTACATCTTCCGTACAACGTCATTCTAAATTGGTTATGGTGTGTGACATTCCTAGGTTCATCACTAAGCTGGTAGTAGGACTTGCACTAACACGTTAGTACTCCCAAGAGAATTGATTGTCCCGATCAACCTCTAGGTCCTACAAGCCATGATTGACATCTAGCAATATGTCATGGCTACCCAGACAGTGTGAATATTTTAATAACATAATGAACCCGTCAGCTTTGGCTACAGTGTAATTCAATCCCTCTGCCTTACTATGTCCCGATCGAACAAAGACCATGGAATATTCGTCAAGTCACCAATTCGATCATATGCAAAAAATCTAATTGACATACATTTTATATAAGGCATGAACAGTTCATTCTCGGTTACAACCCCGGCCGAGGATTTCATTGCAGTGTCAAGATTAGATTGCGTAGGACATCATTATTGTACCTTGCATGTAACAAGGAGACAGATTCCATTTTGCGCACACGTGTAACTTCGTATGTGAATGAACTATGGCCATCAAGTACAGAGACGGATCAACGAGCTAGCAATATGCGCACCTGTGAACCATAGCCATCCAACATACAAGTCAACACTGTACCTCAGGTCTAAGGATTATTTACACAAGACCAGAGCACGAACAATTAGACATTGACCACGCTAAAAGCTTCCATGTTGCTAATCGTTCTATGCATGTCACGTTCAGTGAACTTGTCTGATACAAGCACCTGTGTTCTAACTCCGGTATCGCAATATCCAATGACTCGTGACTCATCATTCCCTTAAGTATCCAATACTTATTGGTGAAGTTACGAACACACCGGTATCAACAAGATTATTAATATCCACTCAATGATCCATCGACCGAGAACAATTTAAAAATTCAGTCTAACTGTGAACCTGTCACATATATTCTTAACGTCTCAAGAATAGGTTCAGTCACAACTAATCTTATGGAATCGTTCTTATATTTAAATAATTGGACAAATGAATGAATACGTCCTTGCCATTAAATAAATAATGTAATTGAAAGTACAACTTAAATCCCTAACATGTAACTGTTACATAGTAACTTTAGGGCATACATCTAACAGAAAACTCTCATGGGAGACAGGGTACTCTGAAACGGTAATCTTGCAAACGGCTCGCATCATACTGATCGGTTGTCAATTGAATTCTTGAGTGACAAAACAATCCAGAATGTCGCCATGCGAAGCGAAATCAACCGCATCCCCATTACTCCCTACCGTTTCACCACCACGAAAATGCAATACCGACATTAGAGTTGACGATCAAAAGCTTCGATTTGATGCCGTGACAAGCGGCTTCCATTTTACATCGAATTGATTGGCGATACCCAACTCACGCTTGATTCCAGGCGAGGTTGACCCGCTGGTCCCAAACATACTTGTCAACTATTGGTCCCGTGACGTGATTAGGATTTAGCTCTTGCTCGTGTGTGGTCCATATACCCTCGTTTAAATTTAGATTTGAATGAGTTTATTTATTGCTATATTTTCTTTTTCGAGACGAGAACCTACTAAAAACTTGGAATATACGAAGAGAACCAATGTTTAAGCCCGAGATTTGTGACTTAGGCACCAAAGCAAATATGTTAATGACACCAATCAGAACACCAAATTTGAAGAAGTTTCCTTCAATTAAGGATGGAGAAAAATATGGTCCAACATTATATTACTCACGTAACTCATAGGATCCATCACAATGCACCTATCTAGAGCATATACGTGTATACTTATGTACATATACGAATTGCAAACAGCTCATTATTGTTTTAATGTTCAAATACGTGACGGATAAAAGTTTATATTACTCTCTAATAGTTAAGCCTTCGAAGAAGTGGCTGCACATACAATTTCAAAGTTGAGTGAGCACTGGTCTTCTTTAAGGCTCCGTTCGTTTCACGGAAAACAACTTTCAGGAAAATGTTTTCCGAATTTTCCGGTGTTCGTTTCATGGAAAATAAACTAGTCATTTGAAACATTTTCCACCAATGGAAAAAAAAAACACATTCAAAAGTGAGGAAAAGCGGAAAACATTTTCCATATCTTCTTTCACCGCTTTCTTTCACAAAACACTTTTTATTTTTATTTTTATTTTTATTTTTATTTTTATTTTTATTTTTATTTGTTAAAAAATTCAATTTTTTAATTTTTTTAATCTTTTTCTTTTCTTTTTTTGCTCTTCTTTTTTTCTTTTCTTTCTTCCTCTGCCGACCACAGCGACGGCCGGTGATCGGCCAGAGGCGAGGCCATCCCTCATTTGCCCAAGGCCGGCAAGCTCTCGCCTCGCCTCGCCTCGCTCGAGGCCGGCAAGACTGAGAGTAGCCTTGCCTTGCCAAATCTGGCAAGGCCTCTCTCGAGGTCGGCAACGACTGGCAAAGGAAGAAATAAAGAATAAAAAAAGAAAAGAAGAGAAAAGAAATATAAGAAAATTAAAAATAATTAAAAAAATCTATTTTAAAAAAATAAAAAAATTATTAAAAATAGTGCAAGGAGGAAGATCAAATCAGATTATCCATGCCGAACAACGGAAAATATTTTTCAGTTCATTTTCAGATCTCGGCCGAACACCGAAAAATATTATCATTTTCCTGGAAAATGACATTCTGGAAAATATTTTCCATAAACGTCACGTTTTCCACGAAACGAACGGAGCCGAAGAACGGCACGTAAATATATTTTGTACTATGACATTAAATTACTTATATTTTACTAGCGTGTGGTAGGCAAAAATTAGTGGACTGATCCACGGAGAACAAAATCTTTCAAAGTAGTATTTGTGAGAGAGAGAGAGAGGGGTCATGGTTTGATCAAGCGTTTTTAGATAATTACCTGGTTGTACGAGTTCTTCTGATAGCCGAAACTTCCATTTCTCCCATGCAATAATTGCTAAGTATTGATAACAATATATGAGGAGATGAAGTTGATTGTTATCGACCGCTCCCATGCTTCTTTGTCGAAGCATTCTGTATTCTGATTCGTGCATACCTCATTTGCAATGCGTAATGAGTCTTCGTCAAATTCCACATTTGCATTGTGTGGAGGATCGATTGATCTCTTCTTGTGTGGAAAACGTGGGTTGCAAACCTCCTCCTGTTCTCAGTGCAAATGCTAGCGAAGGCACAAGCTGAAACAGTGAGATAACCGAGATAACATAAAATAAAATAATCGAAGAATCGATGCGATAGACGATGACTGGTGTCAAGCGTTTACTTGGACGCCTCTCTCTCTCTATCGGTCAAGGTGCGAACGCACGTTTTCTTTCCTTTCGTCGAATTAAATATAGGATTAAGATATTCCGAAGATTTAGGAAACTTCCGAAGATTTAGGAGACTTCCATCGATATCTAATTATCTTTTTCTATAAATAAATAGGGAAAAACCACCAAAACCCCAAACTTTCCCACTTGTGATACATTTACCGAACTTTTTTGTGACACCAAAAACCCCAAACTTTGTTATTTGTGACACATTTACCCGATATACATTGTCCATGGGCATTTTCATCTTTTTAGCTTTTTCTTTTTCTTTTTACTTTTTTTTCTTTCCGGCGGGGCCCTCGCCGTCCGGCGAGAGGGCCCTCGCCGGATCCGGCGTCGGGCGAGGCTCGCCCTCGCTCGCCCGGGCGATGGCGAGCCCGCCGAGCCGAGCCTCGCCCTCGCTGGGGCGAGCCTCGCCGGCATGGACGAGCCTCGCCCTCGCCCGGGCGAGCAGGGGCGGCTCGCCGGCGTCGGGCGAGCCTCGCCGGCGTCGGCGAGCCTCGCCCTCGCACAGAGGCGAGCGGGGCGAGGCTCGCCGGCGTCGGGGCGAGCCTCGCCTCGGCTGGGCGAGGAGGGCGAGGCTCGCCCGAGCCTCGCCTGGCGGGGGAGCCTCGCCTCGACGCCGGCGAGCGGGCGGGCGAGGCTCGCCCGACGCGGCGGCGAGGCTCGCCCTCCTCGCCCTCCTCGCCCTCGCGGGCGAGGAGGGCGAGGCTCGCCGGCGTCGGGCGAGCCTCGCCCTCGCCTAGGCGAGCGAGGCGAGGCTCGCCGCGTCAGGCGAGCCTCGCCCGGCTTTGGGCGAGGAGGCGAGGCTCGCCCGACGCCGGCGAGCCTCGCCACGGCTGGGCGGCGAGGCGAGGCTCGCGCCGGCGCCGGCGAGCCTCGCCCTCCTCGCCCGTGCGAGGCGAGGCTCGCCGCCGGCGCGGGCGAGCCTCGCCTCGCCCGCTGGCAAGGGAGGGCGAGGGAGGGCGAGCCTCGCCGGCGGCGTCGGGCGAGCCTCGCCGGCGTCGGGCGAGCCTCGCCCTCCTCGCCCGGCCGGGCGAGGCTCCCGCCGCCGGCGAGCCTCGCCCTCGCTCGCCCGGGCGAGGCGAGGCTCGCCCGGCGCCGGCGAGGCTCGCCCTCGCTCGCCCGGCGAGGGCGAGGCTCGCCGGCGTCGGCGGGCTCGCCCTCGCAGGCGGGCTCGCCCTCGCACAGGCGGCGAGGCGGCGAGCCTCGCCAGGCGCGGCGGGTGGCCCTCGCCGGAAAGAAAAAAAAAGTAAAAGAAAAAGCTAAAAGACGAAAATGTCCATGGACAATGTATATCGGGGTAAATGTGTCACAAATAACAAAGTTTGGGGTTTTGGTGTCACAAAAAAAGTTCGGTAAATGTGTCACAAGTGGGAAAGTTTAGGGTTTTTGGTGGTTTTTTCCAAATAAATATGAGAACATGATTCGATATATGTCAAATTCTCCACATCACAGCGAGGCCATGGCGAGGCTTGCCCTCGCTTATAAGTCTCGCTAGGGGCAAGCGAGGCTCACCCTCACCAGTCGACCTCATTGGCCAGAGGATGAAGGGAAGGAAAAAAAAGAGAAAAAAATAAATAAATCAAAAATATTATTAAAATTGTCCACGGTGGCACTAGCCGTGTCACGTCAGCACCGGGCGGCCAAAATTGACCGGATAGACTAAATTGGAACGAATGCAAAAGATTTAGGACTCAATTGGCACAAAAAAAAAAGATTTATGACTGAATTAGCATAATTGCAACAAGTTTAGGACTATTTTGGTAATTTTCCTAAATGTGTACACAGAGAGAACAAATGAAGAAATTACCTAACATTACCCTAAACCAAGAAAAGCAAAAGAAGAAACTAATCCGCGTAAATTACCAAAAAAGTCGTTAACATATTGTTCGAATGCCAATTCAGTAATAAACCTTTTAATTTTGTCAATTGAGTCATAAACCTTTTGACAATTTGTCAAAATAGTCATTCCGATCAATTTTGGTTGAAAATTGCTAACGTGGACACCGACCGTCCCATTTACAATTTTTTATTTTTTATAATTTTTTTTATATTTTGTTCTTTTCTTTTTTTTCCACCAAATCTTGCGATGGTCACCGACCACTTGGCAAGGGCTAGGCTGCTCGACCACAACCGACAAGGGCTATGGTTGGCAAGGGTCGGCCAATGGCCCTCGCTAGATTTGTTGGAAAAAAAAAAGAAAGAAAAATAAAAAAAACGATAAACTTCAAAAAATTTATAAAAAATTTAAAGCGCCAACTGTGCTACATAGGACAGCCGACGTTCGTGTTAGCAACTTTTCGGCCAAAATTGATCGGAAAAACTACATTGGCAAATCGTCAAAAAGTTTAGGATTCAATTGGCAAAATTTAATTATGTAAAACTAAATTAGCATTCGCACAATAGGTTTCAGATTTTTTTGATAATTATCCCCTCAGATCAGCCAAAAAAGAAAAGCCCCATCGAATCAAACTCAAGTCAACCAAATCAAAACGGAGGAGGGTCGGGTTTTGGCCGCCCTTCCATTGGCACTTTTCACACGGATTGGCCTTCCAATGCTTAAAATCAGAAATTGGAAGAATGACAGAAATTGTGTCATTTAGTCCTAGAGTCAAAAGTTTCGAACTTTTTTCTCATCTTCTAAACGGTTGGTGGTTATAAAGTTTTTCTACTTTCAACTGTCAAGTTAGATTTGGCAGATGGTCATCGAATTATGTTAAGGTGCCAGCTCTTTAAGACATACGAAAATACAACGTGACAAGTGTTAATATATATTATGGCAGGTGGGTGTGGCCATTGGGTCGACCCAACCTCGGCTCCAAACAACCGAATCGCTAGCTTTTCCGGGTCATCCCGTCGAGTTGGAATATGAGGACGAGTGTCCAATGCCCAGTGGTTTTACCAAAAAAACCGTCATCATCAGTAGGAACCTTAACGTTCGGCTTTGTTGAGATTGAGAATGCATGTCTCGGTGGTACTTCGATTCTTCCGACCAAAAACATTCGCTGGTATATATACACACACACACGACTCCTTCAATTCTCCATTGTCACTTTGTAAGACGCTGTCGGAACGCTACGCTCGGCGGCGGATGAGACCCGCCCTAGAGGAGGAAGCGACCCTCAAGTCAACGGTCACCTGGGCAAAGAAAGGAAGGAGCCATTGGGATTTCGCTGGCAAAATCTGGTACCTGCCGCTTCCTATGCGAGGCCATTTCGGATTGCCTGATACGAGACATTGATCGGTCAATCAAGGGTTGTAGACTATTGTTGGCTGTTACTTTTCAGCATTTAATACGACGAAAAATTTCAAATTTATATATTTATAATAAATTTACTCAAAATTAATTTTTTTTATCATAAAATATCTTAAACCGGTATATCTGTGATAAATTTACCCTAAATTAATTTTTTAACAACTAAAAATCTAAAACTGATATATTTGTGATAAATTTACCTCCGTTAAATTAAATTAATATCATGAAAAATCACAAAATGTTACAGCTGTGATAAACAGAGACTAAAACCCCAAACTGATGCACCCGTCAACTGTCACGTGTCATCCAACTTAAAAATTTAACAGTAAAATTTAATGAAAACTGAGAAAGGGTAAAATTGTCGTGATATATCAATTGAGTTTTTTTAAAAAATAATGAAAATTTCACTATGACCCCAATGCGCCAAATTCTCAAAAGAGGCCTAAAGCCGAATATGTATCGGGCGGCCCGGCCGCCCAATCAGCCCCGCAATAAGGGACCCGAAGTGCTCAAAGTCGGGGATCAGTATCAATTTGGAGTTTTTTGTGGTCAAAAAATAATTAAGAATAAATTTATCATAAATGTACTAATTCAATATTTTTCGTAGTATTAATCCTTACTTTTATTACAATTTTTTCTTACCCAAAAAAGGAAAAAAAAAAAGTACCTACCTCGCTTTCCAAACATGTCAGACCACTTGTCCGTGCATACAATCATGTTTTCAGCTACTTTTGCCAGACGTAGACGTATCTCGAAGGATTTTTTTGTTAAGTGGGCATCCGAGGATATTTGTTAAATACCTAAATAATAGAAGATTGACATTACTAATACGATGATGTCTCTTTATGTTATGTATAACCAGTGTATTGAAAATGACAACCACTCTCTATTAAGTAGGGTCCTGGCACCGCCCACTAGGTTATACTAATTGTCGAACGAGTCTGCTTTTTAACTCAGTTGTACGAGTCTAAGAGTACATAGCCATGATGTCCTTCTTCTTCTTTTCCGGCTTGAATAACTTTATCAAGCTACGAGAATTAATAAGATTATGAATGATAACTATTCTATTTCTGAAATAGATTTTTGACCAGAAATAGATTTTTTTTATTTATGTTTCCTTGTCGAGTTACTGAATAGAGATACGTATTTAATAATGACACAAAATTTCTCTTCCCAAAATAAAAATTCGTTTGATAGACCGTCTTAAATATCTCCCTCTTTTGCTCTTTTCCATTCATCGAGCGGCGACAGGAGGTAGCGGCCGGTGGGGGGCAGCAACGGGAGGAGGCGGGCGAACAATGATAAAAGTTTTTATTTCTCTTTTTGTCCCAGAAATAGGAAAGTATAAAATTTTTACTTCTCATTTTTGTTCTAAACATATTTCTAAACTAAAAAATTATTTCAAAAATAAAAAATGAAATTACGTTACCAAACGAATTTACTAAATGATTACATATAAATTATTATCGATAATAAAAATAATTTTTATTGACTATTCATTTTAAGGGATACAAACAATTATTTTTTAAGAAAATATTTCCCAGATCATTTATTTTTTGCAAAACAAACGGATCCTCGTACTCGTGAGCATTCACCCCCAAAGAGTTTCTGCCAGAATTATATTCCTCATCAACAGACATATATGGACTTCCCAAGACCTGGGAAAAGTCAAATAGTACAAAGAAAGAAAAGGGGAACTAGAAAAGTTCATCCAACGCTAGGTCTTAAGCATACTAGACAATTCAAGCAATTGAAAAGAACGACAACATTGTCCTAATCATGTGTTTGCTATCTTTTCATTTTGATCAATGAAATCACGATATTACAGTTAATCACCATGAGCAATTTCTAGCCTCCATCAGACCTGTTGACCCTTCATCCTCCTCTCAAGACTGCCAAATTCCTTGGCTTTTTGAACAAACCAAATGCCAGCCACATTCAACCAGAACTCAGTTGATCTAACCCAGAAATTCCTAATCCAAGTCAGCCAAAGCATCTTCCATTGTTTTCAATATGCAGAGCAAAGCTCTTGAACTTCATCATACAAAGAGCTGAGCAAACAGTGATTCAAAAGAATCTTAAATCAGTAAGCAAATTGACATTGTTAGAAGACTCGACCCAATTTCTTAAAGAGAGCAACCAATCATAGATACATAGCACAGGAAGCATTTTCAGTACTTAAACGTAGGTCCACCTATTAACACAATCAATCTTAGTAGTACCACTCGGTCATACAAGGAACAGTCGAAAGCCAACAACAGTCCCCCAGCAGGACAGATGTGATGATTCACTTCCATCTTTTGAAAAACTTGCCCTTGTGCTTTCCAAACATGCCATGTTTCCAGCGCTTTCCAAACTTCCCGTGCTTGAACTTTCCATGCTTAAACTTTCCATGACCATGGCCGTAGAAAGCCCCATGTCCGAGATGATGAGAACCATGAACCATGTGGTGTGCCCCGTAACCAGCGGCCGCAGCAGCAAGGCCCCCAGCTACCATTGCTCCCATACCAGGACCAGGACCATGCCCTATAAACATACAGGGAACTGGATCAGGAAACATAAATAGCCAACATACAAAACACTAGCAAGAAGTTCACTGAGAACAGGTCCCACCCAACAAAAACACCAAATAGAAAAAACCAGAAACCATCAGTGCCTTAGTCAAAACCGTTCAACTTTGGAATTAAAAACCATCTACGAGAGTAAATTCAGCTTTACACAGAGAAATACAGACAACAGTCACGATACACTTTTAAGTTCAGAAAATCAATGTCTCCTAAGTCCTAGAAAAAAGCGCACAAAAATGAAAGACCAGCTACAAGTAACAGCTTACATGTTCCTAATACAATGACTAGTCTGATAATCGCAGTTATGATCAATACCTGAATGATATGGAACTGGAGGAGCTGAAGGACCGGGATAAGCAGCTGGTGGATATCCCCCAGGTGGTGGATAAGCTGGTGGATAACCTGCAGGCGGAGGAGGATAACCGGCAGGCGGAGGAGGATAACCGGCGGGCGGATATCCACCCGGTGGAGGATACCCAGCTGGTGGATACCCCTGAAGGGGATACCCCTGCGGAGGATACCCCTGCGGAGGATACCCCTGCGGAGGATATCCCTGAGGAGGATATCCATGCTGAGGATATGACCCGTGGTGCATGTATTGCCCCGCGGCGTACCCAGCAAGGCCCGAGAAAAGACCTTTGTCAGCGGACTCGTTACCGCGCCCGTCTTTTCCATCCATGTTTACTCAACGATAAATAATGCTGTAGGATGCCGAGAAAGTAACGAGTAGGCCGGCCCAACACAAGCAATATCGAGTCAAGAGCCACCACACCGCAGTCTGTCAAATAAGTTTGAGGCATTAGACCCGTTTGCTTGACAAATATCATCTAGTAACTTAGCAAAGGCCAGACCCCTTAATTCAACAGAAGGACTACAGACAGAAAATTATTTCTTGGGGCAACAGAAAGCAGAGTCTGAACAGGGGGACTCGTTCCTGGTCCAAGATTCCATGACATGAATACGACAGACAAGCGAACAAAGATTCCACAACTTTCGAAGGAAAATGTCCAAAACTCCTCATGGCAGGCAAGGTACTCCGAAACGGCCATCTCGCAAACGACCCGCATCATACCGATAGGTTGCCAATCGAGCTCTTGAGCGACAAAACGAATCCAGAACGTCGCGAGCGAAAGGCGAGACCAACCGCCACCCCGTTACTCCCCACCGTTTCGCCGCCGCGAAAACGCAATACCCATTTGTCAGAAGCGACATTCAATGGTCGTACCATTCAAAACTCGGGACAACAAAAGAAAAAACAGACAAAACACGACAAGGGGAAGACGCGAGTACAAAATCAGAAGACACGAACCATGTCGGTCTCAATTGCGCACACACAGAGAGACCGAGAGAGAGAGAAAGAGAGAGAGGGAGGGAGATCGTACGTAGTGGTCGGGGAGATGAGTGGCGTCGCGCGTTGCTGCTCCGATCGGACGAACGAGAGCGCCAGAGGAGGAGGAGGAGGAGAGAAGGAAGCGCAAGCCAAGGCCAAGAAAAGATAACCAAATATAAAATAAATAATAAAATAAATTGAGGACTCGATGCGACGGACGATGACTGGGACGTACATATCCGCGGCACGCGTTACTTGGGCGCGTCTCTCTCTCTCTCTCTCTCTCTCTCTCTCCGCGTCACGTGCGAGCGCACGTGCGTCCGCCTTTCCTCCTCTCCTCGGATTTAAATATAGGATTTAACATAATTCCGTAGATTATAGGAAACTTTATATCTAACTATCTTTTTCTATTGATAGGTGACAAGATATAAACGCCACTAGTACATTAATATGAAAACTTGATTCGATAGATTTCAAATCATCCCATATTTTTTTAACTCATTAATCAGAAAAATGATCAGATTAAGGGAACGGCCCTAAAATATATATATGTGTGTGTGCACCCGAAAATTGCTGCCCCCGATATCCATCGTGAGGATTGAATAAGGTATGGAAAGGGTTCTTTCAAAGCAATTTATGAAATTCGAAGGGCATGGGTGTGGCATGAGCTCTCTCTTTGCTTTTCTGAGATTCTTCGATACAGCAGTTTCGCAGCAACTTCAATCATGCAAAGGGGTGCTATGGCTTTTATAAAATATTTAACAAATACCCCCTAGGGTTGCAGTACCTCTACAACTACGATGGCTTTCAGGAAACCGCTCCACACAGATTCAAGGAGCCGCAATTTTAAAATTATACGTGGGTCTCTTGTCGATAAGCATACTTGATTTTGGTAGCATTGGTACGTATTACGAGAACAGTCGGTGTATTGAAAATTGCAATACTTGCTTATTTAGTTCCTCAAGAAATTTTAACAAAACCCACCTATGTTACGAAGTTATCGCATTTTGCATCACAACACATCTACAATTCAGCCACGACTAGATGAAACAAGCTATCTTATCTCTATATCTATCATCTCCCATGATTTTCTAGAAATATATCGACATGATGCTACAAAGATCCCATTTTTTTTTGGGAAATGCTAGGGTACATCTGTTATCCATTTCAATTATATACCTTGAATAGTGAGTTATTCTCAGTGTTAGCTGCTTCCCAATTTATTCTTAGATAGAATTTTCCTTACCCATGGAATAAATGACAAAAAAGTAAAATTGCACTTTCTAAATTATTGTCGATAATGAAAACTTTTTTTTATTAAATACTTATTTTAAGCGATACAAGCTATTATTTTTAAGAAAACGTTTTTTAAATCTTCGTTTTTCGCAAAACTAATGGAGTCTTAGATCATACATATATTATGCAATGGGATAATGTCATAGGATGAACATGAACCTTTTTTCATTTCTAAAATGTGGTCCTTGGACCATTTTTTTTTTTTTGTGCATTCAAATCCTTAAGCTATATGTTTGTTTGTTCAATGTGATCCTTTGATTAAAAATTCCTAATAGAATTGAGATGTGAAATGGCTGTTGAATGCCACGCTGGCACTTACGTAGCAACAACGTGGCGCTTACGGGGCTATAGAGAGAGTTTGTGTGTGAGTCAACCACAGGGTTCGATGGTGGCAATGGTCAACAGGTTTCGAATTACAAAGGATCTTCGTACAAAGGAACAATGACTTGGCCACACTGACTACGCGACACAGTCTAAAGACGCAAATTAGAAAATTTAAAAGGGATATTAGAAAAAATTACCAAAAATTTCTTTACCGTGTTTGTGCCAATTTATTCTTAAATTTTTTAATTTGACCAATTTAATTCCAAACATTTTGACAATTTGTCAATTGAGTCATTCTGGCCAACTTTGGCAAAAAAATTGCTGACGTTTAACGCCGACTATCCTATGTAGCACGATCAACATTGACATGGGACAATTTTTGCCATTTATTATTTATTATTGATTTTTCTTTCCTTTCTGTCTCTTTGCTTCTTTTTTTCATTGTGGCCGATGAGGGTTACCGACTAGGCAACTAGTGAGGCTATGAAGGCCTCCCCCATGACTGGACAAGGCCATCACGGCCCTCGCTCAAATTTGGCGAGGGACTTTGCACCCTCACCCACAGCCAGCCAGGTCGCAATGGCCATGGGGTTTCCCTCCCAAGTATGGGCAAGGCCTTCACGGCCGATAGGGGTCGCTAGTGTTCCTCGCAAGCCAATATGAGAACCAAAACAAAGAAAAAAAAAAGAAAAGAAAAATTCAGATTTTCTTTTAAAAATTACAAAAATTATCTACGCCAGCACCAATTGTCCGCTGTCATGCCACGTAAGATGGCCGGCATCCATGTCAATGAGGCCAAAATTGGACAAAAGTACTCAATTGGCAAATTATCAAAAGATGCTGGATTAAATTGGTCAAATTAAAATATTTAGGACAATTGCCACAAGTGCAACAAGTTTATAATTCTTTAGCAATTTCCCCGGGACATTAAGTGATAATCGGGAAAAATGCAAGGGACTTTTGGAATTTTTCCTAGAGGCTTACATGAGTTGTGATAGACAAAATGTCATGGAAAAATCTGAGAAGTGGGTAAACATTGAGACTTTTCTTAATTCAAGATAAAAACAAAAGAAACTAATGAAAAAAAGCCATGATTTTCGGTGAAAGCAACATGCATGACCTGTGGCTGTAAATTGCTGAGCAGAGGATGATGGAGAAGTTGGTAGGAAGGAGAGAGGTAGTGGAGTTGTTCAAGAGTAGGTGGCAATATGGCTCTTATCCTAACCTAGAGGGTAAAGAAATAGAAAGAACAAGAATCTTTCCAGCATAAGCAAATACAAAACAACCTATGACCTTTCCTCCTCAACGCAACCTATCCTTGGGCAACGCCACCCTGAAATTACACCAGCTTCTTCTGGTACAATCTTCTGTACATCTTCGCGCCTTCGAATTCTGCATGGATTTCTCTCTCTGTTCGTATCCCCATTGGGTTTTTCAGTAACCATCCATCCACATCGCACAAAATTGTCGTATCGATCGAATCGACGTGTTGAAGCAAATCGCACCTCTCGTCGAATAGATTTCTCATGTCCATGGCCACTTCGAGCACATCAGACTGTATAAATACCTGCAATGACCACTGCTACTGTTAACAACATGAGGCGTCAAACATTAGATAGAACAAAATAAAATGATGATTATGAAACTGGAGCACAACAAAATCAAATAACAAATCCAAAAAAGAACGTGTAGATTAACTCGGTGAAATTGACCTCTGAGAATCATCCTGACTTTGTCAAGATCCTAGAATGAAGGGTCAAGAAAAGAGTGAAGTTCACATAATTGCTGTCCAGGTATCAATGGAAAGATGTGTATCGTACCAAATGCTAAGACCACACCACATGCTTTAACCATGAGATTGCTACCAATAACATAAGCTAAAGATAAAGATACACAGAAATACTGCTATTGGTTGCAAAACCAATCACTGTGGTATCAAGATAGAAGCAGTTTTGGCAGAAATGTCAGAGGCCGCACTAAGAATGGACAAATTGATTAAAGAAGACTCCACATCTGGGCATGGTGGATAACAGAGTGGTCAGCTATTTTAGTAATACCAAGATTGCAAGCTTATTCAATTCTTTAGCCATGAGAACGAGGTTTGGCTATGTAACCTCCAGACCAAATTTGATAGATATATGATCTATATTCTGAATAAATTGTGGATCCCAAAGCCCAGGACACCTGAGTATGATTTCCCGAAATCTGTCATGCAGCAGATCATCTCCCTCCCAGAAATACTGCTATTGGTTGCAAAACCAATCACTGTGGTATCAAGATAGAAGCAGTTTTGGCAGAAATGTCAGAGGCCGCACTAAGAATGGACAAATTGATTAAAGAAGACTCCACATCTGGGCATGGTGGATAACAGAGTGGTCAGCTATTTTAGTAATACCAAGATTGCAAGCTTATTCAATTCTTTAGCCATGAGAACGAGGTTTGGATATGTAACCTCCAGACCAAATTTGATAGATATATGATCTATATTCTGAATAAATTGTGGATCCCAAAGCCCAGGACACCTGAGTATGATTTCCCGAAATCGGTCATGCAGCAGATCATCTCCCTCCCTCCCTCCCTCCCTCCCTCCCTCCCTCCCTAATGGATGGGAGTGACTGTACTTTAAGCAGATTAAGTTTGGTGCAATAGATGGGAGTGACTATACTTTCCAAAGTCAAAAGCTTAACCACGACTGGGAGAGTGATTTCAACAAAGCACCAGAGGATGTGAAGTAGTGATTTCTAGCTCTGGTCACAAAATTGCCTTCTCCTTAACCCAAATGCTGTTTTCCGTTTGAGCACAAATCTTTATGCCCATAATTCTATAATCATTAAGAGATGGCATCAAACTAAAGTTTGGGCTATAAAAAGAGGAAAAAAAATGAACAAACAATATGCACAATTTATATAATAAGCCATAACAGAATGACATGCCTGTTGATAGTTTAGGGTTAGATTTTGTCTGTCAAATTTTAATAGTCTCTCTCTCTCTCTCTCTCTCTCTCTCTCTCTCTCTCTCTCTCTCTCTCACACACACACACACACACACACCGGAATGGCATGCAGATTGATTAGGGTCAGATTTTGACTGTTGAATGCCAATAAAAAAATTTCAAGATACTAGATGTTGCCAACTCCAAAGTAATGAACTGGCGAGCAGGCCAAAGAGTCTACTCAATGGAATAGACTGAGTTTCTTATCCCCCACTTCAGTAACATCAGATGCAAGTGCAACTTTAAATTATCCATTCATCTTTCCATATGAGCTTATACTTCCTGGATACTACCAGCAATCAGCTTGGGACAGATCTCATAAGAAAACTAATGCTTATCCTAGACTGCACAATTAATTCAAGAGGAAACATGCTTGAATTACCTACACTGTAATAAGGCCTATTTAGGTTGTTGGGAGTAACAAAAGAGGAATGGGAATTCATCCCTCATTCCTATGCGTAGGAATGCTGAGAGGGAATAAAACTCGGGAGCTATAACTACTACTCAGGTTTCATTACAGAGGGAGGAATATGAATTATGAATCATTATCATTATGATTACTACAATTAAAGAGTGTCAAAAGTTAGTTTTCTCCATATTTTTATCATCTGGCTGATCTCCCAAAGAGACTTGGAAGATGCCCATCACATTATCTTTCATGTGTTTTTACTTAAAGATTCACCCTTCACATTTCAAAAGTGCCTGTATTATTCCCTCCCAAAACAGCAGGACCAATAGTTACTCCCCCATCTTTGGCCATCACGAGTGTTGGTTGGGGTTTGGTTTGGGTAATTGCAGGTTTCACCAGTTTCCCCAGTGGCATTAATAAGCCCTGTCATTTTAATTCGTTATAATATCACTTCATACTATTTTTCATGCTTGTTGCCTTTTTACAATACATTTGCTTAATGTCAATGAGATATATTTGATCGTAACAAGGGATTAAGAACCAATGTACACAAACAGCTATCATGTCGAACTAACAAATTTTTGCTCTTACAGCAAGCCCCCGTAAGTAAACCCCACGATCCTCAAGCATTAAACATTCTTTCCATCTGCTATAACCAGCAGCAGAATTTTCTACTGAAGTATCACCCATTTTTTTGTTTGAGCTGTAACTGCTAATAAAGGAAAAGAGTTAGAATATCATGGTGGTATCTTAGCGTGAAAGGATGATCAGCTCAATGTGGACTGAATAGAATAAGCAAGATTTCTGTAGGCTAAGCAGTCATGCTGCTAGCACTATTGATGGAATTGCAAAGTGGATTAAATCAATCCAATACAGGTCCTCACACGTGTGCATTTGAAGCTCATCGTTGAACTCGTATTATCACAACAGAACATGAGAAAGTATAAATGTAGCTAACAAGCACAAAAGAACAACACTTGTTGGAAAGAACCCACCAGTAATCATTCTACCGACAATGGAATACTGAAATGCAGCACACATACCTTTCCCCCAGGCGCTAGACTATCCAAAATAGAATCTACCAAAGGCTTCTGCACAACCCTTCTCTTGTGATACTTTTTCTTGAAATGAGGATCTGGACACTGCATCAAAATATGGAACAAGAGCACTAAGTTCATTCCTCCAGCATACAAATTAGTTAAAACAATTTGGGAGGTAAAGAGATATGAGTTCCCAAGAAGTTTTAAAGACGAGACACTTACAAGGATTGAAACTAACATCAAAGGACCTGGGTAAGTGGACATTATATTTTTGAAAGAAACTGTGGCATTTGCAAACAGAAAATGTCTGCAATGTAGTCAAGAAAGCTATAAGAAAAACAATGATATGCAGATTTATCAATAGATGGTAAATTGCAAAGCCTACATGTTCTTTAGAGCCAGCTCCTTTACCCAGCATTCTGCACGCTTAGCAAGCTGCAAATAGTACATTTCAAGAATATGAACTAAATCTCCATGCTCTTCCATCAAATGAGAATAAACCAAGATTGTAGTACACTAACACAATCAGAGTCATTGCTGAGTGTGCTAGAAGTAACCCAAGGTGTTCATGCCATACTTTCTGCCGGATTTCCAGTCCCAGATAGTTTCCCGAGGGATTTGCTTTTGCGAGCCACATGAGAAGTCTGCCACTGCCTGGGAATTTCACGTACCATCAGTTGAAGAAAGATGTCCCATGCATGCAAGCAACAAGACGCCCGTTTACTGAAATGAGGTTGAAGTGATAATCATAATGACTAATTCAGCAAGACAAATTAAACAAAATAAAGAAGCGGAAGAAGATTTGAGTAAGTCAAATGTCACTTCCCAAACTCTAAGGTCTGAAATTTTTAATTCTGGCTCCAGGTAGTTTCACCTCAGTCACACCGTACAAACCAGTTATCAAATCTCATTATTCCAATAAACTTGGACAGACACACACAAAGGAATAAGATACACATCATGCTCATCATCCAGTGAATATGGAGAGACACGTACAAAGGAATTAGATATGAATTGCGCTTGTCATCTGCCAATGAAAAGATAACAAGTGGTTAACATGCTCTAAAAGAAGAGAAGGGAAGATTTTGTAACGCCATGTGACTTCATGAGAACCTAAATGACACAGTAGTCTATAACACAAACAAGTTAAATTTAGTACTTCCACAGCATTATGGGTACAAAATCTCACTCATACGTACTCTATCAAGTGTTCACCAAGAACTTTTCAAAGTCATAGAATGATTACATCGAGAATCTGGAGAAGTCAAAATCCAAATACAGCAATTGATTCTTCTAACAATAGATATAGGTTCCAAGTTTCTACAATTAGGAACCAAGATTTTCTCCTTGCAAAGAAGTTACGCAGTCACATGAGAAATAGATATAAAAATTGGATCCTTAACAGCATGATCCAAGTAGAGCAACTCCATTAAGAGAAAGAGAAAGGAAATTGAATTGAGTAGGCAGCACACCACGAGCATAAAGGAGAGAAGATGACAAAGCACCAATAATTGTCCTGAAAGCTATGGCTTATATGATATAAGATCATTTCAAAGAAAGGAAACTCAATTCCAAGTCTGCTAATCTTCAGATCCCTATAACTGTGCTGGCTTCGCACATCAGTGTGATATGATGGTGGTTGATTGGACCACAATGCCAATGCAAAGTCAATCAGAAAAACTTGAAGGCCTATGGTCTATTTGCCTTTTTCTATAACCGTTTTTATTATCTACAACTCTCTCCTATTACACGGCCAAGCCCCTTTAATTGCAGCCTCTTTGTTAATTCACGCAGACACAACGGACGAACACGCGCAAGAGAATGACTTCTTTGTTAATTAGATTCATCTAATACAATGACCTCAGTCGAGCGAATTATCAAGACGTGTGGTGTGTGACCTCAAAGTAAAATGCTTCTACGAGCCGCGACAACAGAAGCGCATACCTCGGGTTCCTACCACGACAGAAATTCACAAATGTCCGGAGGGTCATTCAGCTGAGAATTCAGAAACAGTCGATATCCAGAAACACAGAGGACTATCCAACCAACAATCACAATGAATGCAAATACAAGTTACAGGATGGCGAAGACTTTCGAATACCAAGGTGGCCTCACCGCACCCAATGTCCACCATCAAAGGCAAGGTCGGGTCCTCCAAAACCTCGTCCCAGTTCGGCGCTTGGGCAGGCATCTGTCATCACCGAACCAAGAATCATCAGACAAAGCGCTAAACGCAGGACCCGAATGGAAAGAGGAAAGAATTTTAACGCTTACCGAGAAGGAAGAACTGAGGGGATTGACATGTTGCCTGATCCTGACATGACCCAATTCCTGCAAAAATGAGAAACCGACAGAACTCGCTTGTCACGCGACACTCGAATCATCGGCAATCGACAACCCACTTCTCCGTCCGACGTTGTTACCTCGGAGAGCTTGTGGGGGAGGTTGAGGTCCGCGTACTCTAAGGCCACGAGGTCGGGGCTCCGCAGCTGATTCCTCCCTTCTTGCTGCCGTTGCTGCGGTTGCGGCTGGACTGCGGCGGTGCTGCTGCTGCTGCTGCTACCGCCGTAACACCGGAGACGATGAGCGCAGGTCGCCGCGGCGAGCTTGGCGATGCGGAGGAATGGAGGTGAAGAAGCGAGAGGAGCGCGCAAGGAAGCGGAGAACGGGGTGGTGACGATAGCCATTGATGCCGGCTCGAGCTTCGACTTTCAGGCATTCATGGAAGCTCCTGCATCAGAAGAAAAGCGGAACCCATTTGGGAGTGGGGTTTTATAGTTCTTTGAAATTTTACATTAGTGTGCGACCAATAAAACTTTAGGTTTTTTTTTTTTTTTTGGATAGGATATCGGTAGCGTAATTTGCAGTTCGATATAAAACTTTAGGTTAATACCACCAAAAATCTAAATTGATACGTCCATAATAAATTTACCCCAAATTAACTCTAAACTAATACATTTATTATAATTTTACCCTCCGTTAGTTTTCGTTAAATTTTATCGTCAAATTTCGGAGTTGGATGACAAGTCACGGTTAACGGGTATACTAGTATGGGGTTTTACCATCCGTTTAATATAAGTGTACCCATTTATGATTTTTTGAGGTATTAATCCAATTTAACATAGGATAAATTTTTCACAAATGTACTAATTTGAGACTTTTTGTGGTAAAAAAAATAATTTGGGATAAATTTATCACAGGTGTACCGATTTTGGGTTTTTCATGATATTAATCCATAATCTTTTCCATTCTTAACAAACCTAATATAAATACGACGCATGTTGCATCTTTGCAACAACTCCACTGCAAATGCTCTAAGATTTGAGGGTATTTTTACGGATATGTTCACTAGAAACCTTAAAACTTATCACGAAAGTACATTTGAATCTTAAAATTTGCAAAAAAAGTACAAGCAAATCTTAAAATTTATCAAATTGATTTAATCGAATCCTACAGTTACCACCATTTAATTTACTAACGGAAAATGCTGACGTAGCTTATTTCAATATTTTCTCTCTCCTGGCTAAATTATGAAACATAAAACTAAAACGACGCCATTTTGACTCAAATTTGATTTTTAATACTAAGTTTATTTAAAAAAAATTTAAAAATAATCTAAATATTTTTAAAAAATAAAAAAAAAGAGAAGGAGGATAGGCGGTGGGGGTCGCTAGGCCCCAGTCGTCCCCCACCCTCACAGGCCCCTCCTAGCGATGGTGGGACGGGGGCGGCGGCGGCAACGGCGAGGGCTTGCAACCCTCCCTACCTATCCTCCTCCTTCTCCTCTTCTTTTTTATTTTTTTTTAAATTTAATTTGAATAAAATTAGTGTTAAAATGAAAAAGGCCACGTCATCGTCACATTGGATAGAAAAATAAAAATAAAAAGCTACATCAATATTTTTCGTTAGCCAAATAAAGCGGTATTAACTTTAGGACTCGATTTAACTAATTTGATAAATTTTAGAACTTGATTGTACTTTTGTAATAAGTTTTCAAAATTTCTAATGAACATACCTTGTTTTTTTACTTTTGACTTGACTTTGTCCTACGCGCAATCCACTCCTACATCTCGTGCTCCAATTTATGAATAGGCATAATCGATAAGGAGAACTATGAGGCTCAAGCAATTATATGTTATACATTTCTTTATTTTGGTACCTCCTTATGATTCTTGCAACTCTTCTTTTAATTAAGAATCTTTCTCCACCCGTTCAAAATTATCAACTCGGCCATTGAGCAATCTCTTATGGACATCGAGGTTGTCATCGACATTCGAGTTCAACATAATTGGGTGAAGAAATAAAGATGTCGTAATATAATACTGGATCTTGCAAATTAAATCAACGCGAAATCACAAATCATAAGAGAAATAAGCGAAGAATAATAAAGGATACCAGAGATTTACGTGGTTGGTTTGAATGTCAATACCTACTCTACGGGAGAATCAACAACAAACTCAATTGGATCTAAATTCACAGCACAAAATTCACTGTGTTCAAGACTCTTCCATGCGATCAAAGAGAGTGTCACTGTACGACCCCTTTGTTTCTTCGCCGTTCGTCTTTTTGGAGTTCTCGATACGGCTTGAAGGAATTCTTCTATGCAACCAAGAAAGGTACAAGGATGCGTTCGTGAAAAATGAGTGATTTAGAAAATATTTTTCGAAAAATAATTGCTTATTTTCGACGGAAAATATTTCATCATCGATAACAATTTATGCCTAATTATTTTCGCGGGCGATGAAAAAATTTTCTATTTATTTATTTTGCTAAATGATATAAGCGATTATTTTTCGGAAAATATTTTCCAAATTACTCGTTTTCCGCCAAATGAACACACCCATTAATTGTTTTGTTTTTGGAGGTTTGCTCACCGATTATTCAAGTTCCTTTTCTCGTGTGATTTTTAGACGTTCACTGTACGCTTTCTTAAAGATATTAAATAGAGCTAATCAACAAGAACAACAAACTTGCCGTCAAAGGAAATATACTATGTTGATGCTCCAACAAAACCACCCAACAAAATCCAAACTTGAATCGGGATTAATGGGCGCACCGAATTTGAACAAATCAAAATCCTCCAAACGGTTCGGATTTCAAACACGGGCTAAAACTCTAGACATAATTTAACGGAAGAAGAGAACATTCGATGTAACTTATACACTTTCTGTTTTTCAACGGATACTCGTTTTTCTTTTCCATTGATGCAAAGAAAACGTTCGTTTATGTACTAAAGTGATATGCTTTTGGTTTTCTTGATACGAAGGAAATAAGTAAAGAACTGCTCTTTTACTAAATGGAGAATATTGATTTTTTTTCCAATTTTGTTTTTAAAAAGAAACGAATTAGTAACTGCTTTTCATAAAAAAACTTGCCCCTCAAATATTGACTCTTCATAAAAGAGATAGGGCGCTTACAAGATAAACCTCAACAAACCAGCTAAATCTTAATGCCAAGTGTCTTAGGGAGAAATCGAGAAGGCTTTGTGAACTTGTGTCTCGTTCCTTCAGATGAGAGAGAGTTGGAAAATTCTCTCACTCTCTCTGATCTAATGGAACGAGCCGAATTCAAGAATGTGACAACCGTACGAAACAGTCATGAATTGTTACGTGTCAAGAAGATACTAGTCAAATCTTAAAAAAGATTTCAAGAGAATTTCTTAGTCAATTTGACACAACTAGGTGAAAAGAGAGAAAATTAGATGTGACTTTCGCGTGACTTTCTTGGACAGAGAATAGACAGTGACATTTTCACACTTAGATAACTTTGCCATAAGTTTAAAGGGGATGGCCATTACTTACTTACCGGGGCCTAATCGTGGAACGAAATATGAAAGGAGGAGGTCATCACGGTGGCCAGAGTAAGAGAAAAACTAATAAACTTCTTAGCAATGGGTGCAGTATTTTCATGGAATCCATCTCGCAAGGCATGAGGATTATAATTTTTCTTGAGCTTTTCTTGGTTTAGGGTTTTGTCAGGCAATTCATTGATTGGTTCTCTCTGTGTACAAGATTTCGTGTGACTTTGTCTTTCGTGGGGATTATCACCTGTCGTTCGTGAGTCATATCTTGGCAAGAAGCAAACGAGTGCGGAAGAATTTTCTAGTGAAAATAAGATTTGGCTAGGGGTGAGCGGTTCTTGATCCAGTTCGGTCCCACCCAAGAACCAGGAACCGGACCGGGAGGATCGGTTCCTAGTTTCTAGGACCGAGGACCGGACCGGCTAGTCCTAGGACCGTGGACCGGACCGGACCGATGGTCCGGTCCGGTTCCAATGGAACCAATCGCTTATTCATTTATTAACCTAGGATATGAAATAATAACCTTCTGCAATATGACAAAAGCATTAAGCAGAAAAATCCAAGCTTGTTTCTTAATAAAATGTCTTAGGCAGAGCCTCAAAGGTGAGGGCGAGAGCGAATCGGGGAGAGCCTCAGTGATTAGGGTTTCTATTTTTTAAACTCAGAGCATTGGACTGTCTTTTCTTTATGAGAAACAATAGGGACATTTGTCGCAGAGGAAAATTGGTAAAATGCTTTCTTTTTTTTCATAAATTTTAAAAAGTAAATAAATATATATTTTTTGAGCAAAATAAATAAATAAATATATTTATCGGTCCGGTCCGGTCCCGTTCCCACCCTAGAACCGGGAACCGGACCGCCCGGAAACCGGTTCCATTTTTACGAACCGGGAACCGGACCGATACTCTCAAGAACCGGACCAAACCAGCCAATCCGGTCCGGTCCCGATTCGGGCGGTCCATCATGCTCACCCCTAGATTTGGCGATGGAAAATCAAAGGTAAGATTTTTCAAAGTTTGGACGTGGAGTTGGATTTTTTGCTCTCTTATTCTTTTTTATTTAAGGTTAATACCACGAAAAATCTCAAACTGATATATTTATAATAAATTTAACTCAAACTTATTTTTTTACCACCAGAAATCCTAAATCAATACACCTCAAATTTACTCATAAACTAATTTTTTGACCATAAAAAACCTTTTGAACTGGTACATTTGTGATAAATTTACATTATGTTAAATTGGATTAATATCTCGAAAAATCACAAACCGGTACATATATGACAAACAAAAAGTAAAACCCCAAACTGGTACACCCATCAATTGTCACATCTTAAACTAACAAGGGTAAAACTGTCATAAGTATACCAGTTTGGGCTTTTTGGTGGTCAAAAAATTAGTTTGTGATAAATTTATCACAAGTATACTAGTTTTGGGTTTTTCGTGGTATTAACCCTTTTATTTAAACTCGCCGTATACAATGTTATGCAGTAAAATTTTACAAGGAACATTTTAATTTTGAAAACTACAGTGTATTTGTAGGGATGTGGACTTAATTGTAATTTCATGAATTATATGGCAATTCTATACGTGTATTCATAGAAAGGGATGAAGTTTTTGGAGAAAATCTTCCAATTAACAAAGAAGACATGCATATGTCGATGCATGGCTAAACCTTGAGTTGGTTTTTTTTAAGATACTTTGGCTAATTTCAGGAATAAAGTGAAATAATGTCCACTTAATTGTCTTCATTTGTATCCCTGAGCTATGTCCACTTGTCCTACTGACAAACATGCATGCCGACATTCGACTGACAATCTCAATCTGTGCTTGCTTTGCGTGATGGTGATGGCACTATCTCCTTGTGCAATCACCCAGATTTGGATAATCACGCACTTTCAATATTATTAATTTAAAAAGCTTGTTATTTGAGAAAATAATTTTTATATTATCGATATTAAAAATCATATTCACATTTATCTCATATTCTAATGGGATAATTTTATCTAAGTTATATCTATTTTATATCTAACTTTATCATGTCTTAGATAGGAATCAAACACATGACAAGATAAATTTTATCTTATCCGGAATTTTATCCTGACTACCAAATGTATAAAGTGGGATGGGTAGGGAGAAAGTGTTTTACGAAAGTAAAATTTTACCTTTTTTGTCATTTATTTCATGAGTGAGAGAAATTCTATCTAAGAATAAAATGGGAAGAGACCTAAAAGCGAGAATAACTCCCTACTCAAGGAATATAATAAAAATAGATAACAGATGTGCCGTAGCATTTCCCAAAAAAATGGGATTTTAGCATCATGTTGATTTTTTTTCTAGCAAAAAAGATGATAGATATGGAGATAAGATAGCCAGTACCATCTTGTCGCGGATGAATTGTAGATGCATTGCGCTATAGAATGCGGTAACTTGCGTATTTCATAACATATGGTGGATTTTTGTTTGAAAATATCATGAGGACACTTATGAGGCATCTAAATAAGCAAGTACCGCAATTTTCAATATACTTGACTGCTCTCGTGATATGTACCAATGCTACTAAAATCGAATATTTCCCATATTTAGGTGCTCGTTAACGAGACCAAACGTACTATTTTAAAGTCGCGGCTCCTTGAAACAGTGTGAAGCTATTTCCTCAAAGAGTTGTATTAAAGAATCTTTAAAAAGCAAAGAGGGAAGGATCTCGCGCCACGCCCGTGCCCTCAAACTTTGTAAATTGCTTTGAAATGAACTTTTCATACCTTACTAAGCACTCACGATAAAATATCGTGGGCCGCAATTTTCGAGTGCACACATATATTTTAGGGCCGTGCCTTTTTCCAATCATTTTTTTTATTAATGAGTTATAAATATGGAATGATTTGAAATATATCGAATCAAGTTTTCATATTTATATAGGGTTAATATCATGAAAAATCCTAAACTAGTACGTCTGTGATAAATTTACCCAAAATTAATTTTTTTACCACGAAAAACCTCTAAATCGGTACACCTATGATAAATTTATCCAAAAATAATTTTTTAACCATTAAAAACCCCAAGCCGATACTTTTGTGATAAATTTACCCCTCGTTAAATTGGATTGATACTACGAAAAATTACAAACTGATATACAGATGATGACAAATGGAGGGTAAAACCCCAACCTGGTATACTAGTCAACTGTTACATGTCATCCAACTCAGAAATTTGACGGTAATATTTACGAAAAGTAATAAAGGGCAAATTTATCATAAGTGTATCGATTTGTAATTTTTCGCGGTTATTAACTCATTTATATATTAGTGACGCGTGTATCTTGTCACCTATCAATAGAAAAACATGGCTAGATGTGGAAGGAAGTTTCCTAAATATTCGGATTATGTTAATCCTATATTTAAATTCGAGGAAAAGGAGGAAAGTTGAATACACGTGCGTTCGGACGTGACGCGGAGAAGACGCGTCCAAGTAACGCTCGCCGCATGTAAGTACGTCCGAGTCATCTATTGCATTGTACCTTCAATTATTTTACTTTGGTTGTCTCAGTTTTTCAGTTTTTTGCTCAGTTTTTTGCCTTGGCTTGCCTTTCCTTCTCTCCTCCTCCTCTCTCGCGCTCTGTTCATCCGATCAGAGCAGCAACGCGCGACGCCATTCTCATCTCCCCGACCACTACGTATGGTCTCTCTCTCTCTCTCTCTCTCTCTCTCTCTGTGCAATGGAGAACGACATGGTTCGAGTCTTCTGATTTGTGTAACTTGCGTCTTCCTCTATCGTGTTTTTTTCCTTCTTTTTTGTTCTGAGTTCGAATGGTTCGACATTGAATGTCGCTTCTGACAAATGGGTATTGCGTTTTCGCGGCGGTGAAACGGTGGGGAGTAATGGGGTGGCGGTTGATTTCGCCTTCGCTTGCAACGTTCTGGATTGTTTGTCGCTCAAGAACTCGATTGGCAACCGATCGGTATGATGCGAGTCGTTTGCGAGATTGACGTTACGGGGTGCCCTGCCTGCCATAAGAGTTTTTGGCATTTTCCTTCGAATGTTGTGGAATCTTAGTTCGTTTGTCTATCATAATATTCATCTCACGGCATCTTTGACCAGGAACGAGTCCGCAGATTGCATCCTTTTGTCGTTTTTTGGGGCATATCTTGGATGTTGGCTGTTCAGTCTCTGCCTTTTGTTGCCCAAGAAATAATTTTTTCGTTTGTAGTTCTTCTGTTGGATCAAGGGGTCTACCCTTTGCTAAGTTACTGGATGATCTTCGTCACGCAAACGGGTCTAATGCCTAAAAACTTGTTTGACAGACTGCGGTGTCGCTTTCGACTCAATATCGCTTGTGTTGGGCTGGCCTACTTGTTACTTTCTCGGCATCCTACAGCATCACTTTTTGTTGACTAAACATGGATGGAAAAGACGGGAGCAATAACGAGCCTGCTGACAAAGGGCTTTTCTCGGGCCTTGCTGGGTACGCTGCGGGGCAATACATGCACCACGGGTCATATCCTCCGCAGGGGTATCCTCCTCAGGGGTATCCTCCTCAGGGGTATCCACCAGCTGCGTATCCTCCGCCAGGTGGATATCCTCCTGCCGGTTATCCTCCTCCGCCTGCAGGTTATCCGCCAGCTTATCCACCACCTGGGGGATATCCACCAGCTGCTTATCCGGGTCCTTCAGCTCCTCCAGCTCCATATCATTCAGGTATTGATCATAACTGCGATTGTCAGACTAGTGATTGTATTATGAAGATGTAAGCTGTAACTTGTAGCTTCTTTTCTAGGAGTAGGAGACATTGATTTTCTGAACTTAAAAGTGTATCGTGACTGTTGTCTGTATTTCTCTGTGTAAAGCTGAATTTACTCTTGTACTTGGTTTTCAATTCCGAATTTACAGGGATTTCACTGAGGTACTGATGGTTTCTAGTTTTTTCTATTTGGTGTTTTCGTCGGGTAGGACCTGTTTCTCACTGAACTTCTTGCTAGTGTTTTGTATGATAGCTATTTATGTTTCCTGATCTGGTTCCCTGTGTGTTTATAGGGCATGGTCCTGGTCCTGGTATGGGAGCAATGGTAGCTGGGGGCCTCGCTGTTGCAGCCGCTGCTTACGGGGCACACCAAATGCCTCATGGTGCTCATCATCTCGGACACGGGGCTTTCTATGGCCATGGTCATGGAAAGTTTAAGCACGGAAAGTTCAAGCAGGAGCTTCCATGATGAATGCCTGAAGTCGAAGCTCGAGTCGGCATCAATGGATGGCTATCATCATCATCGTCCCCTTCTCTGCTTCCTTGCGCACTCCTCTCGCTTCTTCACACCTCCTCCATTTCTCCGCATCGCCAAGCTCGCTGGATCAACCTGCGAGTCATCGTGTCTTCGGTGTTACAGCAGCAGCGGCACCGCAGTCCAGCCGCAACAGCAGCAAGGGCAAGGGCAACAAGAAGCACGGAATCAGCTACGAAGCGCCGACCTCACCTCGTCGCCTTAGAGTCCGAGGTAACAACGTTGAACGAAGAAGTTGTTGTCGATTGCCGACGATTCGAGAGTCCGGTGAAAGCGAGTTTTGTCGGTTTCTCATTTTTTTTTGCAGGAATCGGGTCATGTCAGCGTTAAAATTCTTCCTTTTTCATTCGAGTCCTTGGTTAGCGCTTTGTCTGATTCTGGTTCCATGATGGTAGATGCCTGCCCAAGCGCCGAACTGGGACGTGGTTTTGGCGGACCCGACCTTGCCTTTGATGGTGATGGACATTGGGAGCGGTGAGGCCACCTTGGTATTGTTCTCAAAAGTCTTTGCCATCCTGTCTGTAACTTCTGTTTGCATTCATTGCAATTATATGTTGGATAGTTAGTTCTCTGCGTTTCCTGAGTATCAACTTTTCCTGAATTCCCAGCTGCATCACGCTCGAACGTTTGTGAATTTCAGTCAGGGTAGAAGCCTGAGTTATGTGTAGAAGCATTTTGCTTTGAGGTCTCACCCACGGCACGTCTTGATAATTCGCTCGACTGAGCTTGCTGTATTAGATGAATGTCATTAATATAAAGAGGTCATTCTCCTGTGCGTGTTGGTCCGTTGTGCCTGCATGGATTAACAAAGGCGCTGCAACTGAAGGGCTAGGCCGTGTAATTGGAGAGAGTTGTAGAGAAATAAAAACGGTTAAAGAGAAGGTCAGATAGACCATAGGCCTCTTAAGTTTCTCTGATTGACTTTGCGTTGGCATTGTGGTCCGATCAACCGCCCTCATATCATACTGATATGCGAAGCCAGCGCGGTTATATAAGGATCTGCAGATTAGCAGACTTGGAATTGAGTTTCCTTTATTCGAAATGATCTTATATTTCAGAAGCCATAGCTTTCGGGACAATCATCGGTGCTTTGTCATCTTCTCTCCTTCATGCTCGTGGCGTGCTGCCTACTCAATTCAATTTCCTTTGTCTTTCTCTTAATGGAGTTGCTCTACTTGGATCGTGCTGTTAAGGATCCGATTTTTATACCTCTTTATCACGTGACCGCGTAACTTCTTTGCAAGGAGAAAATCTTGGTTCATAATTGTAGAAACTTGGAACCCCTATCTATTGTTAGAAGAATCGATTGCTGTATTTGGATTTTGACTTCTCCAGATTCTCGATCTAATCTTCCTATGACTTTGAAAAGTTATTGGTGAACACTTGAATAGAGTACGATTGTTCAAAAGGTACTTGATCTGAGGGTCCATCAATAATCTAGTGACTCGATATATCAATTCCCTTCTTTAGTTCAAATGAATTGGTTTAGGACGAGCCCGTAAAGCTGTGGAAGTACTCGATTTAGCTTGTTTGTGTTTTAGACTGCAGGGTCATTTAGGCTCTCATGAAGTGACATGGCATTACAAAATCTTCCCTTCTCTTCTTTTAGAACGTGTCAACCACCTGTTATCTTTTCATTGGTAGATGACAAGCGCAATTCAGATCTAATTCCCCTGTATGCGGCTGTCCATGTTCACTGGATGATGAGCACGATGTATATCTTATTCCTTTGTGTGTGTCTGTCCAAGTTTATGGTAATGATGAGATTCGATGACCGGTTAATATGGTGTGACTGAGGTGAAACTACCTGGAGCCAGAATAACAATTTCAGACCGTAGAGTTTGGGAAGTGACATTTGAGTTACTAAAATCTTCTTCTGCTTCTTTATTTTGTTTAATTTGTCTTGCTGACTCTGTCATTGTGATTATCGCTTCAACCTCATTCCAGTAAACGGGCGTCTTGTTGCTTGCCTGCATGGGACATCTTTCTTCAACTGAGAGTACATGAAATTCCCAGGCAGTGGCAGATTTCTTGCGTGGCTCGCAAAACCAAATCCCTCGGGAAACTATCTGGGACTGGAAATCCGGTAGAAAGTATGGCATGAACACCTTGGGTTGCTTCTAGCACACTCAGCAATTACTCTGATGCGTCAGTGTACTACAATCTTGGTTTATTCTCATTTGATGGAAGAGCGTGGAGATTTAGTTCGTATTCTTGAAATGTACTATTTGTAGCTTGCTAAGCGTGCGGAATGCCGGGTAAAGGATCTGGCTCTAAAGAACATGTAGGCTTTGTAATTTACCATCCATTGATCAATCTGCATATCATTGTTTTTCTTATAGCTTTCTTGACTTCATTGCAGACATTTTCTGTTTGCAAATGCCACAGTTTCTTTCAAACATATAATGTCCACTTACCCAGGTCCTTTGATGTTAGTTTCGATCCTTGTAAGTGTCTTGTCTTTAAAACTTCTTAGGAACTCACATCTCTTTACCTCCCAAATTGTTTTAACTAGTTTGCATGCTGGAGGAATGAACTTAGTGCTCTCGTTCCATATTTTGATGCAGTGTCCAGATCCTCATGTCAAGAAAAAGCATCACAAGAGAAGGGTTGTGCAGAAGCCTTTGGTAGATTCTATTTTGGATAGTCTAGCGCCTGGGGGGAAGGTATGTGAGCTGCATTTCGGTATTCCATTGCCGGTAGAATGATTACGGATGGGTTCTTTCCATCAAATGTTGTTCTTTTTTGCTTGTTAGCTGCATTTATACTTTCTCATGTTTTGTTGTGAAAATACGTGTTCAACGATGAGCTTCAAATGCACATGTGTGACGATCTTTATTGGATCGATATAATCTGCTTTGCAATTCCATCAATAGTGCTAGCAGAATCACTGCTTAGCCGACGGAAATCTTGCTTATTCTATTCAGTCCACATTGAGCTGATCATCTTTTCATACTAAGATACCACCGTGATATTCTAACTCTTTTCCTTTATTAGCAGTTACAGCTCAAACCAAAAATTGGGTGATACTTCGGTAGAAAATTCAGCTGCTGGATCTAGGCTTATAGCAAATGGAAAGAATGTTTAGCGGTTGAGGATCATGGGGTGTACTTACGGGGGCTTGCTGTAAGAGCAGAAATTTGTTAGTTTGACATGATAGCTATTTATTTACATCAGTTCTTGATCCCTTGTTACGATCAAATATGTCTCATTGACATTGAGCAAATGTATTGTAAAAATGCAACAAGCATGAAAAGTAGTATGAAGTGATATTATAACGAATGAAAATGAGGTGGCTTATTAATTCCATGGGGGAAACTGGTGAAACCTGCAATTACCCAAACCAAACCCTACCCAACACTCGTGATGGCCAAAGATGGGGGAGTAATTATTGGTCTGCTGTTTTGGGAGGGAATGATACGGGTGCTTTTCAAATGCGAAAGGGTGCATGTTTAAGTGAAAACACATGAAAGATAGTGTGATGGGCATGTTCCAAGTTTTTTATGGGAGATCAATCAGATAATAAGAAAGTGGAGAAAACTAACTTTTGACACTCTTTAATTGTAGCGATCATACTAAAAATGATTTAGAATTCATATTCCTCCCTCAGTAATGAAACCTGAGCAGTAGTTATAGCTCTTGAGTCCTATTCCCACTCAGCATTCCTACTCGTTGGAATGAGGGTTGAATTCCCGTTCCTCTTATGTTACTCCCAACAACCAAACTAGGTCTTATTACAGTGTAGGTAATTCGAGCGTGTTTCCTCTTGAATTAATTGTGCAGTCTAGGGTGAGCATTAGTTTTCTTATGGAATCTGTCCCAAGCTGATTGCAGGTAGTATCCAGGAGTCATAAGCTCATAGGGAACGATGAATTGATAATTCGAAGTTGCACTTGCATCTGATGTTACTGAAATAGGGGATATGAAACTTAGTCTATTCCATTGAGGAGACTCTTTGGCTTGCTCACCAGTTCATTACTTAGGAGTTAGCCACATGCAGGATCTTGAAATTTTTTTTATTGGCTTTTGACAGTCACAAAATCTGACCCTAATCAATCCGCATGCCATTCTGGTGTGTGTGTGTCTGTGACTGTGTAACTATTGGAATTCGATAGACAAAATCTAACCCTAAACCATCAACAGGCCTGTCATTCTGTTATGGCTTATTATATAAATTGTGCATATTGATTGTTCATTCATTTCCTCTTGCTATAGCCCAAACTTTAGTTTGATGCCATCTCTCGATGATTATAGAACTATGGGCATAAAGATTTGTGCTCCGATCCTAACACTTTTTGCACTTCAAGATTCTACTGTCAAATGATCTGTTCAGACGGAAAACAGCATTTGGGTTAAGGAGAAGGCAATTTTGTGGCTGGAGCTAGAAATCGCTACTTCACATCCTCTGGTGCTTTGTTGAAATCACTCTCCCAGTCGTGGTTAAGCTTTTGACTTTGGTAAGTACAGTCACTCCCATATTTGTCACCAAACTTAATCTGTCTGTCCCATCTATTAGCCACAAATTGTAGATTGCACTTCCACATGGCAAATGCAAGAGGATGGGGAGTGGGAGTGGGGAACTAAAGCTTTCAATATAATTCTTAGGAGCCAAAAGTTTTGATCTTCCAGAAGGTTGAAGTACATATGGGAACAGTGTCAACTGGTCAAAGTACAAATGTGATACGATGTCCGGTTCCCATGGTTTCCCAGAGAGAACTTGATGTGCATGCGTGCGTGAGAGAGAGAGAGAGAGAGAGAGAGAGAGAGAGAGAGAGAGTAGTGCAGTAACTACGAAGGAATGAGGTCGAGAGACCTACATGTTTCTTGTTTTACTTGGAGAGATATGGTCTGCTGCATGAGAGATTTATGGAAATCATGCTCGGGTGTCCTGGGCCTTAGGATCCACGATTTATTCAGAATATAGATCATATATCTATCGCACATGATCCGGAGGTTACATATCCAAACCTCTCTCACATGGCTAAAGAATTGAATAAGCTTGCAATCTTGGTATCACTAAAAATTGCAGGCCATTCTGTTATCCACCATGCCCCTGATGTGGAGTCTTCTTTAATCAATTTGTCCATTCTTGGTGCGGCCTCCGATGTTTCCGCCAAAACAGCTTCTATCTTGTTGCCACAGTGATTGGTTCTGCAATCGATAGCAATAGTTCTGTGTATCTTTATCTTTAGCTTATGTCACTGGTAGCAATCTGATGGCCAAAGCATGTGGTGTGGTCTTAGTATTTGGTACAATACGCGTCTTTCCGTTGATAGCTAGGCAGCCATTATGTGAACTTCACTCTTTTCTCGGCCCTTCGCTCGAGGATCTTGACAAAGTCGGGATTCTCGTAGGTCAATTTCACCGAGTTAATAATTTACACATTCTTTTTTGGATTGGTTATTTGATTGTGTTGTGCCCTAGTTTCATACTCATTATTTTATTTTGTTCCACAATAAGTATCTAATTTTGACGCCTCATGCTATTAACCGTAGCGGTGATCATTGTAGGTATTCATACGATCCGATGTGCTCGAAGTGGCTGTTGACATGAGAAATCTATTCGATGAGAGGCGCGATTTGCTTCAACATGTCGATTCGATCGATATGACAATTTCGTGCTGTGTGGGCGGATGGCCATCGAAAAACCCAATGGAGATACGAACAGAGAGAGAAATCGATGCAGAATTCAAAGGCGCTAAGATATACAGAAGATGGTACCAGAAGAAGCTAGTGTAAAAATTTCAAGGGTTTCCCAAGTATGTCGTGATGAGGAGGAAAAAGTATTAAGTAAATTTGTATTTGCTTATGCCGGAAGGATTCTCGTTCTCTGCGGTTCTTTACTCTTTGGCTGCATTTGGTCGACCGTATAAAAGCCAGGATAGGATATGTTTTATCCTATCCTGTGTTTGGTGGTGGTCCAGGATAGGATAAGGTCGGATATAGACCGGATATAACCCGGATAAAAAAATCCGGGGGGAGGGGGTAGGATAGACCCGGATAGGATTTCTAATGCCTATTTTTCCAGAAACTCTACGCTCCACTCGCTGTCATCTTCATCCCCACACCTTGTGCGCTTTCATCAAAAAAATTTCTCGGCTTTTTTTTCTTCACTGACTTCTCCGGACCCGTGAATAGCAAAAAAAAAAAAAATTTATCCTATCCGACTTTAAATCCGTAGTTCACCAAACAGTGGATAGGATATGAAGAAATCCCAGGATTTCTTATCCTATCCTATCCAGTCCTATCCTGTTTAGAAATCCGGACGACCAAACGCAGCCTTTAGGTTTGGATAAGAGCCATCCGTATTGCCCACCTACTATTGAACAACTCAACTACCTCTCTTATTTTCATTTCAAATCAGAAATTTATGGCCCGACTTTACATTCGTCATCGATATCCCAACCGCTAAAACAACTGCTTCCTAGTGAACTTTTGCAAATCGATGATGTACATTTTCTCGAAAAGCAATGCAACAACGACAGTGCAAAATCTGAAACCATATGAAGACGACAAAGAGTAGTGTACACTGTACAAGAATGAGAAGCTACTTAAAAGGCTTAAAACATTTTGGTTGGAGACACTGGCACATTCCTGCGAAGCTGACGAGAGCAGAATAAGATGCGAAAGATAAGAGGAGCAGGCAAAGAGGAACATGGGTAAGACCCGAAAAGCCCTCATTTTCCGGTCAAGATCCACCGACCCAGTCGTCGTCAGGACGGCATATCCCACCGCAACAATCTGGAAGAGCCATCGTCACTCGGTCAGTGTGTTATGGGTAGGTGTGTGATCTAATTATCATCGTGGGTGCAGGAGTAGCAAATGCACACAGCACATATCTACTACTTACATATATACCTTGAAAAGGAAGGAGGAGAGAATGAGATGGCGAACAACAACCCATCATCTTATTCTGAATGACACGGCACACAGCTCATCCGGACCCTTCTTGTCCATCTCTCTCTCTCTCTCTCTCTCTCTCTCTCACACACACACACACACTCATCCGCGAACAACAACCCATCATCGAAAACTCATTCAGAACTCAGCCGAATAGGAACGCAACAAACGAGAACGAATTGCACATCCGTACCGATCAAAATTCCCAGCGAGTACAATCCGATCTGCTTGTTCGGCCCCTTCTTCTCTAGAGATGTTCAACTTTTTGCTTTATCCGAGAAGGGGGTGGGTGGGGGCGTGTCTTCCCACCGTCGAATCTCTTTCTTCTTCCTCTGCTTTTTCGAATTCTCGAGAATCCCCAGGATAAACACGCCAAGGAGGACGACCGAACGGGATTACAGTATACTACTAGCACTAGCGTGGATGGAAATAGAGAGAGATTTGTCAATGGAACGAAGAAGAGGGTTCCATTTGCGTTGCGCACATGCTCTGCTTAACCCCCACCGACCATCATTAAAAAAGAGAGTAGTAATGCTTTGGTTAGCCAAACAAACGCTTCGCTTGTTTTAAGTTACCAATTTATATTCTAGATAACAGGGTGGTGTCTCGGAAATCTTATTTCAATGATCCCATTTTATCAGTAGTTACTTATAAATTTAGAGAATTTTTTATTCGTGATATTAGAGAATATGAGAAAAAATTAAAATTACATATCATCACAGCGGAGACTCTCAATCCAATCCCTGGGAAATCGCACAGACTAGATTTTTATTTAATAAACGATATATAGAGGGAAATTGACACAAATAGTGCCTGAGCTTTGGTTCAATGTTCAATTTCGTCCATGAACTTTTAATTTGTCCAAAATAGTCCTTGAACTATGGATAAATGTTCAGTCTAGTCCTTCCGTTTGCTCAAACCGTTAACTGATGACGTGAACCGTTAACTGATGATATGGAGCTGAGTTGGATTTTCTAAATACTAAATAATGATCCAGCAAGTATTTTACAAAAGAAAAACAAATTAGGGCTTCACATAACCCTCTTCTTCCTCCTCCACGATTCTTCAACGATTCTTCTTCCTCTCAACATCAGACTTCTCAAAATGCTTGGGGATCGATACTGAAACGAGGAAGGTTGGGTTGAGGTCGATCTCGGCGACGATTTGAATCTTGGGGTCTTGGAGGACGCGCCACTGCCTGTGCGTGATCCGCTCAATCAGAAATCAAAACGAGGGAAGGAAGTGAGAACCGTGTGAGCATCGAAGAATTGAAATATCGGAAGAGCTCGTGTTCTTTATAGCTTGAACGCAAGTTTGTGTTTGGTATGCTTTTTTGGTTCTGGAATTTTGCTTCTTCTTTTTTGTGGGTCGAAGGACTTGCTTCTTTTTTTTTTTTTGGGTCGATGGACTTGCTTCTTCTTCTTTTTTGTGGGTTGAAGGACTTGCTTCTTAGAAGCAAAAAAATTGACTGACCAAAATTTCAGAAACAAAAACGCAAGAAGGCGTACAACAGTCGAAGAAAGAAAAAGAACAAAAAGTGGAGATGAAGACTCAATTTGACACCTGAAGCTAAAACCCATATCTTGTCACACGGAAGACGTTACTCTGTGCCCGGTATGTTGTCTCGTGCGTAATGCTTCCAATGAAGACTCGGGTCTGTACACGTGGGAGTTTTACAAGGACGACGTGTCCTACAGGCTCCTCCATGGCTTTTATTTAGGGTTATTTAGGGCTTTCTTGAAAATGGGTTAACAAAGGCTTTCTCGAAGATGATAATGCACGGTTTATCCGACTCGATCGAAGCATTGTCATGATGTAAAATGGGAATAGTTTATTTGTGCATGTTGTGCTTTGCAATGCCCTATGAGAGTATTAAAACAATATCGAGTGCACAGTAAGTTTTGTTATAATGTGGTCCCAACTTGCCGTAGTTTTAGGTTGTAGCTTTTTCCTGGCTTTTCAGACGCGGCCCTCATTTGTGTTTGTTTTCTTGTCTTTAGATTATACTTTTGGTGTTTATTTGTTTATATTGTATAAACAATAGAAATAGATTGGCTGGTGTCCTTTATCTTTTTTAGTCTAGCTGATTTTTATGTTTATCTTTTTGCAAATTTACATGGCTGATGAAACATTCCGATTTACTCTATGGGTTGGAGGTAGGTTTGTTCGTGATAGAATAGTAGAGTATGTTGATGGTCATAGTAGTGAGTGGCTCTATGATCCAGACAAGCTGAGCTACTTTGAGATTTTACACTTGGTACAAGATATGGGTTACTCTAATATTGAGAAATTCCACTATTTAATGCCGGGTAAGAATTTTGAGAATAGTCTAAGATTAATTGAAGATGACACTTCAGTACAGGAAATGATGCGACTTTGGGCAAATATTGACGGTACATGTGAGATATTTATTGAACATGGTGAAGACGTGAGTGTTGGCATTGGTGATGGGTTAGTGGGGGGATTGATGAACGTCGAAGAAGATGAAGGAGTTTTAATGCCTATTGATGGGCAAAATCATGAAATCGATTGAGGTCCCATGGTTATCTGACAATGAAGAAGAAGAACTTCAAGCGGCTAGGGGAAAAATTAGAACTTTTAAGGGAGAAAATGCATATAGAGTTGCTAGGTTGCTAGAGATACCTAGTGAAATAGATGTTGAAGTAAGACGAAGATGGGGGAGGAAAGAGGCTATAACAACCCATTGTGAAGATAATGTTGAGCTTGAGACTGAATGCTTTGACTCAAGTGATTCTAATTGGAGCTTTGTCACGAGTGATGAAGATGAACTAGAGACAGAGGAGGCCGTTAGAAGGAAAAGCACACATGCACAGTTTGATGAAACCACAGAGATACCTCACTTTGCACTAAATATGGTATTTGATGGCCCTAAGCAGTTTAAGGAAGCTATCAACAAATATGCAGCTACCAGAAGAGTTAATATTGATTTTATCAAGAATGACAAGGTGAGAGTTAGGGCCAAATGTAAAGCTAAAAATTGTAACTGGTTAATTTATGCAGCTAGAGATAATAAGACAAGCTTGTTTACAGTGAAAACTTTCAAAGATGAGCACACGTGCTCTTGGTCTTTTCAAGTGAGGAGGTTTACATCTACGTACATGGCGAAGCATTATCAAAGTTTGTGGAGGGTAGCTCCTTCAATGAAGTTGCAGGAGTTCAAGAAAATTGTGCGAGAGCAAATGAGCTTAGATGTCACCATAAGCCAGTGTAGAAGGACTATGCGAAGGGTAATCGAAAAACTAAACGGGATGTACTCCTATGAGTTCAATAGGTTGTGGAATTATTATGAAGAAATTATTCATAGAAATCCTCGAAATACTGTGAAGGTAAAGTTTATAAGAGAATCACCAAATTCAAGACTCATCTTCCAACGATTTTATGTTTGCTTTGATGCCGTGAGAAAGGGATTCCTTGAAGGTTGCAGACCTTTGATAGGGTTAGATGGATGTTTCTTAAAAGGAATGTTGAAGGGTGAGTTATTGACTGCTGTGGGGAGGGATGCAAATAATCAAATGTACCCTATCGCATGGGCCGTTGTTGAGGTCGAGAATAAGGATTCATGGGGCTGGTTTGTAGAGGCCTTAAAGAACGATCTTGGCACAAAGGATGGTGTAGGATATACAGTGATCTCAAATCAACAGAAGGTAATGTGATTAATCTTCCTTCATTTTGTATTTTCCATGTGTGCCATATTGTTACCTCATTATATATATGATGATATCATGTATTTTGCTATAGGGGCTTGTGCAGGTACTGGAGGAGGAGATGTCATCGGCTGAGCACCAACGATGTGCAAGACATATCTATGCAAATTGGTGCAAGAAGAATGGGAGAAATGATTGTCGCACGCAATTTTGGATGTGTGCAAAGTCAACTACAATCCCGCAATTTGAAAAACACCTCAAGGAATTGGATAAGATGAGCAAGACAGGAAAGACTGATTTGATGAGGATTGCTCCAAAATATTGGTGCAAGGCTCACTTTAAAACTCTATGCAAGTCATATATTGTGGACAATAACTTGTCAAAAGCATTTAATGGATCGATACTGGAAGCTAGACACATGTGTATCATATCTATGCTTGAGGCAATTAGAGAGAAGATAGTGACAAGAATGCGTGAAAAAAGAGATGCATGTCAAAGATGGAAAAGGGAAATTGCGCCAAGGATATTAGAGAAGATAGAAGGCAATAAAAAAGAAAGTGCCTTTTGTCATGTGATTTGGAATGGAGAAGATGGATTTGAAGTGCGCCATAGGAACGATAAATTTGTAGTGGACATAAGAAACAACTCTTATTCTTGCAGGGCATGGGACTTGAGTGGGATTCCATGCCTTCATGCAATCTGTGTCATACTATTCAAAGGGGAGGAGATAGAAACTTTTGTTGCCCACTGGTATAAGAAGGATATCTATTTAAAGACATACAGTCACTACTTGGAAGCAATGAATGGCGATAACCTGTGGCCTTCTAGTGATAGAGAACCTTTGATGGCACCAATGCCTCGGGTTATGCCCGGTAGGCCTAAACAGAAAAGGATAAGAGAGGAAGGAGAATCTAAAAATGGATTCAAAGTGTCAAGACAAGGTATAAAAATCACATGCCATTTGTGCTTCAAGCGAGGCCACAACTCAAGAAGTTGTCCATTGAAACAAAAAGAGAAGGTAAGGTTTACTCATTCTATGTCTCTAGTATTTGTTTGTGTCAATATTTTTAACTTAATTTTCTTAATGAACAGGATGGACAGATAGTCGAACAGAGAGAAGCCAACCCACTTGTCGTGAAGATGCATCATAATAGTGCCGCCACACAAAAGGTACTCTTAACCTTACTTTTAAGTAAGTGATCATGTTCTTGAATAATTATAAGTGCCATTTTAACTAGAGTATTGTTGTTCTTAATAGCCTGGACTGGAAGGTAGTCGAGCCATTTCACTATTAAGAAATACCAACCATGATGTGGATGATGCTAAGAAGGTGGAGAGCGCATCTCGCAAAGTTATCACTACAACGGGATTACAGGTGTAGCTTTATGGTAGTAAACTTGTTATGTAAACATTTGACATTTGATTGATTGATGCTTTTCTTTTGTCTAGCGGCAAAAGGCGGACATTATGAAAAAGAAACAAGAAGAACGGAAACAAGCCGTGGAGCATTTGAACGATAGTGGAAGTGTTGGATCAACAATATCTCCAAGAAAGAGGAAAATTTACCAGAAGTAGATGTTTGAAGAGTTGGAAGTAGGATTAGCACTTGTACTTTTTGTTGATATGATACTCTTGAATTTAAGATCAAGAGATAGAGATTGTTTTTTTTTTTTTTGTAGTTTTGGAAGTGTTTAAGATGTGGCAATGATGCTTGATAGAGCACAAGCATTCTAGGCAAGAAATTTTTACTTTAAGTAGTATATTCAATATTTGAAAAGTGCAGTTGGCCTTATTTTCGTCTACTTTGTTGATGTTAAAGAGTACATTCAATACTCTTGAATAGTTGGCTTGCAGGGCTTGTTTGTTTGTAAAAATTTTGTTACATTTGATCACTGCCACTTCAGTAAAATGGGTCTCAATTACCAAAAAGAGGTCTAAATGAAGGCAATTTCGGTCTTTATCTCTCAAATGGTTTGATAGCTATATGCATGTCAGTTGCATATAAGCAATTCTGTCTTTCAACTTTTACAGATGTAAGATCATATTGATAAGGCTTTGTCAACAATAACAAGCCAAGCTTGTTCAGAGGTAGATATGAATTTTCTTTCCTCACAACATCGACAAATTTTCGTTCTAAGAACACCAATTTTCATTGCAAACACGCACAGTGAATGAGTTTAACATTTTCATTCCTAAAAAACATTTTTCTATTGCAACAAATCAAGACCACCAAATGCTAATGTCTCCTCCTCGCTATATGTTTGTTGTTAATATATGTGACTGTGTGAGCTCGATCGATGTCAGATTGGAAAGAGATTGTGATAGACCAGATCACAGAGGATAAGTTGATGGAGGAAAGAATTGTGAATTGAATTCAGAAATCATCTCCTTTTGCTCATTTGCACTGATATGGTCAAAGCATCCTTTTTTTCCTTCTCCTCTAGTGATACTACTGCTCGGCCCCAAATCACCACAGAGGGTTTCAGCTTCAGATGTCAAATTGAGTCTTCATCTCCACTTTTTGTTCTTTTTCTTTCTTCGACTTTGTACGCCTTCTTGCGTTTTTGTTTCTGTGATTTTGGTCAGTCAATTTTTTTGCTTCTAAGAAGCGAGTCCTTCAACCCACAAAAAAGAAGAAGAAGCAAGTCCATTGACCCAAAAAAAAAAAAGCGAGTCCTTCAACCCACAAAAAAGAAGAAGAAGCAAGTCCATCGACCCAAAAAAAAAAGAAGCAAGTCCTTCAACCGACAAAAAAGAAGAAGCAAAATTCCAGAACCAAAAAAGCATACCAAACACAAACTCGCGTTCAAGCTATAAAGAACACGAGCTCTTTCGAGATTTCAATTCCTTGATGCTCACACGGTTCTCACTTCCTTCCCTCGTTTAGATTTCTGATTGAGCGGATCACGCACAGGCAGTGGCGTGTCCTCCAAGACCCCAAGATTCGAATCGTCGTCGGGATCGACCTCAACCCAACCCTCTTCGTTTCAGTATCAATCCCCAAGCATTTTGAGAAGTCTGATGTTGAAAGGAAGGAGAATCGTTGAAGAATCGTGGAGGAGGAAGAAGAGGGTCATTTGAAGCCCTAATTTGTTTTTCTTTTGTAAAATACTTGCTGGATCATTATTTAGTATTAGAAAATCCAACTCAGCTCCATATCATCAGTTAACGGTCCACGTCATCATTTAACAGTTTGAACAAACGGAAGGACTAGATTGAACATTTACCCATAGTTCAGGGACCATTTTGGACAAATTGAAAATTTAGGAATGAGATTTAATATTGAATCAAAGTTCAAGAACTATTTGTGTCAATTTCCCGTACATAAACAGCGTGACGAGTGAAGTCCCCGCTTCACCACTAGTACGTACATCACTTTCCACTGAAAAAAGAAGAAGAAAAAACAGAGAGCAAAAAATGCTCTAAAATAACACCGCACCGCACCACACCACACACCACACCAGACGTCCTTCTGTCTTTCTGTCTGTGCTTCCTCCACCCAAGCGTCAAGCGGGGTAAATGCAGGTTCCCCAAGCTTATTCAAGGTGAAGAAAAGATTACGTAAGTAAAAATCAAAATAAAACAAGATTTGAGCGAGAGAGAGAGGGAGCGAGGAAGGAGCCACTTACACGGATCCTCGGAGATGAGGAGTCCGCTGTTGGCGAAAAAGCAGTCGCTGGGGGAGTGTTGGGGCACTGATTGATAGTACAGGTTCATCGCGTATGACGCGTCGGAGACCCTGTTCTGCGCGAATGCACAGGAATCTGAAGATCCATCTAAGTGGCTCTTTTTTTTGCTCAATCTGTTTGTGCTTCCATCCGAGCGTCAAGTGGACTGTTTCTAGGAGGCTCGGTAAATGCACACTAGCGGCACGCCGGGTGCACGTCGGCTGCACTTTGGGGGAAATTATGGTATCGGATATGGTTTGTTTGAATTTGGATCACAACTTGCTTCGATCTTGCGTTTGAGCTAAAGTGTGATTTGGTTTCGTTAGCATTTCACTTTTTGAGTGTAAATGTAGGGATTGGTTTGATTGTTGAAGCTAAAAGAGAGAGATAAAGAAGCCACTTCCATGGATCTTTGGAGATGACTAGTCCCCGGTTGTCGAAATAGCAATCCGTGGGCGAGCGGTGGATCAAATACTTTGTAATGATAGAGCCACTAGCCTGTTTAGACCGGAGAACTTTTTAGAACATAAATATAATACTTTGTAATGACACGAATTGTCAAGATCCCATAATTCGAATTTGACACATGAACATAAATTGCTAGCGCTACTTAAATTTATGTTCTCGAATAAATAAATTCTAATCTTTGCACTTGAATTCTTTCATCTGTATTCAGTTGAACGGTTGGATGCTTTATTTCTTTCTTTCTTTTTTTTGCCAATGTTATAGAAAGAGGAGCTTTCTTAAGGACATTTGTCGTTGCCGATGTCCAATAAATGTCAATTGACATTAGACATGTCTACACATGTACCAGGATAAACAGTTTAGGAATCAAAATAGACTTTTCTTGAATTGAGCTATGGTGCATCGTACTCTCGGTTTCACGGGATGGGCAATACGATAACGTGATGTTTGGTAGGCCGGAATAGAATAAAGCGAGGATGAAATAGTCGTTCCATGAGAGTGATAGAACGAGAGAACGTGGATGGGACTAGAGTAACTGTTCTCTAATTGGATAATTACACAAATGGTCTCATGAAGTTTAACCCAATGTGCAGTGTTGTCCCTAAACTTTTAATTTATTCGATATGGTTCCTGAACTTTTGGTAAATATTCAATTTAGTTCCCAAACCATATGAGAATATCCAATGTAATCTTTCTATTAATTCAAATTAAGGGCGCGCATGGAATCCATTCTGGAGCAGAAATTCTGCTCCATAATGCATTCCGGAATAGAAATGCGTTTGTTAAAAAATTTCCGGAATGCATTCTGAAGCAATTTTTGCATTCTGGAATAAAGATGCGTTTGTTAAAAATACTTGATTCCAGAATGCATTCTTGATTCCAGAATACATTTTTTATTCCAGAATGAGTTTTTGGTAAGAAAAAGAGAAGCTACTTTTTGTAGCTTCTCTCTTCCAGAATGCATTCTCTCTCTTTTCTCTTTTTTTCGTGGCCTTTACAATACATTTTGAGATCTCACTAATTTTTTTTTTAGAAAATGCATAAAAATTGAAAAATTCCAGAAAAATTCATAAAAATTTCCAGAAAATAAAAAAAGTCAAATTTCGGTAAAATAGGAAATTTGGTGAATTTTTTTCAAAAAATATAAAAAAATAAAAAAATTTCGAAATTTCACAGAATGGCTTAGAAGCCACCCTTGAGTGAAATTTAAATTTTTTTAAGTGTCCAAAAAAATCAAAAAATCAAAAATTTCAAAACTTCACAGAATGACTTAAAATACCTGTGGCCACTCATTTTGAGTGAAATTTAAATTTTTTGAGGTGCCAAAAAAAATCAAAAATTTCAAAACTTCATAGAATAGCTTAAGAATACATGTGGCTACCCATTTTGAGTGAAATTTAATTTTTTTGAGGTGCCCAAAAAAATAAAAAAATTTCAAAACTTCACAAAATGGCTTAGAATATCTTTGACCACCCACTTTGAGTGAAATTTAAATTTTTTGAGGTGCCCAAAAATATTAAAACTTCACAAAATGGCTTAGAATACCTGTGGCCACCCGCTTTGAGTGAAATTTAAATTTTTTTAGGTGCAAAAAAAATCAACAAATCAAAATAGATTTTTGTTCCAGAAATCAATTTCTAGAGCAGAATTAGTCATATTTTATCAAATAGATTTCTCCTTCAAAAATCAATTTCTGGCAAAAATTTGATTTCTGGAGCAGAATGGTTACCATTCGCGCCCTAACGGAATTTGCTGATTTGACTTCCAATTCGGTAAGTTTGAATGGTGAACAAAAAAGTAACGTTACACATATCCAGTTATTCAACTCAAATAAAAATATAGTAATCATTTTAATTTTTTAATTTTGTTCAATTTGAAAAAAAATGATTATTTATGTTAAAATTTGATGACGTGGATTATCATATTCTGATTTAAGTTGAATATACGTGGAATAATCCACATGTAACGTTTTTTTTTTTCCACCGTTCAAACTAACCAGATTGGAAGCTAAATCAGCAAATTCCGTTGATTTGAATTAATAGAAGGATAATATTGAATATTTTCATATAATCAAGGGATTATATTGAACATTTATCGAAAGTTTATTGACCATATTGAACAAATTAAAAGTTTGGAGATGACGTTGCATATTGTGCCGAAATTTAGGAACCTTTTGTGTCATTTTCCCTTCTCTAATTAAATTTGCAGGAAAGTAATATTTATTGCAAAACTGTGTCTTTGTTTGTGGATTAATTAGAACCCACTAGGAATGAGCAGCAATCTTTAAGAGGTCCCATAATTTCGCTTGAAATATAGTCGGTGCTTAATTTCTTCCATTCTCATATTCTCAAATATCACGAATTAATAATTATCCAAATTTATAAGTAGTCATAATATTTTATCTCTGACAATAATTATTATAGTCAACTACTATTTATTGTCGTACTTGTACTAACAACAAAAAATATGGTGTAATCAGCAACAGTAAACTTAAAGTCATAGTATTATTGTATAATATTTGTTCTTGAATAAAATTATGATGGTAATTTAGAGCACATGATTGTCGTTGCAATAGTATAATATTATGTTAAAATAAGTAATTGTTAAAAGGGTTAATACCACGAAAAACCCTAAACTGGTACACTTGTGACAGATTTATCCCAAACTATTTTTTTGACCATAAAAAATCCCAAACTGGTACATCTGTGACAATTTTACCCCGAACTATTTTTTTGACCACCAAAAACCCCAAACTGGTACACCTGTGACAATTTTACCCCGAACTATTTTTTTGACCACAAAAAATCCCAAACTGGTACACCTGTGACAATTTTACCCTGAACTAATTTTTTAATATTATTTTTTTTATTTTTCGAATTTTTTTAGTTTTTCTTTTCTTTTCTTTTTCCTTTCCTTTTTTTTTTTTTTTCCTTCTTCTTCATCGGACCAACAATGGATTGTTATATTGTAATTGATACCACAATAACGTGACACGTAACATAAATGCTACATTTTGACCAAAAAAAAAACATAAACGCTAAATGAAAGACTTTCTTTTATATGCATGAATTTTCATGACAACCACTTTTTTCTACATTTAAATGTCTCACGTTTTATTTATTATATATTTCAAGTGATCATATTGATTTATGAATTGCCATGCACATATAATATCTCTCATCTTATATATAAAATATACTAATTTTGTAAATTAATCTGTTAAATTAAATTGGCAAGCAAGACGTATATAAATTGTTGATTAGCTGTACTCCAAGCTTAGGTAACAAGCCTACGTTGGACCCCATCAGTTTGCCTATCCACTTGCACCCAAAAATAAGAAAGACACGACAACAATATAATGCCTTTTTCGCGAGACATTTAAATGTAGAAAAAAGTGGTTGGCATGAAAATTCATGCATATAAAAGAAAGTCTTTCATTTAGCGTTTATGTTTTTTTTTTTGGGTCAAAATGTAGCATTCATGTTACGTGTCACGTTATTGTGGTATCAATTACAATATAACAATCCATTGTTGGTCCAATGAAGATGAAGGAAAGAAAAAAAGAAAAGAAAAGAAAAACTAAAAAAATTCGAAAAATAAAAAAAATAATATTAAAAAATTAATTCGGGGTAAAATTGTCACAGGTGTACCAGTTTGGGGTTTTTTGTGGTCAAAAAAATAGTTCGGGGTAAAATTGTCACAGGTGTACCAGTTTGGGGTTTTTAGTGATCAAAAAATAGTTCGGGGTAAAATTGTCACAGGTGTACCAGTTTGGGGTTTTTTATGGTCAAAAAAATAGTTTGGGGTAAATCTATCACAAGTGTACCAGTTCAGGGTTTTTCGTGGTATTAACCCTTGTTAAAAAATACTAAGTTATTACTTTATCTTGATAAATGATTAATCATAACCCAAATCATATATGATAACGGCATGATAATTATATCGTATAGTCTACATTTAGAATGTCTATATCTATTGTTGAACTTATGATTACTAATTAAGTTTTAGTTATAGGAAAACTAAGCTGAAATAGAAACTATTAGTAATATTTAATTTCTAATTATAAGTAATACTATTACTCATACTTATATTATCCATATATACTTGAGTATAAATTATGTCTTTGCTATAGACAGTAATTCGATAAATGATGGTCTAATTACAAATCATAACTTGGTCACTGATATTACTAATATTTCATGATAATCAACAATTGGATCATGAAATAAGATTTCCAATATACCACCTTGTTAAATAGAATAAGGTGCTAATTCCAAAAAAAAAAGCACGAACTTTGCCTTGAATGAGAATTTTGACTCGAACTTTCTTTTGTTTAAAAAAAAACACTAACTTTTACTTGAGTTTCAAATCTAGCCTTCCTGATGTGAAATTTTCAAACTGTCAAATTTAAGATTTAAGTGAAAGTTTGTGATTTTGTATAAACAAAAAAAATATTTGGGCTAAAATTGTCACTCAAGATAAAAGTGGTGCTTTGTTTTGAAATTAGGCTATAGAATGAATAATAATTTAAAAGAAGCGGAACATTTTTTTGGCCAGCTCAAATATTGGGCTAAGGAATTACTTTTTCATGATTTGACCTCTAATGGTTGTGAGTAAAAAATGGAATCTAAGGTCTGAAGCTTATCGAGGTACGAGATCAAGCAACTTTATCGGCAGCCAATCCATTCAAGTCCACTCTATAGGTCACATCAATCTTTTTTTTTTTGTGGAATTGATGATATAATTCAATGAATTAAATTTATAAACAGTTAATCACTCTTTTATCTTTAGATTAGTATTACGAAAAATTCAAAACTGGTACACTTATAATAAATTTACTTCAAATTAATTTTTTGACTACGAAAAATTTTAAATCGGTACATCTATGATAAATTTACCAAAAACTAATTTTTTAATAAAAAAAGTCCAAAATTGGTATATTTGTGATAAATTTACCATCCATTAAATTGAATTAATCACAAACCGGTACACCTATGACAAACGGAGGGTAAAACCCTAAACCAGTAGATCCGTCAACTGTTACGTATTATTCAATTCAGAAATTTAATAATAAAATTTAACGAAGACTAACAGAGGGTAAAATTATTAAAAATGTATCGATTTGAAAAATTTTAAAGACCATAAAATTAATTTAAATTATTTATTATAAATATATCAGTTTGAGATTTTTCGTTACGATAATCATTCGTGTTTTTGGCTACCAAGCATTAATCTTTTTCTTTTTAATTTTTTTTCCAAATAGCACTTTCACGATCAAGCGTCCATTTTTTTCAGTGTGGAAAACGATAACTTCTTGGAAGGGAAAAGGTAGGAGAGAGACGGAGCGAAGGACGCGGTTGCTGATGATGATGATGGAGGGGTTAAGCAAAGGCATGGGCGCAAGGCAAATGGAACCCTCTTCTCTACCCTTCCATTGACAAATCTCTCTCTCTCCCCCTATTGCTATCAACACTAGTAGCCTACTTTAATCCTCTTCAGTCGGCCTCGTTGTCGTGTCAATCGAAGAAGTGGGGTTCACGTCTTGGGTTGGCTTCGATCCTGGGGATCCTCGACAAATTCGAAGCCGAAATTCGAAAAAGCAGGGGAAGAAGGAAGGGATTCGAGGGTTGGGAGGCCGACCCCCACCGACCCTTTTCTCGGATAAAGCAAAAGCGTTGAAGATCTCTAAGGAAGAAGGAGCAGAACAGGCAGATCGGATCGTGCTCGCTGTGAATTCTGGTACGGATGTGTAATTCGTTCTCGTTCCTTTCGTTTGCTCCTTTTATTTTTTTCTATTAATTTTTGACGTTCTGTCAACTGGGTGTGATTCCATTTGTTGTGTTGCTGTTCGGTTGAGTTCTTGAACGAGTTTTCTATGATTTTAACGTTCTGTCAACTGGGTGTGATTCCATTTGTTGTGTTGCTGTTCTGTTGAGTTCTTGAATGAGTTTTCGATGATTTTAGCCTTCTGTCAACTGGGTGTGATTCCATTTGTTGTGTTGCTGTTGGGTTGAGTTCTTGAATGAGTTTTTCGATGATGGGTTGCTAGCGGATGAAAGAAAAAGAGAGGGAGACGGCGATGGACGACAAGAAGGGCAATGGCGATGGTGCTGATGATGAGAAGAAGCAGAAGAAGAAGAGGAAGGGTCTGGTGTCCTGGATTTTCGGCTTCTTCCGGATGAGCCGGAGTGACGATTTCGAGAAGCGGCTGCAGTACATCTCCAAGGAGGAAGCTGCCGTGCTCTCCCGGATGAAGCGGCGATCGCATTCGTGGCGCCGAATGGCCCGTCATCTCATCCTCTTCTCCCTCCTTTTCGAGGTATATATATATGTAGATACATGCTGTGCGCGTTTGCTATTCTCGCGCGCACGCGATGATATAGATCGCACACCTACACATACACACTGACTGAGTGACGATGGCTCTTCCAGATTGTCGCGGTGGGATATGCCGTCGTGACGACTAGGTCGGTGGATCTTGACTGGAAAATGAGGGCTTTTCGGGTCTTGCCCATGTTCCTCTTGCCTGCTCTTTCTTTCGCATCTTATTCTGCTCTTGTCAGCTTCACAAAAATGTGTAAGTGTCTCGAACCAAATGATAGCCTTGTAAATAGCTTCTCATTCTTGTAGACTCTTCTTTCTTGTTTTCATATGGTTTTAGATTTTGCACTGTCCTTGTTGCATTGGTTTTGAGAAAATGTACATGATTGATTTGCAAAAGTTCACTAGGAAGCAGTAGTTTTAGCAGTTGGGATATGGATATCTCCTGATTGTTTTTATTAAGTTCTGCATGAATGCCAAATGTAAAGTTGGGCCAAAATCCTGATTTAAAATGAAGATAGGAAATGGCGATACGTTGAATTATGTGATGAATCCAAAAGCAGAATTTAGGGACTAAGTAGTAGAAAGATTGTGATAGTGGAAGGTGACAATTGTTTAGTTTTTCTGATGCTGGCTGCGTTATGTGTACCCTTGGTGGTAGTCTGTTGAATATTATTTGGTCTATAGATGGAGTCTTCTCCCTGGATTGAGAAGAGAGAGAATGCTTTGTTAATTGATACTTTGTTGTGATTTATGGGCACACTGCAAAGAGTCGTCGAGGTTCATAATTTGGTCTTTCATTGATTGATTCTGTCTATGTGGATATGCTCAATGCTATTTCTATTATTTAGTGGATCATGAATTTAAAAGTTGCGGAGCATAAGTTTTTTTTGTCTTAATAGAGGTTATGGCGTGGGAAAATGGGGACAATTTACAGAATTGCGGAAGAGCCTGGGACTTACTTAACCGGATAAAATCCCTTTGTTCAATGTTGTCATGGTTTTTTCTTGTGCATTGCAAGAAAAGGCTTGGATAAATAATCAAACGATTTGATTTTCGAATTTCTAACACAATTTTAAGTTGCTTGTTTTCTAGTGTACTTTGCTATAATTGTGTAGCTTTTCTTCTTCATGTTTTTTTCTCAAACTTTTGAGAATGAACAGGTGGAACAAATTAAGCCATGTATGTGATATATTCAAGTAAGGCTGCAAACAAAATCCAGTCTTTCTGTTTTGTTGTTGAAAACACAAAACTGATTGAGGATTGTTTTAGGGGCAGGCAATATCAATCTAGAATTGATCGGACACTATTTAAAGCCCTCATGTTGCCATTGCCACATGCACAACATGAGCAGGGGGCGCGTCCTATTGTTAGTATAGTTTATTAAACAGGTTTCACCGGAGGAATTATGGACATAAAACTGCACTCTCCTGCCAAAATGAAGAAAAACGGGGAGGGATAATGGTAGGGGCGGCATGACCTCCATTTTCTCTCTTTAAGTTAATCATATTGCCCCAAGCACTGAGTGACTAATTAGGAACATGTCCAAGCAGGTGCTATTTTATCTTCTCTAGTGTTTATGTAGGACCTAGAGATGTTGCCTTTTCTTCTTTAAATCTTTAATGGCCTGTTTGACGAGGACTTATTACTGCAGCCAGACACTGTTACCCTTAATCAAATTCTACCTTATGTTCTTGCAACTTTTAATGGTGGGGAAGTTCTTTTTCTGCTGTGACCTTGAGGCTCTGGAATCTAGAGCCATTTACTTGAAGAGCTTGTTTGTACAAGAGAGGCACCTTATAATGTTGATCCACATTCTTTCTGAGGGAGGACAGGCGTGCAGAGTGTGTGGTGACGTCGTAACCGGTGCTTATGCAAACTTGCTGAGTAGCTTTTCACACCGGAGTAGCTTATGCAAACAGCTGGAGTAGATGTTAAGAGTTAATTTTGGGGTAACCAGGTGCAACATTAGAAGATTATAATGATTCACTATGTATTTTCAGAAACTGAAAGCTGGGTGTCATTGGTCACTGCCAGTAGCGCAGAATATCTAAACTAACATTAGAATATCCCATGTATTCACTATGTTGATGTTGAAACTGTATCTCAACTTGGCTAGAGAGCACCTTTGAATTATGCATTGCCATGGGACAAGTAAAATTAGTTGAGCCTTCTTAGGTTACACATCTAATGTAGGTCAAATTGTTAGCTCTACAGGGATGGAACTTTCATTTTTCAGTTCAACAAATATTTGAATTTGCAATGGCTACATTTGGAGGAAAAGCAAGAAAGAAAGAGGAGACCTATATGGACATTTTTTTTATACTATCAAAATTGACTCATTTTGTGAAAATATAGTATCATTTTCGCCATTTTCTAGCCTAGTTGCTCACAAATGTTGTCTTTAAGTTCATTTTCTAATAGCAACAAACTCTGAATTTCTAATTTCAGATCCTTTTTACATATTTCTTGTATATACTGAAAGTAATGTTTGTAGTTTCAATGAGACTAAAGATTTAGGATTATTTACTTTTAACCTTTTGCTTTTTAGCATTAGAGATTTGACTTTTCAACAACAATTAAGACCTCAACTGTAGAAATCTAAACAATGCAAAGTCATTTGAAGTCATCTTAAATTTTTATCAAATTTTTCTAAGGTCAAATAATTCTTTTTTCTTAAACTTTTTGTTTAAAAGAAGTCATAACGGATGGAGCTTTTAATAAATACTTGGCCTGCTCTCAACCAAAATTTATAAATCAATGTTTTTGATCAAACTCTCCTTTAAACTTACTGTGGAGTTCAATTTACTATTTCCGTCCGGCATTTATAACAGAAATCTCTATGGATCAGTTGATTTACAATTCAACTATTTCGTTGATTACATGGCACCTACTTATTGTCAATCGTTCAAGGACCATTTTTTGTAAAACATCTTGTCTGCGGATAACTGGTTGAGTTGATTATTAAATCCACTACTAAATTGCAGATAATTGTTGATGCTGTGTCGTTTACTATTTAGCAAACTTAGGCATCTTGAATTCAGAGAATGGGATAAAAGTTACATCTGCACATTTTTGTTTCTGGTCTGAATGTGTTAGCATGTGTGGCTATGCCTTGGATGATCTGTTTCATATTAGGTGTAGGTTCATCTTTATCTTGATTGGCCCAAATTCCCAACTTCTTGTTCATGATGTTGAATTTGAGATTTTTGATGTATATTGATTGTCTGACCGTTTGATCGTGTTGACTTTAAAGGTGATCGCAAGGACCAAAAAACTGTCGAGCGGCTTCGGACTGAGAGGCAAGCGAAAATTGATGAACTTAAAGAGAAGACTAACTATTATTCTACTCAGCAGCTAATTCAGGTGACGTCTTTTGGGGGTGGGGGGCATTTTCACACTGGTATATTCTATTGTTATTTGTTTGCTTTGTTAAGTCATTTGAAAGAATTGCTCTCTGAAGTAAAAGAGTTAGTACGAGTGATGTTGCTTGAGGCGTTTATTACTCTGCCCCATTTTTTTATTGTAAATTGCTATGTCATTGTTAAGAAGAGAAATTGCAGAATTGTGATGCAATGGTTGGCCAATAAGTTAGGCTGAGGTCCTTTTGCAATGGGACAATGTACGCATTTATCTAAGGGATTTGACTGTCAACCAATAAGTCAAATTGCAGAATCATAATTCTTACTTCATACATTTTAACTCCCGTTCTTTCCATGAACCCACTTGATTGAAACAGGAGTCAATTGTTTGAAGTAAACATCAATTTGATTCCACTACCCTACGTATTGGTAGGATGGGGTCAAATTTTTTTGCTTTCCCTCAAGTTTCTTTTCCACTCTCTCACTCTTTTTTTGCTTTTTGTTTTTATTGTTCGGTTTTGGGTTGGTTTTTTTTGTTTTTGTTTTTTTTGGGGGGGGGTTGCTACTAACCAACGTGATTGATTTTCACAAAATATAGAACTCTGGGTATTTACCTGTTTATTTGATAATAAAGACTGTAGTAAAGCAAGGTAGACTAAATATAAAAAGAATTGACTCCCTGATGCTATACACTTTACGAACACCTAATTTCTGGAACCTGTGTGGATATTCAACTATCAAGTAGCTCTTGAAGGTGTGCGTTTTTGAACATCGACTTATATTCATTGTGAATCTTGACTGAGTTTTTTTTTGGGCCAAAAATTCTGGCTGATAGTTAGCTTTGTTAGTTTGGTACTATTGGTTAGGTGGTTGATGCCCAAGTGCAAATTTTGCGGTATTGGGCTGCAAAAAAGGATCAATCGCGTAGTTGGGTCTTTTATCAGTGCAGGGCCTGGGGACTTTAATAAATAGTATCTGGAAATGGAAATAGATAGAAGGGAGCTTGTTGCTAAAAACATCATTTTGCTGTGCTCATGTCGCATGCACTCTGTATAAACACTCTCACTTATGTTTAATGTTCATCAGTCTTTAATTCTTGTTTTTAATCACCATTCATAGCTTAGGAGTAGGTAGTGCAGTAGTCTTGTGAGAGGTACAACTTGGGGAATTAAGTTCATATTGTAATAACATCGAAACATCAAAATACATAAACCAATTATGCAGTAACTATGCTGTAGTTGGAACTATATCTATTTTCTTAGCTATTCCTTGAGCTTTGTACTTTGTTTCATGTACGTTTCTTTCCTCCTGTAGTTTGTGCATCTGTTCTTGGGCATGGTCTTGTATCATTTGCAAAGTCAAGGCGTCATACTTAATGTTGATTTTCTCTACAGCGATATGATCCAGATCCAGCAGCCAAGGCAGCTGCCGCAACTGTCCTGGCATCGAAATTGGGTGCAGATTCTGGCTTGAAGGTGTTTGTAGGAGACGAATCTCAGTCCGTTGCCTCGACGGGGAAGAGCAATGACGTTGAGCTTGCGCAGTCCAGTGGGCTACGGAATAGAAAAGAGTTGCACACCAGGGCTAGCAGTGAAGGGAGTACCATGACGCGTCAATCAGATGGAGGAACACCCACTTCAGCAGCTGAGCACGAGCAATTGGTTGTTGACCACTATTATCCAGATGCATCATCCATTCAGAACAATGGATGGATCGCTCGACTTGCAGCATTGCTTGTGGGCGAGGATCCAATGCAGTCTTATGCGCTCATATGTGGTAACTGCCACATGCACAATGGTAAGCGAGTTATCTTGTTTATATAGTTTGTCATGCTTGTTTTATTTAACAAATGCAGGCGATGATCTTTCTTTTTAGATTGCGATGTCATTTGGTGGGGAGTAACAGCACGGCATTCTTGCTTCTGTGCAGGGCTCGCTAGGAAGGAGGATTTCCCGTTCATCACTTACTACTGCCCGCACTGCCGTGCCCTTAATCAGCCAAAACAGTCGGAAGAGCATGTCTCCGGGTCTACATCCCCGGACATGGGTTCCTTGAGGATGGGTAGCGGAGGAGACACGATTGACAATACCGCTGGTTCAGCGAGCGACAGTGTGGCCACGACGACCGCCACTTTAGGGGCCGCTGAGGTAGTGGAAGCACCAGAAAAGGTTGCGTCAGGCGATTCGGCTCCTAAGGGATAGTAAAATATGCGCCGCTTCTGTTTTTTTTTCTTTTCTAATCCCTTTACGACCTGTTTGTGTTTGCCTGCGACTAGATGGATTTTGTGTAGGTTGTCTTGCTTGGTCGTGACTTCGGAGTGTATACGCCTTTTTGGACAGGATGCATAGATCGCGTGGAGTGGGTATGAGATTTGTGTATCTCAGCTTTTGGAATTGATGTTTTCTCGACTGCCATTAGATGGAACTGGTTAGAGGCAAGATCTTATCTGGAACATAAGTACATTAGCATAAGGTAACCATAAACCTAATATTGACTAAGACTATTCTCCCAAAGATGCTTTAATTTAGTTTGAATTGCTTCTTTGGTGTTACTATCTCACCATATGACAAGACTAATCATCCATAAATCGATGACCTAACTTGCAATCCCTCTTGATCCCGACCCGCGAATTCGGATTAAATTGTTGGCAAGCCTAGACTTTTGCCTAGAGTCGTATGGAATACCGAGTTGACGTTTAGACACATCCCTTGAAAGGGTTTCTAATCCTGTAAGTACTTCCAGAAGAGATGTATGATCGGAAGGATTGACGCTTTGCATCGCGTACTTAGAGCAAAACTTCGCCTAGGCTCGGAAGTGGGGAGCTCTAAGGTAAAGTTAAACACTTGCTGGAAGATTTGAGATGTCGAGTTTCGGCTGAATGATAGGGTTTTGCCGCAGCCCATGGGCCGTGTAAAAGCTCGTTCTGAAGATGGGCCGACCTGATTGAGTTTTGAGTCGGATAGAGTTGAAAAATTAACCGCAAAGATTACATATTAACGAATCTAGTGTCATCTTGACAAGAGATAAATTGTGAAGAAGTACCTAAGTTCGAGTGGACTGTTCGTTATACGAGTGATATAACATAACTTTGGGATACCGGAGTAGAAAACCGTATATTACCGGACGCATAGGATACATCACTTCACAACAAAGTTATGTCGATTAGACAAGTCCTCCAACGTCACATAGAGAAATCACCGCATTGTAATCCTATTAGATGTTCACATCCTCATCACTAGTAGATGCAATACATAGGCAACTAGCAAGCATGGAAGAAACGCTGAACATGCACAATTTCATAGGCTAAGGAAATGAAAGCATTTTCCATTATGTCTTAAATAACCCGTATATTAAAAATTAAGAAAATTCATTCGATTTAAAGTTATAGTAAAATGAAAATTTAATGAACTTACGATACATTTATAATCTAGTTTCTTATGTTACAATCTCATGTCGCTGACCTTACTAACCATTCAAAATAACATATACGCATATATCCGCATGAAATGCGAGGGAAATAGTTAGTATTATAAAAAAAAAATTGAGATTGGATATATATTTACTATGCTTAGCGTTCTTATATATTGTAGTTGTAGGAAAAAATGGACACCTAGTTCTTGAACTTGAACTTGAACTAACTTCTTAATATTGTTGTGTAACTTGTATTTGTGCAATGGAGTCACTGAATGCATAAATTTTTTTCTAATAAGTCGTTCTATCGCCAACTCTGACAAATTGAAGCTGACGAGTCGACTTGATTGGTGCCGACCAAAATATTTGATATTGAAATAGTTATTGCCAGTCTGTGTCACCGACACGATGCTTGGTTCGCGCGGGCAGTGCAATCCTTGACACGATCACACTTCCAACCGTGTTGTTCACTCTCACTTGTGTTTCCCGTCCCCTTTCCTCTCGTGTTTCACTCTTACACAAGACAACCCAGTCCGGGCCGCTTTGTTGGACTAAATATTCAAGGGATGATTACCAAAAAAAGTCCTAAAACCTATTATTATTATGCCAATTCCAATTCAATCTTTAACTTTTTAATTATGCCAATTTAGTATTAAACCTTTTTATATTTTATCAATTGAGTTCATCTTGTCAATTTTGGCATGAAATCGTTGAAGTGGACATCGATCAACCCTGACATGGACATTTTTCTAATAATATTTTAATATTTGATTGAGGGCTGGCAAGGGTCGCCTGTTGACCCTTGGTGTGGCCGGCGAGGACCTAGGCGAGGGCCGCGATGCCCTCGCCTGTGCCTAGCGAAGGTGTCCCAACCCTCACCTATGGCTAGCGACCCTTGCTGGCCCTCGATAAAAAAAAAAAAGTAAAGAAAAAAAAGGAAAAATTATAAGAAAATTCAAAAACTGTTAAAATATATCCACGTTAGCGCTAGTCGTGCCACGTAGGACAGATGTTATTCACGTCAACGATTTCCGGTCAAAATTGATCGGATGGACTCAATTGGCACAATGTAAAAATGTTTAAGACTGAATTGACACGATTGACAGGTTAATGATTGAATTTGCATAATTATAATAGGTTTAAGAGATTTTTGATAATTTCTCCAAGGATTCAAGGATCTCTCACTGACACTCACCCAAGAGAGCAGCACTCCAAGATCACTTTTGGACACCAGTTTGGGAGAACGAAATACTACACTAGTCAAAGAATTCAAAGGATATCTTCATGCCCCTAGATGCTTCCTATATATTGCATTTGATAGTTCTATTCCCCTCCCTCGAACACACTATGGCCAATCCTTGTCCATGAACAATACTTATACTTTACTTGATCTTTTACTGAGTCACGTCTATGGCGCGCGGCTCGTGCTCAATTCATCTAATCGACTCGGGTCGTGACATATGAAATAGGATATATCGAGAATTCGGCTAATCGTATATTGGGTGCCGTGTCGGTAGCTTGGTATTGATTCCTTTCCTTCGTTTTCACATCATAGTGTTGGCTAAAAATCGGGTGGGCAGGTCGGCTTTAATTGCCCGGAATTAGAGAGCGAGGGACCTGATTGCAAAAAGTTCGATTGATTGAAGGACTTGAATGCACAAACCACAAATTCAAGAACGGGCGTTGCGTGGGGAGCGCGAGGTGCGAAGTTGAGGACCGCAAATTTCCGATTTTATTAAATTAAAAAAAAATATTTCGCAGCCAAAAAAAAAATATTTGAAAAAAAATATTTTGCGGGCTACGGCCGATCCGTACGCCTCTTTGAACCGTACTCTTACTGTCGCTAAAAAGGCGCGCAAAAGAAGTGAATGAAGTAGCGACGACCACGTCGAAGAAGAAGAAGAAGAAGAAGAAGAAAGATTTGTATGGCGGTCATGGATTTGGTCCTATCCCCTCCTTCCAAATCCCTCTTCTCCTCCTCCGCCGCCGCCGCAGCCGCCGCCGCCTCCTCCGCCTCCGCCGCCGCCGCCGCCGCAAGCTGCCGCCCCGCCGTCATTCTTCCGGTCTGTGCGTGTTGTGATTGGGAAGTGAACGCACGTTCTGAACTCGGTCGTTGCTGATTTTAGCCGGAGTTTTTTGTTTTTTTGGGGCAGGGGTTAGGGAACAACGCGGGGGACTACGGGAAGCTGCAGCTCACGCTGGAAGGCACCGGCGTCCCCAGCGTGGTCGCGAAGGTGTCGCGGCTCGATTGGTTCAGGAACGCCGCCGGATTGGTCGACCCCAATTACTGGCGCGGCACCCTCCGCCCTCGCCCCGTCCTCGACTGGTACTCTCTCCGTCTCTCGCTCGATCGATCGATGCTTGATGTTGGGTTTGGTTTGGTTTGGGCAATTTCGAATGGACGTAATTAGACGTGTTCGTGTCGTTTTTCTCGGAATTGGTGAATTGGTGGAACGTAGGTACTTGAAGAGGGTCGATGAGGCCGTGCGAGAGGCGAAGGAGCTGGCTCGAGGTACGCTGCATTGCATCTCTGGGCCACCCTATGAGCTTGTTTCTTGCATTTTCGTGTGGTGTCTCGTTGATGTTGTGGGATCTGGAGGAACAAATGTTCCCGAAACAGTCGCATTAGATGTAATCTTTCTTTTGCTTTTTCGCTTTCGATGTGATCGTCATCAGCGTGCAAAACTTCATCGGGCATTTGAAGGTAATTGTAGGTTAATTTTGCATAATGCTGTTACGCCTTTCTTTGCGCTGAGGAACATATTATGCTAATGAACCATAGGACGCAAAAATCTGGACTGTGTGAGGTCGTGCTCGATGCTGGCGTAAGACAAGGTGGTGACTTTTGAACCACTGCAATTTTTCTTTTCTTGAAAACATAGAAAGGTGAAAAATTGAGAGCAGATAAAGCATGGGCAATAATTTTTCGCGAGAGCAACTTTGACTATCTCAAGATATTTGAATTTTTGAGTGGTCTTTCCTATGAGTTGCGCAATCACTTCTTCAGAGCAGTGTGTAATTTATAAAGCGTAACTCCTTAGCCGAATCCTTTCTGACATAAAATATGGGGCTTGCTCTTGGCTTAACTCTTCATCATGGAAATCTCTCGTCGTACTTTCCCTGCCTCCTTCCACTATATATTTTCCACTGAAGGATTACATTCTCCTTTCCAATCACATGATAGGAGCTCTTTCTCATTCTCGTTTTAGGTGGCTCGTTATCTTTGATCGGACACTCAGCGGGAGGATGGTTAGCACGTGTCTATATGGAAGAATTTGGAGTGTGCGATATATCTCTGTTATTGACTCTGGGCACTCCTCACTCGTAGGTTTCAAAGTTTCTGACTCGATCTCTCTATGCCCCTTCATACCTTGTTCTGGCTCTTTGCCTATAACTTTGACGTGCTGTATATCTATTATCTGTACACTGATTTACTTGTTAGATCTCAGTCTGGAACTCAAGGAAACAGTACAATTACTTCATCTTTGTAATCAGGCCACCTCCAAAAGGACTTTCTGGGGTTATAGATCAAACCAGGGGTCTCTTGGATTATGTTGAGAAGAATTGCAGAAATGCTGTGTATACTCCAGAACTGAAGTATGTGTGTGTTGCAGGAAGGTACATCTCATCACTTTGGTCCTTTTTCTTATCCTAAAATAGTTTTAAGAACCTCTGGTTAGCTGCTTCAGTTTGGAATGTTCATGTAAAAGCAAAGTGATTAGCTAATTGTCACTATAAGATACTACAGTACAGAGATTTATGCAATTGGACTATATCTTGCCATGAAAATTTTATTGTTTCACTAATACACGGCATCTCCTCTTGTTGACCTGACCTAAAACTTGGTGTTTTGACTTAAGATCTATTAGGGGTTTATCCCATGGATGGTACCAACATTCTATACTCCAAGGATTCCTTTCGTGGTAGTTTTTACTCTAGTTGTTGTTCGTTCATTTGGAAAAGTTTTATTGTATTAGGCACCTGGAAGACTGGCTAGAACTTCCTATCCTATAGGGTAATTACCTTTCTCAAAGACTTTGTGGCCAAAATGTCTCTTGTTCTCCATCTTTCTTGATGAGCCTGAATTTGAGAAAACCTTTCCCATATCCTTGTAGCATTTTCTAAGAGGATATTCTAGCATATCCTGCAAGAGAATTTATCTCGTTGTATTAGCGAAGTTTTTGGGTTGCAAAAAGAAAAGAGAAAAACAGGAAAGAACTCATTATCTAATTTCAGCTGTGGAGTAGAATAAGTTTTTAGAGCATGCACCTATGTTAGGATGTAAGAGAATATCGGTTTGTATATGTTTCTCATGCCTTTTTTCGTTTTTTGTTTGGAAATTCGAAGTAGCAAATTTCTAGCATGCTTTGCTGATAGCCAATACGTACATTATGCACTTCTGGAGGAAATTACTTGCTGCTCAATATTGGGATCTGTTTCACAACTATTAGTGAAACAACGCGGCCCTTAAAGTCATCTAAATATTGTGTGATTCAGATGAGATATATATACATTTTCTCTAGTGAAAGCGGATGCTTTACTGCTAAGCCTCTTGATTTTCCTTTTGGGAAACTTCATTTGGAAATAGAAGCGTGGAGTCCTCTCATTATGGCGCAATTAGAGAGCTAAACATGTTGAACAGATTCCCTGGAAATGGGACTCTTACATGCTTATTATGTATGGCTAACCAACAAGGACAGGAATATTCTGCACATGCTAAAATATCCGTCGAGTCATGCAATTTAAATTTTTTTAAAGAGAAAAAATCTGAAGAGTGCAGTGCTAGCACTCGAAAAAGCACCATGTATACTGCAGAACTGGAGTATTGTATTAGTTGGAACATTATCTCTCCATCTTAATGGAGATCAGACTCAAGTAGCAATTTATTAGCATCTGAAATTTGGACTCTTTTGACCCCCAAAAAAAAAAAATTTGGACTCTGAACTGATAGTGCAAAGTCCAGGTATATACAAGGTGCTCGTATATTCGGTGGCTCACAGATCAATGTTGTGTCCGCAATTCCAGTTGATGGAGATCAATTGATTTCTGAGGTTGCTATTGCTGATGATGTAGAAAGTGCAACATTAAACACCTCCACTTGGCGTGCCCGTTTTGTTGGGCAGGGTTACAAGCAGGTAAACTAATTTTGGCACCTTGAACCATTCATCTATGGAATTACTTGTGGAGGAATCCATCAGAATTTTTATTTGAGTTCTTCTTCACGCCTATTTCTGAAACTTGGCATGATGGATAGACATAGTGGAGCTATATGTTGCTAAGGAGTGGGTTGAAATTATTATGTTTTGATCAGGTATGCGGGCAAGCAGATGTATGGGGAGATGGAGTTGTGCCAGAAGTATCGGCTCATTTGGAGGGTGCGCTTAACATCAGCTTAGATGGGGTTTATCATTCGCCTGTTGGCTCTGACGACGTATCCAGACCATGGTATGGTTCTCCAGCTATTGTTGAAAAATGGATAGAGCACCTCCTCGATTGAATTTTATCCAATCAATTGAGAAAACCGGGCAAAGAAAGCCTCCACATTAATTTAGGACAAAACTTCTCTAGATATGATTTATCATTGATATCGATTGACCGCTTGGGTAGTTTTTCTTGTTGAATTGGGGCAACTCCCGTATGCTCAGTTGTCGTCTCAATGATTCTGTTGTCGACTTATTTGTTGTCGGTTAGAATCCTAATCAAGCTGAAACTGGCATTCCAAGGAAGCAGCTCCTGTTTCCAGGAAATCAGTATCAAAGATTTGTGAAATGCTGCCTTCACGAAGCTTGGTTTCGTGGCTTGTCTTACCACGTCTTTTGGAGTTGATATGATAGGTTCTGTATTGTTGCCTATTGTGTGATTATGTTTACTTCATAAATAACCAAAAAGAAAGAAAAAAACAGATGGGAGCAAAAACTAAAAAACACTCTTCGAGAAAAACTTTGGGTGTCTAGTTTGAGTTGGGAGTCGATTACACTTTCATTCATTTTAGTTTTTGTTTCTAGCAAAATGCAGAAAAAGTAAACATTCGTAATCTTGCTATGACAATGGAGACCGTCATTCTTTAGGATTCAAGACGCTTCACTTCCGAACTCCAGCGGTGTTATTGTAACCATCCTGAGATTAAGTGGGGATGTTAGCTGATATTAGAGTTGAATGTTGCCATCTTGAGTATTCAAATGATTTTCTGAGTCACACAGATACTCTGAATATTATAGCTGCCATTATGTTCAGGCTCCTGATGTTGCATAGCTTTCGCTATTATCTTAGCTTCTCTATAGGATCATCCTTGGGCATTATGAACTACATGATACGATGGATCTTCATATCACTTGTCATATGCTATCGGGGCGAATTGCATGGTTTGTGTGATGAATCTAGAAAAAGAGAATAATGTCGGCTCGATTCTCATTGGTAGTGCCTAATTCCAATTACGAAGAACTTATAGAGTTAATGGTTAAGTGGTGATACGACCACTTTCTTGCTGGAAGCAAAGCCGCTGTTGATACTTTTGGTGTAATATGAAACTTTTCAGAAAACTTGAGGAGCCATTTCGATATGAAACATTTTCATGGGGACGAAATTAAGAAATTTTCAGAATGACTACCCTATCATTTGGGTATGGCAGCGATTTACTCTTTTCACTCTCGATTGCTTCGGAGCATTTTACTCTTTTTTTCTCACCACGGTGGTCCGATGTATGGAAAGAGTAGTCTGGAAATGGGACTTCACTACTCACTGTACCTACATCGTCTTGTCTTAAGTTGGACCATCGGATCAAATTAAAGAGGAAGTAACTAGCGCAGAAAACAAAGAAAAGAGAACATGAAATAACAAAGAAAAACAGCGCACAATGTTCACTATATTCACAATTTGTATTTCTCTGAAACATGAAGATTGACCGTGTGAATTTGGGCTTGTACAACCATCCAAAGTTTCAACAAGAAATCAACAAGAACCTCAAAATTATGAAATGGGGCTCATTTATCTAAGTATCTAACTGATAGCGACACAGTGGGCAGGAGTTACTACTCTCCAACCACTTGATGATGCACGGTCGGTGGAATACATGGGAACAAGGGAGTTCCGTCACCTTTTCTGCCCTGTGAAAGTCTTCTAGACAAATCGAACAGCACTCCCCATCTTCAGCAGCAAAGACCTTCTCCTTGAGCCCAAGAATGGCCGACTTTGCCGCGCCCCTCGTGACGGGGCCCGATTCCGAGTCAAGTTGCTCCATCAACTCATGCATATCCAAATCCTCCGCTTCTGAAATTTCCAAGATCGTCAGGTCCAGAATCGCCGTCATATGGAAACCGAGTGGATGGAGCCTGGACAAACCATGGGCGGCTCTCAGAATCCGCGTCGCGAAGGAGGACCGGTTCCGGCCATCAACGCCGAAAGGGGCGAGCACACAGTCAATGTAGACGTGGCTATCCAACTGCGATTGGAGAAAAGCCGGCGGAAGGACAATCGAGGTTCTTGCCACCTCAGCGAGGTGCCCATATGTTGTCGTGCCGCTCCCGACGTCGTGGAACACTGATTTCCGTCTAACCAACAGATTGAGGACGCCCGAGAATCGGGGGTCGTGACTGGTCTGGGTCGTCCCGCTCAGGCCTAAACTCCAAAAACTACGCACGGAAGGCATTGAGTTTGTCGGAACCAAAGTAAGAGAAACTCTCTAACAAGATCAGCAAGACAAGACACGACGAAACGAGGACGTGCGAAACTTCAGTTTCGGTTGGGGGGGCGGAGAATCAGAATGCCGTGCGGTTAAAAGAAGCCGTCGAGTTCGTTTAAGTACGTGCGTCTTTGTTTCCTGTTTTGTGCAGCCGAATTTACGGAATAACAAAAAAATAATAATAACAATTCTAAATGAGGAAACGAATCTTTTTTCTTTTTATTTTTTAAATTGGAGAGCCGAAGCGAGGTTTCCTTTTTTGCGTCGCCAAATTTTCGTGTGTTCCACAAGCTTCTCGATTCGCACGGCCACGTTTTTACGAGGGAATTTTTTTATAGTTGGCCTAGCTTCTGGGTTTTTTATTGGTTTAATTGACGAAAATTCGGTTTCGTAAATTGGGCCGATGCAAAATGGATAAAACGCCGAATTGGGCTGTCTTTTTATATTATTATTGTTATTATCACGAAAAACCTCAAATTAGTACGCTTATGATAAATTTATTCAAAATTAAATTTTTGACTACCAAAAACTCCAAATTAGTAAACTTGTGTCAAAACTAATTTGTGATAATTTTTTCAAATTGATCACAAAACTAATTTTTTGATTATAAAAAACCCAAAATCGATACATTTGTGATAAATTTACCCTCTTTTAGTTTCCATTAAATTGGATTAATACCACGAAAAATCACAAACCTGTATAGAGGGTAAAACCCCAAACTAGTACACTCGTCAAACTGCCACGTGTTATCAAACTCAGCAATTTGACGGTAAAATTTAACATAAACTAGCGGAGAGTAAATTTATCACAGGTGTACCAATTTGAAATTTTTAATGATCAAAAAATTAGTTTGGGTAAATTTGTCACAGGTGTACCAGTTTGGGGATTTTCGTGACATTAATCATCTTTCTTTTTGGTTATGGACTGCAAATTCCTATTTAGGGGACTGGAGCATATATACATTGCTGCTCATTCGACAAGAGGCTTTTTGTTAGTGAACGAAACTCTTAGTCTTAGCTAAATTTTGAGCACCCCCTGTTAGTTTAACAGAAACAATAGAAGAATGTAAATATCAACCAATTACTTGGGTTTGGCCTAAAAAAGAACTGGCAATTCCGCGAAATGACATCCGAACCGCGAATACCGTAACCATTGGAAGTCTTTCGCACGACCTTATCATAATCAAACTCCGCCTTCATCATTTTCTTAACCGGAAGGAAGTATAGGCCGACTCCGCTTCTAGTGTCGCAATTTTGTACAAGCATTTGAACACCACTTGATTGAAGAAGACGCGGAAGGTATCCAAATAAGGTTCCAACGTACCATTTAGAATGGGTGGACTTTTTATCAACATGCAAAACAACCGAGTCAACCTGCGATAACCCGTAATTTTTCGGGCTTGGTCGGGTCAACCCGTTCTAACCTTGTTTGACCCGGCACGAGAATAAGCTTCTTTATCTTTGTTGTGTTTGAAAATTTTGGAATGGTCAAAGATACACAATATGCAGTCTTGTTTGTCATGAAATGACATGGCTAATATCCTGAATAAGTATAAAATTTCTATCATTCCTTATTTTAAATTCGGTGAACAAAAAAAAAAAATTGAACATCACAGACATAATAAGATTCGTGTCCTAAATTTGTTTGTGACAAAATTTTAATTGGTGTTTGAAGGGCCACTGATTTAATTAACCACTTACAAAATGTTGCATCACTTAATAAACTAATTTAGTGGATGAATCTTAGTATCTTTGACATTGCTCGTGTAATTTACGACTTGGCCAACATATGAAGAAATTTATTTTTTCTTTTTGCTTGAATCATCATAGTCACAGTTGAGGATTGAGAATAGTTGAATTTATACAATGCTCATTCTCGTTAGCTAGGATACATGTAATGTCTTGAAAAAATACATGTTATATAATGTCAAAGGAGTGTCACTTTTTTGGTCGAAAGCTAAAAACCGATACCATCGTGCCAAATGTAGGAGCTTTATTTAATTAATGTGTTCTTTTTTTCTTGTTTTTCTTTATTTGTTAAAAAAAATACTCGGTACATTGTTTTCTTTATAAGGTACTCTTTACGAGATTAGCTTTATTACGATATCTAGACATTCTTTTCTTCAATTTGATAATCAATTTGATCATAGTGATCATGAGAATTTGCAAAGTGCTATTTATTTGTTTTTACGATGTATCGAGCAAATTAATTCTGCGGTTATTTAAAAGCTATCATAAGTTTGCGACCAATACACAGATTTTCTATTTCTTTATTTGTCAGAGATATTTTTCTTGGAAATATTTGCGCATGAACAATATGACCCATTTTTCGAAGAAAAATAATAGGGTAAAAAGAGGTTTGCCTTTGTTTGATTAGGGCCGTGTACGGATTGATCAAATCTCAACCTATTTCGAACTATCCGTTTATAACCTGGACCCGGACCCAAACCGCATAAACCCATATGCTAGATCTACGTTTAAGCACAAAACCTAAGACATAACAGAATATCTTTGAAACCTAAGTAAAGCCAATACAACTTCAGTGGAATGAAAAATCTATAGTACGTCAAAATCGGAGCGTCCGGACTTTGATTCGAACATGTACGTGCGGACCTTACAATTTGATGAATCACCAAACAGGATTCCAAAATCTAGGGCAACCTCAAGCCTTTCTCCATTCTTCCGAGTCGATAGCGTCTGATTGGGAGCTTCTTTGCGCCGATGGAGAACAGCGACACCCCTAGAATGCGAAAGAATGAACGTAATCATCGTATCTGATCAGGTATGCGGGCAAGCACTCGTATGATTCTATATATATGATTTGTCTAGGCATGATCCATTTGCTTTGATTTTGATTTCAGTTTCTAACAAATTGCAGAAAAAATAAACATTTGTAATCTCGCTACGACAATGGACACCGTCATTCTTTAGGATCGAAGGGCCCTTCATCGCAAGTTTCCTAAACGGCGAACAAGAAATCTTCTCCTCACCTCCATTGGATACCGTCATACAGATTGCTCATATTAATGACTTTCACGAACGAACAAGCACGTTGAAAATGATTCTCTTCATTCTGCATAACCTTATATTCATCCTATTTTTCCTCAATGGATTAAACTGCGGACATCTTTACCGAAGCCCGTCATTCAGAACGCTTTCGCAGCTTATTCTATTATCTTTGGGTCTATATGAGCTCGTCAGTGTGTTATGAGCTACACAATGAACTAACCTTCATATTACTTGTCATATGCTATCAGGGCAAATTACATGGTTTAAGTGATGAATCAGGAAGAAAAAGAATAATGCACAATTTAGTAAGAGCCTATTCTTATTGACAAAATTCGGCTCTAATCACGTCGGTACTGCCTAATTCGAGTTACAAATCACTTAAAGAGTTAATAATTGAGTGGTTATACGACCACCTTTCTTGCTGGGAGCAAAGCCGCTGGAGATACTTTTGGGGTTATATGAAACTTTTTAGAAACTTGAGGAGACATTTTAGAATGAAACCTTTTACCGGAGGCAAAAATAGACTACAAGTGTTTTTCGTGGGGCAAATAGGAATTTCCCCAGTGACTAGTCCTATAAATTAGGTTAGGCATCAGTAACATTGTTTTTCCAAATTGGGGAAAAAATCACAAAAAACCCTAAATTTTGATCACTGTGATATATTTACCATAAATTAAAATTATAAACTTGTACTCGTGTGATACATTTACCTTTCGTCAAAGTTTTGTCACCGAGAACCATTAAAATCTGCCTATATGAGACGTCGAAAAGAAAACATTGTTGACATGATACCCATATGGCTTAAATGAAATAAAAACGACCTTGTTTTGGCTGAAAAATCATTTAAGAGAACCTTGATAGAGGGTAAATGTATCATATAAGTACAAGTTTGGAGTTTTTTATATCACAAGAAAAAATTTAGGGTAAATGTGTCATAATAAGCATAGTTTGGAGTTTTTGATTTCATGAAAAAAAAAATATTGAAGGTAAATGTGTCACAGTTTATTTATGGCTTTGTTCCTCCAAACTATCTATTACTTTTTTAACCCTTCAATATATTCATTCCTTTTTACGGTGCACCGCTTCTTTAGTTAGAGTACAAATCCGCTCTGCAAACCAATTTCGGAACATGTATTCGCCTATAATCTAGGGACGAATGCAATCTGATTAGAACATCCTAGAGGTGAAGAGATGAGAGTTTGCATCAAGCCAGCAACTGATAGTACCGATTGTACGCTATTGGTTTGGTGAGAGTTGAGACCTAGCCTCGAGGCTACATCTTTGATCCTTAGAGTCTAAGCATACTCTTGCCGAAAGTAGTGTTGTTACGAGAGGACCATTAGCTCGATTGTTTATAGTATGATATAATGGCAATGTTGAAGCAATGACAAAAAGCCAAAACGACTCTTGCCGTGCTTTTTCGGTGCTTTCGATGTGCTTTGTAAAGCGAAAGAGAGACCCGTGTTCATAGTCAGGAACATGGGTGTTTCACCGGTGAATCTACAATTGCATGCGTTGGTGTTACAGTAATGCAAAACAATGGGCACTGGCATAACTCTTGACATCCCAATGTGCCCTTAATCAATTCAAGCTAATTAGCCGAAGCGTCTGCAACTCATTTTCGAGCAGTGACTAGGAAGAAAGAAACTATACGTCCATTCATGCTGGCCAGGCATATTTGTCTTAGGAAGTTTCTTGCCCTTCTTTATCAGGCACGTCGAAGAGTGTTATACGATTATCTATCTATTCAAGGAGGAATCGCTTTGTCTCTCATCTCCTTGAGCAAATCCTTAAACAATCCACAGCTCGTGATCGGTTTCGACAATCCACTGCAATGGCGAGGCATTCTTTGGCCATTGTTCTCATTGCTCTCGTTTGTCTCTGTTGCTCCAACAAGACTGCAGGTGCCACTACTGTACCCTTTGAACTTTTTGTCTATTTGTATGTTCATATCTTCTCTAATGGAGTTGCCAAAAGCGATGGGAGCTTTACAGGTAAACGATGTCTTTACCCACACTGCTCCCCAGCCAGCATCCATAGGAGATAAGAGTTTAAAGTTTCAATTTCTCTTTTGGTCTCAAATAAGAATTAATGAGAGAAATACAGTTAGCCATAAATTTAAAAGCTTGGGACTAATTCTCCATAAATCTCGCTGTTGGCTCAGTCCACAGGAGGCCAAGTCAGACCATGCTCGACCCATCAAATGAGAGGCTTTGGTGCATTGTGAAGCTTCGACGGATGCCGATCAGCTCTAGGACAACGTAGACTTTGCTTCCAAGAAATCGGCACAAGCGGTTTACTGTGGATGGACGCAACCAGGGGAGTATGTTATATCCCAGGAATAAAGGTCTCCGAAGCATCTTTCGACATGAACTTCTACAATATCATCTATTTAAGAAGCAATTGCTTGCCTCTCTCATCTCCTGAATCATATTTTGATGTATTGTAATGAAAAATCTTTATTAGATAACTATTCTATGATAATATCTCAATCAAGATATGCACAATTAAAGAAAGATATATATGCAATATAAAACGTGCAATTAAAGGAGATATACGTGCAATGTGCGTACAATATTCGTGCAATCTTCACAAGCAGCTTGGGCAAGAGCAAATATCTAGCCTCCTAGAATACCGTATAGCTATGCCCACTTGAGGCTTGGAAGCACAAATAAATAAAGGATGGGACGTGAATAGACCTGTCAAATGGGTGGATCGGGTTGGGTTTGGGTCGGGTCATAAATGGTCTGATCCAAATTGTCCGATCAGCTCTAGGACAACGTAGACTTTGCTTCCAAGAAATCGGCACTAGGACAACGTAGACTTTGCTTCCAAGAAATCGGCACAAGCGGTTTACTGTGGATGGATGCAACCAGGGGAGTATGTTATATCCCAGGAATAAAGGCCTCCGAAGCATCTTTCGACATGAACTTCTACAATATCATCTATTTAAGAAGCAATTGCTTGCCTCTCTCATCTCCTGAATCATATTTTGATGTATTGTAATGAAAAATCTTTATTAGATAACTATTCTATGATAATATCTCAATCAAGATATGCACAATTAAAGAAAGATATATATGCAATATAAAACGTGCAATTAAAGGAGATATACGTGCAATGTGCGTACAATATTCGTGCAATATTCGTGCAATCTTCACAAGCAGCTTGGGCAAGAGCAAATATCTAGCCTCCTAGAATACCGTATAGCTATGCCCACTTGAGGCTTGGAAGCACAAATAAATAAAGGATGGGACGTGAATAGACCTGTCAAATGGGTGGATCGGGTTGGGTTTGGGTCGGGTCATAAATGGTCTAATCCAAATTGACCCATTAACTCGTTTATGACCTATTTATGCGCAATACAATTTTTTTGACCCATACCTGACCCGTCTCATACCCAACTCATATCCGATCATACTCATATTACTAAAACACTTCCATATTTAATTAAATATAAAAAAATTCATACCCAAGCTGAAATGAAAGTGCGGAGTAAGTGAGTGCAAGATTGAGTGAAGGCGAGAGAGATACGTTGAGTTTAAATCAGTTGTAAACTCATTTATAACCCATTTACGATCCATTTAACACTAATATAAAACTTTTACCCATTTATGACCCATTTACTAAATATAACTAACCCATTTATGACCCATTTACTAATATATAGGTTAAGAAATGGGTTTATGACCTATTTTGACAGGTCTAGACGTGAATAGTAGATGCCATGTTGCTTTAGAGCATTTTGCTCCTTTGTAAACTTTTTAGTCAACAGTAATGTATAAGTAGTCGTGAAGTGGGACTTCACTCCTCGTTAGACCTGTCAAACGGTCGAGTTGGGTCAAGTTTGGATCGGGTCATAAATGATCCGACCTAAATTGGCCCATTTAATCCATTTATGACCAATTTATCGCAATGCAAATTTCTCAACACATATCCGTCTCGACCCCGACCCGACCCCTTTAACTTATTGTAGGAAAGTTTGTTTTTTTATGATTTTAAAAAAAAATTATATTGCTAAAATACTTTCATGCAATACAAATTTAGTGCACAATTTTATATATTTTTTCAAAAAAATTGGGACTCCGTTTGTTTCGCGAAAAATGTGACATTTTTGGAAAATGTTTTTTAAGAAGTCATTTTTCAGGAAAATGACAATATTTTGAAACCTAAAAATGAGTTGGAAAATATTTTATGCCGTTTGGTATGAAAAATCTAAATTTTATTTTCCTTTGTGCATTCATTTTAATTATTTTTTTTATTTTTTTAATCATATTTTAATTATTTTTATTTTCTTTTTTCTTTTCTTCTTTTCCCTTTTTTTTTTCTTCTTCCTTCATCGGTGGTCGCTCACAGGCGAGGGATGAGCTCTTCGATCTGGCGAGGCCAAGGCCAGCGCCAGATTTCGGCGAGGTCGAGTCGGCAAGCTAGCAAGCTCGAGTCTCACCAGAGGTCTGCGAGGCCTCGGTCTTGCCAGATTGGCAAGCTCGAGCTTGCCCCGGGTCGGCGAGCTAGAGGCTCACCGGATCGATGAGGCTCGAGGCTCAAGGCTTGCCATAGGTTGATGAGCTCGAGCTTTGCCGGCGTCTGACAAATTCATCCCTTGCCTGTGGTCGGTCGTTGACGTGGCCAGCCACCAGTGGAGGATGAAGAAAAAGAAAAAGAAAGAAAATAAAGAAAAAAAGAAAAAGAAAAGAAAAGAAAAGAGAAAATTAAAATAATTATAAAAATTCAAAAAATTCAAAAAAACTAAAAATAAAAAAATAAAAAATGACATGTTTATGGTCCACTTAAGTTTATTATGTAACTCATTTATGATTCATTTTATACCCATTTAAGATCCATTAAATAAATAGGCAACCAATTTATGACCCATTTAAGCTTATTTTTAAAAGTAAAACCGACCCATTAATGACCCATAATCATTGAATATGAGTTAATATATGGGTAATTGACCCATTTTGCCACTTCTACTCCTCGCTGTACATATATGGTTTAAATAAAATTTTAGAGATTGAATTATTCTCTATGATGATATGTGTTAAGCCACGTGTGAGAAGATCCTTCATATAATACGGATAGAATTCTCACCAGAATATATCCTCAATATTCATATGATTGATCGTTTTTATCACTTGATTAAGATCATAAGCAAATAATAATAGCCACAGTTAATTTACTACCAATCGCTGTCCCACTTGCCCAACATTTTGCTTTATCAATAACAGCGGTCTACTCATTTCTCCGGATGCCATGTAAGTGGCTTTTTTTACCAGCCTTGCACCTCCTCCTTTATCTATATCTTTCTTGCTCAAATTTTTTACTCAGATCATATATACTGAACCAACACAATTGCTTATATGGTGTCTCTTCTTCACATGTAACTTGGGGCAAGTGCAAATATCCAACCTCCTAGAAAACTGCATAGCTGCACCCACTTGAGGCTTGGAAAGCACAGATGAATAAAGCATGTGACGGAAACAGTAGATGCCATGTTACGTTAGAGCTTTTTGCTCCTTTTTAATCTTTTTAGTCAAAAGTAATGTAAAAGTAGTCGTGAAGTGGGACTTCACTCCGATAAACATCTAGACTTGTGATTCCCAGAAATTGAAGTATCCGCTATGATGATATGTGTTAAGCCACATGTGAGAAGAGTCTTCACATAATACGGACAGAATCTTCGCCAGGATATACCCTCGATTTTCTTCTGAATCATCATATATCATAAGTCAGTTATCACTTGGTATTCTATTTCTTTACTGGTTGTTTACCTTGGCCCAGGTATTTCCTCTTTCCATTAATGTAGTTGATTATCCTTTTCCTCTTTTCTTTCATTTCCTGCACTGCAAATCCAAGCAGCCTTTGGCCTCACAATCGAGTCTACAATCTGTTTTGCTGAACAGATAGGAGGCATACATAGTTAAGATCAGAAGCAAGTAACAATAGTCAGTAAAGGACTTTATCCCTTTGGAATTGCTTTTAGACCTATCTGATATGAACAGCGTAGATGTTTCTATCTCCCCTGCCAATTTTCTTTTCATGCAACTCCTTGGGAACAATTGTATAGTCATCTCCTGCATATAAGGGACCTCTGCCAATCAAACTTTTACAAAAAGCACAAATTATTGAACGACATTTGGTATTCTTGGTCTGGACCATAGGTGTTACACTGGTAAACCTATCATTCCTATAGCATTATGCTTATGCTAAACAGTGGAACTTTCTGAATCTAACATACCATCGTTACCTTAAATCAGTTCAACCTGATAAATGTATTTTTCAAGCAACAACACTTGACTTGAACAGGTCCACCATTATTCAGGAAAAAAATAGAAAAGAAAAGAAGGCGCTACTCATTTTCGTGCGGTGACAACCAAGAAAACAAGAATATGTCAATTCTAGCTGGCCAGGCATGTTTGAGTTTGATAGTGATTACCTTGCATAGATTGAGCAAGATGAATGAATGTTCTGCATTTCCATACTAATGGACTAGCGTGAGGAATAAAATGCTCATGCTTTCAATCTCACCAAATGTGGATAGAAGTGTAGAGAGAATCTTTCCGTACCTTTGTCAATTTATGCAAGCTTCCTAAAGGAAGGCATAAAATTATCAAACAGACATTCTCAATTTATAGAGAGTTAAATTGAAATAAACAGAATATCTTTGAGGACACGGTGTAATTAAGCTAGTCAATTCAAATTGCTTTGATGAATTAGCTCCTTTTTCCCTAGGATTTGATTCAGGGACCACATATTGATAGTTGCAATCAAACCTGTAGAAGTATGTCACAACCTAAGCATAAGCTTTAAGCCCTTTTCCACTAAAACCTGATTTCACCGCAGAAATGCCAAACCCACATTCTGGGTAGCCCTGATGACCCAAGCAGTCGATACTACTTTCTTGTTTGGTCAGGTCCGTCTGTGCAGCAAATTCTTTGCCCTTATTTGTTGGGCATATCACCAACCGGAATTGCGCAATATCATCTATTTAAGAAGCGATTACTTTGTCACTCTCAACCCTTGATCACAGTGCTTGAACAATTTCAACAACCAACTGCAATGCCGAGACACTCTTTGGCCACATCCACGTTGCTCTCATTTATCTCTTGAGAGCCATCAACGATGCAGGTACCAAATATGCACTTCAAACTTTATATTTAGTTGATTCCAACCACTGATGAAGCAATGAGTGATTGCGACGCCAACTAGTGTGATAGTATGCATAAATCTTTGCGAGAAACTACAGGCCTACACCATCATCTCTTGTCTATTGTATATTGATGTTATCTGTAATGGAGTGGCTATGTTTTAGTAGAGGCAAAAAGTGTCACATATGAAGAAACACCCCAAGGCATTTGAGCTTTACAGGTATGGTCTCATTACCCACAGGTCCACAACATTGATCGATGGAGTTTAAAGTGTTATAATACTTCAAGTAGGTCAACTTCTCTTTTGGTCTCAATAAGGATTAATAGAGGAAACATAGCTAAAAGAAGTGCACACCTGAACAGGTTTCTCATCAATCTTCTGCAACGCATGAGCCTGTCATTCGAGTTAGCAACCAAAACCAGCCAATTCCGTCTCATCCTGGCATAAAGGAAAATATTTCGAGGTAATTGTGCAGTTTGAAGCATCAAATGCAATGACTTCCATAACCTGAAGCTACAAGTGATCCACTTGAACTGAAAAATGAAGTTAAGCAAAGTATACTTAGCTGTTGCAGTACAGAAAACAAAGATTGGATTATCATTTCCAAGACCTCTTTTTAATTGCACATTTGTATATGTAAAAATAAGAGAGAAATGATGAAGAAAGAAAGAGGTTCAGGTTCATGTTTGCACAGCTGAAGTTTAAATCTTCCCATACTGTCTCCTAATTGAAAGCCTTACAAAGCTAAGACAAATTTAAGAAGCTCGCTCAGCAAGGTTTTACGTAATTCTCACTCTAGCTGTTGGTTCAGTGCACAATAGACCAAGTCGGCACCGCTAGATACATTAAACTGAAAAGTTTGGTGCATTGCAAAGCCTTCAACCGATTTTGATCAGCTCCAGGACAACATAGGTTTTGCTCGCAGGCAATTGTCCAATGCCGTTGACTGTTGACCCACACAAAAAGGGGGCTACTGTTACACTCCAGGAAACAAGGTCTCAGAAGCATCATTCGACATGAACCTCTACTACCAGTCACCGTCCTGCTCACCCGGCGATTGCTCCTTCGACAACAGTGGTTCATTCATTTCTCAGGATCCGTGTAAGCAGCATGTTTCCTAGTTCTAAGTTTTTTATTCAGATCATATACGATGAACTGACACAGTTACTTATATGGCATCTCTTTTTCACGTGCAGCTTGGGGCACCTGCCAATATCCAGCCTATTCAAATACCACATAGTCGCTTGAGGCTTGGAAGCACAAGTCAATAAAGAATAAGATAGAAATAATACATGCTGTATTGCTTCAGAGCATTTTACTCTTTTTTCCCTCTTTGTGATCGTCACTCGATATTTTGTTTCTGCATGGTTAGTTCACCTTCACCCAGTCATTGCCTCTTTTCATTGACTTAGCCCTTTCTCTTTTTTGGCAAAAGTGCCAATCTTTCCATTTTCATTTGTTTTGTGCACTGCTCATCCAAGCCCCTTTTGTTCTACGACTGATTCTACGTTCTGTTCTTCCTCTTTGCATTGATGGAGTCACTTCTCTTTCTGGGCATAAGCAAATAAGCATTGTTTGTCAATGTCAGCGCATCTCTTTGGAATGCTTTCAGAGACCAACCATAGCAGGACCTTAGACAGCTCTGATGATAATTTATGTCATTGTGTTTTATATTGTCTTGTCTTATATTCAGAAAACCTAGGACAAATGGATCTAATTAACAGGAAGTAATTTCTAGAGTAGTAATTACTGTCCTAATAGACTATGCTATTGTACATTGTTCTATGGGATGATAAATACTGTATCTCATAAATCAAGTGACTACACGTTATATGGGTACTTCATGTTCCTAACCAGATAAATGGTTTTAGCTCCTTGTACCGGATTATATTTGCTTCTCAGACTTACAAGTTTCTTTATACAACTCTTGATTACCGAGGGAATTATCAGACTATAAGTTGTGCCATGTCCACTAGTGATTGCAGTTCTGTTCAGGGTAACAATATCTGCTTTAATGTTCAGGCTTAGCAACAGAAAAAGACAGTTGAATAACACAAAACAGTGAGGGGAAAAAGCAGTAGAAAAATTGGATAAAAAAAGACTAGCAGCAACAGTGGAAATTACCACACTTTTGTAGTGATTACCAATCGACATTGTATGAATAGAGGAACTCAATTACAAAAGATAATGAGAGTTACAGGGTTTCTGCAGCAGTGATGGAAGACAGATTGTGCATTGTAAGATTGCTCATGTTGAGAGAACCATGCTACTTGTTCTAATCAATCCTCACTTCTGCTGTCATGTGATTCCATCGTAGGGAACATCTAATCCTTGCATTAATGGAATTCAAAACTGATCCATAAATACAGAAATCGAAGTCTTACAGCAATGTTTCTTAAGTTTAGAATTGATTAAGGTATAACAATGATACTAGCCCGGTCTCTAAGGATGACTTAAAGATGTAGCACGAAGAAGGTGAATACAGGGAGAATGGTCGGTAGAATTTAGTTTCTGGTCTCATCTTAAGTATTTCTTTAAAATGCCAGTTTATATGAAGGAAAGAAGCAGATAAATTGGATCGGTTGAATAGCGTCTTGGTCAAAGGACAGGATCTGCACCATGATTAAGCCAATGCGGCAATCTTAGTTTCTTTAGTCTACATATCCAAAGAGATTGCCCTTCTGAAGTTGATGACCATTTGATCTTTATGAGGTGGATTATCAGATTTAAATGATGACAAAGCTTATGCTTGCCGCATTTACCACGAATGCTATTCCAGATTCTGCAGATAACATGGAGATACATCTTAACTAGGATTTTTCTTGCCTTGTACATGAAAGTAGACATCGACTCACTGAGTACGTGAAAAGTAAAGACTGACTGGACAGTACAATATGCCAAAAAAGCAACAGAATATTACAAGATTTCGAGAATATTAATTATTTTCTCCAGTAACAATTTTGCTGATTTTCCCCCAAATTCATTGTGATTCAAAAATATCCAACTAACCCTTAAACTCAGACTCATCTCTTTTACAGATTTTCGCATCTAGTTGAGGGAACAATAGCTCATTTCTTCTTGAATGGAGACCTTGCTACATAATGGAACATCTTAGAACAGAAAAACAATGAAATGATCCATAGTTGGAATTGAGGAATCGAATTGAGATAAAGAATTAGAACTAACATGGTAAAAGGGGATGTAACGTCTCTTAATACACAGCACTAGAATATATTTAAGGGGAGAACGCAGGGTATCGACTGCAAATTCCTATTCAGTGGAGAGGAACATATATCCTGCATTTCATTTAACAAGATGCTTTTATTGGTGAACGAACTCTTAATCTTAGCTAAATTTTGAGCATCCCCTGTTCGTTTAATAGAATAAGTAGAAGAATGAACGTAAGTATTAACGGGAAGTTCCACCCTGCAAGCGAACAGCATCTCAATTACTTGGGTTTGGCCTAAAAAACTGGCGATTCCGCACAATGATATCAAGAACCGTGAATATAGTAACTATTGGAAGTCTTTCACATGGACTTATCATAATCGAACTCTGCCTTCCTAATTTTCTTAATTGAAAGGAAATATTGATCTGAACTCACTTCTAGTACCACCATTTTATACAAGCATTTGAACACTGATTGACTGAACGTGCGGAAGCTATTCAAATAAGCTTCAAACATACCCAATTCTGAGCAGTTTACTCACTGCAGATACGACCTCAAAGGGAAAGAAACTAAGATAGCTATGGATTGTCAGTGAAAATAGGCAAGAGAGAGACGTGACGACAACCATTAACAATTACTTCTTGACAAAAGAGAGTGTTCCCGATGTCTTAGTATAATCATTTGCGAAGAAGACTCTCCTGGGGGCTCGGCAAGGGCAAGTACCCTTGCACAGTGGCGGTACCGTTAGTCGGCGAATGCTGCAAAGGGGCAAAGGAGAATCCTATGCTTGTTAAGGAAGAAAAAGGAATTTTCGTAAAGAGAAAAATGAATAAAGGATGGACTTCACACCTCACAGGCATGCACAATACCAGGTGCAAAAAGATATTTTCATGTACCGAATTTGATTTGGGTTTCCGAATGTGAAATCTCGTCTGGCAAAACTTAGAAAAGAGATGCCAACTATCGCATATATTCTCAATCCTCAGTTCTATCAAAGGTTGTACCTAAATTATTCAACTCTAAATTAGAATTTGAAGATTAAATTTCCTTAAAATCGGGCCTCAAAAGGATATGTTGAACATAATTTTTCAGGACATGTTTTTTGAGGTTGAAAGATCTTGTCCAAGCAGGTACTAATAATCTCTAGCTAACCCAAACTACAGACATGGACCCAAAATTCGGATCATAAATGACTTTCATGTGACATTCATGTCACCGGATATCTCAAAGTTATTCACTCAAAATATGATCGAAATCGCACAGTTAAATGATTAACAATTCAGAAAACTATCAAATCACGATAAATAGATAGGCAAGAAAAACATAAAATATGTACCACTTCCCAGTTGTCTACATGATTACAAAGAGGTGAAGCCGAAAAGAAAAGGTACACAACAAGATCTTCCATCAGGGGACTGACGCCCGTCCTCTATGCGCCGTTCTCCATGGTCATTTGGGAAAGACCCTGGCTCTGCAACAGTTTCTCTATGATACTCTTCAAGGCTGGTGCACTAGCCGTGCATCGCTGATCCACAAAACATGATCTACCTTCTTCAGCCGCCCTGCAAAGTTGTGGGTCCAGTGGTACCTTACCAAGAAAAGGTACCCCCATCTCCCTGCACATTTTCGCTGCACCGCCGCCGCTACTGTCAAACACTTCACTCAAAGCAATTAAATTCAGCAACTCCGGTGCCTTGTCTCTCATATATTGCAAGGCCCACTCGGTGACGTCATTCTGTTCGCCCGTTTCTGTGATCTTTGTGAAGCGGAAATCACTCAAGGGCTGAGCCAAGCCACTCATGTTTTCCACAACCCCAAGAACTGGAACTCCAACTTTCTTGCAGAAACTGACCTCTTTCCTCACATCAATCAATGAAACCTGTTGCGGGGTTGTGACTATAATTGCACCATCCAAGCCAGTTGCCTGAAGACATTGAACAATAGAGATGTGCTCATCAGAGGTGCCAGGTGGTGCATCAACCACTAAAACGTCGAGTTCTCCCCAGTACACATCCTTCAGGAATTGTTTGATCAGCCCATTCTTACGTGGCCCCCTCCAAATGACAGCTTCATCAGGATTGGGTAGCATGAAGCCAATGGACATAACACCAAGGTTGGACTCGACATACACAGGAGACCACCCGAGGTTGCTCTGGTGGATTTCTTGACCTTCAAGTCCAAGCATCTTTGGGATGCTCGGACCGCAGATGTCTATATCGAGCAGACCAACCTGGAAATCTAAGGCAGCTAATGCGAACGAAAGCTGTGCTGAAAATGTACTTTTACCAACTCCACCCTTGCCTGATAAGACCAGGATCTTATGCTTGACAGTAGCCATTCTTTCAGCTATTGCAACCAAGTCTGGCAGATAAGAAAAATGCAGGGTATTTACACATCATGTTTCCGGAGGCCAATGTGTTGGTCAAGCCAACCATACGAGGGTAGATATGAATGCAAAACAAATTAATTTCAACACAGCAATTAGTGATGGAATCGTGAAATTTTTTTTTTAACAATTATAGGATAGAAAAACACGGTGCAACTTGAATGTAACCAGTAAACGCATCGCGGAGGATACAAAGCTCAGAGACAAAGCATCCCTCATTTTAATCAGTCAAATCACACAGCAGTCATCTTTTTGCATCACCTCTTTTTTTAGATTCAATGTTCTTTTTGGCTTCACCATAGCAGTAACATAATGTCAAAAGGAAAATAATTCCCAAGAAAAGATTCCTTATACAATCTCAATTTCCATTCAAACAGCATATGAGTCTTAGATTCTGTTTCATGGATCAATCCTGCCAAGTATATTGAACTTATATTTAGTTGCAGTCACATTAGAGCTCTACCATGGATTTGTCTGACAGTGACAGAGCTTAAAACAATGCCCAATGGGCCAATGACACGAGCTTTCCCGGCTGCAATCTCCATATAAAGGCGAACGTATGTTTGGGATTTGCCCAAGGTCCCAGGATAAGGTCAAAAGAGGAGAACTTGACCAAGACATGGCTCCAAAGTAAAAAAGACTATCAATTTGTCCAACTAAAATGTTTCACATGGCTATTGAAATAAGTGCTTGACCGATAGGTTCACTGCTATGCATGAAGGTCATTCTTGCATCCAAGATGCCTACTTTTCGACCTAAGGAAAGATTGTTCTAATCAAGAGCAATCAATCTTCACACGAATACAAATTTCCCACTGCTTAACATATCTCAAAAAACACCCCCTCCCTGTCCTCCCTCCCTCATCTCAATACGAACAAGTAGCTTCTATCCCTCTCCTCTTCTTTCCCATGAAGACAAGGGATTAATGAAATTTCAACAGCTTGACTGTGCAGCTATAAAACCGTAAAATTTGTTTCTCCAAGACAATCAGATCAAACTCCACAAGAGAAACAGCTAAGGAGGGGTGAAGCCCTGCACATAGTCACCGAATCACTACGGTTGACACGGTACACAACTTCGCACCGGGAATTGCAACAACCAATCTGTTTCTAAAAACACACACCTCCCCCACTTCAACTACCCTCGCACACAGCTCTTTTAACACCCCGCGAAAAACGAGAAAAAAAAAAAGCAAAGTCAAGAAATGCAAAACCAAGAACGCAAAACAGACACAAAACCGAAGGCCCCTCGAGCTGGAAACCTTGCCCAACACAACCGTCGAAGTTCACAGTCAAACGGAGCCGCAAGATAAAACACCCTCGATACGATTAGCCGAAGGGGAACACAGAGATAGGGAGCGAGAGAGAGAGAGAGGGAGGACCTGGGTCAGGACCCTTAGGAGCAGTGGCGCAAGCTTGTTGGTTCGGACAACCTTGGCAAGCATCTGCCTTTCCAGCCGCTTCCGATAGGGTGCCGGGGCAATCTGCGCAGCACAAGCCTCGGAAATCAACCAACCCATCGATCGATCGATCGCTAACTTCTTCCCCAGAATTCGGGGACAGAAAGAGAGAGAGGGAGAGAGAGAGAGAGAGGGTTACGTTCGTTCGCGTTCTCGGGGACCTCGCCGTTCTCCATCGCCGCGAAGAGGAGGGCTCCGGCCGGGCGCTATCGTCTCGGAAGAATCGAGAAAAGAGGGGCTTCGAGCGCGCAGGTCGACGGCGGCGGCGCCGCCTCGCGCAGTGCTTCGGATTTATACGTTTTCCTCCCCCCACGACGTTCGGCTCTAGTCGGCGTGGCTCTCTCTCTTCCTACACGACGCCGTTTCCTCCAGGAGTCCGAAACAATAAAAGAAGTTTTAAAAGAAAGAAAGAAAGGAAAGAAAATCTTGACGTATGCGATGGCGTCGCCTGCTTGCTTATCATATTGGTTTTCCCTTCTTCCCTCGTTTTTCCTAGGGTTAATACCACGAAAAACTCTAAATTGATATACCTATGATAAATTTACCCCAAACTAATTTTTTGACCATCAAAAACCCCAAACAGATACACATGTGACGAATTTATCAAAAACCACAAACTAGTATATTTGTGACAAATTTACCCTCTGTTAAATTGGATTGATACCACGAAAAATAAAAAACTAGTAAACATGTGATAAAACCTCAAACCGGTACAGCCGTTAACTGCCACATGTCATCCAACTCAGAAATTTGAAGGTAAAATTTAACGGAAACTTTAGAAGGGTAAAATTATCATAGGTGTATCGGTTTTGGGTTTTTGGTGATCAAAAAATCGGTTTAGGATAAATTTGTCACAGTTGTACTAGTTTGAGGTTTTTTGTAATATTAACCCTTTTTTTCTAAATAAAACTCCGTTTGTTTCGTTGACAACAGATGATTTGAAAAATATTTTCCTAAAAACAATCTCTTGTATTTCTTATAAAAATAAATGAAGAAAAAAAATTTCGTTGTCAACGAAAATATATAAACATAAATTGTTGTTGGTAATGAAAATATTTTTTATTGGCTAATTATTTGAAGCGATACAAGCGATCGTTTTTAGGAAAATGTTTTCCAATCAAATGCACCCTAAAATTTGCAATCCGTCCGACCGGGAAAGGTGGGTCAGCCCAATGCAATGAAAATGTCGGTCAGTAATATACGGGATGGAAATTAAACAGTACGCGATACGAACGGATATATATCTTCGTGACAAAAGCTCGACATTATTAGAATAAAATCTAAAAATACTGTTATCTTGAGTTGACCTTAATTATACTAAGAAGGAGCAAAATTGCCTATAAGATGTTACCGATTTTGATCGTACTTAATTAAAAGCATCGATTTCATAGTTGCGTTTTGTTATTATTTCATACTATCTAATGATAAATCAAAAGGATATTATATTTATTAATGTGAATATGGCATGATATTTGGTATATATAGGATATTTGACTTATTATATCATTAACTGATTGGTGAAAATGTAGATAATAAATAGAAAGTACGAGTGTAATACGCCATGTATATTATATATGTAAGTTCGGCAGCGTTTGGAAGATTGAGGCATTATCGACAATAATGTACAACTGTGTAATTTATTAAAATATACAAGTATTTTACTAATAGAAATATATTTAAGGGCATGTTTGGTAATATTTCTATTTTTTTTGTTTTTCTGTTCTTTTGTTCCCTGAAACAAAAAAAATAACATAAATTTATTTATGTACGTCAGTTAATTTTTCTACTCCCAAAAAATAGATCAGTGACCAGAGAATATATTTAGAACCGAAATAAGAAGTAAAAAATTCTACTTTTTTGTTCCCGGAAATAAAATAAGAAATAAGGTCATTTTAGATAATCAAGTTCAACATAACGTACGCCCTAAACCCTACACCCAAACCATAACCTATAAATCTTAAATCCTATACCCTAAACCTTACACCCAACACCCTAGACCCTAAACCCCAAACCTTACCTTTACACCCTAGACCTTAAACCCTACACCCTATACCCTAGACCTTAAACCCTACACCCTACACCCTAAAGCTTGAAAAGTATATAAACTTGTTTATTGTAATGCCCAAAGATTTACTATCATCCTCTTCATATTGTGAGTTATAAACTAGTGGAACTCTCTACTGTCATTTTTAGTCATCCATATTTGATTAACTATTACTGTAACAGCCTGAATTTCGATATAATTCCGGGATCAATAAAATTGACATTATTTCGCATTTCATTTTAGCAAGTCTCACCCAGAGCTGATCACTCTCAGGATACTAACCAATGGGGTATGGCTAACTAGGAAAACGGTATGTGGATCAGGGACCCGATCCCGAATCGAGCACCGATCTCGAGAAACGAGAAGGGAATATTTTGGACCGACGTGGGCCGATCTTAGGAAAAGTGACGGATGTGGGTTGGCCAAGGCCAACGATGTATAATCGGATCGCAGGTGATTTTGCACGACCGAAAGTGCACGTGGCCAACTAGTCCCGAACTTAACCCGAACAATCGTGACCTCTGGAACTAGTGATGATTCCTCTCTCTCTATGATCAGAACCGTCATGAATCGGATAACCCTAGATCGATACGCGTAACCCCTAAACAGCCGCCCGTTAGTGAGAGACCCTGAAATTGGAAATTGAGCGAGTTTTGGTCACGAAATTGGACCCAGACTTCGGTGTCGATTTTCGAGGGCTTGTGCGACTATTTTTGCGAATCCGACGCCATAATATATTGGCCAATCATATTTGGGGTTAGTATGGTCGAAAAATGGACTTTCGACCCGGGACCGGAAAAATGACCATTTTGCCCCTGGCCTAATTTTGGGTTCCGAATATTGGAAATTATTTGGGATAATTAAAAGTAGATTTTCAGCTCAATTATTGGACCAATTGACCATCATACCCCTCAATTATTGGATAAGATTAAAGGAGGGCCATTGGATCAAGGGCATTTTAGGCATTTCCATGGATCGTTGACACTTGTCCTCCACTAACCAGCCATATTTGACCCCTTTGACCCACTCTCTCTCTCCTCACCAGCTCATTCGGCCACTTCCTCCTCCCTTCCCACGATCGTCCTCCCCTTCGCCGGTCCTCCTCCGCCGTTCGTGATCGGCCGCCGCTCGCCGGAGCCGCCGTGCCGCCGCGCCGAGCCGCCGTTCCCGCCTTGCCTCACCACCACCTCACCAGCATCACCATCCCGTTCCATCTCTCTCTCTCCTTCGTTCCCCTCCTTTCTCGGCCGCGCGAGACCGCCGCCGCCGTACGTCGCCGCTCGCCGGGAACGCCGCCGCTGGTTCCACCGTCCACCGGTGATCGGCCGCCGTTCCTCGTCGTCGTGACTTAGGATTTGGTAAGTATAATCCCCTAAACCCTAATTAGGACGATTATGCATTTCTAGACGGGTTTAGGGTAATTTAGGGCTTAATTAGTGTGATTTGGGGGTAATTAGGAGACTGATCATGGCGGCTGGTGTCGGGATGATTTTGGTGGACTATTATGCTGATTTGGGAGTAAAATTAATGGCTTAGAATGATTGGGTAAGTGGCTGTCCATGGTGGATCGCATTGAATTAAGTTTGGTCAATTTTGGGGTTAAATTGTGTAATTGCCGAGGATGCCTAGATTTACTGATTTATGGATGATTCATGTTAATCGGGAGGTTAATTTCGTGATGCCATGTTACGTGTATATGGTGGCCGAGTATGAGGTGGCATGGAGGGCCTTGAATGTGTAAGTTTGAATTGTGCTAATTGCACGAATTATGTACCAACTGTGTGCCGGGTTAGAATTGGACTAAATTGATGAATTGGGAAGCTTAATCGGATATTTTGAGGTTAATTTAGGGCCGAGAATGACCGGAATTAGTGGCTGTCTGGGTGGTGATTAATTGGCCTAAGTTCGGAAGTTTAGGATTTAATTATGAAATCCCGAGTATGCCTAGATTGAGGGGCGTAATGGCTGATGTTGCGACAATTTTGGTGGATTAGTGGGCCGTATATGTGGAGAATTATTGGCCTAGAATGACCTAAATAGTGGCTGTCCATAACGGGGATTTATCGGACTAAGTATGGACGAAATTGGCATTAAGTCGTGTGATTGCCGGAAATGTCCGGAATGACCTAGATTGGTTGATTTGTACGTGATTGTGCTCAACTGTATATTGCCATGCCACGTGTTCGTGTGGCCAATTAGTGAGGCGTGTGATTGGCCAATTATTGGAATGAGTGTCATTGCCCGAGTGTGTAAATTGTGAGTCCCAGTTGTGAGTGTTGAACCACATGGTATTAATTGGTTGAGTGCGCATATTATTGCGATTAATTGGGCATGTCATGGCTGGGTTGAGTTGAGTAATCCATTGGATATGTTGAGATGCACGTTGATTTGGCATTATGTAATTATGTGCCTCTGTGAAGTTGAATGCTCATTGTGCATAATGTGCTTGCCCGAGAGCGGGACTGCATGGCCACGCATTTCGTATGCTGAGTATGGGGCGTGAGATGAGAATTGTGCGAGAATGCGTGCCTGACATGAGCATGTGATCACCTAATCGCCCTGATGCGTGTTACGCGGGGTTTAGATAATAACTGGCTGTGTGTATGTGTGATCACATTTCGCCCTGATGCGTGTTACGCGGGGTGTGCCGTCCTGATGTGTTTTACGGGGGACGATGCCCGGTACGTCCGTATGACGACCAACCTGATGCGTTTTACGCGGACTCTGGTTCGTGAGGAGATCGGTATTGCGCCTCAGGCACTTTGAAGCAGGCTAGAGACATTGGGCCGAAGATGCGTTTTACGCGGGCCACGAAGTGTTGTGATTTAAGAAAGAGACCTAATGCGTTTTACGCGGGTCGTATTAATTTGATAATTGAGCATTGAGCCAGTGTGCAGTGTGAGCCAGAATGAAACATGGCATGATGATGACATTTGCATGCATAAGAATGCATGGGCCAGTGTGCGAGCGTGTGAGACTCGGTGAATGGCATGCGAAACGAACACTATTGAGCATGAGCATGCGTATGGCGTACGTATGGATGGTGTGTTCGCGTACGTGACTTGATTATTATATTGAAATGCCTAACCTGCAGGGTCAGTTGTGTGATTGATTTGGGCCGAGGGCCTAGGTCTGTTGTTGTGGCTTTTGTTGTGGTGTTTTGTTGCCTGTCAGGAGGTGCATATTAGCCTAGTTTAGGTTTAGAGGATTTTACTTACTGAGATTCGTCTCATAGTTGTTAAAACCCAATATTTCAGACCTCGCCATGAACCCAGGAAACCCACCTCCTCGTTTTGGAATCCCCAGTCATGTGGACAATCAGCAGGTGGAGTATCCTCTTGGAGACGGTCGGGCTTATGTGAAACACACAAGCGTGGTTTGGGTTGACGAGGGTGGTTTATACCTGAAGTCCTATCCGTACGTGGCGTGGACGTTTCAAGACGGTATTGAGGAGACCGGCCCCCTGAGGAGTTTCGAACCCCCTTATGACGGCGTTGGTGAGTGGGACCCTTCGGCGATCAGGCCTCCCGATAGCGAGATCGTGGATCCTGAGGAGCCGATTAAGGAGCCGCCCATAGTGCCCCCAGGGGAGCCGCTGGCTGTACCACCTTTGCAAGCAGTTCCTCCGAAGTAAGAGTCAGAGGATTCAGAAGATGGTCAGGTGGAGGATGACCCCTAGGTGCCTCAGAGCTAGTTTAGGGGTTGTGTAGAAGAGGTCTGACCAGTCGCTTTTTGGAAGACAGGCCTAACCTACAGGGAAGTTCGTTAACCCAACCGCCTGGCCACTTACCCCTTTTTGTCTGTTAGTGGCCTTTGACCCGATTTTGGTTCGGGGTGTATATTTTGGTGTATTGGATGATGTATATGTTTCCCCGGTTAGTGCAAGTAGTTATTTTGCAATGCTGGTTGTTATTGCTCTACCCTTGGTCATTTTCTGATTATGGTACGGGCTATTTATATATTGTTTCCGCATGTGCAATGCTCTTTGTGTTGGGCGTTGGGTCGGCGACGCGTCCTGGGACGTCGCATCAAATTTGACCTTGCGAGGGATGTTGCGCGTATTGGGGTTCGAGGCGTGACAATTACATTGGATTTTCTAAGGCTATCTTATAATATCTCGATCAGTTAAGTCCTTACAAAAATCCAGTTTTATCCAAACATGAATTATTAAGTTTCCACTGATATTTTTATAATTAAATGAAATAAAATTGGGAATAGAAATTTTTAGGGTTGTACCAAACGCATTTCTATTCTTTTTCTATTTCGGGAATAAAAATTTTATGTAGTTACCAAACGCTTTCTTTTGCTTAGAAACTTGTCTAGGGAATAGAAATAAAAAAATTAATTTCTGAACAAAAATTGTTCCCAATAGCATAAATGTTTCCATACACACCCAAAGAAACCGAAACCAAGTTTATTCAGGTAGGTTCAAGCTTGCTTGGTTTTTGGATTTTCGTGTTCTTTTTAGGCAAAAAAATCCTATTTCATGATGTTTAGCCAAGAAAAGATGTGAATCATGATTTTGACGTGCAATAATTATTTAGGTTGTATGCTTAAATGTAGACCTAGCAATCAGACGGATTAAGGCGGGTTCGGATCCTGACCCATGTCCGGGTTTAAGCCATTAGAGGGGTCGTTCTAAATAGGTAACATTTGATCAACTCGTACACAATCCTTTTCAAACAAAGTTAACGCTTGTTTTACCCTATTTTTGTTTTTCCGGTGCAAATATTTCTAAGAAGTATATCTTTGACAAGTGAATAATTAGAAAATTTGTGTAATGGTCGCGAATTTATGATAGCTTTTATATAACCACATAATTAATTTGCTCAATACATCATAATAACTAATTAAACAGAAATTGGAAAACTCTTAGAATGACTATGATTAAGTTCCGTTTGTTTCTTGGAAAACATTTTCATTATTTTTCATTGTTTGGATCATTTAGGAAAATGACTCAATGAAAAATATTTTCCTAATCAACGAAAGACCTATGCTTATATTTAGGAAAATGATTTCCTCTTTCAAAAATCAAGAAATTATTTTCCAATATATGATTAGATACCATCATTTGGACTAGAGACACTGTGCTTGGACACAAAAACCCTAACAAGGGTCCACAGAAAACAGGCTTGAGACCTTGTCGCTCGTCCTTAAGACGTTAATCCTTGTGCCTTGGACCTGCCTAGGCCCTTGTCCAACGAAGCCAATCCTGAGACCCCAATGTCTGTGCCCGGGTCCTCAGAAACTTGGCCCGAGTCCATGGAGGTGGGGCCTGTGCCTAGTCCCTAGCCCTCGAGCTCAGGTCCATTGAGGTTGGACTTGAGACCCCAATGCCCGTGCTTGGATTGCTGGTACCTAGGTCCATCAAGATTGAGCTTAGGACCCCAAAACTCGTGTTCAGCTCCCTGGCACCAAATCCTCGGTCTAACAAGGTTGGGCGCGGGTCCATGGAGTCTGGGCTTAGGACCCCAATGTTCGTGCTCGAATCCCTGATGCTCTAGCTCTGTTCCATCAAGGTAGGGCCCTGGACCCCAGAGCCTGTGTTTGGGTTCATAGCACCCGAGCCCTAGTCCATCAAGGCCATGCTTGGGTCCTCAATACTCGAGATCGGGTCCCTGGTACATTGGCCCGAGTCCATGGATGTTAGGCTAAGGACACTAATGCCAAAACCCTGGTCCCTTCTCTTAGGCTTGGGTCCTTGGCTCTCAAGTATGAGTCCATTGGGACCGAGCTTAGGACCCTAGTACCCATGCACGAATCGTCGACGCCCAAGCTCAGGACCCCAGAGCTTGTGCCCAGTTCTTGACATTGGGGCTTGGATCCATTGAAGTCGGACTTAGGTTCATCGAGTTCGAGCTGAGGACCTTGGTGCTCATGCCCAAATATCTAACACTTGGCTTTGGTCCATCAATGTCGGGTCCGAGTCCACATCGGTCGGCTAATGCTAAGGTTTTTGGCACCCGGGCTTGAGTCCATGGAGGTCGGGCTTGGGTTGACAAGGTCAAGCTTGGGTCCATTGATCTTGAGCGTGGAACACTCTCGGGGTCCCAAATGTGGCCTCAATTAACCCTCGCCTAGCATTAATTGACTCGGGCGCGGGTGCTAGAGATTCAGGCACGAGCAATAAGATCCTAGGCTGGTCTCTATGGACTAGGGCCCGACCTCGACAAACCTAGGTGTAAGCTCTGAGGATTAGGGCATGGGCATCAGGCTCTCGGCCCAACCTTAGTAGACTTGAGCCTGGGCACCGGGGTCCTAGGATTGGCCTTGATGGACGCAAGCCTAGGCACTCGGATCCTGGGCCCGGGCTATGTGGACCCAGGTGTGAAATCCATGAACCGAGGTCCAAGCGTCGGGAACCTAGGCATGGGCGTTGAGGTTCAAGATCTGGCCATTGTGGACCCAAGTGCTCATGTCCATATCCCTGCCTATCCGTGTCCAAGTCATTAACGCCCAATACTACATCTTTCTTTAGCAAAATAAAGTAAGTTCACTTACCAAACGACATAAAATATTTTCTTGTCCGTTTTTACGTTTTAGCTAAATATCGAAAAATATTATCATTTTCCTGGAAAATTCTAGAACATTGCCCATAAATGTCATATTTTTCGTGAAGCAAACGGAATCTAAATAGACTATTGAATCAAAGAAAAAATGTTTAAAAATCATAATAAGGCTAACCACCTAAAGAGTATCATATAAGGAAAATACTGTACCAGATACCTTTTTTTACTAATTAAGAAAAACAAAAATTTATGCTAATAAAGCTCAGACATTAGCACGATGGTATCCAATTTTAGCTTCCCACCAAAAAAGTGACACTCCTTTGAAATTATATAAATTATATTTTTTTATCCAATGCATTACATATATCTTAGCTAACAAAGTTGAATATTGTATAATTTCAACTATTCCCAATTTTCAACTGTGATTATGATGATTCAAGCAAAAACAAAAAAAAATGAAATTTCTTCATATTTCGGGTCAAGTCAGGTCAAATGTAGTTTGACCCAATCCAACTAGTAAATTATTTGAGCAATGTCAGCGTTACTAAGATTCGTGTACTTAATTTATTCAGTGATGCAATGCTCTGTAAGTTTTTATTCAAGTCAATGGCCTTTTAAGCCAACCAAATTTTGTCATGAACAAATTTAGTAAACGAATCTTAGAATGTCTGTGTTGTTCAAATTGTTTCGATTCAACACATTCATAATACGGAATCATAGAAAATATATGCTTCTTCCATGGCTAACAAGACGGGATATTGTGTGACTTTGACTATTTCAAATTTTTATATTTTCAATTATGATTCAAACAAAAAAAGATAAAGAAGCTTATCCTCATGTCGGATCAAACCGGGTTAAAACAATTTGACTCGATCTGATCCAACCCAACCCGGAAATTTACAAGTCATGGCACGTTGAATTGGTTTTTTACTTACAAACACATGAAAGAACTCTTGTGATTTTGTGGATTGCATACTTTCTGAGGATAACGACCTAAAATAAGGTCGCTATCTACACTAAGTAGTCAAAGTTATTCCAATGGGTACATGATTATGAGATAACAAGTAGAAGCAAAATCTTAGTTGTAGTACATGATTATGAGATAACAAGATACACTCAGCCAAGTAGTAATCCACCAGAATCATCATTAGAAAGGCTTCAATGAATTGGCAATGTCAATGACAAATCGATACTTAACATCGGCTTTTAATATATGCTCCATGGCATTGTTCACATAATCCATAGGAATGAGCTCAATATCCGCGATTATGTTGTGCTTTGCTGCAAAATTAATCATATCTTGCGTCTCCTTCATCCCTCCAATGCAGCTTCCTCCCACCATCTTTCTACCTGTCGTTGGTCTTAATCGTTACTGTTTTTGCACTCATTAAACTCAGAAGTAATCATCTACTAAAACTAAAAAGCATTAAAACTTGATCTTGAACACCAATTATGTAGGTAGTTTTTTCCAAGTACAACAAAACTCAAAAGACTTGCTTAGGCTTACCCATGAGGAGTGGGAATGCAAGTAGTTCAAGCGGCTTCGCTGGTGCACCAACCATGACAAGCTTTCCATTATTTTTCAAGAGTCCGATCAACGGCAAAAGAACATGCATAGCCGAGACTGTATCAATGATGCCATCCATCGTACCCATCGCAAGCTACAATTAAAAAAAGATAATAACATAAATCTACATTCGGTTGACCTTATCCCTATACATCATCAAATAAAAAAAACCCATTGTGACTATGACTTACTTCCATCTCTTCTGTGTTACGGCTAATCAAGAATGCATCGGCTCCCAAATGGTCCACGGCTTCCTTCTTTTTATTAGGTGAGGTACTTATGACGGTCACTTTGAGGCCCATGGCCTTAGCAAACTTTACAGCCATATGACCAAGCCCACCAAGCCCAACCACCCCTATATGCATTCCGGCCTTATCAAGCCCGTAGTACTTCAATGGACTATAGACAGTGATCCCAGCACAAAGGAGGGGAGCACTACCATCAAGAGGTAAGTTGTCGGGGATTTTAATCACGAAGTGCTCATCTGATACCATGATGTCCGAATAGCCACCATAGGTGTCGGTTCCATCATAGTACTTTGCACCATAGGACAGGATCATTTTGGGACAGTAATTCTCAAGATCATCTTTGCAATTTGCACAGGAGTGACACGATCCGACCATACATCCAACACCCACTTTGTCCCCGACTTTGAATTTTGTCACTTTGGTGCCCACTTCGGTAACCACACCTACAATCTCATGTCTACATATAATGGCCAATTAGTATAATTAGTGGCTAAAAATGTCGTTTATTTATCTAAGAGAATCGAAAAGGATGCTGGTTTTGAAAAGTCATACCCGGGCACAACGGGATAAGGAGTTACTCCCCATTCGTTCTTGACATTGTGGAGATCAGAATGACATATACCACAATATAATACCTTAAAAGTTACATCCTTTTCTCCGGTGGCCCTGGAAAAAAGAAAATCAATGAATGTCGAGAAATAGATGCTCCCCACTGTTGTACTTTTAGATGCACCCAAAATAAGAATCAACGAAAAGAAAAAACCAAGTCACATTACCTTCTTGAGAACTTGAAGGGAGAGAGATGTCCTGAAGAGTCTGTGGCTGCCCATCCGAAAGCCTTCACTGGATGTTCATTCTCTGGTGACATTGCCATTTCACTGAGCTTGGACGAGCACGGCTTCAAACTAAACTGGAAGAGAATTGCGTAATCTGTGCGTGTTTTATGAGATGTGAAGAGAAAGGTGATGAGAGAGGGGAGTGAGATGCGCGGTATATATAGGGCTTGAGGAGATACAGGAAGAGGTGGTGATGACCCGACATGGAAATAAAATTTGAGAAAATGATTAAGATACCCAAAATAAAAAGAAGCGTCTTCACCGAGACAAATGTGCCCTCAATAGGAATGTGCATTCTGTCCGATTCTGGGCTTGTTGACCATGACCCGAAATGGAAATGAAATGAAAGTAGAAGATCCGGAAACCCAAGTTAAAGAGAAGCATCTCGACCATGACACATGTGCCTTCGAAACTAGGGGCGTGCATTCGGTCCGGTTCAACCGGAAACAGGATCGAACCGGCCCCTCTCCCTCTCTCGTCAGCGGCGCTTTCTTAGATCTGGCCCATCTCTCTCTCTCTCTCTCTCCAGTCTCTCTTGAGGCACCGCTCGATCTTTTTTTCTGTTGAATCTCGCCACGGCGCCTCGTCTCGTCTAGCTTGGTCTTGCGGGTCGCGGCCTTTGTCAATTTCTTCCACAGTTGTGTATTTAAAACATTGCTGTACCGATTATTTAATGGATTACTTGTTGAAAGTTTCTTCCTAGACATATAAATGTGGAATTCTATTTATAGCTCGGATGCAAAAATGTGAGGTCCAATTACTTGAAGACCCATTAAGGATACGAATGATAACCATTTTGTTTTCCTATTTTTCTTTTTCTTTTTCTTTTTCTTTTTCTTTTTCTTTTTCTTTTTCCATGAACAGGTTTGAAACAAAAATCCGTTTGGTAAAATAATTTCATTTTTTTTTTATTTCTGGGACAAATTTTGGCCTAGAAATAGATTTGGAACAGAAATGAGAAGTTAAGATTTTTTACTTTTCTATTTATGAAACAAAAATAGAAATAACAACTCTTTTTTATTGCTCACCCTTGCCGCACATCGCCGCCCACCGCCGCCCACTAACCTCTAACCGCCGGCGGTCCGCCGCCACCCATCGTTGCCGCCACTTGCCGGCCAGCCATCCACTGTTGCCTGCCACATGCCGATTGCCCGCCCCAGCTCGCTAGCCATCCGCCATCGCCCATCACCACCGCCGCTCGCCGACTATCCACCACCGCCCGCCGCCGCCTTTCACCGGCCATCTGTCGCCACCCCCGATCGCCGCTCACCAGCTATCCGCCATCACCCGTCGCCACCGCCGCTCGCCAGCTAGCGGGAATAGAAATTTTGCGTCGTTATCAAACGAATTTCTATTCCGGAAACAGAAATATTGTGTCGTTATCAAACGCTACTTTTTATTCAGAAACTCGTCCGAAAAAAAGAAATATATTTTTTTAATTTCTAGCCAGAAAAAGGGTCGGGGAAGAGAAATGTTGTTATTCACATCCTAAACATCCGGGCTAGGCACGGTACGTCACTCTAGCGGGCCTTGCCGGCCCACGTGCCAAATTTGGGCACGTTATACGAGGGCCAAAAAATTTTTTATAACTTATTTTGAAATTAAAGTTCCAAAAGTTAAAAAATATTCGAAGAAAAAGTAAGTAATTCTACAAAATCCAAAAAAAATGAATTTAGAAGAACTAATATTTTTCAGAAAAAATTTCACAAAATCGAAGTACAGTAAATTTTTTCCAATATCAAAACAATACATCATACATCAAACACCGATGTATATTAATAACAGTTGACATTTGACTTTCCATACTTACACTTGCCCGGCTGGCTCAAGGCTACCCATAGACTTTGGTGAATTACTTGGCTAATTACCTACTTCAGAAAAGGGATTACACATTCGAATCTCAGATTACCTTCCTCTCCGGTCAGAGGTTGAACCCTTTTGCCAACTTGTGACAGCATGACCTCCAATCACATTAACCCAAAACCCTGCAAAAAAACGAAACTTCCACTCGAATAAAGCCCGTCTCAAATATGATTGTGCACACAGATTTACGCATCTGATCATCTCAGCCTAATTTAGACTTGGAAACTCTGTGCTTATACTTGAAGCCCTCTAGGAATAAAAATGAGCCTTTACCATAACGTGATGGGATTCTAGAAGGCAATCCTAGATGCTCTATGAGGTAGAGAATTGGGTAAGGCAAGTCCTTTGGCGACGTAAAGACGTTCTTTCCTCCGCCAGGAACGTCGTGCTCGTCTTTTGCTGTCATTTCACAATCAGATATAAATGGCGAGACCGCTACTCTTATGGTCGTCTCTTACGTTAGCGTTTTGAAATGTCGTAGGGTTAATTGGTCCCCTAATGCCGACCCTTCCCATGTCCCTACAAAGTATATGCCTTCACTGTCCGACCGAGGAATATCTACGTTTTCAATTGAGTCCATTACCTATCACTGACTCAGTCCCGGCGAAGACGCGTGTTATCTTTCCACAAGACCGCGTGCGTTGGCCCGTATAAACTTTCCACATGATCTCCTACGTCCCCACTTAAGAGATTCCTCTTTGTCTGAATAGTCTTAGCACTTCCTCATCCACATTGGCCTGAGTTGATACAATATTCAAAGCCGCGATCGATGGACAACCGGTGACATCAATTCTTATTAACTTTAACTCTTTGACATCAAAGTTTGAATATATCACCGCCTTATCTCTCTAGATATTTCTTGATTAGTCTTGATCTTTTGTATTTCAATGACTCGTTAATGTGATTGTTCGTATTTAGTCTTGACCTTTCGTGTTTCAATGTCTAGTTAATATCAAATAAATGTATAGTTATTTATGAGCTATATCAAGAGTCATGTATTGTGCCTATAAAAAGGCAAGTCTGGTCGAAGTATTTGTAAGGTGAATCAAGTCATAATAAAATAGCTTATTCCTCTCCTCTCCTTGAGTGTTTTTCCTTAAGAGTTACCAATTAAAGTCGTTCACCTTCGAAAGTTGCCGACAATTGTTACCGGCAATCGAGGCTTTCACTTTCATATGTTACGCCTCTAAAGCTCAACAAGTGGTATTAGAGCTCAAGAGCTGGGGACCATCGTACGTGAGCAAACAATTAGGGACCGGAGAACGCCGAAATTCTGTCATTATAAAAACAGGGACTATGATTCATTGGTCTGGGACCAAACTAAATTGGTGTAGTGCCAGGCATTATATCCAAGTTCGATGGCAGATATTTCAAGTTTGATGAATTAATGCGGTCATAAGCAACAGTTCACATTGTTTGCACACTACACAATGGCTCACATGTGGGATTTTTATAATCTCGAACAATTTCCATATGTTGGTGCCACTTCTTCTCAATAGATTCTGACTTGAATGCGACTGCTGAAGACTTTTTAGATCATTTGGACAAGCAGAAGTCTAATAGGCAGGCTCGGGATGTGAAGTCACCTAGTGTGCGATCAAATGGTCATAACTTTTGATTCGGGAAGAGTTACAATACACATAATATCAATTCGCAAATTGCTTGATAGATTGCTCTTGGGAGATTGCAAAGCCAGAATCGTTCACTTGCAATGCCTTTCTAGTTGGACCACGCAAAGAGAGGGAAAAGTGCCAAAAAAGTCCTAAACCTTTTGCATTAGTGCCAATTTAGTCCTAAACCTTTTTTTGGTGCCAATTCAGTCCTAAACCTTTTGCATTGGTGCCAATTTAGTCCTAAACCTTTTTTTAGTGCCAATTAAGTCCTAAACCTTTTAAATTGGTGCCAATTCAGTCCTAAACCTTTTGTTTTTGTGCCAATTTAGTCATTAGGTCAATTTTGACCGAATTTGTCGTGGGCGCTTTGGCCGGCGGCGTCACCGGCGCTGACGTGGCGCCGACGTGGACAAATTAAATAATATTTTAATATTTTTTTGAATTTTTATTTTTTCCTTTTTTTCTTTTTTTCCACTTTTTTTTTTGGTTTCTTCTTCATCGGCCGGTCGCCGGTCCGGCGACTCGCTAGGCCGTGGCCGGCGAGCTCGACCTCGCCGGCCACCGGGAGGCGGCCTCGCCTTGCGAGGCCGAGCCTCGCCATGGTCGGGCGAGGCCCGACCTCGCCGGATCCGGCGAGGTCGGGCCTCGCCGGCGGCGTGGCGAGGCCCGACCTCGCCAGATCCGGCGAGGTCGGGCCTTGCCCGACCATGGCGAGGCTCGAGCCCTCGCCGGAGGCCGCGGCGAGGGCGAGCCTCGCCATGGTCGGGCGAGGCCCGACCTCGCCGGATCTGGCGAGGTCGGGCCTCGCCGGCTGAGCTGGGCGAGGCCCGACCTCGCATCCGGGCGAGGTCGGGCCTCGCCCGACCATGGCGAGGCTCGAGCCTCGCCGGAGGCCGCGGCGAGGGCGAGCCTCGCCATGGTCGGGGAGGCCCGACCTCGCCGGATCCGGGCGAGGTCGGGCCTCGCCGCGGCCGGGCGAGGCCCGACCTCGCCAGATCCGGCGAGGTCGGGCCTCGCCCGACCATGGCGAGGCTCGCCCTCGCCGCGGCCTCCGGCGAGGGCTCGAGCCTCGCCCGACACAGGCAAGGCTCGGCCTCGCCGGGCGAGGCCGCCCTCCCCAGTGGCCGGCGAGGTCGAGCTCGCCGGCCAGATGAAGAAGAAACCAAAAAAAAAAAGTGGAAAAAAAAGAAAAAAAAGGAAAAAATAAAAATTCAAAAAAATATTAAAATATTAATTAATTTGTCCACGTCAGCGCCACGTCGGCGCGGTGACGGCCGCCGACAAAGGCCCATCGCCAAAATTCCGGTTAAAGTTGACCGGAAGGACTAAATTGGTACAAAAACAAAAGGTTTAGGACTGAATTGGCACCAATTTAAAAGGTTTAGAACTTAATTGGCACCAAAAAAAGGTTTAGGACTAAATTGGCACCAATGCAAAAGGTTTAGGACCGAATTGGCACCAAAAAAAGGTTTAGGACTAAATTGGCACTAATGCAAAAAGTTTAGGACTTTTTTGGCACTTTTCCCCGCAAAGAGAAGAGAGTACAAGAATCATTGATTATGGTGTAGATATGATGAATCTGGACTTGAAGCCGATGGCGCATCCTCATAAATTCAGTCAAAAAAGTGAAACGATTTTTCCATATTTGGATTCGAATTGCAAAATAAATTTAAAGGTCCATCAACAAAGGAAAGCAGAAAAATGTAAAATCATAAAAGATACATGAGTGGATTGCTTGGAAATTTATAGTAAAAGAATTACAATCATATACTCAAAAGATAAGTTGGAAAATAAAGAAGATAAATTTATCTTTGATTGGATTAAAAAGACTAAAGAGGAGAAAAGAAATAAGGAAAAAAGTAGAAAATATTACTTTGCTTGAGGAAAAAAGAGAAGAAACAATTTTACAAAGAAATAAAGAAAGAAAGAGAGAACAAAATAAAAAGAAAAGAGGGCAATTGGCGCCACCAGCTAATTCTATCTAAAAAAAATTACAGATTAACCTGAGGCATAGGATTCAAACTTGCTACCCCAGAGTAGAAACTTCATTACTTCTTTGCGAGCTATTTATACATAATTAAACTTGGAGGTTTTGCCTCTTTCGTTGGAATATATTCGTCATCTCAAGTAAAATTTTGGGCACTGTGATTGGGACTCAACTTCACCAAGCAACATGGTTTTCATAAGTCCATCATTGAGGATGGACTCGACTTGTTAATCAAAAGTCTATGGAGGATAACACTGACCCTATTCTACTTCGAGATATAAGATTGTTGAGTTCTTACTTTGAGTTTAAATTGTAAGATAATTTTCAGGAAGGAAATTGTCCTGCCGATTGGCTTGCCCATCTTGGAATAGAGAAGCGCTTGGATACTACGTTCTACTCGCAATCTCCCATGGAATTATTTCATAATTTGTTGAGTGATAAAATATAAAGGTGTTTGATTTTAGTAATAATTTGTATTTCATTTCCTTTTGTATACCCCAAAAATAATTCATAAGACCGAGCGGGCCAACCACTAAACGACACGTGGTGCATCGTGGTGAATGGTGCATCGTGATGAATACCACAATAGCGTTTCTAAAGATTTTAAGATTTGAGCCTGGCCTAAAAGAAGATACGGCCCCATTTGGCTTTTCGGGCTCGTTTGAACAATCTGCAACTGCAACCACAGAAGGAATTTAATCCAGAAAGCTGCCCATAGCCTCTTCACGGTCGCATGTCTGGTGGGTATCCTCCATCCAATCTTATCAACGTAATCTTTACAAGCATTGTGAGATCAATGATAATTGCATAACCAAAATACTCTCTCCTACACTAGGCATGATCATAGTTCAAATACAAGCGGACTTGTAATGCATCAACCGTCTGCTTAGAAATTTTTCACTCAAGCATCGTAGTCGTGTGACATACATGGAGTCTATATTTGTATCTTGTAGCTGGATTTCAAGACAATTGGTTTCACGAGCAAATTACCGTGTTTTTAATTTTCACAAGAGGAGTAGTGGGCTTGAAAGGAAGTCACCATGAATTTTAAATGGTTGTGACTCAAACCAATGTAATCACTCAAAAGTTGAGTTATGATTTCTAGAAATTGACGAACAAGGAAAGGAGGGGAGGGGAGAATGAAAAAGGTTGTAGAAAGTTGGGTCAGTTTTGAAATTTTTCATGAGAGGAAATGAAAGGAGATTTTCGAAATTTTTGCCAATTTTCTTCACCCCTTTTCAAGTTCCTTCTTCTCTCACAACAAAGGATGACTCTTGATTTTGAAGAGTAATCCCAACCACTAATTGAGGATTGTATTGGGCCAAAGGTTATATGATGGGTTACACGATAGTTTATGACTTTTGAAAAAGAGATGGTGAAGAATTGCCTGACTTGAGAATTTCTGTATTCGCCTAATAAAAAATTAAGTATTGATCATTTTATGTGTTGAAATTGAATTAAATTGTTGTCAATAGTCAAATAGTGAGGATTTAATAGTATTGATTTCTTGCAAAACATAATGGTGAATATAATTAGTAGGTTTTAGGCTTTTAGCAGTGTAATTGGCAAGGGTTTATTTCCTATTTGGATGCCGTTTCTATTGTATGAATTTACTAAAGGGTTAGTACCACGAAAAATCCCAAACTAGTATACCTGTAACAAATTAACCCCAAACTAATTTTTTGAAAGCCAAAAACCCCATACCGATACACCTGTGACAATTTTACCCTCAGTTTGTTTACGTTAATTTTACAGTCAAATTTTTGAGTTAGATGACACGTGGCAATTGATAGGTGTATCAGTTTGGGGTTTTACCCTCATTTTGTCACAGGTGTACTCATTTGTGATTTTTCGTTATATTAATCCAATTTAACGGAGGGTAAATTTGTCACAGGTGTACCGATTTGGGGTTTTTTGTGGTATTAACTCATAACTAAACCCATCCTTACTTAGCAAATGAAGTGCTTTTTTGACTTTATTAATTTCTTTAACTCAAAACTTGTTATGATTGTGAAACATGCTTAATTTTATTAAGTGCTGGATATATTAGTTTTCAAGTCTTATTGAAATTATCAAACAGGTGCTTAGGCTTTCATATCTCGCACACGATTTGCAGGTACGCCCTACCTGCCATGCTTAGCCATTAGCAACAACAATGATGAGATCAACGTGGAAAAAACCTTTCACCAACGATAAATATATACTAATTTATTGATAATTCAATTCTTAATTTCAAAGATTCACTCGTATATTCTATTTAAGCATACAATATATACAAAATTTTTCTTGGAATTCTAGAAATTAGGGAAGCAGAAGGAAGAAAATTCTTTTATGTCTTGTTTTGGCATTGTAATTTTAGATACATTGGATTCTACAAACACTCCAAATCAGGTTTAATTATAATAATCAAACTGTCTTATTCTCACTTTCATTGTGCACTTGCTTTGCTCTATGTTGCTACAAGGAGGGACACCAGCTTTCCTTGCATGTAATTTTATATCTCTAAACAGAGGACTAGAGACCTCTTGATGTGTGTATATATAGACATGCATGCCCTCAAACTTCACTTCACAACAATGCAATTTTAGCTCATCATTCTCAAGATGGAACCAGAACACAGGAAGAAGTTGAGGGAGAGATACAACTTGGAAAATCTTGAAGAATTCATTGGATATGAATTAGAAGGGAGATGAATTTGGCTCTGTGGATGAGGCATGCCTCAATATTGGAAGCTTTTGAGGGAGCAAGGTCATGAATTTGGACAAACATAGTTCAAAAGATTGACATTGCATGTGTGCTTTTTTAGTAAGCTTATGTTTGGATGCAAGCTAATTGTTGTTTTTCCTTTTGTGGGTTTGGTTGCATGAGCAAATGTAATAGGAAGGATCCGTTGTGGGCTTAATGTTTTATAGACGCGATAGACAAAGTTAATTTTGTTATTGACACGGTCTCTTGCATCTCGAACGAATCGGGTCACCACGTCAGTCCTTGATTTTTTCAAATCTTTGAAATTAGATCAGCGATCCATGCATGCCGAACGGCTGTTCTTGCGAAAGTTTAAACTTCACGTAAACAGATCTGTGATGAATGTCAAGTGCATGTCTAGATGCACACCTCACGTGTTAGAGGTGCTTCAAAAACGAAACAAATGTGTGGATGTAACTACATCAAATGTACATATCAAGAGGAACATAATGATAACAAAACAACTTAGATAGCATAACAAGAAGAGAAAGATTGGGATTCAACCTGTTGATTTATGCTCTAATACTGCACGCTAGAAAATCATTTTCCGGCCATAAGTTTAACTATAACGAAATAAGCTTATTATACATGGTCAAGCACATATCTTACCTGGAAGTGCCTAGGTATCATCAATATATTATTTCTCTAGCAAGATATAGTCCAAGAAGCTTATTTTAAATCAAGGAAATTAGATCAAATTAGAACAAGGATTGAGGAAATATTTGCTGATTCTACTTCTCAGTGTCACCATTTTCATGCACCGGCATTTAAGTTACCAATTGGTTGAAAGTTGCACAAGGTATTCAAGTAAGGTCCCAACATAACCATTTCGATGCTGTAGACTACCTTGACTTGGGAAAATAGGTCTGGTTTTACAATGGTTCCATCATTTACAAAGAATTCGGATACCGGTCAGACCTTGAATAGAATTTTACTTTGGGGGATTTGTTTTGAAGTGCGACAGTTGATCAATCAAGTCCCAATTCTACCCTGTCAGGGTCGGTCCTAGCTCCTAGGTTATTGGGTCCTAGGTTATTCCATTACTTTAATTCGGAGTTGCTAGTCACTTCGTCCCGATGAATCTTAGTGATGGAATAATTAAGTCATGATCCATTGGATGATTGAATCATTAACCATTTTTTTCTTTGAGGAACTTAATGTGAACTCACTGATTTCTGCCACTTCCGTTATTATTGTTGGGTTAATTGTCAGGCTAGCTTCTATCGGACTTGGAGTTGGTAAAGTTACTAGGCTGCAGACAGCTCAAGGCGGAGGGAAAAATATGAGGTACTTTATTGCTTAGTCTGGCTTTTCTGGAAGCGTTAACAATTTAAGGATTGGTTGTAGCCTTAGCACTTTTATTTGTGAATCCCTTTGTGTAATCCAATAAATATAAAAAGATACACATTTTTTTCTTAAATTTTTTTATGGCCAAGGCTTGCTCCTTGCTACTTCCAATTATATCAATATTCCACCCCTATAATTACTTATTCGTTGGGACAACAAACACTTGGGGAAGGACGGATTTGAGGATGAGAAGCTAGCATACCGATTTGCTTCTTCTTTCGGGTTCTTAGCAAAGGAGACTCTTTTTTTTCTTTTTTTTAAAAGTGTTTAGACAAACAAAGTATTCCCCAATTGAGGTAAAATTTAGTCCACTTCTTAATTGACTATATTTTTTTATTGTATTTAGCTTGGAACCTACCCACTCTAAAACCAATCACCCTTTATTGTTCCCAGGTTATTCACCGCCTGTGCCGGTTGGAGGGTAGTAACTCCTGCACACTGTGTCGTCCTCAGTTTGGTACTTCGGATGAATGGCCTTTATTGGATAATTTTTGCTTCCCATGAGTTGTGTAACTACTTAGCTACCATACTTTTAGGTTGACTTTGTTAGATATGATACGGTTCTGGTTGAGTTGTTTGCTTCTCTAAATAGTAATGGAAACTCACATATCAAGAACCTGGTTGAGTTTGTCTCTATGATGAATGTAAATGCCAAAATTCACATTGCCAATCTTCATGTTCCTAGAGAAATGTACATTGTGATTTTAGTGGACATCGTGCACTGCGTTTCTCCGTCAGGGTTAGTTCATGTTCTCTTTTCTGTCTGCAGAATACTTAGCAAACTTAGTACCAATCACTCTACCATTGACACAAGTTAAAGTCATTTCTGTGAATCTGTGAAATGGGGTACGCCAGAATATAATGGCACGGAAGGGCTGTCGAGATCGACTCTATCCTGGCTTCATATGCCTCCTAAAAAAGAGTAGAGTTTTCGGTTTGCTGTCAGCCTGTAATGTATTGACATCTATTGACTCAGCTCTCATCTTACCCTTTTTCTACTTGAAACTGTTTCAAAATTCTTTATCGCTTCCTGCATCATGCAAACAGTTGCACTTTCACAATGATGTAATGGATCAAAGCCTTGACAACTATGCTTCAGTGCGGATCACTTTGAGCCAGGTATCTTAAGACAAGCTTGAGGCTGTCTTTAAACTCCAGAGTCCTCGTGTTGTTCTGAACCCAAGGATCTGGAAAGGTATCTCCAATACAATCTTGTATCTGCTGTTTCTCTAATATTTGGTACTTCATTTAAGTGAAAACCGGGTTTTCTCCTGATTGATTTTTTGCAAATGCTTATACCGAACATTGAGAATGCTCTCTGTTTTGTCGAAAAGCAAAGTTTAACTGTTGTTATCACTTCTCTGTTGCTTATTGCAGTGAATATACTGCTCTGAAATAGGTTTGCTTGAAGCTTATTCGAATACCTTCTGCACCTTCCATCAGGTGTTGTCAAACATGCCTGTATAAAATTGTGACTTTACAAGTGGAGTCGCCCAATATTTCCTTTCAGTTAAGAAAATTGAGAAGGCAGAGTTCGATTATAATAGGTTCTAGCAAAAGACTTCCTAAAGTTACAGTATTCGCGGTTTTAGGTGTCATTTTACGTAATAGCCGATTTTTATGCCAAACCCAATGAATTGAGATATTATTGGCTGTCGCGACCCTCCCAATACAGGATGTTAGAGGAATGACGAGTTTAGAAGTAATGCCGAGTTAGGGACCAACGGTCCCTCTCGGTATAGGTTCACCCAAATGCTTACCTCGCGCTACATTGGAATTTGCAATTTTACATCAATTAGCACTATTAAAATTCTAAATGAGGAGTCGCCACCAGCCTATTGAGATTGGTTAGAAACCAATACCTCGCTTCTTACGCAACCAAAGATTCAGGCGTGGAACTTGATTACACTAATCATCTAACTAATGCCCTCTTAGTACCATAGCCTGATTGGTTTGTTATCTAAGGGCACGAATGTCCCTCCCAGCGAGCGACGAGGGGGGTGCTTTGGCCTGCGATAGGTAGTAGGGAGGGGGCAGCCGGTGAGCAGCCGCGAATAGCCGGTGAAAAGCAGCGGTGGCAGGTGGCGTCAAACAGCCGACGGCCGGCAGCGAGTGGACGGCGATAGGCAGCAAGGGTGAGCAATAATTTCTATTTATGTTCCAAAAACAAAAAAGTAAAATATTTTAACTTCTCATTTCTGTTCCAAATCTAATTCTGAGCCAAAATTTGTCCTAGAAATAAAAAAATGAAATTATTTTACCAAACGGATTTCTGTTCCAAATCTATTCCCGGGAACAAAAAAAAAAAAGAAAAACAGGGAAACAAAATGGTTATCATTCGCGACCTAAGCGATTCAAACGGTCCCTATCCATTTTATTATCCTATGCCACTAAATGATGTCCATACATGAGTACGCAGTTAAGTGAAAGTAGTCAATCATAATCAATGCGATAAAATTAAAATGCAAGAAACTAAACTCAATAAAACAAGTATAGAATATGCATGGCCTAGTTATTAAGCCACAGGACAGCAACCCTCATGAGCTAAGTTCGAATTGAGTCAAATTTCTTGCCCAAAAGATGAACCCATTGAGGCTAAACTATATCAAGGGTACTCACTAAAATCTCTAAACTAGATGTATAGTATCTAAATAAAACTAAGCTACATTTATCACTAAAATAAAACAACCTAATCAAGACCTGATTCTAAGCTAATTTCTAATTTTTAAATTTTTTCATTTTTTTCATTTTTTGAATGTTTAGTAAATTTTTTAATTATTGGACTCGAGCTAACAAACCTATTAAAATTCAAACTCAGCCCAAACCGAATTAAGCCCGAACTCATTTAACCTAAACCAAGCCCAGCTCACCAAAATTTCAACTTAAGCCCAACAACACTCACAAATTCATCGTTCCCGGGCTACTCAATACTCATTCCCATACTCATCAACATTCCCAGAACAAACCAAACTACGTTACTCAACTAAACACAGGCAAGATCAACACCACCACCTGCACCAGCTTCACCGAATGCCACCACCAACTACCACCATAAATTACCGATACAACACGGGAGATGGGAATACTAAGTGAAACTGCAACGAGGGAACAAACTCGAACATCCTCGGAGAATCCACAAACACGGCATCGACTCTGGTCCGTTTTCTCGAAGATAATCACCAAAGAGCCACCATCACAGAAAGCACACAGCAGCAACTGAGAAACATATATGGAAGACGAATGTGCAGATTCGATTTCAGTAACCAAGGATTCTAACGAAAATCGTATATCAATGGAAGGTTCTTTTCAAGAAAAGAACATGCTAATAAGTGTTCGAAGTAGTCTAGGATCGGAATGGACTATATGCTAACTTGGTTTGGGCATTTTAACAAACATGTGGTAAGTGATTTCTTTGATGGGGTTCACATACTCAAAGCAACTTGGTGACCGATTCCCAGATTAAAGCCAACGTGCAAACATGCAAAGCATTATCGACCTCAGGCATAGGCGATAGAAAGTAAGAAAAATAGGCTTGGGCTTTCATGCAAGAAAACAATGGGCTCAAACTGACGAATTGAACGAATTGAACAAGGCCTCCCTCGCGAGGTGTACACATTAGATTAAAAACCAACTTAAAACCCCCTTTTTTTATTCATTTCATTTTTATCTTATATCTTTTATCTTCTTCTTTTCTTTACTTTTCTTTTAATAATGATTTATCGACTAAAATTCAAGTGTGAACATTGGCTCGCAACTGTTTACATTTACATTCTTCTATTTTGTCTGTTAAATGAATAGGGTATGCTCAAAATTTAGCCAGGAGTGAAATTTAGTGAAAATTACATTTGCCCAGGTAGAACACATTCATTTGAGGCATTCTTCAACATGTCAGCTAGGTCTTTAGAACAGTCAATTCCATTCTATAACTAGTTGAGCAATCCACGGTTTGTGTTCATCTTCTGATCAAGGACAGACCGTTGTCCTTAAAGAAACGTGCATTTTAAGTCCGCTCTTTCTACCAGTCAGTATTGTTAATACGCCGGCTTATTTCCATTAACATTGGGTTTTAGAATCATGTGATCAAAGACAGACCGTAACTCCCAGAGTCAGGGAAGGTCTATACTCTATACCTTCCTCCATTGTTCGACTATGAATATTCCACTGAAAGACATTGAGCATGATCAGATTTAACATTTCATTGGTCGAGCTTAATCATTTTCAACAGCAACGAGGATAGCTTATATTAAAAACACCCTGCACATTCTGCGTGGCGTGCAGTAGTGTTGAGTTGGAGATTTGCACTTCCAGTTTTCCGGATTCGGTTACCAAACTTTTGCAGAAACGAGCAATAAAGCAGCCATAACATGGAGTGAGCTCCAAGACAATCGCTCATATAAGCGGGTTAAAAAGTGATTGCACAAAAGTACCTAACAATTCATTTCCTAAGACATCTTACAAAGTCCAGCAAAGTTCGAAACCAAGTCCAAATATCACAACCAGAGGTAGCCACAACAGTTAGAGACAACACCTGAAAAGTCATCGACACAGTCAAAATGATTGCTGCACCATGGACAGTATTAATCCAAAGACGAGATTCGTGAAGACGCGGTGCTCTGAAGCAGCTTCAGCTGGTCTTCACAAAATGACGGGACAGCAGCTTACCAATCTCCAGGAACCCAACTTTCTCTCTCCCCTCGAATAGGGTCTTCAGCCTCTCATCACAATTAATCTCTCGCTTGTTAATGCTATCCTGCACAAAAGCCATCCATGTCTCTTAGAAGAACATGTAAGAAAAGAAAAACACCATAGTGTTTAAAATATCTAAAGCGGTGTGTTCAATGCTTTGTCCAAGTCCCACTTCAATAAGAAGATAAAGCAATTGATACGGCAACAGCTGCAGGGGAAGCCTCATAGAATCAACCTTTTCTTAAAAAAAAAAAAATAGCACGAGGGACACAAAGGAAGAGTGTGGCGCTACATCAGTCAAAATAAGCAATGACCACGACAAAGCCAAATTCTCCAACATCCGTCCTCAACAAGACCTTTACATCTCATGCTTGTTTCACCCAAAAGAAATGCAAGAAGAAATTGCAACTCTCCTAAATACGACCCTCAATTGTCCTATATAATCCTATCCAACAAATTGAGTTGCGAGACGAAGATGGATAGAGAATTAGGACTGAAGCTCTAGAAGCAATCTATTGTCAGAGAGATATGAAATACTGAAGCCACAAGCTTTCGGGCTTTGGCCAGCGCAGAATCAAATGCTGGCTGACAGAACATAAATAGATATGTGAACAGCACTGTATATGTCTAATTTTTCTTAATAGCACCCTCTAAAAGCATAGAGCTCATCTCTGTAAGTACTTTGCGTGACAGGATAGAAGCCATAACGTTCGCAAAGTAACAGATCAGACTATATTGACTGTGTATCAATCTGTATCTTTGGCTATCGGTTACCCCACTATCTTCTTAAGATGATCCCATAACCACCATATCATAGTGCTCACCAATTAGTTCGACGGTGTCCTCAATCTAGATTTTGTTTCTTCCTGAGGTAAAGAAGTGATCATGTAATCTATGATCTATCAAGTCAATTCCCCAATTAGAAAAAAATTCATGGCACGTGGAAGCCCTATAAATTTGCTTTTCAACCATAAAACAACAAAGAAATCGTATAATCACTATCGGGAGCTAAGAACAAAACTAAACTTTACAGCTGAACATCAGAGAAAAACAAAGAACATGCTTTCTGTAAGCCACATTTCTCACGCGCAATATATTTTGCATGTAACATTAAGTACTAACATACAAATTTGCATGGACAGATTCTTGCACAATCCACTCATAGCAGATCTGCAATGGGCTGCCATTACAGGACTTAACCCAAGACATTGGCGTCTATTGAGCCAAGTGAACCCCTCAGTTTACGCACAACGACACACCACAGGCAACAAACAAAGTAATTACAGCACTACAAGTACTTAAAACCAGCTCTGAAACTCAAACCTCTGCTAACAACTACAAAGGACTTGGATCACACTATTACGCAGAGCCAAAAGCTTCAGCATTCACTACACGAAACGCACTCCGAGAAAACTCAACATAGTCTCGGCCGAATGCTTCAACAACTTACTTTGGGTTCTCTTATTCCCATATTCAAATCACACCAAAGCATGCATCCTTACAAGTCAAAGTATATTTTCCAAATCCCAATGCTCAGTAAACGAACATCTTTGCTTTCTTGCTTCAGAGTATCTCCACCCCATTTTCACTATGCCACATTGTTTTCGCCCTACTTCTCAAAACAGAGTACCAAAAACCACATTCAACCCCACATTCCCCATCCACACACCACTGAAGAACCCTAACAAAACCGAAACGAAAAGACAGCGAACCCCATTTCTCCGGGGGGGGGTGGTGTGTGTCGCGTCGTTTGAGCCCATACCTGGAGGCCTTCCTTCTTGATGTAGGCCCAAATCTGCTTGACGGCCTGGACGCGGGAGGCCTCGCCGGCGTTGAGGAACCGGGCGAGCGCCGGCGAGACGGGGGTCACCTTCTGTATCCCCGACGGCCGGCTCGGCGCCTTCGGCGAGGCCTCCCCGCCGCCGCCGCTCGCCGCCTTCTTCGGCTTCGGCTTCGCCGCGGCCTTCGAGGCCTTCGCGGCGGGAACAGCATCGGAAGCCGCCGCACCGGCGGCGGGCTTGGCGGGGGCCAGGAGGGCCCTGCAGCCCCTGAAAACCCTAGAAGCGGTGGACGTCGAGAACGACATGGCTAAGAGCTCAGTGGGTTTTTTCTACTCGGCTTCTTTGTGGGGTTTGGAATGCGAGGGAGATGGGTCGCCTTCGTAGCCGTAGCGTCTGCAAGGACTGTAGAGAGAGAGAGAGAGAGAGAGAGAGGAGCGAAGGAGACGGAGGAGGAGGAGGAGGAGGGAGTTTTGGTGGTCTTTTGGACACGCAGCGACGGAGGCGATCGCACGTGATTCCCACGCTTGGGGGAATGCACAGCTGAGCTGACTTTTCAAAAAAGAAATTTCCTAAGGAAAATAGCCTTTGCGGGTCCCTGAATTTTAATCTAACGTATAATAAAGTCCTTAGATTTTTAATTTGCTCAACATGTGATCTTCGAACTTTTCGCAAGTGTTCGATCTATTAGAGTCCCTAAACTTTTGATTTTTTCTATTCAGTCCCTCGACCGTTCCCGGTTGTTCAATGACATCCTTCGATACCATTCGCAGGTTTTAATAATTGCACTGCTGCTCAGATCTTAAATTGTATTTTTCATTTCGATCGGTTGTCTACATCAACGAAAAGAGATGAGATTTTTTTTTTTATCACCTTTGTGGTCTTTATAAATGTTATGATAGTTACATTAGAGTATATTGTAGCTTATAATCTCTATAATGGTAAAAGTAATAATCTTATTTAGAGCAGTGCCAGGTTGATATTTCTTGTTATTTCAATTTCCAAATTTATGTTATTAACTAAATTTAATTATGAAAACACCAAACAGAAGAACTTGAAAAATGTTATCTATTAAAATTTAGAAACAAGATTTCAATCAATATAAATACGATTTACTATAGATAAATTAATATCATGTATAAATATCCTTATGCAAACACTTGTTCTTAACAATGATATTACTTTTTAAGGATACATCAGGTTGATATTCTTGTTATTATGAAACCTCATTTTTAAAACTTCACTTTTAGAGATTTATCGCATTAATATTTCTGCTTTTAAGAATAAGTGTTTTCACAAGGATATCTGAGGATGATATTAATTTAAATATAAATAATCGTATTTATATTATATTCTTAATTAAATTTAGATAAATATCTAAATTAGTAAATAAAAATAGTAGGAATATCAACCCCATACCACTCCCAATGAGTTTCTACTTTTATTATTACAGATATTATAAGCCACAATATACTCAAATGAAACTACCGTAACATCTATAAAGACCGTAAAGGTGAAAAAGGGTAATAAATATATTGCATACTGTTTTGTTAGTTGAGATGATGGATTGAAATTAAAAATATATATATTTTTTAAAATCTTAGCGATAGTATAATTATTAAAATTTGTGAATACCGATTGATGGCATTGAACATTTATGAGTAGCTGAAAGACTAGATCGAACAGATTGAAAACTAAGGGACTAGATAGAATTTTACGAATAGTTCAAGGATCACATTGACCAAATTAAAAGTTCAAGATGATGACATCATATTTTTAGCCGAAGTTTAAACACCGTAAGTGGCATTTTCCTTTTTTTTTTTTTATATATATATTAATGGGATCCAAGGCTCTTCTAACACCTGATTAAACATTCATTGGGTGCGACATTGTCCCATCTCACACATGCTGGTAGGTCTGTACTCCTAGGATGGCCTCAGGAAAATGCTCAAACATGGTAATCCAAACCAAAGTCTTGAGCGACGTATAGTGTCTATTGGCTTTTGACTTCTAGTCGCATTGCCATATCGTATCTCACACACAAAACCAATCCTTTCAATACATAACCTATGGGTTGGCTTGTAAATAAAGGGGTGTATTACAATGCCACACTTCAATATATCCATCACCATATATGTTCTCTAAATTACACGATTTGTATCATCAATAGCAATAGCATGCATTTCAACGCAATTTCATGGTAGTCGGAATCGTAACGATTTAAAATTTCAAGCGGTCATTATGACGGCCTAATAACATCCATCGTTTCTAGTATAATTTTGGTAGCAAAACAACATATTTTATGACTCGAGATTTCATTTCGTCATAACGACGTCCTAAAATCATGGGCCTTTTCAACTATTCAAACAGACAACATAACGACGTACTTCTGAATACATGATTCTAAATGGGCACTGCAACATCCCTACGTGTTTTTGGAATTTGAAGTTTAAAGCGAGAGCGTTTGGAACTAACCGTAGAGCGCTAGAACCTCTGTACCTACTAAGGTAAAGCAGAACATTGGAAGAGAAAAACTTAGAATGTGATCAAACTGAGAATTTCAAAAGAAAATAAGAGCAAAACAAAGACTCGCCCTCGCTGAAATGAAGAAAATAGGAGGAATCTTTAAAGGACAAAGCGACCGCCTCTCGTTGAAGCGCGCAGGTCTCGGGTCGAAGTGTGCCACTTCTTAGGCCTGTAACTTCTCAGTTTGATACGAGATTCGCGTGATTTTTACGGCATTAGAAACAGTTGTGTCGAGAGCTCTTCCGGTGAATCCGATATTACCGGGCGAAATCACGAAATGACGGACCAATATTTCGACCTATATCAGAGCCCGGGAGTCGGGTTTATGAACCGCATGTTTCGGCTCTCGACACTTTCAAAAACCGTCATTTCCTGAGGATCGAGTGGTCTAGGATGTTCGGGGGGTTCGGGTTTACCCGTCGATGGCCGAAAGTTGGTCTTTTGAATGTTTCGATTGTGACTCGGGATGCTTGAGAGTCGGATTCTTACCGCGTGATTTACACTCTCACTTTTATGCTTTCGTGTTTCTAATTAATTCAAATTAATTTCCACGGTCAAAATATCGTATGTGCTATATAATTCGATAAATATTACAATTTTATGTCTCGTGATTTTTTTTTGAATAATAAACCTATATGATGTGGTTCGCATACACTTTGCAAAAAAAAAAATTCACGTAAATTCTAGCCAAGAATTTTATTGATGTGAACATTAAGTTGTTACAATTTTCTCTATATTTTTTTCTTACAAAAATTCACATCGACACCGAAATTTAGAGTGCGGTTTTCAAAGGAGAAAAATGGTTTCTTCTATTTTTTTTTATTACTTATCATACTTGCGAAACATAACATTTAAATAGGGCCTACGGCAACTAGAAAATAGAAAGAAATAAGAACATATTTCACACTTCTTAATTCTAAGTGATTTACTTCATAATCCTAAGGATTCGGAAATAAACGGAAATAAAATAAATGGAAACAAAATAATTTCCTATCTCGAGATTTTCTTCGAGATCTCCGCGTGAAATACCCTCGTGATTGGTTTCATGGCAGCACAAGTCCGACTCTTCATGCCGCGAGGTGCACACAATTTGGACCATTTACCTAGGCTTTTTAGCTCAACGTATTATCCCGGCCACGAGATTAGTGAGGTATTTCATCGACCCGAGATTTACCCGCCTAAGATGGTGGGTTTCCTTGTCTTAACAAAGCATAAATAAATAAATAAATAAAAATAAGCAAATCATCCACACTAATGTCCTGTGTGGCTGTGAATGGGCTTTTCCTTTCACCAAATCAAAATTCTAGTTTCCCTTCCATTAGTTGCCATTTGACAACAATAGATCTGAGGGACTAAGAAAATCCTAATGCATGCTTGCAAACATGAAAAGGCAATGTCTCAGTGGTGCAACTTCCCAAGAAAGCAGCCAATGGTATGGCTTTAACAGACTAGGCGCAATGGAACGGAAACAATCTACCTGTCATGTAAATGACTAGTGTTTCAGCGTCTCTTCTTTGCCTCGCAGGAATGCAGGAAGCCACTTCGCGGACAGCTTAGGTACGCGCTTGAGATTGTTGTCGTGGTCGACATAGTAGAGCCCGAATCTAGCCGTGTAGCCATCTCCAAACTCGAAGCTGTCGAGCAGAGACCAGTAAAAGTATCCCCTCACGTCGATTCCTTGCCTGCACGGAACAAATACTCGAGCCATTTTAGCACGGTCGAGTCAGGCTTGTGCCTCCGCGCGTTTAGATAGCACGAGCAGATCGAATAAAGCACGATTTTAGGCACTCCTGGAGCACAATTAAAGTGGCTAAGACTAACATTCTACAGACATTATATTGTGAAGATTCATTTTTAAATTTTGTTTTGCTGTTGCCTTTTGGTGCAAGAAATTCCTTTTTCTTTGTCAAACTAGCGGAAAAGCACAAAAGAGTCGAGTCTAATCAATATAGCAGGATGCCATTATGAAATCAAATCGATTGCCTTTTCTGTTGCAATAACGTACTTCATTGCTTGGTTGATTTGATAAAGATGCTGAAGGACGAACTCTATGCGGTGCTGATCATTTAGCGCTTCCTGTGTCGGCCTGCCCTCGACCCTCGCCTGGGTGACTCCTGGAGTTCGAGATACATTTTAGAACTAAAGCATTCTCTAGAAGCAAGAAGGAAACAAGGCAAGGCATCAAACCGTTCTCGGTGATGTAGATTTTGTGACTCCCGTATCTTTGCTTCACGTACTTCAAAACTCTCTGTAGCCCAATCGGGTATATATAAATGAAACTGCTTCCTTCAGCCTGCAATTACAGTAAACGTATGCGCAAAGTGTTGTTTTGTGGCCTCTGAGAAAAGTAAAAATCTCAACTAGAGTTAAACTTTCCCAGAAAAAAGCATTTATTATCTTCTATCTTGATACTTCTTCCCTCTGGCTCACCTTTGGGCCTATAGGAACTCCATCTCTGTCAACTGCAGACAGCCAAAACTGAAGTGAGTATAGAGAAGAAACAAGAGCATCATCGATAAATCTAGACTCCTTTCATTGATCTATCAAGTTTACCTCGAAGGTCTGCATGCATGTCTAGACTGTAACTTTTTGGCGGTGCGTGTGGATATACGTTTAGGCTCTTTGCATATCTGGTCGTGTAGTAATTCAAGCCTAAGAAGTCAAATGACCCCTTAACCAAGTTCTTTTCTTCTCCAGTGAAATTCGGTAGTCTTTCCTTCAATACGCGTCGCATTGTGTGTGGATAGGATCCATACACCATTGGATCCATAAACCTGTCATGTGACCAGGAAACAGAATCTGCGGGAATGATTACACTGTCCCATGTTCATCGACCAATCAAAGTATCTTTATATCTATGTTGTGGTTAAATTTTCCGCCTAATAGAAGTTGACAGTACAAACCATCCCAAGTAGAAGTCTTGAGCTCTTTGGGCTGCTTGTTTATCTTCTGAAGATTCTGAATAAGGTTCAAAGTATTGACCTACGAGGCATATGCCAATTTCTCCTCCTTGTTCAGCCTAGAAACAAATCACAATCAAACAGACGAACATCAAAAACAACACAGAAGAAAAAGAGTTGATAGGCCAAATGTGACGACGATATCTAGAACGTGAATGACTCATTTTTACTCACTTGAAAATTTTCCCTGTAAAGCTTTACAGCGGCGGCGTGAGCAAGTATCAGGTTATGGCTCACAATGTAAGGCTCAGTGGACGAATTGCCTCTAGGACATGCACCAGGAGGGTCTGAGCACCTCCCTGGCGGCCCGAGCCCTGTGTCATAACCAAACAATGCCACCATCAAAGGCTCGTTTATCGTGGTCCATTTCTTGACCCTATCTCCGTACATTTCGAAACAAATTTCAGCAAAGTCCCTGAAATCATCCCTGGAATATAAAATGAAGAAGTATCAATGACTATATATGATATAAAAATGCGACTGTTTGTTGGAAAGGGTTTGTAAAGCTGCTCACACAAATTTCCGGTTCAGGGGACCTCTGTATTTGTCTTCAAGCATTTGCGGGGGGTCAAAGTGGAGCAACGTCACAAAAGGCGTTATGCCTGTATTAGAATACAAGCGAATGTGAGCTCTTAAACTAAGGTGAATTCCGGTCTAAGCTGTCCTAGGGCATTGGGCATAAAGGGTAAGTTATGAATGTTATCCAAATGAGAATGATCATTCAAGTAATTGCAAAAGGTCAAGAGAAACGGAAGGCGAGAAAGTACTCACCATTATCGATCAATTCATCAATGAGATTGTTGTAGTGAGCGATGCCTTTCTGGTTCACTCCGTCACGCAAGGATCCACCTGCATATTCCTAACATCAGATAAAGCTACGTGTTTTAAGGAAAATGTCTCTCTTCTAGAGTCTTGTTAGGAAAAAGTGAACGTTAATCTTCCTGCAGAAAAGTTTTCGCAATGTAAGTATCAAGAACATCTCTAGAATTTAAATGACTCTTACTTGGGACAATCCTGGTCCAGGAAATGGAAAATCGGTACGCATCCACTCCAAGTTCTTTTAGCAACTTGACCTCTTTCTGTATAGTAGCAATGTACATATATAAACCGCGACAGCATGACCGGATTGGATAATGTTAGGAATTCTCACATCTAACTACAGAAGCAGAAGGAAAAAAAAATTACTCCAAAGGAACGTGTCATGGGGGTCTCCGTCTTACTTTATAACGTCTGTATGAATCAACCGCTGTTTCCAAGGTACTTCTGTTTGCGATTGTTCCTGAACAGAGAAAGAAACATCAGTTATGGACAATTAGACCAGTATTGATGCATTGTCGCCTCCTAGCGAGCAATTTCATCACGAACAATCAACTACGCCGAAGAGCATAATATTGATAGAGGAGGCATAGAGTCAAATTGGTGAAATGAACCTGGGTATTTCTTAGCATAGACGTCCCAGACACTCAATCCTTTCCCGTATTCTCTGGCCGACCCTTCTGTCTGCACCAGTCACATCAACACACAGATGACGCTTAATACAGCGGCTTAATCCGACTCAAGAGAATGGTAATAGGTCGTACCAGGAGCCGCCGGGTATTGATGATACTACTCTGTCAACGAGGTCTAAATATAACAAGGTCAAGAAATCCTAGAATCTCAAAATGTACTTGAAATGTTAAGTACCTGCAGGGCAGAACTGCCAGCTCCGAATAGGAAGTCACTGGGGAAGTCGGATCTCCTGACGTTTAAGTCGCCACGTGATGATGCACTGGAAACTTTCGCCTCCACGATAGATGCAGACGGACCCTCGCTCACTCTAGCCATTGCTGCCAACAAAATATGCCCAGTCATTAGATTCTTTGCAAACCACAAAAGACATGTATCACATGTTCGAGTTCCATCTAAACCGAGCTGGTTAACGTGTACTGCGTTAAATTAACGACGAGAAAGATGCTTAGTCATATGAAGGTGAAAATTTTATTGGCGATCATCTCTAATGACATCATTATTCAGCCAAAAATATATTTCGGATGACATTTTCTTGCCAACAGCTTTCTTTTAGCTGCAAAGGTTTTACAGAAGAGAAGGAAATGAAACAAGAAACATGAACGGGCATGACCAAGACCAAAAAGCAAAACAGCGTATAGAATCGGCATGAGATTCCGAGTAGCAATAGCCCGCGATCCCATTTCGGCGATGATTTCAAGTTAAACTTCTTCTGAATCTTCCCTTTTCCTACCCACTTTTTCTGATGCAATCTCCACTGGTTAAACTGACTGAAGGGGGACCAATCCATATGAGTAATAACTGGGCTTGGTGGGAAACTGTAGATTAAAACCTAGACGTTTTTTCCTCTAAGTAAATGAAAGTAACATCTCAAGTAATGGCAAACGTTGCCTGCTATTGACATTACATCTCTGCTTTCTAGGAACAACTAGGTCTAGGGCAGCTCTTAATTTCCTCAGCAAGTGAGAGATTTCTAACTTTAGTCCATTTCTTACATGGGGAACGCCTGCATTTAGTTAAAATTTCAGGAGATGGAAGGACATCACCATTATCATTTGATGAAACCTCACGCGTTTTGTTGTGACCGAGAATCCCCGAAGCCGAACCTATTCTAGGAGTCTATTGTGGTCGGCGAACTTGCAAGGGAAGTCACGTATCCCTTGGCCTTACATGGGACAAATGCCCTAGTCGTATCTACGTCGATGGATACTAGGGGCATGCCCCGTTTCAATCTCGTGATGCGTGATTGGAGGAACGTCCTTGCCATATTGACAATCTAAGTGGATTAGTCTGGCCGATCAATATGCAACTATAACCATTCATAGAATCAATTTCGTGAAGACTCAATTTGCTGTTAAATAACAGGTTGATAGTAATGTGTCTTGCGTGAATTTCGCATGATCTATGAATATGGTTGTGTCTAGTCAATTGAGACGGTCCACGCGGGAGTTTTCGCGTTCACTCCCTCACCTGATAGGTAGGGCAAATCACGGTGAAGAGCATGTGTTTGTCAACATTAATTGTATGCCAGTTGACCAAACTTTCCTCTAAGAGTTGGTAGAGAGAGAGAGAGAGAGAGAGAGAGTGAAGATGTTGGGGCTCCACTATTTATCAAAATGAGAATATTTTAATATTAGTGTATAGTGAATTAAAACTCAGGGCTACTAGCATGATCAGCTCTGCATCCTTTTGTTGTTCTTTCTCTTCTCAACAATGCCAATTGGCACTTAGGAAATAATGGGGGCTTTTCCATAGATGTAAATTTAAAAAAAATTCCAAATTAATTCTCAATCTTCGATTTATTTACGATTTAATAATTAAGACTTACCAACACTGGAACTCCCTCGTATTTTTATTTCGGCTTTTCTTTTCCCTCCCGCTCCCTTGTCTCTGGAGTTCGTCTTTCGCGAGCGAAGAGGACCTTTAGTTTATTTCTTCTTTTAAATTTACATAGTTCTTAATTTCTTCGCTAATATAATTTTTATCCCGTAATTTCTATCAATGAAGAGATCTGAAATTTTTATTATACAGTCGGCCTTACAAATGTTTTCTATGCTGAATTTGAAAAAAGATCGATGTGGTTGTCCGTTTTATCATTTTCGTCGAGCCTATCTGTCCACATGCAACAAAAGCCTTAAATCGATCAAAATATCAAAATTTAAGATGCTTGATTGAACGGGCATGCGATTGAGCACCGAGTGCAAATTCAGACCCCTTGTTATGTCATTACCTCAGAATTTTTTGAAAATTTTTGTAATTTTCACGAGGAGAAAGATGTGACTTCTATTTGTACGCTTAATTCCTTATTAATTTTTGTTTTTTATCTCGTAAGTGGTTTCCCATCTGGGCTTATGAATGATTTCAATATAAAGAAAAGGTTGGGAAGGACATACAATGTGCCATATCATTCAAGAAAAGGGTCGCATTTGGCATTTGGTGTCACAGTGAGTATACAATGAAGCAATAGTAAAAACCAAAAACTAACCAAATGAACAAGCAAAACTCCAATCCTATACATTACAGCAAATTATGGAAGAATATGCATTTTCTCTCCAAACAAAACTAGAAAATGCCCTCATGTTCATCAGCTTCCACCATATTTTCACATGTTTAAGGGGAAGCGAAGGCAAGAACGAAGAAAACCCATCGATTATGCTGCATAAACAATAACACAGTTGCAAATAAAGGATGCCAGGATGGGTAAAGCAGGGAGGAAAAAGCAATTCTCTTGTGATTTCAATCAACCTTCTTCCAAAACCATGAGATCCTATCTCAAAAATGCATAAATAACAACACAAATGGGTGGCAAGAAAGCAAAACAGATGACAAAAATAGGTCTAAGGCAAGATAAAAATGACATTAATCAAGTTCACTGGGAGACTCCGAGCCACTTCGAGAAGTTCTCGAATTCGGTGTAATCACTGTCTGAGATCATTGTCTGATACCATGCCTTTCCGGCCGATTTGATCGCTGCTGCATCCTCCTGAAAGCACAAGCGAATGACAAAAATAGGAGATGAGTCATGTGTATGAGGCAATTCTTCATTGGAGCAATGACGAAATTCCCCTCGCCCAGACAATATAAAACAGAGCAGGCCAACTACAGAGAATCGCCACAAAAATAGCTTGAGTTTGTTAAGTTTCTTTTTTTTTGGTCAAAAGAGTTTGACAAGTTTAAGTGCAAGAGAAGATGTGAATTGAGCGATACAAGAAAGCTAAACATCGGCCACAAAGTTAGTAGCAGTCGCAGGTGAACAGATGACACCTTGCAAATACAGTACCAAACGCATATCAACTCACAAGAAGCTAAATAAGGGCAATGCACCAAATTAACTTCACGGACAAACAGACATGATAAGCCTATAAAGGCTCCAACTTCAAATTTGCTCAATAGTTACCATATGCAAACAGCACAGAATAGCCCAACATATGATCTCGCCATCGCGGTAACACTTCTTTGAAACAACAGAATGTAGAAAATGAGTTCCAAGCAAAAAAAAGAGCAGTGATCAGGGCATTATATACTTGTAATAGAGATTAGTGCCAAAAATATGAGCATGTAGCACAACTATTCAACTGTGGTGGTAAACCCATCACAGATAGCTCAAAAGCACATCTCATCTCTCTAGTGACTAGTCTAATGTGATATTCCTTCTGATCAATGTTCAACGCCAAACCTTATGAATGAAACTCATCCACAGATCAAAGGTTAAACAGATTTTAGTATCAAATAACATTCAAGGATTTCCACCTAAAGCAAAATTCGATATTTTATAAGTACGAACTCACTAAAAATACGTGAGTCTAAAGACAAGACAACAATCACTATGGGAATTGTCAGAGGCAAATCGCAATTGCGACTCATAAGCTTCCATCAAACAGAGTACCGATGTACAAACTAGGACACATTAAAGTCATGCTAAAATATCATAAATTGCAACATGTACTTTAATTTTAGTAACAAGACCACACAACATGAGGAAAAATCACGATAGCAAGTCAAAAAGAGTATCTATCAATATGTACACAATCATATACATTAAACTAACACTAAACGATCCTGTCTCCATACTAAAGTGATAAAATTGACAGTAATGGCGAAATGTCCAATAGAAGAACAAGCTATAGTAGAATAAAAAGAGTACCTTGGTAACGGGCTTCCTCTTTTTGTCGAGCTTCTCCTTCTTGGCCTTCACACGCTGAGCCTCGGCCAAAAGAGACATCCTCCTAGCAGTCTTAGCATAAGGGTTGAGCCTCAACATGGTGTTCAGGTTCTTCAATGGGTTCTTCTTCAGGGTTGCCCTCTTCACCTCCTTATTGATCGGCCTCACCACAGACTGGACCTCATCAGAGTTGATGATCCTCGATAAATCAGCATTCAACATCTTCGACCTCGGCAACACGTATCCCTTCTTCTTCTCCGAGGTCTTCTCGAACGAACCGTAGATTGAATCGAGCTTCTCGAACGCGGACTTCGTCCAGATGACGAACCGCCCGACGTGCCCACCGGGGGCAAGCTTGAGCAGGTTGAGGCGCTCGACGTTGGCAACCTCGACGCCAGGGATGTTACGGAAGGCCTTTTCGATCTTGGCGCCCTCAGAGCCGTAGACGACGAGGGGGCCCTTGCGGTTGATGTAGCGGCGGTTGCGCATCTTGCCCTTCCCGGGGCGGATGCCCATGCTGTCCTTGGCCTTCTCGGCATCGGGGAAGGCGCCGATCTCCCTGAGGACCTTCTCGGCGGCGGCGGTCTTCTCGACGGCCTCGGCGGCGTCGGAGACGACGAGGGGGAGCTCGGGGACGGACTCGATGCGGTGGCCGCGGGCGAGGACGAGGGAGGGGATGGCGGTGGCGGCAATGGCGGAGGCAACGGCGTAGCGCTTCTGGTTCACGTTGACGCGGCGGTGCCAGCGGCGCCAGGTCTTGGTGGGGGCGAACATGCGGCCGCCGCGGCACATGTTGCCGAAGGCACCCTGGCCGGCGCGGTGGGTGCCGCCTCCGGGGACGCGGGGGATACGGGAGACGGCGCGGCCGGTGCCCCAGGACTCGGCGGAGGTCTGGTGGCCGGCGCGCTTGGAGACGGCGTACGGCTGCCGGCTGTTCTTGGAGATGTTGGAGTGGACGAAGCCGACGATGTCGGGGCGGATCGAGGACCTCATGACGTCCGGCAAGGGGAGGGTGGCGGCGGAGTCGGTGGCCATGTCGCCGTCCAGGGAATGGATGGAGACGAGGGGGCGCGCGGCGGCGGCGGCCATTTTGGCGGCGGCGGCGGCGGCGGAGTGGGGGAGGTGAGAAGGGTTTATGGGATTGGTGGACGCAGGGAGAGATTAGGGTTTCGAGATGGTTCGGTATTTATATGCAGAGACAAGACGAAGAAGATGGACGAATTTACGGGCCTGCCATCGTGTTGTTTTGGGCTGGGCTTCTTCTGGGCTTCCAGATGAGCATTTTTTAGAAGAATGTCAAAGGAGGAACAAAGGCCCAGGCCCAGTATCAAGAGTGGGCCCAGCCCATGGGTATTGGATCGAGAGAGTCAAGATCGTTCCCGGTCCGGAGGTAGCGATTCCTAACACGACTCGATTCGTTCGGTCGTGCCATGGAAGAGAGCCGAGCTTGGCACTCACTCAATCCGTGCACGTATTGCAATCATGCCATGATATGCAGTCCATGGAAATCATGTTATGATGTGGTTCGGTTGGTGCAACCTCGACGTATACAATTTGCTTATTTTAATGACTTGACATATATAAATCTATTCGATACGAGTTGACAACATAATCTGTTACGGGGTTCATGATTGGCTAAGCACCCATGTTCGCCCATAATGCCAAATGTCTCTTTCTAAAGTTGAGCCAAAGCATGGCATGGAAATTCAAAGATCAATCTGGAAACAAATGAAAGGTAAATTATTAATTGAAATATAAATTGGTTGTTGATTACTAAATTATTACTTAAAATATTGATTGATTATTAATTATCTCCTTCCTACAAATTGTCTTTCTCCCTTGTCATGGCCACCTTGTCCCAATTTATTGTGATGTTTACTGTGGTGGTTTTGGTGTAGGTGATCTCGCGTGAGTATGGCTTCATTGGACAGCTGAATGAAGAGCCGTCACCTCAAGAAGAAAGGTTTCAACTTCACCTAAGTTGGACAGGAAGCGGTGCTCTCGCGGTTCGAAGCAAGCGAGGATGGCGAAACTCGGGTTCTTCCCTGATGCTCCGATTGATGTCGAGGGTTCCCCCAGTGTTTGCTGCCATCAATGTACGTGGTTGTCTGCTTGAAAATAAATCATCGTCTTGCTTTTGGTGTCTTTCGGGAAGCTTGTTGGCTGATCTTCTTCTTCTTCTTCTATATTCACAGGTCCGTCCTATTGAATATGGCCATGTGCTGCTGATCCCTCAGCATCCTGGGGCGCCTGCCTCAAAGGATTGATCATGCAAGTTTCTGGCTCGCCCTGTGCATGGCTTCAGAATCTGGAGATCCTTATACCCGACTAGGTTTCAACAGCCAGGGAGCATCTGCCACCATCAAATCACCTGCATTTCCGGGTGTCTACTCGATAAATTTCTACTCGTAACTTGTCGGCTTTGTCAAATAACGACTTGTAAACTTCGGTAGGATAAAAGATGTAACTTGATCATCAATATCGAAAATAGCAGCCCCCGACAATGGGGTGCATGTATCTGAATTTATCAATTATCCAGTCAGAGGTCTTGTTTTTGAAGGTGGAAATACCATACAAGACTCGTCCAAGGGTGTTTCAGACTCTTGTATCTGCCTGGAAGACACCAATATTCCTTACGACGCCCTCGTATCGAATCGTGGAAAGGGTATTCTCCTGTTCCCGCAGGTGATACGCAATCTATATTCGTGATATACTGAAGACTTTTGAATGTACTCCACGAAAGATTCTGATTGATGTATGCTGAGAAACAAGCTCTTGGAGAAGTCAGTGCGGAGCTTCTGGGACATGCAAGCGAACCCAGCGATGTGGGAAATCACTGGGCATATGGTCCTGAAGAGGAAGCAAGACTATGACGAGGCATCTGAGGAGAAATTGCAGTAAATTTCAAAGTTTGACTGTGCACATCACCAGCAAATTCACTACGTTAGAAACTGCAATAATTTCTTTTTAGTTGCTTAACAAGTGTTGGGGATCACTTTTTAGGAAAAACCCTGTATAAAGATCAAATCCACTTTGCCACCGCCCGCAGCGGCTGCGTTGGCTTGCGCTCTAGTCCCCCCACGAAGGGATCAGAGTTCGAATCCCAGCGTAGTCGTTAGGGATTCTTAAGTGTGGCGCCATTGGTGGTGGGTCACTTCTCTATGTGTGGCGCGTGCGGAGGATTCCGAGTTATCAAAAAAAAAAAAGATCAAATCCACTGGTTTATTAGAAGTCAGAGCGGCCGCATGAGAACGTACTTTTGAACTTGGTTGATTGGTTGTTTGGTCATTTAGTCTAGATTTTACTCTATATGTGATTAAGTTTCAATAATTGCATGTTAAGCTATTGTGATTGTTGGACTTGAATTAAAATGCTTTTCATATGTCTGGTGTGTTTGAAAGATTACTAAAAGGTTTTGTTACGTCTTAAATGGGAAAAATGTAAAAATGGCAAAACTAGGCACGGAAAGAGCATCCTGATAATTTTTTACTGAGTTATGAACAATTTTGAAATTTTACAGAATTGAGAGGGTTCTGTTAACAGGGTTATTTTTACGAGTTTTAGTGTTAATTAGTGGATTATAGTAAAATTAATTAACGGAAATTAAACCGATTCAAAATAGCTAGTTTTGAACACTTAGGAGTGAGATTTTCACCAATTTTTCAAATTCGAGATATCTAAAGGCACTGTGATTTGTTTTTTTTTTTTTTCATATCAGTCATTTCAAGATGGTATCGTATGTTTTATGTATATAACACAAAAAGATCATGAACGTACCATTTTACACGAGTCTTGCGGGATAGGACAAGATATTGATACATTCAAAATCAATATTTAGGGTTGTGCTCACCAGACCAATCGACCATCACAAATTCGAAGGACACAAAAGAGAGAAAAAGGAAAGCTGTGCTTACCATGTGTCTCTCCTATATTGGAAATTTCGATTTATTTTATCCCATTAGTGTTTATAAATTTTTAAAATCAAATAAATTTATTAATGGACCAAATTTAAAAAAAAAGCACAAACTTGACCCTGAGTGATAATTCTGATCCGTCCTTTTTTTTTTGTCTTATAAAATATCATCAACTTTCACTTACATCTCAAATTTGACGTGAACAATTTGAAAATTTCACACTATGGGGGCCAAATTTAGGATGCAAGTAAAAGTTGGTGTTCTTTATTGAGACAAAAAAAGTTTGGGCCAGAATTGTCACTTAAAGTAAAGTCGGTGTTTTTTTTTTTTTTTTGGAATTAACCCGTTATTAATGCAACATAATTTTTGAAATCTTTTATGGTCAACGCAACCGAGAGGAAGTCAAACCCTCCAGGGTTTTCTCATCATAGACATCGGACCCTCAACATTCGCCCCCAAACTGGGGCGCCGGAAAAATATGTAAAGCATGTAAAAAACATGTAAGAGAGAAAAAGAGGCGAAAAAGACACAAACCAACGAAAATCACTTCGACTCCAGCTTGGGAGACCGCTTTCGCTTTGTACAGTAGCGCTATCTCAGAATTCACATTTCACATAAACCCTCCAGTCCCCCCCTTATCCTCTTCTCTTCCTCCTTATCTGTTTTGTCCATCACATACCCTTTTCCCTCTTCCCCCTCTCCCCTTCTCAAGAGCTCCTCCCAAGTACCCATTTGAACGTTTCTCTCTCTCTCTCTCTCTCTCTCTCTCTCTCTCTCCCTTTTCTTGTTTTTGACATGGGACGTGAATGAAAGCCGCCATCCATCTGTGGTGGAGGGAGAGAGAGGGAAGAGGGATAGAGGGTATTTTTGCGGGACACAATTGAATGAGGATTGCCCGAATCTTGGGCAAGCGCAGAGGATGTCTTCATGTCTGCTCCCGCAGTTCAAGTGCCAGCCGGACACCTTCTCCATTCAGTTCAGGGCTCACGTCCACGCTCGTAAGCTCCCTTTTGCCCTGTTCGCCGATTCCTCATTGCTTCTGTCTTCTTAGCCAGCGTGTTCAAATGGGCTTGTTTTTTCGTTCCTTCCCTGTACTCCCGTGGGTGGGTTTCCCTTTCTTGATTTCGGCATTGGTGTTTGCTTTTTGAGGTCGTTGAATGGAAAAGGGCCGATAGCTGGTTTTGGGCATTGTAATTTAGCTGTGGAGTTGTCGGTTGTTGCTGTAAGGGCCGTCTGTCGTGATTTCAAGAATCTGCTTCTCATATCTCTATCATTCTCGGGCTTTGTTATTGATTGCTGGACTCTATGAATGTCAATGTCTCTGAGTTTTGACTTTTTGGGTCTAATTCAGTTTCTCAGTCAGTTCAATTTTCATGGCTTCTTAGAATCTGGCAGAAGCTAACGTTGTCGCTTAAGATAATGTTAATGGGAAAAGGCTTTGTTCTTGAGCATACTGCACTTAAAGCGGATTATGTACTGTTGTGCTTGTAGCCAAACACTAGGATAGGAGTTGATTCCTTGTAGTCCATGTAATGCTCTCATGTTAGACTTGAAGTGCCTTAAGGCACCTGAAGGTGAATAGGTACCTACGGAAGCTTAATCCGTGTCTTTATCAGTGTAAGTCAACCCAAATTACCTGGATGGAAAGGGACTTGCTGGTATTGGAGTTATCTTGAGAGTTTTTATCTTGGTCATGTTCTAGTGGCCAATGCCCCCCACAGATATCATTAGGGAAACAAATTAGTGCTAAGTATGCAAAAGGCTATGTGGCAATAAGCCATTTGACATGGACACGAGTCTCCTTGAGTTGTGTGAAGAATAATTTACTATAGCCATTACTCTTGTACCATTCTCGCTTCACCTCTTTATTTGTACCATAACGACTACTCTAATAGTTACTCCCCCTTTCTTATTGGTTTGCTGAATTATTCTTGCTGGACTTGCTGTTCAAAGTTGGTTAATTTCAGGAAGGATATCTCACTTGTTAGAATTTTTATACGTCAGGCAATTTGTGAGCAATAGTTAAATGTGCTCTGTTCCTTGTTGTGCCAAGTATGAAGGGGCAGAAGCTTTGTTGTTAATTTTTATCATAATTAAATGATTATGATGCAGAGCCATGGACTTTTTAAAACTTATTGTGCGCTTTTATGTAGTTGTAATGAACCTCGTTACCATTGTTTAGAAATTGTTTTGCAGAGAAAAATAGAGAGCCTACTTATTTCCGTGCACAATGCCTATTGTCCACCACGTCTCCGTCGATGTTGTCATCAGCTGGAACAGCTGTCATCCTTGACATGGAAAAGCTGAGATTGCCTTCTTTAGAAGTTCTTACAGATTCCCCAACTTCAAACAGGCCTTGGACATTCACAGGGGCGGTCGGTCCAACCACAGAGGTGAAAGGCTTGTTTATATACAAATAGTGGAATTTCTTTTGGGCATTTCTATTTCTATGCGGAAGATAACTAATATATTGCATTATTCGACCCAAATATCCAATGTTTAATTGATCATCTAAGGTGGTCTTCTTCCCAGAATCCTTTTGGTAATGGCTTCGTGATTATGCTTGAGCTCAGGCTTTTTGTAACATTGTTCACCAAGTATCCTGCTCTTTTTACATAATTAATTGTGGTTGACTTTTATGTTCTTTTCCTTCATAAAAAGAAATTGTCTATGCTTTTACTAAGGCTTGCAATTCGAGATTCCGTTCATCCTGTCACTTATAAAGCACTTTAATTTGAACTTTCTCATCAGGTAAATCTTAGTGCAACTTTAGCTACGGAAACACTTTTAACAAGTGATGAGGCACTAATAGCTGCAGCAGCTGCTGAAGCGGTTACTCTTGCAAAGGCAGCTTTGAAATCTGCAAAAGATGCAGCACTTATGATCAGGAATAAAAGTTCTTCAAATATTGATAGTAAGTTTGAAATTTCATCCAGAACAAGTACTTCTCTTTCAAAGCATGCTGAACTGTTGGAGCTAGAACATGCCAACAGTTTGACGGAGTTAATGAAATCTGAGGGTGGGTTAAGGGAAGAAAATATCATGCAGTACTCAGCGGACGAATCTGAAGATTTGGAGCCGACCCATGAAGAGCTTCAAATTCTGCAAGAACAGCTCTTCAAAAGCATAGCTGTAAGATCACGGCGGCAAACAGAAAGGAAAGAAAGAAGAGTAAGAGCAGCGGAAAAAGCAGCTGCGAATGTAGTTTCTGTGAGGTCAGGTTCTCTTAGTAAGAAGAAGCGTGCATCTTTACAAGATGTAGATTACACCGATCCGTTGCGCTACTTGAGAGCAACCACTAGCAGTTCCAAGCTTCTTACTGCCATGGAAGAAACGGAATTGTCAGAAGGAATACAGGTAGAACAAGTGCATATTACCTAGTTCGCGAATTTCTAATCTCTACTGGTAGAGCGTATTTTTTTTTTGATGACCGAGAACCCTCTGAGGTACTCTAACGTTCATCCCTACTCGGTAAATTGGGGGACCTTGGATGGGACTCATTTGACCAAGTCTGGATGAATTTCCATGGTTAATGGTTTGTATGCGGCCTTACCATCTGGGCTATCAAGGCAATCGTATTATTTTGTTATGCTGGAAAAACACTGGATTTACTAGGAGAAAAATATTTGAACCACTAAATTAGATAGAAAAGATCTTGAAGTGAACTTTATTAAAATTGGAATAAGAAGAATCTCTACCTTAGGTTAAATCACTTAGAGAGACCTTTGAGTCTGGTAATGGATCAATATTACAACCATGGCTCCTTTTAGGAAAAGAAATTTTCCTTGTCTTGTAAAAACTGTGAAGGTTTTCCTAAGAGGCCTGCTGCTTGTGGCGACTGAATAGAAATGCCTTAGTATTTTGTAGTTTTAAATTCGAATGTAAAAATGGATGCCATACGTCTATTAATTGTGCATTGGAAGTGAATGAGAGAAGGTACCTTTTGTTGGTCAAGCATACCTCTTTTGCATCTCCAATAACTTGAAGTAAAGTATTCTTTATGTTTAGCAGCGCAAGTGCCTGTACTGCAGGCGACCCTATTGAGAGGATTGTATTTGTATCCAATGATGCATGTCCCATTTCTTTCTTTCTTTTCCTTATTCTTCTCTCTCGACTCACTTTCCAATGTCATTCAGGATTTATTGAAGCTGGAAAGACTCCAGGTGGAGCTAACCGAGCGATGTGGAGGTGAGCCGACCTTTGCACAATGGGCAGCTGCTGCAGGAGTTGATCAGAAGACTCTAAGGAAGCGTTTGAATTATGGAAGACTTTGTAAAGACAAAATGATCAAAAGCAACATAAGGCTTGTTATATCCATTGCAAAAAATTATCAGGGAGCTGGAATGAATCTTCAAGATCTTGTGCAGGTACTTATTTTTCCATTGTTCTTTTTGCAAATGATGATCTGACAGTTTTATTGAGTTTCAAACTTCATCACACATACATATGAATATCAAAATCCTTCGGTCTGGTTCACGATCAACAGGAAGGATGTCGTGGTTTGGTAAGAGGTTCTGAGAAGTTTGATGCTTCAAAGGGGTTCAAGTTTTCTACATATGCTCATTGGTGGATAAAGCAGGCAGTTCGAAAGTCTCTTTCCGATCAGTCCAGGACAATTCGTTTACCAGTATGTTTCACATTTCATCATTTGCAAGTCTTACTATTTTGCGTGTAAGAGGAAAAAAGTTTGGTGGAGCTTTCACCAAACCAGATGCTCATCATCTCTAATGTTGGTTATCTCCATTCAACAGTTTCACATGGTTGAGGCAACATATAGAGTGAAGGAGGCGAGGAAGCAATTGTACAGCGAAAATGGAAGACAACCGGACAATGAGGAAGTAGCCAAGGCGACGGGGCTATCAATGAAGAGGCTTAACACTGTTCTCATGACCCCTAAAGCTCCAAGATCTCTTGACCAAAAGATTGGAATCCATCAAAATCTCAAACCTTCTGTAAGCCCCCCTTTGCTGTTATGTGGATGATGAAGTATAGTTAACTTTCTCCAGATTTCCACCCCCCTTTGGTGATCTTTTATTGCTGGCACTTGCATATTTAGTTTGGTGTCTTTTTGAGTAAAACAACTATTTAGTCTGAAGAGTTATTGAATCAAATCTAAACCCAATTGGAAAGATGAAACTTTAGCCAAATATTCCAGTTAAGATGATTTTTCTCAAAGTTGTGATAGTTTAATGTGCAAATGTGAAAAGTCCTCAAGAGTAATGATAAATTTTAGCACACGTTAGCAATACTTTCAGCCCAAGGAACATTCATCATATCATGTAATACATTTGTACTTCGAAATTGGGTGAACAGCTGTGCCATGGGCATCCCCTTCCGATTTCTTGACAATTTTATTATTTTCTGAACATGTACTTTTTTCTATGCAGTTTACAGACAACCTTTGACCTTTTTCCATTTTTCTAAACTTGTAGAACCTGACCTAACTATGTGCATCGGTTTGGTAAAATTTCCTGGGTGTGTAGGTTACCCTGTCTCTGTATTCCGAATGAGATCGGGGTAGGGCATACGTGGGAGGTGTTGAACTTCTCGGCTCTCGCCTCGTGGTTGAGAGCCTGTTCCTGTCACTTTGTCACTAGTTTATCGTGCTGTGGGGCTATGTGCAAGCTTCATTTCATCGAATTTCCGGTTCACATTGTCAATTCAGTTCGTTTTTCATTCAACAACTTCATTCTCTCCATCATCTGTTTTCTTGTTAATCTTGGTATATGTTGGCAATAAGCCGGCGTGCTTTTATGCTAATTGTATCCTGTGAAATACAAATTTTCCTTTTTGTTCTATGTGTTCATTTTCTTCCTTATTCACTGCCAATGTATTTCCTCTTCATTGAAGTTAAACTCACTTGTGTAATGCGTTGTGTCACGTTGTGTCACCCTGGGACAAGTTTGTAAATCTTTATGTATTCTCATACCATCTAGTGTGAAAACGTCAATTTTTTCACCTCCTTAGCAACTTCAAGCATATGTTGCTGATACTATCTTGTGGCTAATGAGATCAAGTTATACAACTAAGAAGTCCTTCATTCAGTGAAATGGGTAGTGCTAGTGTGGATTACCTCTTTGGATCGGTTAATTTGGCGAAGGTTTATTTTCGAAAAAGCCCCACATTTTTTGTCATGTGAATGCCCTTCTGATCATTTCCTCTCTTTGGACAGGAAGTGATAGCCAATCCCGATTCCGAAACAGCAGAAGATTTGCTGTTAAAGCAGTTTATGAGGCAGGACCTGGAGAAGGTCCTGGACAGTCTCAACCCACGAGAGAAGCAAGTGGTGAGGTGGAGGTTCGGCCTTGAAGACGGGAGGATGAAGACGCTGCAAGAAATCGGGGAGCTCATGGGCGTGAGCAGGGAAAGGATAAGGCAAATAGAGTCGTGCGCGTTTCGCAAGCTCAAGAACAAGAAGAGAACTAAACATTTGCAACAGTATGTGCTCGCGTAGGCCGAGCGTTAGGCTTCTCAAAGTCTATGCTCTTTCTTTCTTTCATGTCCATATCTTTCTCATTTCGATTTTTGGCTATATATCCCATATTTTCTTCTTCCTGGCTGCTATGCCGACGGTGAATCTGCCGGGATGCACCATACTTGAAAATGTTGTAGGAACACAATTTCTTAGATGAGGGAAATTTTTTGGTACATTTGGATGATTGTGTCATGTTTGCATCTTCCAAAAGGAGGAGAAACAAAGTCTCAAGTCATCCACGGTTCTGATGATGAAGGTTTTCTTTTCACCTTTTCTGAAAGTTGTCTTAAAAGTGTCGGAACTTTTCCGGTCGCCCGAAAAGCCCGGGCCGATCGGAGCCATAACTTCTTTTCATTCGGGATGTTCCCGGCTACTGGGCTTCTGACGTGGAAATGCCCCGGACCAGGTCGGACCGGCCAAAATTAGTGATTTAAATAAAGATATAATTAGTCATATAAAGGATCAAGAAAATACAGAGGAACCATAATCATGGCATTGCAAGGCCCGACTTGATTTTTCCTTGGACCATCGAAAGAATGGGCCTTGCAGACATTGCTGAAAAAGAAAAAGACTAATCATGCAATTTCCGAGCCGGGTTTAGACCGAACCGGCCAGACCAAACCGGGAATGATACGGTCCCCCAGCTAAGCTAGTGACCCACACAACCTTAGTCTCTATCATCTATTAGATATCTAGGATAATTCATGCCTTTCACGTGGCAACTAACTATCGAACGATAGGATATCAATCGCCGCGATTTTGATAGATCGTGATGCTAATTCAGTGCTAAAGTAATCTTGCCTTTATTCCCAATACCTTAATGTAGTCTCAACTTGCTATGGTTGATGTTGGTTTTCTGGGAAAACGCGCCTTCTGCAGTCTAGGATCGGGAGATGTCCGTGTTTTCGCAGCCTATGATGCCCCTTTGATTGGTGCAAGACTCGCTTGCTATCTAGAGATTGCGGCTCGTTTACCTAACCCGTCATCGGCGGAGAAAACACAATGTCGATTTTATGTTGCATGTGAGCTCGGTTCATCGTAACCACTTGATTTTTGGCCTAATTCAAAAAAAAAAGCATCAACTTTAGGTTGAGGGACAATTTTGGCCCGAACTTTTTTTTTGTCCCGTAAAAAAGCACAAACTTTAGGTCGAGTGACAATTCTGACTTCAACTTTTTTTTGTCTAGTAAAAAAGCACAAACTTTCACTTAAATCCAAAATCTGAACCCCATTAACTTAGAACCATTGATTTTTCAACTTGACTATTCTACCTTAGCAATAAATCTACGCGGCTTGCTGACTAGATTTAAAATACTATTCATTACCTTATTCTTTGAGCCATAGCTTGAATAATAACGGTGAAACTGTTCGTATCCTTCACTTCATTGGCAAGTAAAAAGTATCTCCAACTTGAATCTCTTTGGTTAGACTTCGTCATTTTGTCGTGATTTGAAGTTGTAGACCACCGCCCGTCAACAGACGCTATGGACAAGATCCGCCAAGCTCACCACCATAACCCTTTTTCTCAAAAGAGGGGTGACTTCAGACAGAAAGTCAACGGGGGATCAGATTTTGGGTCATGGTGAAAGTTCGTGATTTTTTATGAGACAAAAAAAAATTGGAGCCAGAATTATCACTCGATCTAAAATTGATACCTTTTTATGAGACAAAAAAAGGTTGAGGTCATAATTATCACTCGATCTAAAATTTGTTTTTTTTTTTAGAATTAACCCTTTGATTTTTGGTAGGCCTAACACACTGCGATCTAGGACCGGGCTTAATTAGGGAGACGGGCAAATTTCGTGTTGTTCGTGCGAAATTCGAATGTGACTGCGCCCCATTCGATCTCGTCCCTCCTGCGCGCACGCAATGTCGCGGCCGCACTGGCAGTGGGAGAACGCCACCGCCGGCGCCCTCGCCGGGTTCGCCACCGTCGCCGCCACGCATCCCCTCGACGTCGTCCGCACCCGCTTTCAAGGTTCCTTCTCTCTCTCTCTCTCTCTCTCTCTCTCGGGTGCTGCATCGGCGCGTGCGCGAGTTTCGAGTTTTGCTTCTTGACTGACATGGGTTCGTTCGCGTGCTCCCGCACACAGCGAACGACGGTAGGGTCGTGTACCTCCCGGCGTACAAGAACACTGCCCAAGCGCTCTTCACCATTGCTGGCTCCGAGGTTCTCTCTCTCTCTCTCTCTCTCTCTCTCTCTCTCTCTCTCGCTTTGAGCTTTAGTTGATCAAATAATGAACTTTTTAGAAGCGGAGGGGATGGTGGTGATGGAGAAGGTAACAGATTGTTCTACAAATTTTAACGTAGAGGCTCTCAAACCATGAGCAATCGCCGCTATGTGAGTTGCAAGTGCTTGCATTGAAATGGTGGCTCGAATTCGGTGGTGTTCTTTTACATGGACGACCCTTCTTGCTTAATATGGTGTAATTGTGTAAGGGCCTGCTTTTTTTGAGGTGGGGAATCCAAAATTCTTGTGGGGCTGCTTAAATTTCAATTTCATGTCATAATTGGGCTACAAAGACCCTGTCTTTTAGCTTGATGGTCGCTAACTACGCTCTGCAACTTTGCGAATATCGTCTCAGTGGTTAAAGACTCTTTCAATGATGTCCACCCTATCAATGAGTCCTTCCCACTTCACCTTTCGATTTGTTCCTACCCACTTTGCCCATCAAGATCAGAGGGTAATTCATGAATGCATCCAGGATGACAAAGGGATCTCTTTTCTTGATGTATTGGGATGGTCCTCATTGTCTTCTATGCTTGTTGATGATGATGATGCCACGCCCCAAAACTCAAAGTTGCTCTGGTTATGTTTGGAGTTGTTTTATGTTTCTTTTCAAAGAATTCATTTCAATATCGTGAGGGTCACACCTATGGACTGTGGGTAAATCCATCATGAATGGCCTTAACATATTGTTTGAAATAATTTGATACGAGAGAGAGAGAATGATGACGGAGTAGAAAATATGCAGCGTGATAAACGATATGATTAAGGATCGTTTCAAGTAAACTTGTCCTAAATCGAATCTGATAAGGTTTCCCTATAAAGGAATACTAGGACCCTAACTTAAAGTAAATAGTTAGAGTTTATGTGACTAGTTGGATGGCATATCATGCTCGAATCTGCCCATTGTCACTATTCTCCCTGTCTGTAAAGCCTTTGTGCTATTTCAAGTCTCTTGGAGGAAGTTACGACCAAAATATATTGGATTGTTATTCGAGTTGGATTGTCATTCGAGTTACCCGAGATCAAGCATCTTGTATTGCTATGTTTTTCTTGGGGGATTATATAGTAGAGAGATATATGGCTTGTATCGTAAGTTGGATTACTTCAATTGTGAATATCTATTTTCTGTTACATATTTTGTTGCTTTCTCCATAACCATCTCCTCAGATATCAAATGCTCTCCCTCTCTAATATATAGCTGTTCTCTATGTAGCGAACAGAGAAACTCAAAGCAAGTTCAATGCTGTTTCTCTCGATATAAGTTGATACGAGCACTTGCCAAACACATTGCATGATATTATGAGAAGAAATTCATTGATTGCAGAAATGATATCTGTCTGTCTGTCTGTCTGATCTTACAACTTTGCTTTAACATCCTGTTATATTTGAGTTCTTGTCAAGTTTCTATGCGTTGTTATGTGTGCAACTCCAGTTTTATTGGGAAATTGTTTGACCTTTCCAACGTTGGTCTTGAACGCCTGTCTGTAGTTTTAGATGCAGAAACAACTTTTGCAGATGTAAATGAGTGATGATTTTTTCTTGCAGGGTTTGAGAGGTCTTTATGCTGGTTTCTTACCCGCTGTACTTGGGTCGAGCCTCTCATGGGGTCTATATTTCTTCTTGTAAGTGCTATGCTTTCTATCTCTGATGTATTTGACCATTCGGTATTTGCTCTTTGTCATCTCCCTTCATCTTTTCTGAACTTTCTGTTGCTTTCCTCTACTGTTTTCAGGATTTATATTTACTCATTTCACATTTTATGAGCAAGGAAAGCTGCATCTTTCAATTTGTTTTTGTAAATCCTGCAATTAGTTAGAGGAAGGCTTTAGCAAATGCATAGCTTGGAAACGGGGTAATTTCATAAACAATTATTGCCAAAGGGTATTGCTACTTGAGTAGCAGCTTACTCTTGCCATTGTTGGGCCTGCTGTCAATATTAATGTCAAAGGCATTTCCTCAATGTATATTGATCTAAGAATAGTTGACTGTTTTAAACAAATTTGTTTCCACATGCTGAAGGCATGTTTTGGGAACATCCTCAAGAGTTATTCTTTCCCAAAAACAATCGAAAAATGCCTTGGAAGTATAGGTAGGAATATTTCAGTCAAAATCGCCATTATGGTTTTGCATAGCAAAATCCTTTTCCCTTCTCTTGAGCAACTCTTGGGCTAGTAGGAAAGAGCAATCACGTTGAAGCATTTTCTTTCTCCAATTAAGTATAGGGCTGTGGGCAGACAATTCTCCATAAAAACAGTACTTGACATTATGGGCAGCTTTAAGATGCCAACCTAGATTTTTTGACTCAACAAATGCTGCTTGCTTGGAGTCATTGTATTGACAACCAGAGTGGACTGACTGATTCGAGAACCTCTTCAAAGTCCAGTCCTATTTAGACCACTAAACCATACAACATTTAAATATCAAATCATGCCTTATCTTGTAGCTTAAGGGCATTGGTCGCACCAAATTCTATAGGTCGCATTGATCCAATTGAACCAATCGAATGGACAGTTTGACCAGGGAAAAAGCTAGTTTGACTCGGATTTGACGGTGAAGAAAAGAAAAAAAAACAACAGTTGTAGTAGTTATCATTCAAATCGGCACCATGCTTGGACCATCTATCCATACAGTCAACCATGTTCTAACAAGAGTCAAACCATGTAATCAATACAGAACGAACTGTAATGTGAGAAAGTGCATTAGGCTCAAACTCAGAGCTTCAAAGGCATGGGATGTGTTTGGTTTACCTCCAGGTCACATATTTCTATGCTTACCATACACTTCCAGTTGATGACCTAGCTTAAGCACAATTTCTATAGGACTCATTTCATAGAGAGTCAGTTAGAAAAAGGCATGCTAGCTGATGACTGCCTGACTCACCACTCTTCTCTTTTATTCAGGTGTGGAGTCAGCTATGACATATATCATATATAGACAAAGCTATGTTACTATACTTATCATGTCAGAAATAGTAAGTCTAATAAAGGGTTTCTCAAATGGTTTTATCGGTGGTACATCTAGTTAAACCGCATAAAGCAAAGACCTTGACTGGTTCCCTCACCAATATGGTTGTGAAATTACAGTTTGTTCCAACCTGTTCATCTTATTTTTGTCTTTAAACATCCAACTCATGAATCGTTTGATAGTCTATCTTGTCTTGATAAATAATGTATTCTTGTGTGTACGACTGAATTTTTTCCCTTGTTAGCTATGGCCGAGCCAAGGAAAGATATTCTGCAAAGAGAGAAGAAAGCCTATCCCCTGGTCTTCATCTTGCTTCTGCTGCAGAAGCTGGAGCTCTGGTTAGTATGGTGAAGCTTCGATTACTAGCTTTCGCCACTGCTTTGGATCTGAACAATCTCCTGTTGCCCATAAAGTGAACCAGTTGGCTGTATTGACCTTGTGTCAATAACTTATTGTTTCTGTGTGGATATTTAGTCACCTTTCTTTTATTTCGGTAGAATTTGTGCTTTGAATATTCTTTCTGAGCAATGTACCTTTAACTGAAGCAGCAACATGATTTAGTCACACACTAACCGTTAACTTCATGGAGAAGAGCTCATATATTTGCTGGCAATTTTCAAGAAAATAGAGTTTAACTTATATCGAAAGACAAGCTTTTAAAGATTGATTCTCTTTTGTTTCTACTGCTAGAGGGATAATAAACTAAACTATACAAAGGGAAATTGAAACTAGACAAAGAACATTCACCATTTAAATCTTATTTTGGTGACTGATCTATTCCATAGTGTTGACAATTACTAAAGAAATCAACAGAAAGAATCTTAAACCATTTATTAGAACTTTATGTGCAGACAGAGTCTAATAATTGAACTACTAATTTGAAGGCCCACTGGAGAGCTAGATAGGTTTAGCGGGAAATTGACTGGAGGTGCTGGCAAAAAAAATTTAATTAGGAGATTTGATAGGGAGAGGGTTTACTTATAAGGAATTCACCGTAACTTGTCTTCGCCTGAACTATGTGATTCATTATTCTAAAGAGAAGAAAAATTCAAGCAAAGAGCATCAGCTTCCAGCTTAAAGCTAACAATTGGATTCCTAAGGGTATTACCGTATTGGAAACATAAGAAATTAAGATTAAAGCATTATGATACAGAAGATGTTAAACAGAGAATGGAAACAGGATTTAAGATGTGGATTGCTGCACCAAAACAATGTGCCAGAATCCTAGCTCTGCAACCATCAGCCACCTGAAATTTGATCCTTCGAATGAAAGAATCCATTCCTCTCTTATGAATTTCCAGATTCCGACTCCATATGAGGACACTTATTTTCAATTAAAATAGAGTTTGACGATTTGCCTACCTAAGAGGAAAGAACTCTTAGAAGCTGAGATTGATTTTGAAATTACAGATTGGAGCTGTTTAGTACTTTTCCACTGAGTTTCTGCCACCCAATTGATAGGTCTGAAGTCTCTAATATATCAATGCCACCCTTTCTGCAGATGACAAGATAAAAAAAAGGCATTGAGACTTTTTTTAAAAGTTCCTGACTCACTGAAGTCACTGAAAACGGACATGACACAATTATCAGTTACACTGCAGCTAAGATTGAAAGAAAGCTAATGACCATCGGGCCAGGGGCTTTATCACCATGGTGTTTCCTACTGCCACTTTCGTTTAGAGCTGTGAACAGTTTATCTTCAAATGAGTTACAGTATAAATATAAATAACCAAGAAAAACCTTGCTAAATATAAAGCTCAAAAAACTGCCCTTCAGTCACCTTATCAGTCTCAAAATTTAGAGGATGGCTTGCTACTAGGGTGAGCATGGATATGGTCAGATTGATTTAAAGTACTCAGCTTTGAACTTGTTTGGTTCCGTTTGAGTCGGTCATTGATTCTTTGTTAAATCAAGAAAACATTATATTTTGTATGATAGAAAAGTCCATGATCATAGAACTTATATTCTTATACTTATTAACTTCTGTCGTACTTTTATATTGGCTTGTGATTTCCTTTTTCTATTTCAGTTGTGCTATCTGTTTATTAATCCAAATTACATTTGTGGATTTATGGTGCTCAAAGTTTTGGTCATATTTGAGCACCCCTTTGGATAGTGAAGTCTTTTAACAAAGAACACGAGGATGTCATTTATTTTTACGTACTGTGTTGTTTATCTACTAATGTCTCTTTAATAATCCTTTCAACTGGAGGACATATTCTTCATTTGGATCGAGTTGTTATGTTTTACCTTTTTATAGATAGACTAATGTTTTAGCAATCATGTTAACCAATTATACGATCATTCTTCGACAAAGCAAAACATGTTTGTATACACAGAGGAACTGGAGACCTCTTTTTTTTTTTTTATGTCTTTCGCAAATTGCTGAAGTTTATCAGGTTGAGTTAAGTTGCACTTTTGGTCCCTTAGCATATCAAGAATTCACTTTGGTCTATTGTGATTTATGCCAATTGACAATTAGGCACTTTACTGCATGTTTTACATCATCTGGTCACTACCGTCAGTAGTCATTGTCTGGCAGAGGTCAACTTGCTTGTAGACTAGGCATATCAGATTATTCTAGTGCCTGCAATAGAAAGATTGGGTATCCTAACTGAAACATCTAGAAATTCAGTGAGCATGGTGCTGGTAAATGATGAATGTAGAGTGTAGACAAGTAATCAGATCTTCACATAGATTGTTGATATCTGAAGATGATATAACGTTTTAATCTGCAAATAGTCCATAAAACATCATGCCTTGAGCTATGTTGTAGGATTCTGCCATGACTGCGTAAAAGTTATGTGTTGCTTTAAGCTTTTTAAATGGCAGTCATTTAATCAATGGAGAATTGAATATTTTCTGGACAGTAGCAGAAAACTTGTGTGTGCGTGCGAGATGGAGGGAAGGAGTTTGTTATAGACAGAGAGATTTTCTTATAGACCCAGCTACATGGGGGCTTAATTCTCTCTCTCAAAAAGCTTGTGGCCAAAGATTTTGTTATAGACCTAGCTACATGGGAGAGATTTTGTTCTAGAGGCAGAGAGAGATTTTGTTATGGACCCAACTACATGGGGGCTTAATTCTCTCTCTCAAAAATCTTGTGGCCACTACTTGCGAATGAAGTATCATGTATGCCAATCTTTGAGAAGATGGATGGTTCTCTACTTAATGCTTTTGGGAAGTGACAAAAGTATTCCACTTCAAGGTGTCTGTAGGATTTTTTTTTTTACTATATTAGTGCGGTCTAAAAGTATTTCTTTTAAAAATAATCTCCCTACTGTTTTGAATTTTTTGAATTGATTATATGGTATCCCATATTGAATTTTTTGAATTGAATATATGATATCCCACATTGTGGAGATAGATACATATACTAAGATAAAGTTCTTGTTTTCCTTTCTCCAGGTTTCTCTGTGCACAAATCCCGTTTGGCTCATAAAAACAAGATTGCAACTTCAGAATCCACTTCATCAAACCCGACCTTATTCTGGATTTTATGGTCTGCCTTACACCTTGCATTGGCTTGCTTATTATGTCATCTCTGAGATACCAATATTTAAGTGAGTTGCATGACTTTGGCTTGAAATTTTGTCAATGGAGATGCTTATCTGTGGATCTTGTTCACCAATTTTGATACTTTAGAATTTGGAACATCATTCCATTAATTCAGTGTTCACTACATTTATTCAATATGTTCTTTCATTGTAGGATTAATTTTTTTTAAACGTGCTTTGGTGCAGGTGGAAGATATGTATCCATTAGAATCCACCTGCAACATATATGTATATCCATTGCAGGAGAAATCCAGTATACTATGCACTTTGGAAACCTCAAATTAACTAATCTTTACTCTTTCACATGTGTTTCTAGTTTTACTCTTGGACCAACGCCTTTCATTTACTATACAAGATAACATAATACAACTTCCCTTGATAGGTTTGACAGATTATCTCATTTTACAAATGGTTCTGTTTGGGATTGGTAGTTTTGTTGATGAAACTCTTTTATACATAAGGGAAGAGAAAAATAAAAGACAACTTCTACTTGTTGGGGTAAAGAGAAAATGCCATTCAATTTTGTATGAACTTGGATAGAACGTGGCCTATGGATCCTTTTTCTTTTAAGCAGCTCTTTGTGGAGGCATTGTTGATGCATACTGACTGTTGGTTATTGCTTCATATGTGATGACCAGATGCTTTTAGAACCATAATGAAAGAGGAAGGTTGGCGTGCTTTATACAAAGGGATCGTTCCCAGTCTCTTTCTGGTAACTAACTGTATTTTATTGAACTTAGAGAGATTGGTCTTTAATATAGGAAACGGTGATCCATTAGTGTAACTGGGAAGGGAGGAAGGCCCCGTTCCAGTTTTTTGCACAACAAGGATGGCTGAGAAACTGTGGAATTGGTTAGGGGAGAGTTGCCCTGATGTTCCGCTGCCATAGATTACTGATAAGCATCTACAGATAAATATTTCTACATACTTGTATACATTTGTGATGAGTAGCTTTCTGTTTTGCCCTCTTTCCATCATAAAATTTTCTATGGTCAATTGTCCTGCATTAGTTATCTCAATTATGATGTAATCTTTTAGCAGGTTTCTCATGCTGCTATTCAGTTCACTTCCTATGAGGAACTTCGGAAAGTTGTTATTGAACTTAAGGCGAAAGGAAGGAAAGAGGGGCTTGAAAGTGCTGATAAGATGCTGGTGAGCACATTATTACACTTTTTTCTGAGTATTGACCAAAATGCACTCGAGTATCTTCCATTTATAGCCAGTCTTGCAATTTCTTGAAATTGAGCAGTTTGTGCTACAGTTTTCTTACTGGTTATTGAATATCCTTGTTCCTTTTCATATATTGGTGAATAGTTTTTCTGAGGCTTATCTATGTCTTTTAGATAAGGGAGAAAATATCTATACATGCAATGTTTGCACTGGAGGTCTTATCTGGCATTTTGAGAACGTATTCAATGTAATAAATGGTAATGTTTCATCCAGAAGCATTGCAACCTGATATTTGGGGCAGGGTTATTTGTAGGTTAATTTGAAATTTTGGGGGATATACATTTGACAATAAACCTCATTCGCCAAATATCCATACTTTGCAAGCTTTCAGAAATTTAATTCATAGGGCGGTCTCTAAATCTCTGCTTTTCAATGAACTGGTCAGGCAACAAAAAACGCCAGCTTCCAGGACACTAAAATGATGTTGCTGGTTGTTATGACTTCATATTGTACAAAAATTGGAGGATCATGTTTAGGAACATTTTTTGTCGATCGTATTCTAATTCTTCCAAACTATCGATGTAGTTAATAATTTTTTCTAGTGTGAATGGTACTCAAAATTAAATAACGAATTGTTTCTGTAATGAATGCCCTCCTCCCCAACCACCATTACAATTAAAAAAGAAAAAGAAATTCAATTGCTTGCGTCTTTTCAGAAACTGTTTTCATGGGAAAAAAACTCTTTGAATATTTCATTTGCTATTTGTCCAACTTAAGATTTCTTCTGCAGAACTCTGTTGATTATGCAATACTGGGGGCATCCTCTAAACTTGCAGCCATTCTTCTGAGTTATCCATTTCAGGTGAGCTTATTTACTACGTTCAATCATTTTTCTTTCAATTTGTCATTTTTCCGTTCATAATTGAATCGCTTCTTGTTCCAGGTGATTCGAACTCGATTGCAGGTAATCTCATAGTCCAAATACATCCTCTCTTCTAAATCTACTACTGCTTTGACGCTTTTTGACGGACTCTGATTGAACACTTTTGATGAACTCAATGCTCTGTCAATTCTTCACTCCTTTTGCAGCAACGGCCTTGCACTGACGGTACTCCTAGATATATGGATACCTGGCATGTTGTAAAAGAAACTGCAAGGTAATGCAACTATATGTGATTGAGACTCCGTCTCACTCATCAAATGTTGACGAGTACAGAATTTTCATGCCCTTTTGGCTTTTTTGTAGGTTTGAAGGCTTACGGGGTTTCTACAAAGGGATCACACCCAACATACTGAAAAATGTCCCTGCTTCTTCAATAACATTCATTGTCTATGAGAATGTGATGAAGTTGTTGAGGCTTGGAAGGACAAAAGAATGAATCTTTATTTTCTTTGGAACAGCGAGCATTTCATTCGGAAACTGCAATTTCGGCCATTTTGCGTCTTCTTTTTGTTAAAGTAAGGGATAGATACCTTCATAGGTCATTCGATTTTGGGCACTTTTCTGTGTGTCATTCTGATTCAACCATCAAGAAGTCGCGAATGAATGAGTGACATGGACAATCTGCGTGGCTTTGATTTCGACCAACTCGGACGAGTTGAGCAGTACTGAAGACTGAACAAATTATGATTTCCATGTTCGAGATCACGAAGAAGAAATAGAGTTGATGATTGGGGGGTTGCCGTTTTGAAACACCTTGAATTGAAACGACATTTCAAATGAAGAGAGCTTCATCAACTTTACATTGCTAAGTATAGCCTGTTGCTTCTCCCTAGCAATGTACGTATGCGATAGGATGTTTTGAATACAAAAGTCAGAATCGTAGTCCCACCATCTTTGGCTGACCGACTGTAGCTGGAAAACCATGGTTAGCACTAGCACCCACATTGTATCGACTATTCAATTTGTAATTCAATTGCAATCCCGTATACACGTATAAGCTGATTCAAAGGTTTAATTGCCCCGACTCAATCTGCTTCCAGTTCTAGTAGATTAGACAAAAGGATTATCCCCTCCTTCAGCTCTGGTTTTAGAACACGATATTCGTATATGTGATTATTGTTATGTCATGTCGTTTAATCGTCATGTTATGTTTTTGATTTGTTATGTGATGTTGTATATGATTATCGCCATGTGATGTCATCTCAGCATTATGACTTGTATCCGATTTGCCATGTCCTGTCATTCCATTATCCCGTTTTGCATTAGATTTGTCTTGTCTTGCTGCATGTGGTTATTGTCATGTTATATCAATCCCGTACGTTATGATTGACATTTGCATATTAATTGACGTTTGCATTTCAATAAACACTTGCACATAATTTGACACAAACAAATTTTCTTTGTATCCGTATACAAAATTAAGTATCAAGGCACCGGTAAATTTGGCATATTCTTCGTGTAGAGAGTACCTTCTTAGCAGAATGATAAAAATATGTTTTTTTACTAAAATAAGTAATTTCTCTAATGCAGCTAGTCACTTATCATACGTATTATTGACATGTACGTATTCTCTACTTTGTACTTTAGTAACATCTCTAGGTAATACGTAACTCTTCATAACCAAGTAGCTTCAAACATATTGCATGACAAGTAGAGGCATTAAATGGGTGGGCCGGGTCGAGCTTGAGTTGGGCCAAAAGCAGAGCGATCCCTAAAATTTAGTAACTTATCCTATCTATACTTGTATTGATCCGTTTTCAATTCAACTCATTAGAACCCATACACACTTAATTAACGGCAAAAGGACACTATAAGTGCCATAACTTGTGTACGGAGATCACTTTGGTGCCATAACTTTTTTTCGGATCACTTTGGTGCCAAGTCGGAGGAAAAACGATCACTTAAGTGTCATAAGTTTTTTTTGGATCACTTCGGTGCTAAAATTTTTGAAAAACGATCACTTTAGTGCTAAAATTTTTTAAAAACGATCATTTAAGTGCTAAAATTTTTGAAAAACGATCACTTAAGTGCCAATCTCCGGCGAGCCACGTTAGCTTCAGAAATTAATAAAAAAAATGCCACTTCGGATTTCCGACGAAAAATTGTGTACGGCACCGGAGTTGGCACTTAAGTGATCGTTTTTCAAAAATTTTAGCACTTAAGTGATCGTTTTTCAAAAATTTTAGCACTAAAGTGATCCAAAAAAACTTATGGCACCAAAGTGAGCGCCGTACACAAGTTATGGCACTTGTAGTGTTCTTTTGCCCTTAATTAACCATCTCAATTCCTTCACTAGAATGAATTGACATGTGTTTATGTTAGGTTTTGTAAGACTAATTTAATGAGATATTTTTAGTTAATGAAATCGGCATTTGCTTTAAAATTTTGGAAATAAAAAATTATTTTTAAAAGATTCTTAACGTTGTAAGAAAGAAATTGTCTGAATTTTACCACGATGTTTTCTTCCTCCCAGCTTGAAAAAAAAACTGGTTTTACCACGATGTTGTCTTCTTAAAATATGTTGTTTCACAACTTACAATATATTTAAGGGTGAGTTTTTTTGAGAGAAACAAACGGAACCCACTATACTCCAAATCCAGGTAGGCTTTATTTTCTCGACCCATTCAGACCTACAATAAACAAATTTAACAAACTCATATACCACCTGATCCTGATGAGTAGAAAAATTGGTTAACAACCCGAATTGCCACCTCTAGTTGTATCAAGTGCAAGTTGATAAATATGATCAACAATGCGTGATCAAAATTGAAGGTTAAAGATCGGATATCGAGCACCTAAGTAAATAAATTGGGAGGAGAGATGGGATTCATTTAATTTGTAATAATAGTATCTTCACTATCAATCCGAAATTGCCCTTTAATTACCTTGAAGAGGTAAACTCAGGTCTATTGGAATCCCATTACTCAAGCCATCACAACAAAACCCGACTTATTCGCTTTTGGAATGTAATCCTTAGTACCACTATCAAAGTATATAGCATTGGCAAGACTGAACTATGAAGTCGATTGTGATGGTAAATTCTCATGCATATTGGTTAATGCATATTTGGAGAGGTTACATGTAACAAGACAGAAGTGTTTAGCTAACAATAATGTTATTTTGAGGGGAACGATAATGTTCTTTTGATGGTGCCCCTCGCCGCCGAGCCCCTCACCCCTCGACCTAACGACCATGTCTGCCAGCTCCATTGGAGATAGGAGAGAGGGTGGGCCGTCGGGGCGAGGCGGCGTTGTGTGGTAGCGGCGGTGAGGGGTGGAGAGAGAGAAAGGCTCTGCTGCGTATGTGGGACTGAGTGAGAAAGAGGGTGGAGGAAAAGACATGGGCAAGAGTTTTGGGGTAAATTTGTTTTTTCAATAAATTGATCGAATTTTTTTTATAAGTGATGACGATTTCTTATAACTACGTTATTTTTCGCAATTATTCCAAATAAAATTGCCTGATATTCTATAACGTGACCATGCCTATGGTTTTAATTGCATTTACCGCATGCTAAAGATATTCTGAATCAACCGCAACAATCACATCGAATTTGAAACCTAACAAATATGAATCTTTGATGAAATAAGGGAAAAAGCCACTAAAAATCTCAAACTATGACACATTTGCGCTAAACTTTGTTATGCGACCCCAAATATTCCAAACTTGTACTTGTGTGACACATTTACTTTTGTCAAGGTTTTGTAAAAATTTGCCTACATGGATGTCGGAAGGCAAATAATATTGACATGGCACCCACATGATTTAAGTGAAATAAAAACAACGCGGTTTTGCTTATCTGATAAATGATTATCCTCATGGATTTTCTTCTGTAGTAAGCTAACTCTGAATCGATAAGTCCGATAAATGAAATTTGTGAAGTCATGTCCAATGTTTGTCTGAGTGATACAGTGCCTCTTTTGTAGTCTACCTTGGCAAAAAATACATGAAAATGAAAATGTCTGAGGAAGTCGATGAGATTGGACATTCAAACTTCGCGATCAGGTTCGGATCGTGATATAAGAGTCTTCTACGGTTGAACGACTAGTCCATCTTTTGATTAACATAATAAGCTGATTTTGATATGGCAAGAAGTAATGTCTTGTTGTCAATGGTAAATTTAATTTGGAGAATCGTCTTGTTCTGTCAATTTCAAGGTTAGACATGATAAGTCATCCTTGTCTTCATACTAAATTTCATGAATCAGTTCCTCGTTCACAGGACAAAGTTCCTTGCAAGCATCGTAAAGATGTCTCCTTCCTAATGTACACAGCGAGATACATTGATAGCTACATGAAAAGAAAACAATGATTCAAATATTTCATTCTTTATATCAGATAGCCTTTACTTAGAAGCCGCAAACACCTTATTCTATCACCTCCTTGGTGGCAGATTAGTAAGAAATCAATTCATATTTGTAGGAATTGGAGTTCGATGCAGAAAAATTAAGGATCAGATTTGTTCTCTTTTTATATTCGAAGATTTGATAGTATCGTAACATGATAGTTCATTCTCCATTTAGAACCATAGAACACACAAGAAGAGTAGATTGAAGTTTCATGACTATGAAGCTTATCATTCATGATAAATATTCATAGGAAGCTAAGAGCATGTATATAAAGAATGACATTTGATTACATGTTACTCCCCTCTTAAAGATTAGGGATAAGTGCATTGGAAGTCTTAAAATTTGTCACGAAAGTGCAATTGAAATAAAACTCTCAAAAAATGCAATTAAATCCTAAAACTTGTCACGAAAGTGCATTTGAGTCCTAAAACTTTTAAAAAGTGCAATCAAGTTCTAAAACTTGTTAAATTGGTCCAATCTAGTCTTTCCATTGATTGAACTTTTTGAGAGTTTTAGGACTCGATTACACTTTCTTGACAAGTTTTAGGACTTAATTGCACTTTTTTGACAAGTTTTAGGACTTAATTGCACCTTTTGAAAGTGTTAGGATTCAATTACACTTTTGTGATAAATTTTAGGACTTCAAATGCACTTATTCCTAAAGATTATGATTCAATTATTCTCTCAAGAAGAGGAAAACATAATTGTTGCCTGAATGTGATCCAAAGTGAACATCTACAAGTGCTTCACAGTGCGAAACCGAAAGCTCTCTATCCGATCACAGATCCAAGATAGATAAACTGTGTTGACTAAGTGGTCAATGAATTAAAACCTCCAAGGAATAAGACTTACCCTCCTTTTCGTTAGAACAAGAATTTTCAATGCATTGGTGGGCTATCAACAAGAAAAAAAGGGAAGAGCTTTTGATACATTGGCGAACTAACCACATACTTCCAAAAGAAAGAATGTAGCCAAATTTGCTTAGAAAGTCATCTCCATTTGTATCTAACCCTTCTTTTTGGTCACATCTTTCCACACATCCTCATCATTATTTTTCCCTACAGCGGCACAATAAAAAGATAATTACACCACACCACACCACACCACACGAGAGAGAGAGAGAGAGAGAGAGAGAGAGAGAGAGAGAGAGAGAGAGAGAGAGAGAGAGAGAGAGAGAGAGAGAGAGAGAGAGAGAGAGAGATGGGCAGAGGAGGAGGAGGAGGGCCATACCCATTGGTGCCATCACTATTGGTTGGGCAGAGGAGGAGGAGGAGGGCCATACCCATTGGTGCCATCACTATTGGTTGGGGCATTAGGAGTGGTCATCCTCTGGCCAACTTTGATGTGGCTTGTGGAGCTTGTGCTGCCAATGTTTCAATCCTATGGGGATGATGAAGGTGGTGCAATGTCTTTTGTGATGGTTCTCCTCTGCCTATCCTTGCTGTTCCTCATCCACTTCCTCACCACCTTCTTTCCCTCTCTCCACTTCCCAACATACGTTGGCAGCTCTAAACTGTATCACAGCAGTAGCTCAAGCTATGATCGTGGGGGTGATGGGTTTGGTCTAGGGTCTCTGCTTTTTGTGGCACTTTTCTTTGTTTTGTACACTTTCTTGTGATTGAACCCATAATGAATTGGACTGTTTGTGTTTCGAATTAAAACGAGATTGTCTAGGTTTCTATACTTGCCATTATGAAGAAGGTAGCAAAGTATAATCTTTCTTCTTATTTTTTTTTCAATGGAGAGACCATAATTTGTAAAATCAAAGTGACAAGTATTGGCTATTGTTGGCACCTAAAATTTTGTTCAAAGATTTTGCTTGCTCTTTTAAAAAATCAAAGAGACTTAAAGACTAATTGATAAACTAATGGTTGGAAATTAAAGGGACAATGCCATAATTTGTTTATGTACTTTTCTTCAATGTTCAATTTGGGCCTTATGTTCTTTCAATGGGCCAATTTATTCCTTCAATTCGATTTGGTAAGATCGGCATCTGACATGGCAATCTAACTTCCTCATGGGGCTTGTGTTTGTTGATGTGGTTTTACACGTCAATGCCAAATCAACAAAAATTGTAAAGCAAAAAAGACAAACAAAAGAGGAAAATAAATTAGAAAAAAAGAACATACATGAACTAAAGAACAACACAAGCTCGAAAGAGAAGGGGGTTCCGTTGAGTGATGTTGTGCAGCTGTGTTCTTTTCTTGATCACATATCTCCTTTGAGGGGCGTCGTTAAGTACTAAGTCACATGTTCTATATTCTAATGGTGTGTTTGTGTGAGTGAAATAAGTTTCCGCAAATTGATTTCTAGACTTTTTCACGTGTCTGGTTTGTTAAAAATGATTAGTCAACGGAAAACTATTTACAGTCAAAAAATTTGTAGGCTTAAAGTTAGGAGAATGAATTCCCTAACAGGAAAAGGGGAAAACATTTTCTTTTATTATGAAATTTTCCTCGAAACAAATACACCCTAAGATGAATTTTTAAAGTAGTGAGCATGTGCTTATTAATTCTACTTTACCTTTAATGTCATAAACAACCGACCAAAGGCGACAACCAGCGAGGGTTGGCATGATCGGCTTGGGGCGAGGTCAAGCCTCGCTAGAGGCCAACGAGGGTCGGCCTTGCCGGGATTTGGCGAGGGGCAACCTCGCTAGCCTCGAGCAAGTCTCGCTTCGCCATATTCGGAGAGGGCCCTCGCCGGCCATCGCTGAGGCTCGGCGACCAACAAAGGAAGAAGGAAAAAAAATAAAGAAAAAAAAAATATAATAAAAAAATAATTTTTAAAAAAATTTGTCTACGTCAGCACCCGCCATGCCACATAGGACGGCTGACGTTTACGTCAGCGATTTCTAGCCAAAATTGGCCGAGTGGACTACATTGGCAAATTGTCAAAAGGTTTAGGACTCAATTGGCCAAATTGAAAGGTTTAAGTCTGAATTGGTATAAGTGCAATAGGTTTAGGACTTTTTTGGTAGTTTTCCCCTCTAATCGACATGCATCAAATTTAAGTTTGTGGGAATTATTAAATTTGATAGTCTTGAAACCATTTGGCCTTTCTTTAGTATTACCGATAAAGAAAGTTTTATAAATTATCTCATGATTTTTCTATGTATTTGTGGTGATTTGGACAAATAAATTTTTTTCTAGAATCTCATATTCGTCAATTTTCATTTTAGATCCAACCAATGCCAAATATATGAGGACTATCTCATTTATTCTTTTACGAACTGAATTTGAGTAGCATTGCTGATTAATTATAACTACTAATACTGTGGGTGTGAGAGCGAGTCCATAATTATACGCAGTTTTTCAGTTTGTTGAATCGACTGATTTAAACTTGTAAAATTATGTATTAATAATCTTTCTTATTGATTCGCCCAAAAAAAATCGTCTTATCGAAATTAGATATGCCAGACTTGTTACTCATATTATAGTATATGTGAGCTTATGAGTTATGAATGTGAAAGTACCAGTATGTTGTATCAATACCAATATTTTTAAATTGAAAAAAATAGACTAAAGGGACAAAACGGAAAAAGGAAAATTCAGAAAGAATAAAAAGAAAAAGAGAGAAGAGAGAGTTGTTAAGAGAAGAAGAGAACCGATTGGAGTAAGAGCTCTTGGAAGATGACACCGTCCCCCCTAAGAACCCTCCTTTCTAACAAAGGTACAGATAGATTTCTATATACCACGTTAAATCAGTTTACTAGTCTATTTTTAGGAACTTTAAGGTAGGACTTTAAACCAATGTGTATTAAATGTCAGTTGTTATTACCAAGAGCTTTACTTTCATGTATGGTACGGAATTGATCGTAAATTATGTCATTTGAACTCTAGGTAGGACTACATAACTAATGTTGTATTAAATGTCGGTTGTTGTTGCCAAAGAAATGTCACTTTCTAGTTGGTAGGAGGATGAAGTTACCCTAAACAAGATATAGGAGCTGCTGGACTCCTTGATTTTAAGAAGTAAATTAAGCTTTTGAAGAGATATTTTCATTTCAAATTTCAAAGGATGTGAATGTAGAATGGTATACATGTATTGTATGAGTCGCGGCCATCTAGTCAAGTAAGAAAAAGCTGTTATAACCATCGAAAATGTTTACATATAGGAAAATTGACGTGACATTGAAGGGACTTCTTCCTCTGATAACAAGAGTAACTCTAGTTGTTTTTGGGGGTCATTTTAAACTGAGAGCTCTTGGCATACTCATGTTAAATATAATTGATACGGCAATTAATTCAATATCTAAAAATAGTGATTATACATAACGCGAGAGTAATCATAGCATTAAAAAATTGGAAGTTTTTTCATTTATTTATTAACGAGTGCCCCTTTTTCTGTTCTATAATAATTTAAGTTTCCTATCCCAAAGATCATAGAGGAACGAAAGATATAATCGGTGGAGCTTGATCGTCCAAACCAACAATTAATAGAAACATGGTTATTGGAATATAGATACAGGCCCAAGGATAGATCATTAGTTTTTTTTTTTGAAATATTCAATACCCAATGTCTATATAAAAAGTAGGGTTAATACTGCAAAAAATTTCCAAACTAGTACCTCAATTGGCTCTGTTGACATTCTGTCTAATATCCTGGTGAAATACATACTTTTCAACGGACGTGGAGGATTATAGATCCGACGTGAAAAATCCACATGTGTTGATACGCATGCACTTTGACGGAGGGTAGATTTGGGTCAAGGACATTAGTTTTGGATTTGTTGTGAGCAAAAAATCAGTTTGGATTAATATGTCATGGGATTCCAATTGAAGATTTTTTGTGCAACGAAAATTGGTTGAAATAAATGTGTCATGGGAATACCAGTTTGAGCTTTTTAATAGTAATAACCCCAAAAAGTATATTTCTAGGAAAAAAACTAAGAAAATTCATAAAACTTAATATAGGATAACTAAATTATACAGACGTAGACATTGTATTCTAGAGGACATGAATATGTTGTTGGAGTAAATCTAAAGCTTTCATGTCATTGCGACCCATCGGATTTAAGCATACATTTTGGTTAATTGGACAAGATCAAGGTGGTTGGAATTTCTTTTAAATTCTTTAGGGCTTAAGGTGTCAACATTTACTTTCCAAATTGTGGCAACCTTTAAAGGCGGTTGGATTTTCTTCTTTTAAGTTACATTTGTTTTTCCGGCCTCAAGTTAATCACTTTATCTTCTGGAAAGACAAAAAAAAAATAAAAATTCATGGGTTTGAGTAGTCAATCAAGGATGTTAATAGTGGTACTTCCGTTTTTGTGGTATCCTTATTTTTTTTTTAAATAATTGAAAGAATGGGAGGGGTGATTGACGCAATTACACTCTCTAGACATTCGTATAAGGGGTCCATTACGAAATATTTGATATGGGTCGTTACTATTTAGTCCACCCATAAATGTATGACCCTATCATCACAACCTCACTGGCGTGCCAAAAGCAGGAAGTCCCTGCATGTGATGTAGCAAATGCACAAAGCATATGCTAGAGAATCACTCATGATATAATTCAAATTTATGACCTCACAAGAAAATAGTGTGACCTCATTATCACTAGGTTGCCACACTTGGTTGTCCTCATTTTCTTATCCTTGAGTGTGACTGAACAAGCTAGATTTGGTCATAATGGAAGCTCCCATGAAACACAAGAACGAGCAATGTCACAGAAATTGTTATATTCGTTCGAAAGTCAGTCATAATTTGAAGGTTGTTAATGAAAAAGAGTTTCTCAATGAAACGCGTGCTTTCAATTTTACTCACCTTAAATCTTAGTGTAGTCCTTCTTTACTCAGACATGAGTGAAATTGACCTTATTATATACATAGTTTCACCACCTTGTAGCTGGTTTGCTCGTGTTGGGTTAATTCAAGTATTGGTTATACCAAAAAATGAAGTACTGTTTTTGAACTACCCTCCCAAATTCTAAAAATGAAAAAGGATCATTCTAGAAGATTTTTAAAAGATGCAAACAAAAATTCCGAATAACTTTAAGGCTTTGTTTGTTTCGCGGAAATGTTTTCTAGAAAGTCATTTTCTAAGAAAATGACAATAATTTCCGATGTCTGGCTGAAACCTAAAAATGATCTGGAAAATATGTTTCGCCGTTTGGTAGATTTTCGCTAGGGAAAATTACCAAAATATTCAATTTTAATTTTTTTAATTTTTATTATTTTTTCTTTCATTTTTTTGTTTTCTTTCTTTATCTTTTTCCTTCTTCTTAGGCCGGCCACGGCGATCAGCCACAGGCGAGGGGTGAGGCTCGCCATAGGTTGGCGAGCTCGAGCCTTCCCAGAGGTCTGCGAGGCTTGAAGCTCGCCAGATCGGTGAGCTCGAGCCTTGCCACAGGTCAACGAGGCTCGAGCTTGCCCTATCCGACGAGCTTCGAGCTTCGCTGGCCTGTGGCAAGGCTCACCCCTCTCTTATGGCCGGTTACCGGTGTAACAGCCCGAATTTCGATGTAATTTCCGGGATCAATGAAACTGATATTATTTCGCATTTCATTTTAGTAAGTCTCACCCAGAGCTGATCACTCTCGGGATACTAACCAATAGGGTATGGCTAACTAGTAGATGGTACGTGGACCGGGGACCCTATCGCGAAAGGGATACCGATCACGAGAGACGCTGAGGAAATATTTTGGGCCAACGTGAGCCGATCTTAGGAAAGGTAACGGATTTGGTTTGGCCAAGGCCAACGATGTACGATTGGGACGCAGGTGATTCTGCAAGACCAAAAGTGCACGTGGTCAACCAGTCCGGAACTTGAACCTAATGATTGTGACCTCTGGAACTAATGATAATTTCTCATTCTCTCAATGATCGAGACCGTCACGATGCGAATAGCCTTAGGTTGATACGCGTAACCTCTAAACAGCCACCCGTTAGTGAGAGACTCTGAAATTGAAAGTTTAGCGGGTTTTGTTCACGGAATTGGGCCCGGATTTCGGTATCGATTTTCAAAGGCTTAAGAGACTATTTTTGGGAATCTGACGTCATATTACGCTGGCCACTCACATGTGGAGTTAGTACGAGTAAAAATTGGAATTTCGGTCCGGGGGTGAAAAATTACGATTTTGCCCCCGGGATGCCAGCGTCGCTTTTCGAGGCCAAATGAGGTTATTTTTCATGGCCGATGCCATTTTTGGGTGGCCACGCTTACCAGGAGTCATTTTGGACAAAAACTGGAATTTCGACAAAAATTGGAAAAATAATATTATTTTATTCCCGAAACTTTGACGTGGATTTTCGAGGGCTTACGCGATGAATTTCGCGATTCCGACGCCATATTATGTTGGCCACGCATATATGGAACGCGTATGTGCGAAAATTGGAATTTCGGTTCGGGATCGGAAAATTACGAAAATGCCCCTAGGCCATTTTTGATTAATTCCGAAAATTGGATTTAATTTTGGGATTAACCAAGGTGAGTTAAGGTTAAACCAGGTCTGGTCAACCATGGTTAGGGGCAAAAGACCATTTCACCCCTAAATTATTGGATTAGGGCAAATCCTAGCCTTTGGATCAAGGGCAAAATTGTCCATTGGCTTGATTTTTGACACATGGCACCTTAGGCCCTAGTTTTTGACTAAGATAAGCATTTTTTCTCTCTCCTCTCTCACTCCCACGACCAGACCAGCCTTCAGAAAATTTTCTCTCCATTTTCCCCTCACTTTCTCTCATTTTCTCTCAAATTTTCACTCTCATTTTCTCTCTCGCCGGAGCTTCGCCGGAGCACGCCGCCGACCGCCGTGCCTCGCCGTCGACCCCCTTGGTCCCCCGCTTCAGCTCAGCCTCGGTTCCGTCCATTTCTCTCTCCCTTTCCCCCTATTTTTCTCTCTTTTTCTCTTTTTTTCTCATTTTCCATTACTCAGAATGCACCGCCGGAGCTTCGCCGAGCTCCGTCGCTGTTCCGTCGACACCCGGCTGTTCAGCATGTCCATACGTCGCCGTTCAGCCCGTCCGTACGGTGACCGTGCGGTTCTTTGTTCACCGTCGGTGCAGGTCACTTTGTTCATCCGGACCCGTGCGGCCGTCGCCGCCGTGACCGGCGCCTCGCCGGCCACCGTTCCCAGCCGTCCGCACAGTGTGTCCGTACGGGGTGGTACTGTTCACGCGTCCGTACGGGATCACTGTTCACCCCCCCCCGTCCGTACACCGCGCCGCCGTCCGCCGGGAATTCCGCCGCCGGTTTCACTGTTCATCAGTGATCGGCCACCATTCCCCGTCGTCGTGACCCTTGTTTTGGTGAGTAAAATTCCTAAACCCGGATTAGGGCGATGTTGCGTTTTTAGGACTGGTTTAGGTGTTATCGGTGCATTTTGAGGCTTAGATAATAGCGGTGTGTATTTGAGGCTGGGTCGAGGACCGATTAGTAGAATTTATTATCGGAAAAATTTAGTGGATTAATGAGAATCGTTGGGGAGGATAATAGGGTTTAATGACCAATTTAGGAGTTCATCGGTGAAATTGCCGGGTATGCCCGGGTTGTCTGAATTATATTGGTGCTCGTGGTTCATTGCATTGCATAACATGGACACGCATTGCGTATGCCAAGAGTGAGGCATGTGATGAAAATTGTGCGAGAATGCGTGTCTCGCCATGAGCATGTGATCACCTAAAATACCACAGCGTTATACGCGGGTTCGAGATAATAATGAGCTGTGTGATCACCTAAGGACCTTCGGGTCGATACCGTCCTCATGCACTTTGAAGCGGGACGATGCCCGTGCGTCCGGAAGGCGACCATCCTCATGCACTTTGAAGCGAGGCTCGGTTCGCAAGGAGAACAGTGTTGCGCCTCATGCACTTTGAAGCGAGGCTAGAGACACTGGGCCGAGATCGGATCTTTGCGCCTCATGCACTTTGAAGCGGGCTAGACGCTCCGGGCCGTGAAAAATTGATGACTCGAGTCGTAATAATAATTAATTGGGCAAGTGTGCCAGTGTGGGCCAGTGGGCCAAAGAAATGTGCATGACATGTCAATGACATTTGCATGCATAAACATGCATTGAATGGCATGCGAGTGTGTGAGACTCGGTGTATGAGCATGTGATTGGCGTACGTGTGATAATGTGTGCCACGTATGTCCCGTGATTATTACATATTGAACTATCTAACCTGCGGGGTCGGAGAATTGTATGATTATGGTTGTGTTATGATTTTAAATGTTTGTTTCAGTCGGGAGATTGCATGCTAGCCTAGCCTAGGTTTAGGGGTTGAACTCACTGAGATTCGTCTCACGGTTGTGTAAACCGAAACATTTCAGACCCCCAGCCGTAGGATGCCGAGGAAAGCGCCTCTTTTTGGTATACCGCAATTCATCCAGCGGTCATCTAGTGTGCACCCTTGTGGGGACGGACCTGCAGCCATGGTCGAGGAAGCTGAGGAGCCGAAGTGTTTTTCATTGACCCCTTTTGGTACCGAGTGGTAGCTGTATTGTGTGTTTCCTCTGCTTGTTGTCTAAATGAATTATGTAAAAAGTTTTCTTTGGTACTACTAGTATTCATACTTTCAGAGGTGTTGTTTGCTGGTTGTGCTACCTTGGCCTCATGTATTTTATTGTCAGGGTGTATATATATATTTATATACGTGCTTCCGCTTGTGCATGATCTCTGTTTGGGGTTTGGGTCGGCGACGCTTCCTGGGACGTCGCACTGCAATCGACCAAGGTAGGGATGTTAGCGCTTTGTAGGGTACGGGGCGTGACAACCGGCCGTCGCCGTGGCTGGCAACTAGCTCAAGAAGAAGGAGAACGAAAAGAAAAAAAGAAAAGTAAAATATAATAAAAATAAAATAATTAAAAATTTGATTTTTTAAAAATATTGTTATAAGAACGAACATTTAATTAACTAAGGAACCAAGCCCGACCATCGAGGATCCGTGCATGGCTTTTGTGGTCTTGGACCTGAGTGTCGGGGACCGGTGCTCGAGCGTCGGGGACCCGAGCACTACTTTTATGAATTTGGGCTCGGGTGCCAAGGCATTGGACATGGGTACAAGGCTTCGGTCCTAGCCTCAATGGACCTGGGCGTATGCGTCGGGGTACCAACCTCAGCTGCTGGAGACCTAGTCCAGAACGTCGGGACTCATGAACCAACATTAGGGTCTATGCCCAAGTGTTAGAGTTTCAGGATCAAGCACCGATAACTAGTCATATTTTGGAAAATGTTTTTCCGGTTTTTAAAGAAGAAATTATTTTCCCGAATTTAAGTATAGGTTTTTTGTTCGTTCATTTTCCTAAGCGAATTAAACACCGGAAAATGAGAAATATTTTCTCGGAAAATATTTTTCGCAAAACAAACGAAGCCTAAGTGTTAAGAATTTGATTTTTGAAGGTTTCAAGTGTTCCATATTATATGAAAGTAAAACGCTGATATTAGTTTACCAAAAACAATTCAACTATTACAAACAAAGGAAAAAGAAAAGAGTAAAAAACAATGCAAAATCACCGCCACCGCACCAACCTTTTCAGTTGGAATTTTTTAGTATGTAATAAAAGCCCGGTTAAAACCCCATTTATCCCCAAGCATCTCATGGATTTTCAAGCCTAATTGCCGGTGTAGATAAATTTTCTATAAGCGACCTTATCCATTCTTCATTTAATTGTTAACGAGAGAGTGGGTAGTTAAAATTCTCTAATCAGAGATGGATAAGACCGCTTGTGTAATGTTTTCTTTATGTCGTTGGTATATACTCTGTTATTGCTTGCGTTGGACCTGTGTCTTGTCAATTGTTTTTTTATGGATGGCACCTAATATAAATCGGAATATGACTTTGTATTAATAATATACGAGGGTGTTATCTGTGCGTTGCCGTGTGATAAAGAAATTTATCGATCAATAATGAAGGTGTTTAGAATGATTGGTTTACAAAGATTTCTACGAAATCAATAAGTCAATTAGTATTTTCATTAATATTTCCGTTATATGGATAAATAACGTCAAATTTTCATTATTCAAGTATCCTTTTTCTTTAATTCCATATTTGCCTACTTTTACTTTAAAGCCAACCAACGCGAAAGATATGCGAACTGTCTCGTTTATTTCTTTACAAACTGAATTTGAGTAGCATCACAGATTAATTATGACTGCTAATACTGTGGGAGTGAGAGCAAGTCCATAATCATATGCAATTTTTTAGTTTGTTGAATCGACTAAGCTAAACTTGTAAAATTGCGTATTAACAATCTTTCTCATCGAAATTACATGTGCCAGACTTTTTACTCATATTATAGTATATGTGAGCTTATGAGTTATGATTGTGAAAGTATCTGTAAGTTATATCAATACCAATATTTTCAAATACAAAAAAATAGACTAAAGGGAAGAGGTTAAGAGGTAACCTCTTAATTAGGGGCTTCCCTTGAATTATTGGTGTTCAGGTAGATAACCTCACCAAAAGAAGTGAGCTTTCCTTCCTACGAGGGTCTATGCAACCTGTCCCCATCCTATGAGACGGGCTTCATGGATGGGTTTCTTATTTTAACGTACTGGTATCCGCACATCTCGCATCCTCAATTCTCTCTGTATCTTTATTTTCTTCAGGAAGATGGAATACCCTCTAAAAGTTTTACATTTCAGTGATCCCGAGATCCAGACGAGAATCGATATGAAGTTTTTTAGGGATTTACTTAGGTCCGAAAAAAATTTGAGAAAGAACCTTACCAAAAAAAAAAATAAAATTTGAGAAAGAATATAGAAGAAAAAGAAGGAAGAGAAAAATAGAACCAAGTGGAGGGAGAGTTCTTGGATGGATGCCACCGTCCCTCCTAAGAACTCTCTTTTCTTACGAAGGTATAGATAGATTTCTATAAATCATGTCAAATCAGTTACTAGTCTATTCTTAGGAGCTTTAAGCTAGGACTTTTAACCAATGCGTACCAAATGTCAGTTGTTGTTACCAAAAGAATGTCACTTCGTAGTTGGTAGGAGGATGGAGTTACCATAAACAAGACATAGGAGCGCTGGACTCCTTGATTTTGGAAGTGATTTTTCATGAAGAGTTTGTACCTGGACGTTGACAAAAGCGATGGGGGTGAACTCTAGACTGGTGAAATCTTCACATTTAAAGAAAAAGAGCTCTTTACTCAGAGCTGCTGAAAGGTTGTTCATTAGTTTTGACATGATAATATATCAGCGAAAATTGTCCAAAGAGTCGTAAACCTATTGCAATTTTGTCAATTCACTCATAAACCTTTCAATTTTACCAATTAAGTCCTAAATCTTTTTACGTTTTGTCAATTGAGTCCATCTAGCCAATTTTTAGCTGGAAATCGCTGACGTGGATGCTAACCGTCTTACGCTGTCCTACATGGCATGGCCGGTCCTGATGTGAATAATTTTTTATAATATTTTAATATTTTTTCGAATTATTATTTTTATTAATTTTCTTCTGTTTTCTTTTTTTTTATTTCTTTCTTTTTCTTTGGCCAACCCTCGCCGGACTTGGAAGAAGAAAAAGAAAAAGAAAGAAAGAAAGAAAAACAAAAAAATAATTAAAAATATTATTAAAAATTATCCACGTTAGCACCAGCCTCGTCATGTAGGACTTTTAGACAATTTTCTAATATACAAAATGAAAATAAAATGAAAAAAAGATCCAAATAACGTCTATTGTCCTACTTCTTACTATTTCTTCTTTTTTTTGACGGATTCTTACTATTTCAATGAAGTAAATTTTAAACTTGTGGTACGTTTGTATTACTGAAAACTTTATGATAAAGGAAATTTTTTTCCATGAAAATCACTTTCGAGAAAAATAGTCAGTTTAAATTTGTTTGGTGGTTTAGGAAAAATGATTTCCTTAGTAGAAGGGGAAGTCATTTTCCCCCATCTAAGTTTGTCGTTTTCAGTCCATGAAAAACGTTTTTCCGTAAATTGATTAGTTTTTCGTCATCCAAATACGGGAATGTTGGAAGATCATTTATCGAAAATAGTTTAAATTGGATAGTCATATATGGTATAGGCAGAACTCTTTCCACTATATCGCAACAAGAAGAAGAAGTACCTAATCCCAAGCCCCTCAGAAAAATAGAGGAATGTCGTGACTCTGAATCCTCAGAAGAACAGGCGGCTCAGGGGGATTCAGACTCGGGTTCTGGAGAGTCAGACTCAGAGTGGACGCCATCCAGGGGGCGTAGGGGTTAGTTTTAGGGGTTGAGGAAAGGTTTTGAAATGTCTCATTTTTGGAGTAGGGTATACCCAGGCTACTGATCCTTTTTGATATCGGTGGTGTATAGTTTAGAAGTTCGGTGTGCATGTATATTATGTGGATTGTAAGTAGCGGATATTGTATAAGTTTGTAATGGTAATGGATGTACATTCGCCCTTTTACCCCCAGTTAAATATTGTCCGGGTGTTTGTGGCTTTCGTTGGTGCTTTATATCTGATGTGTGGGGTCGGCGACTTCCTGGGGCGTCGCGATATTCGACCATAGAGGTATGTCACGGGCTCGATGGGGTTCGATGCGTGACAAAATGGAAAAAAGAAAATTGAGAAAGAATAAAAAAGAAAAAAAGAGAAGAGAGAGTTCTTAAGAGAAGAAGAGAACCAATTGGAGGGAGAGTTCTTGGAAGGATGATACCATCCCTCCTAAGAACCCTCCTTTCTAACAAAGGTACAGATAGATTTCTATAAATCCTGTCAGATCAGTTTATTAGTCTATTTTTAGGAACTTTAAGGTACGACTTTAAACCAATGTGTATTAAATGTCAGATGTTGTTACCAAAGACTTTCCTTTCATGTATGGTACGGAATTGGTTGTAAATTATGCCATTAGTCTTTAGGAATTCTAGGTAAGACTATATAACTAATGTTGTATTAAATGTCGGTTGTTGTTACCAAAGAAATGTCACTTTCTAGTTGGTAGGAGGATGAAGTTACCCTAAACAAGACATAGGAGCTGCCGGACTCCTTGATTATAGAACTAAATTAAGCTTTCAAAGAGCTATTTTCATTTTGAATTTCAAAGGATGTGAATTTAGAATGGTATACATGTATCGTACGAGTCGGGCCATCTAGTAAAGTAAGAAAAAGCTGTCATAACCATAAAAAATGTTTACATCTAGGAAAAAAATTTCGAATTATTATTTTTCTTCTGTTTTCTTTTCTTTTATTTTCTTTCTTTCTTTTTTCTTTTTCTTCTTCCAAATCCGGTGACCATTGCCGGATTTGGAAGAAGAAAAAGAAAAAGAAAGAAAGAAAATAAAAGAAAATAAAAAAGAAAAAGAATAATTAAAAATATTAATAAAAATTATCCACATTAGCGCCAGTCGGGCCACGTAGGACTTTTTGGACAATTTTCTAATAAACAAAATGCAAATGAAATGAAAAAAAGGTCCAAATAACGTCTATTGTCCTGCTTCTTACTATTTCAATGACGTAAATCTTAAACTTGGGGTGCGTTTGTATTACTGAAAACTTCATGATAAAGGAAAAAAATTTCCATGAAAATCATTTCCAAGAAAAATAGTTAGTCTTAATTTGTTTGCCGGTTTTGGAAAAGTGATTTTCTTCTTAGTAGAAAGGGAAGTCATTTTCGCCCAATCTAAATTTGTCGTTTTCAATCCATGGAAAATGTTTTTCTCTAAATCGATTAGTTTTTCGTCATCAAAACACGGGAATGTCAGAAGATCATTTCTTGAAAACAGTTTTAAATCGAATAGTCAGTATATGGTATAGGCAGAACTCTTTCCACTATATCGCAACAAGAAGAAGGAGTACCTAATCCCAAGCCCCTTAGAAAAATAGAGGAATGCGCAACTGAATCCAAGACCTTGGCTGAGCCAATCGACCACCAACCGAGAAGCATAAGTTGATAAGAAATAAGTTTTGGCGAGTAATTTCGATAGAAAATAAAGCTCTATTTACTACATCTGAATTTTACTAATATCGGTTGTTGTATGAAGGCGGGATGGATAGGACCGATAATGTTATGAGGAGAATATCTTCTTTTCATACGAAATATTCTCACTCGTGTTATTATTCATTAAAATGTGATTGGTTTGCCCTGAAAAATTAAGTCCAAGTAACGAGGTGGCTACGAACATGTTGCCTATAAATACCCATCAAGTGTTGATTTTCTGCAACGCAGCGAAAGCCTCTCCCCAGTCTTCGATTCCCGTAGTCGTCCGATATCCGCAAACGAAGCACGAAAATAGTGGGGAACATGTCGGTTCAGGTTTCGGCAATTCCATCTTCTTCTCCGAGTAAAGGAAGAAGCGGCGGGGTCGAACGCCGGTCGACAGAATATCACGAGAGCGTATGGGGTGATTACTTCCTCAAATATGCTTCTCCCTCCAACTCAACGGTTAGTAATTCTTCTCTTATCTTCTTCCTTTGTTTTCGTGCAACTGCATTTTGTAGAATTAATAAAAGTCCTTGTGTTCACGATAATTGATGGCATCAAAGAACTAAGGCCCGTTTGTTTAAAGGACAATTGTTTCCTAGAAATTATTTTCCGACTTTCCGGTATTTAGATGACGGAAAACTAATCGATCTACGAAAACGAGTTTTCCATGGACCGAAAACAATAAGCTTAAATTGGGGAAAAACAATTTCTACTTCTAGCAATAAGGAAATCATTTCTCCTAAACCACAAAACAAATGAAAACTAACCATTTTCCTTAGAAACGATTTACATGGAATATATTTTCCTTTATCATAAAGTTTTCAATAACACACATGCACCATAATTCTTAGATTATTGGGCAGCATCGATCCCAATGTTGCTTGACAAATTGGTCACATATCGGAAAACTCTCTTCTTCCATAACTATGTAAGTCACTCATTATTCATGTTCCAGGTAAAAAAAAAATGTATAACCAGAAAACTCTTGCAATTGCACTCGAATGGAAAAAGGTATATTTACATGTTGTGAAGGTATCAATTACACTATATGTGAACGTAGGGCAATAATGGTGAAAGTAGGGCGGCTAAGGACTGCTTTGACCTCTTCTTCTGCCTGAAAGCTCTCAACATTTGTGAACTCTTTGACTCTTCATGTTTATGAAAAATAATGGGTTGTCTTCAAGTGTAAAGAAAGAGCTGCTAGTAAGAAGTGGTAGAACAATTAGGGGATTGAGCGAGAAAAAAGTTTTCTTCCTCGTTTACTTTTTTCTCTTAGCCTTTCCATCCGTGAGAAAGAAAATGCGGATACATGATTCTAGTTGCGTTGGTTTAGGACTAAGTCTTAGTAGCAGAACTATGTGGTTGGCTTGATCATTTCGACCGTAATTCCACAGTCCATTCAAGAGAAGTATCACCAAACGTACATGGTGGATTTTACTTTTGAATCTATCTATGCTTTCTCGGGCATTCAGCTTTGTTTTGATCTCCATCCTCTTTATCAATTCGACTATCGGCCTAGGTCTATGAATTTCTCTATCAAACAGGGTCATGTTTAACAAGTTTAGACTATATTGTATGCACCCGACGTATGCTACAGTCCCTCCTTCAAAAACATCAACTGTACTACTCCACCTAAATGAAATGATTTGGTCATCAATTATTCAATTTTAGAGAATAATGTTAGATTTCGTCTCTTTGAAAGTTTCAAAATGAAATGATTCGGCCTTTATCTTTAATTCACTTTTCTGAGAATATATGCTCGTCGTAATGAGTTATCAGAAATTACAACTTGCTTCGTTTTCATATTGTCTTTCTATGGGTTTGTAACCAAGAAAACATGATTATTATTTTTCACAGCAACTTCGCTTTCCTTTGAGTTTGTTTTTTTTTTTTTTGTAATATATATTTCACATGCTTGCTTTTATTCAGAATAGCGTGTTACATATTTGCAGAAGCTCAAATTCCTTGGAAGAGTGGAGGAACAAGTTGAGGAATTGAAAGGAGTGGTGAGGAAGATACTGACTGATGATGTCGCGGATAAGCCTTCACAAATGCTTCACTTGATTGATCAAATTCAACTCTTGGGAATTGACTACCATTTTGAACGAAAAATAGATGAGCAATTAGAACATATCCACAAAAGTTACTCTCAACTCGATCATGGAGGTTTTATGGGAGATGACCTTCATATGGTTGACTATTATGTTTCGATTGCTGTGACAACAAGGTTTCAATATCATATCGGGTAAGTGTTAAACTTAGTGAACCAATCCGATAATATGCCCATAAAAATTCCTTCTTTGGAAAATTAATGCCGCAAAATTTACTATTGCTCATTCGAATTTTAGCAGAAGCAAGTGAAAGAAAATCTACAACATTAACTACGTGTATCGCCTTCCTAATTTCTAATCAATTACGTCTTGTCTCATGTTGGCTGGTCGCACAGAGGTCTTTAACAAATTCAAGGACAGTGAAGGCAAATTTAGGGAATCGCTTATCACAAATGTGCACGGATTATTGACCCCATATGAAGCTTGCCATTTAAGGTGCCATGGCGATGATATTTTGGAGGAAGCACTTCCTTTTGCTATAACTCAACTTGAATCGATTGATGTAATGAAAGTAAGCAATAGTCTTGCGAAACAAGTGAGTTGTGCCCTCAATCAGCCACTTCGCAAGGGGCTGCTGAGACTCGAGGCAAGGCATTAATATATCACTCTACCAAGAAGAGCCTTCACATGACGAGGTCTTGCTCGCCTTGGCTAAACTAGATTTCAACTTACTGCAAGAGCAACACCAGAAGGAACTTGGCAGGATTACAAGGTCAACTAACTTCATGTGATAGAATAATCTAAAATTAGCTTACAGATTGTGTTTTCCAAAGGTTTACTCGTCTAGTTTCAATCTACCCTGCTAATTAGTGCTTTTGAAAGTCCTTTACAAGTGAAAAAGTGAGTTTGACCTTGTAATCCTGCCAAGTTCCTTCTGGTGTTGCTCTTGCAGTAAGTTGAAATCTAGTCAGTTCCTGTCTCTAGAAAATGGGAAAATGTGGAGTTGTTCTTATGGATATCGGGAGTATATTTCCAGTCAGAGTTTGCCGGGGCCAGATATATACTAACCAGAGTGATCGCCCTGATTTCCATTCTCGACGATATCTATGACGTCTATAGCACATTAGAAGAACTTGTATCCTTCACCGAAGCAATTGAGAAGTACGTAATCCGCATTTGCTTTCTCAAACTTTTGAAAATGATCAAGTATGTGTAGAGTAAGTGTGTAATTTTCAAGGACTCGAATTCAGGTGGATTGTTGATGCCATGGATGGACTACCAGAGTATATGCAAGCTTATTATAATGTGCTTCTCAATCTCTACGATGAAATTGGGAATGAACTGGCCATGAAAGGAAGATTGTACCGCCTCGTCTATGCAAAAGAAGCCGTAAGCATCATCGGTACCCTTTATATGCACCTAATGCAATTTTTCTCAGGAACCCAACATTCTCGTTTACGTTTAATTTCTCAAATGAAGAAGCAAGCAAGAGGGTACTTTCACGAAGCCAAATGGTTCCATACCAGCTACACACCAACGATGGAGGAATACATGCCCCTTGCATTATTAACGATAGGCTATGAAGAGATAGCGATCACATCGCTTGTAGGAATGGGCGATGTGGTCACAAGAGATGCTTTTGAATGGTTGCTCGGCGACTGCAAGATCTTGAAGGCTTCACAAATCATATGTAGGTTCATGGATGACATTGCTTCTCACCAGGTATAATAGAAACGTAATTATCCTCCAGTAATCTAATGAAATTAGATCGACCACTACTCAATCGGAAACGCTGTTGACCTAATCACACCAATTTTGTTGATATACAGTAGGAGCAAAAGAGGGGGCACGTAGCATCTTCGGTGGAGTTGTTGATGAAAGAAAATGGCGTCTCGGAGCATGAAGCTAAGGAGGAACTCTAGAAACGAGTTGTTGATGCGTGGAAGGACATATGGCTAAGATTGAAGAGTGTCTCGTAAGCCAAGGCTACTGAGATTTGACAAGTTCTCACCATATGCTAAAGTGGTGGTTCCAGAGAACTACAAAGAGCCCGAATTCGTGAGCAAGTATGACGGAAGCGGTTGCCCGAAGAGTCACCTAAAATACTACCTCCACAAGATGGCAAGATACCCTAACAACACACCTCTTCTTATCTGTACCTTCCAAGATAGTTTGAGAGGGGCGGCTTTAGCATGTTACACTGCCCTTGATATCGAAGACTTTACCGAATGGGATCTTCTAGCCGGAGAGTTCTTGCGCCAATACAAGTTTAACGTTGAAGTGCTGCTAACAAGAGAATACCTTATGAGAACCGAAAACAGGAGAAACAAAGGATTCCGAGCTTTTGCACAAAGGTGGAAAGCCATTGCTTCACAAGTTAAGCCCGCAATCAATGAAGACAAGCTCATTGAGCTCTTCTTGAAATCATTACCGTATGAATACTATGACAAGTTGCACGTCTCAGGATGTCAGACATTTATCATTCTTGTGAAGATGGGTGAAAGAATATAATGGGGGATAAAAGAAAAGAAAACGCAAGAAGCGTCATCGCGAAGATCCTATCCTATAAGGAAGGATAAAGAGTCCGCTCATGAAGTGGCAGTCATGTCAAGCCCAAATGCCTATTCAGCACCATTCTAGAACAACCCAATACTGCTTGGAAAGATACAAAGCCGTTTGAACCAAGAAGGAAACCCGTGAAACAATTCACACCATTGCCGCGACCTTTATCAAAGTTACTACCCATGCTTCTTGAGGGGCATATGGTGGCTAAAGAGGTGCCGAGAGAGCATCCTCCAAAGTTTTCCGGATTTGATGAGTCCAAAACCTATGCATATCACATGGGTGAATGGGGGCATGATGTGGACAATTGCCTCACCTTGAAAATCAAGGTCCAACATCTTATTGATAGAAAGATTCTCAACTTCCAAGAGCTGAAGCCGAATGTTCATCAGAATCCATTACTGGAACACAATCTGGTACTAATGATATGGGCTGAAGATGAGGAAGCCAAGTTTGATGAAGACAACAAATACGAAGCCAAGATAAAAGCCGACCGTCGTGCTGATGTTTGATTCCATCGCGAGGCACATCAAAAGGGTGAGATAATAGACACATTGGGTGAAGATTCAGGGAAGTACAATTTCCAAGTCAAATATACACCCCTTCCATGGGCTTTTAAAAATGAAGTCATTGTGTCTAATGGGTGGGGTGGTATGGACGAGATTCAGAACGATGAGGTAAATCTCGAAGAGGAAAAAGATGAAGAGGAACAGAAAAGAGAGAAGATTCGCCAAGGCGACAAACAGTTCATCTGCAAGACGCATGAGCAAAGTGAGGCTGTTGACTTGTTGGGCCAAGACAGTGGTCGCTACAACTTTCATGGTCTAATGCACACCTCCTCCATGGGCTTTCAAAAATGAAGTCATTGTACCCGATGATTGGGGTGGAATGGACGATGAGAATGATGAAGGTATAGTGTTCATGATTACGCCATTCGTAATCAAACTGAATGAGGTCAACAAATATGGGGAAGAGAAATGTCATGTGGAGTCAATTACCATTCAACTTCCAATCGATCAGTTGAAGACTTTGATGATCGAAGAGAATGAACCACAACGAATGGTGATTACATTACCCCCAAAAGTCAAATTTGATACCAAACGCATGCCATGGGACTATTCCCCAAACGAAGTTGATGCCATTACCCGATCGAGTAGATGTTATGCTCCGAAGGAGGGAGAAGTTGAAAAGAAAGGGGTGACAGAAGAGGATGCTAAACAACTCTTATCCGTCATGAAAACGAGTGAATTTGAAGTAATAGAACAACTAAGGAAGATGCCAGCATAAATTTCTCTGCTCGAGCTATTCAAGACATCTGAAAGGCACAAGATGGTTCTCATGAAGCTCATTAATGAGTTGCACATGCCGGAAACCATTAATGAGGTGCAATTGGAAGATTTTGTCGGCACTGTCCTCCTGAAGGATGAAATTGCCTTCTTAGATGAAGATTTTCTTATGGATGGTCGCTCGCATAATAAGGCACTATACATCGCAGTCAAGTGCAAACCCAAGGAAGTATCTCGAGTGTTAGTTGACAATGGTTCAGCTCTCAATTTGTCCCCATTAAGCACGCTATATCAATTGGGGATCAATGAGGAGTCTATAAAACCATCGAAGGTGACTGTGCGATCATTCGACGACATGAAAAGGGATGTTATTGGAGACCTTGAATTGGAAGTGATCATTGGTCCCGTTTCTTTCCTGATCGACTTTCAAGTCGTTGACATTCCAAGAACCTTTAATTCGTTGTTGGGAAGGCCATGGATTCATACGACGGTTGCCATTTCATCAAGCCTACACCAGAAAGTTAGATTTGTCGTTGGTGGAAAGATGATTACAGTGCATTGGGGAAATGGATTTCGCGACTTACAAAGAGAGTGCGATACCGTATATCGAGCCTGAAGTGAATGAAGAGCCAAGCTATCATTCTTTCGAGATGATCTCGATAGTGCATGTATCTATAGACAGTATCATGAAGACTCCAAAGGTTTCTCCATCGCCTATCATGTCGGGACGAGTATTATGCCAATACGGGTTCGTTCTCGAAAATGGGCTGGGGGCAAATGCCCAAGGAATCAAAGAACCAATCACTTCATTCGTGGCCAAAAGGAGAGGTGGAATTGGCTACTTAGGAGAAAGCTTCAATGACCATCATGAAAATCGAAGTGGTTATGTAAGAGAAAGCTCCAATGACCATCATAGAGGTCGAGGTCGAGGTCGAGGCTACGGCCGTGGAAACCATGGAGATCATGGAGGTCGAGGCGGTCACGCTATCAATCCGACAATATGGAAGGGTAAGGCTAAAGAGCTTGCCTATCATTAGATTCATATTAAGAAAACTTTTCCTGGACCCTCCAAGCTACTCCAAGACGAAGATATCCAAGTTGGGGAAGAACCGATTCTACCCGATCTTTTTGAAGAGAAATCTATCAACGTCATCGTATACGAAGTGGAGGATGCTTCTACATTGGAGTAAGAAGATCATCCTCACTCTTTTTCTTGCACTTATGTCTTCTCCTTATGCATTGTTTCTGTTGTGTTTTCTAGTTTCATTTCGATTCCGTTCGCAATTTCAATTCTGTTGCACTTTCAATTCAGTTGATTTAGTTATAATGTGTTCTTTCAATTCAATAAAATGTTTAATGTTTTAGGACGTATGAAAACAAAAACCAAACCTATGATGAACATTGTCCTCACTTGTGAGGCTTGAGGCTTTGGGTTTCTATATCGCTTCTAGTAGTGAAAATGATTTTTGTGAGAGCAAAGACGTCCAAGGATATGAGGACTAGCTCTCTCTTCCTGTTATTTCAAAATGGAGATAAGGGCACTAGGAGTGCCATAACTTTTGTACGGTGTTTACTTAAGTGCCATAATTTTTTTTTTCGCTCACTTGAGTGCCACATTGGAGTAAAATAGATCATTTGAGTGCCACTTTCTGCGAAAATAGATCACTTGAGTGTCATTTCTGACAAATGAGCTGAAGTGGATTTTTTAATTATTTTTTCATCCGACGTGGGTTTTTTTAAAGTTATTTTATTTTATTGATTTTTTTTCTTTATCTTTTTATTTTTATTTATCTTTCTTATTTTTCTTATTTTTTTTCAAGGTTGGTGAGGGTCGCTGGTGACCCTCGCCGGAGGCCTCGCCCTTGACCAAATTGGGCGAGGGCCACCTTGCCATTGGCCGGTATGACCATGAAGGCCCTTGGCGAGGCCATGGCAGCCTTGCCGCTGCGAGTGAGGCGGCGAAGGCTCTCGCCAGATCCGGCAAGGCCGCTTTGGTCGCGGCCGCGGTCATGGCGGCGAAGGCTCTCGCCAGATCCGGCGATGCCGTCTTGCCCGCAGCCGCGAAAGCCCTTGGCGAGGTGGCGAAGGCTCTCACCAGATTTGGTGAGGTTGCCTCGCCTGCGGTGGTGAAGGCTCTCACCAGATCTGGCGAGGCCGCCTCGCTTGCGATCGGCGAAACGGCCTTCGCGGCCTCGTCCAAGGCCTTCGCGGCCAAGGGCAAGCCGGCCCTTGCCTATTTTGGGCGAGGCCTTCACAGCCGGCGAGGGGTCGCTAGTGACCCTTGCCAGCATTGAATTTTTTTTTTGCAAAAATAAAAAAATTAATAAAAAAAAATTCAAATTTTTTTAAAAAAATATTAAAATATTATCCATGTCAGTTCCGGTGAAGCCACGCTAGCTCCGGCGAAGCCATGTCGGAATTTCCGGTGACCAAATGGCATTTGGCACTCAAGTGATCACTTTTTCAAATTTTTGGCACTTAAGTGAGCGAAAAAAAAAGTTATGGCACTCAAGTGAGCGCCGTACGAAAGTTATAGCACTCCTAGTATCCTTATCCCTTTCAAAATGAGTTTCAAAAAAGTGATTTCCAAAAGAGCTTTCCATGAAACTTCATGCATTGTTATTTTTCATATGCAATTACTAATCATGTTTATTGCATGTCGAGCATGAACATTCGCATATTCATAATAAATTCTTATGTGGCCCGAATCTTTCGGAAGAAACTGCCTGTGATATTGAGAAAGACAATGAAGATGAAGAGTGGGTCAGAAAACAGTGGATTCGACATGAAGAATCAAAACTACTTACATAAGAGAAAACAGTTACCATTAATTTGAATAATAATGAAAATCCCAAAGAGGTTAAGATTGGAGAAAGTCTCTCTTCCATAGAAGCAAAAAGGATTATCGAACTACTTAAGAAATATCAGGATATCTTTGCATGGTCTTATGTCGATATGCCTGGCCTTGATCCGAAGATTGTTCAACATGCCCTACCAATTGATCTGAGCATCCCTTCGAAGAAACAAAAACTTCGGCGAACTAAACCAGAATTGGTAAAGAAAATAAAAGAAGAAGTTATGAAATTGCTCAAAGTTGGATTCATTAAGGTAGTTCCCTATTGAGATTGGGTTGCCAACATAGTTACCGTGTTGAAGAAGGATGGACGACTGCGGATTTGTGTTGATTATCGTGACCTAAACAAAGCAAGTCCTAAGGATGATTTCCCGCTGCCTCATATTGATGTCTTAGTAGATATCACTGCCAGGTTTGAAACATTCTCATTTTTGGATGGATTTTCAGAATATAATCAAATCCTCATGAAGAAAGAGGATAAGGCGAAAATATCTTTTATTACATCTTGGGGCACATTTTGCTATAAAGTGATGCCTTTCGGTTTGAAGAACGCCAGTGCAACATATCAAAGGGCGATGGTCACTCTATTTCACGATATGATTGACAAGGAAATCGAAGTATATGTAGATGATATGATTGCCAAATCCAAACAAGGAGAAGATCATGTGGTGATACTCAAAAAACTATTTGAAAGACACAGAAAGTATAAGTTAAGGTTAAATCCCAACAAGTGTGTATTTGGGGCAAAATCCGGTAAGTTATTATGATTTGTGGTTAGTAACAGGGGTATCGAAATAGATCTCTTGAAAATCAAAGTGATATATGATCTTAAGACTCCCTCAACGGTGAAAGAGGTAAAAAGCTTATTAGGGAGGTTGAACTATATTGCTCGGTTCATCCACCAGTTTTCTGAAACCGCAAAGTCATTTTTCAAGTTGCTAAAAAAGAATGCCAAAATGCAATGGGATGCAGAGTGTCAACAAGCCTTTGATAAGATCAAAGAATATCTGGTATGTCCACCAGTGCTCGTGCCACCAATCCTTGGTATCCCGTTGATCTTATATTTAACGATTTATCATGAGTCGTTAGGAGCTGTGCTTGTTCAAAAGAGACCAAGTGATGGTAAGGAACATGCTATCTATTACTTGAGCAAGAAATTCACCACGTTTGAGATGAAGTACCCGGCGGTTGAAAAGACGCGTGTTGCACTAATTTGGGTGTTGCACAGATTAAGGCAATACACTCTTCATCACTAAATCTTGTTTGTAACTAAGAATGACCCGATCAAGTTCCTGTTACAGAAATCCTCCTTGGTCGGGAAGTTAGCTAAATGGCAAGTCCTATTGTCAGAATTTGACATTGAAAGCTCCTCACAAAAATCTATTAAAGGACGAGCTATTGCAGACATGCTAGCAAAAAATTCTCAAGGATCTACCAATCATGAAGAAGATGAATTCGATGACCGCGTATTGGCAGTAGTTGATGATAAATGGACCATGTACTTTGATGGCACAACCAATCTATCCGGATTAGGAACTGGGGCAGTGTTAATCTCCCCATAAGGACAACATTATCTGATCTCTGCAAAGTTAGTATTTCCATGCACTAACAACAATGTTGAATATGAAGCATGCATACTTGGCTTGCAATTAGCCCTCTTGATGAAAGTAAAGAAGCTACAAGTATACGGAGATTCCATGCTTATTATTTTACAAATGACGGGTGAATGGCAAACCCGAGATTCCAAGTTGGTGTCTTACCACAAATACTTGGACAAGATGATGGAAGAATTTGAAGAGATCACATTTGATTATCTATCGAGAGCTTAGAATCACTTTGCAGATGTTTTGGCTACTTTATCATCCTTGCTACAAGTGGGAGATGGTCTAGATATTAAACCATTGAGAATCAACATTCTAGAGCCACAAGCATATTGCATGGTAGTTCAAGCAGTGTTTGATAATGAACCATGGTTTCATGATATTAATAATTATCTCCAAACAAGCGAATTTCCCAAGGGGAGCCAACCGGTTAATAGAAAATTCATAAAGAAGATAGCCACAAAGTTCTTTCTTAGTGGTCAGATTCACTACAAGAGTTCATTTGATTTAGTCTTGCTAAGGTGCGTAGATGGCAAAGAAGCTGATCAAATCATGAAAGAAATCCATGAAGGTGAATGTGGTTCGCATATGAACGGCTATCTTCTAGTCCGCAAAATCATGAGGTTAGGGTATTATTGAATGACAATGGAAACAGACTGCATTCAACATGTGAGATGTTGCCATCAGTGCCAAGTCCATGTAGACCGAATCAACGCCCCACCAAATGAGCTACATCAGGAGCTATGGCCGTTCTCGATGTGGGGCATCGACATGATTGGTCCGATTAATCCTAAGGCGTCGAATGGACATCGTTTCATCTTGGTTACAATTGATTACTTCACCAAGTGGATTAAAGCAAATTCTTATGCTAATGTTACCGTCAAGAATGCGGCAAGGTTCATTAGGCATGACATCATTGCCAGATATGGAGTTTCTAAAGCAATCATCACTGACAATGGATCAAAATTAAACAATAAGATTGTGGATCACTTGCTCGAGCATTTTCACATTTGCCATTTGAACTTATCTCCTTATCATCCACAAATGAACGAAGCAGTGGAAGCAGCAAATAAAAATATCAAAAAGATGCTGTCCAAGATAGCTGATAACTATTGTGATTGGCATGAAAGGTTGCCATATGCTTTAATGGCATATCAAACTTCAATTCGGACATCAACTGGGACAATGCCATTCTCTTTTATTTATGGAATGGAAGCCGTATTACCTGTGGAAGTGGAGATTCCTTCGTTAAGAGTGCTATCTCAATTGAAGCTTTCTGAGGCAAAATAGACCCAACAGAGATACAAGCAGCTCAACATGATCGATGAGAAGAGGTTGAGGGCCATATGTCATGGTCAAGCCCATCAGAAGAGAGTTGCTAAATCTTTCAATCGGAAAGTTAGACCAAGGCATTTTGAAATATAAGATATTGTGTTAAAGAAGACCATTCCCAATAATTCAGATCCTCATGGGAAATTCACTCCAAATTATGAAGACCCGTATGTTGTCAAGAAAGTCTTACTAGGTGAAGCGTTGATTCTTGTAGACATGGATGGAACATAATTGGCTCATCCTGTAAATTCAGATGCAGTCAAAATATTCTACCCATGAATGAATTGAAAAACCGGATTCGATATTTCAAAAAACGATTTGAGTCACTTTAGAGCATTTGCATATCATGCATTTCATGCGCATGTTTGTTCATTTTATAGAATAATGCACAAAGGAGTTAAAGATGATGTGAGATCTTAGATTCTCCAATGGAGTTGGTAAAAAAGAAGGTAAAGGAACGTGTCGTTCCAATTTACTCTCCTTGATATCATTCATTAATATATTCTTCCTTTTTCCAAATTGTCATCTTCAGGAAATCCAAAGGAAGGAGATCATGAAAAATGAATCCCTAGAGGAATCAAACCAGAGCACACAAGAAAGTTGGCGGTATTATTACAATTGGTAATAAGGGTTGTGCAAATGAATTCTAACACTTGATTTTTATTTTTGTAGGATTTCCACCAAGTTGAAAAGGTAAGCATTCCATGTCCTTTTTGAAAAGAAATTGAATCTTAAAAAAAGTTGTCATTCAAAAGAAGTCCAATTCCCCAAGTGGGGCAAATCAAAACAAGAGATGTGAAAGATAATCTTTCCTGAATACTCAAACCAGAGCAGACAAGAGGTTGGTTGTATTGTTTTAATTTGAAATGAACAGCACAAGAACATATTTTGACACTTGATTTTTACAAGAATCCCATCAAGCCAGTCAGGTAAGTATCCCTAACTCGTGAACTTAGATCCTAAAAAGTTTACTTTTCCAAAAGGATTGAATTTTCCTCCCCAAGCGGATTAACATTAAATCAAAAGAAATCATTTCAAAGATCATCTCAAAATGTTTCAACTAAAAGGTTTGAACATGCTTTCTTTCAACATGCTTTCTTTGACCAAGCCTATATTACGATCCTTTGAAAAGACCTTATTGGATCAATCAGATTGTATACATTACGAATATCCCTAAATACCTGAGGATTGGTTATGAGAGATAGATTGAGAGATATAAAGTGATTCCCGTATCAACGGATGAAAATGAAAATCCAATTCATAGATTGAGATAAATCCTTTCCGACGAAGGTCTTCCAATTGATGATCTTAAGCATTTCTTGAGAAATTTCCAGTTATTTGCTTAGATACATTCTTTTGAAGGAAGTTTGATTGTCTAAATGCACTAATACGAGAAATGCGTGTTTTGACATCAAAATGTAAAACATTCAAAATCACCTGATTGTTCAAATGGTTCCGGATCTTTCCTTAAACCCTAACTTTTCAAACAGTTTCAATTCTTTCCTTAAACCCCGATTTTTCAAATGGTTTCGGGTTTTTCCTTAAACCCCGATTTTTCAAACAAGGTTCGTGAGTTTATCCTTAACCACATGGTTAATGGGTGTATCCTTAAACCACAAGGTTCGTGGGTGTATCCTTAAACAACAAGGTTCGTGGGTTTATCCTTAAACCACATGGTTAATGGGTGTATTCTTATACCACAAGGTTTGTGGGTGTATCCTTAAACAACAAGGTTGTGGGTTTATCGTTAAACCGCAAGGTTAGTGGGTATATCCTTAAACCTTAAACCGCAAGGTTAGTGGGTTTATTCTTAAACCACAAGGTTCGTGGGTGTATCCTCCTTAAACCCCAAGGTTCGTGGGTGTATCCTTAAACCGCAAGGTTTGTGGGTTTATCCTTAAATCGCAAGGTTTGTGGGTATATCCTCAAACCACAAGGTTCATGGGTATATCCTTAAACCACAAGGTCCACAAGGTTCGTGGGTTTGTCCTTAAACCGCAAGGCTTATAGGTTTATCCTTAAACCACGTTTTCAAGCCAAGAGTTTTGTCCATTACTATCATCATTCTATACTCTCTGAAATAATTAGTAATCAATCTCTCATAGATGAAAATCACAAATGATCCCACAGTCATCAAAAGTTCATCAAAAGCATCAAAATGAAAAATTGGATTGGGTCAAGAATTTTTAGGTAGGATCCTTGATCAGTTGTTGTGAAATTTTCATTTGCCGTTTCAATTGAGTCGACTAGAACTCAGGAGTCACCCTGTCTTTGAGATTAACCTCTAGCGAGTTTATTCTCAAAGAGAAGCAACTGTTGATACATGATTTTTAGTCATATTTTCAACTTTAATAAAAATCACAAAATTAGGTTTAGGAACCATGGCCATGCTTAGGAACCTATTTCTAAACAAAAAAAAATTTTTCTTTAATTTTTCCTTAATTGCTTTTGGATAAACAAATAGGAGGAAAATCGAGAAAAATGCCAAATGAAGTCCAAAAATTTCCCAAAAATAGTCATTAGTTTCATTTTAATTCAAATTTCAACCCTGCAGCTTTAATTTTAAAAAATTTCAATTGAGGATATGTTTTCCCTAAATTTGGGCAGTTTCATATCCTAATTAAACCAAAAAATCCAATTAATCCTTGTCTAGATATTTTTAGGTTATAGTGTCTTCACAACAATTGACTCTAGGACCTTGAATTGCATATTGGTCAATCCAATTTCAGAATTTTCTGAAAAAGATTAAAAATCCGGAAATTTAATAGGAAATTAGGTATTTCATTCAATTTGAAATTTTTGATCGAAGCTTATGCCCTCCCTAAGGATAATCGACCACGGGGAACCCAATTTTGGCCTTAAATTAGCAAAGTTAGGTCATTTAGACCTCCAATTGAGTGAAAACCCGTTTCACCCAAATTCAAATTTGGGGTTTAATTGAGATAAAAATTTTAAGTGATTTCACGTTTTAAAGAAAAATGTGTCGATGAGCTGAAATTTGAGGTCAGAATTGTGAAAACGGGTCAAAATTGAGTTTAATTTGCAATTTAAACGTAACTCGAGTCTACTGGGTCGATCTGACTCGACCCGACCCAACCCGGGTCAACTTCTTCCTCACCTGACTCAGGGATGTGCGGGAAAGAGGAAGGGGAGAAGAAAGAAGAGCCGAGTTGGCCCCGCCCGTTCACCGACCTAGATATCCCAATTAAGCACGTGCAAAACGGAGATAGACAGCTAGAGATCTCCAGCTATCGATTCGGATCCTTCTAACTACCTAGGTAGGCAGTTAGAGGCTAGGAATAGCCTGGGGGAAGAAACAGAAAAGAGATGAGAGAGAGGGAGAGTGCACAGAAACTGTTCGCGAAAATTCCAAAGAGAGAGAGAGAGAACTAGAGAGAGAGAGAGAGAAATCGAGAGCGGGAAAGAGTTGAGGTCCTCCTGGCCAAGTGACCGGCGCCGTCTCGACGGGAAAGGCGCCGGCGAATCGTCCATTTAGGTGACCTCCTCCTCCATTCACCTGGCGGAAGCCTAATTGGGAACGCCTAAAACTCGGCTCCAATCTCCACGTCGAGGTCTTTCCTAGTGAAACCAGACCCTGAGGTTGATAGAGCAAGTGCAAGAGGACCAATCCGTAACCTCCTACTGGTTCGGGATTTCCATTTTGATCGCCGGCAACGAAGGTAAATTTCCTTCCCACTCGTACACCAACTGCTTGTTGAAATGGCCGAGTGATCGATCGAACCATTACTTGATTAATTCAGTGATGTCCTTTCTGTTTTTGTGATTGTTCAGTCTATATCCATGTTTCTAATCAGTTGTTTGGTTGTTCTTTGCATTTTGGATAATTGTTTTTGCATTTTCATCAAGTCGGCCACATAATCATCTTCGCGGGAACTTCAGAACTTCGCCGAAGCAATACCTACAGCCTAGAGCTGTTCAAGTTAGTTTTTCGTGATCTTCTTTTGTAGCTTAAAATGCTTGTGTTGATTGCTAGAATGAATATGAGGCTTAAAACTAGATGTAAATGTTAGATAGTCTTGGTTAAGGTAGTTTCGGAACTAGGATTTTTAGCCTAGAAACCGCCGGCCACGGTGGTTCGATGGTGGCTGGTGGTTGGAATGTGATAGGGTGATGCCTTAGGATCACAAGTGGTGGTCAGAGCACTGGCAGAGGTCGCCTGAGATGGGGTCGAAGTCACGTTGAGAATAAAGAATGTTAGGCTAGATGCACATCAGGTGTTCAAGAAAATGCCCAAGAAAAATAAGGAAGAAACGGCGCCGTTTTGGCACCGTCCTCGTCGGGAACGGCCGGAGACCGGTCAGGCCGGTCCAACACAGTTGAATCGATCTGAACCGGTTCGGTTCATTCCCAGGGAATAGAAAATAGAATAAAATAAAAAAAATGTATAAAAGAATAAAAAATCAGAAAAATTCAGGAAAATTAAAAAATATAAATAATTCAGAAAATAAAAAAATAAGAAATTTCCGAAAAATTTGTAGAAATTAGGAAAATTCATAAAAAATAACATAAGAAAACATAAAAAATTCAAAAAATTTTAGAAAATACGTAAAAAAGAGTAAAATTCAGAAAATTCAAGAAAAAATGGAAATTTTAGACTTCTGGAAATAGGAAAATCAAATAAAGATTTTTTCTAAAAAAAATTCAAAAATTGCAGAATGGCTCAGAACACTTGTGGCCACCCTTTCTTAATTATATTAGAATTTCTAGGGATGCACAAGTTGTTCTTTTGGAAAATTTCCTAGTTTAGAGGTTAAAAGGGGTTTAACCCCCCAAAAGGTAGAGGTGTCAAAATAGGTCTTAAACCCATATATGACCCATTTAAAAATAAATGGGTCATATATGGGTCACTTTAATTTTAAAGAGTAAACCTTAAATGGGTTTTAAATTTTAAAGCTTAAAGATAAATGGGTCTAAATAGGTTGAGTTTGGAACCCATGTCCAACCCACCCACTAGACTCATCCACACACTCTCTCCCTCTTTATAAAGATGTTTAAAAAAAATCGAAATTTAATTATTTTTATTTTTTCTCTTTTTCTTTTCTCTTCTTTCTTTTTCTTTTTTTTTTTTTATTCCGGCCGGTGGTCGGCCACGGCGACCGGCCACCGGGGCGGGACGACCTCGCCGGAGGCCGGCGAAGCTCGAGCTCGCCGGCCTTCGGCGAGGCTCGAGACTCGCCGATCTGGCGAGCCTCGAGCTCGCCCGATTCCGACGACCTAGAGGCTCGCTCGATCCCGGCGAGGCTCCAACCTCGCCGACCTGTGGCGAGGCTCCAGCCTCGCCGATCTGGCGAGACTCGAGCTCGCCGGCCTCGGGCGAGCTCTACCTTGCCGGCCTCGGGCGAGCTCTACCTCGCCGGATCTGGCGAGGTGGAGCCTCGGCCGAGGCCGGCGAGGCTCGAGCTCGCCGGCCTCGGCCGAGGTCGAGCTCGCCCGAGGCTGGCGAGCTCGAGCTTCGCCGACCTCGACCGAGGCTCCACCTCGCCAGATCCGGCGAGGTAGAGCTCGCCCGAGGCCGGCGAGCTCGAGTCTCGCCGGATCGGCGAGGCCGGAGCCTCGCCTGAGGCCGGCAAGGCCTCGGCCTCGCCAGATCGGCGAGAACGAGCTTCGCTGGCCTCCGACGAGCTCGTCCTCGCCTGGCCGGCGACCGGCGATCGGCCAAAATTAAAGGAAAAAGAAAAAAAGAAAAATAAAAAATAATTAAAAATTCGATTTAAAAAATAAAAAAATATTAATTTTTTTTTATTTTCTTAGATAATGACTTTGTGGAAAATATTTTCTAGAAATGTCGCATTTTTCGTAAAACAAACAGAACCTCAATTTTAAAAAAAATTATAAAAATTTTTCACTAGCTTTGTATTGTATAAAATATTTTAGCAGTATAATTTAAAAAAAATCATAAGAAACAAGTATTCCTAGATTAGGTTAAATATAAAAGTGTTTTAGCAATATGGGTCGGGTCGGGTATGGGTCGGGTATGGGTCGGGTCGAGTATGGGTCGAGATATTTACACTATGAATAAATGGGTCATAAACGGGTTAATGGGTCAATTTGGGTCCGACCACTTATGACCCGATCCAAACCCAACCCGACCCACCCGTTTAACAGGTCTACCAAAAGGGGCCTAACCTCTAAAAAACACTAAAACCCCTAAAAAAAGCACAATCCATAAAAATGAACAAGCCTTTAGGGTTTCACTAGACCTTGATTATTTTGATTGATTTTCTTTTTTTAGGGACGATATTAGGATTGTTGTTTGTGATTTGAATTGATTGTGCATTTCATGATCGATTGATACCTCCTCGTTTAGAATGGTTAGAATTAGCAGATGAGCCTGGAGAAATTGCATGCTACGCTAGACACTTCAAATCGAGTTAGGTACCGAAAGTGCATTAGAGATTTCGACATTGAAGTCATTAACGTAACCAAGTCCTCCTACCCATGATATCTCTGATTCGTAGAAATCGAGATGGTTCTCCCCTGTCTCGATTGGTTTCTAGTCTACCATTAAAGACTAGTGGCGACTCCAAAATGAAATGTAGACTAAATAGGTCGTATTAGAAAACAAATACCCGTTGTCTTGTGAGGTATGATCGGGGAGAGACCGTCGTTCATCTAGTAATGATATACTTTACCATTCGTGATGAATGAAAATACCTCCAAGCACGCTCCCGGGGGCGCGGCATGATAGCCCCCACATAGCCACGTGGCATTTCATGATTGGTCCGGGACCACGCCAACGTGGAGGTCCCGGACCACCTAATATTTTCTCCCTCCTAAGAACCCTCCTTTCTAACAAATTTATAGATAGATTGCTATAAATCACGTCAAATCAGTACTAGTCTATTTTTAGGAACTTCAAGATAGGACTTTTTAGCCGATGTGTATTAAATGTTAGTTGTTACCAAGAACTTTCCTTTCATGTATGGTATGGAATTGGTTGTAAATTATGTCATTAGTCTTTAGGAACTCTAGGTAAGACTACATAACTACTGTTGTATTAAATGTCGGTTGTTGTTGCCAAAGAAATGTCACTTTGTAGTTGGTAGGAGGATGAAGTTACCCTAAACAAGATATAGGAGCTGCTGGACTCCTTGATTTTAAGAAATCAATTAAGCTTTCGAAGAGCTATTTTCATGTCCAATTTCAAAGGATGTGAATTTAGAACGGTATACATGTATCGTATGAGTCGTGACCAACTAGTTAAGTAAGAAAAATCTGTCATAACCATCGAAAGTGTTTGGTTCGAAAGTCGTCGAAGGACAATCGGCTGGACGGGGATAATGATCGCGTTAGTCGGAGACGATGACGATTGCACGGTGGTCGGGAGTGATAGGTTATTATGGCGGCAGTCCTTATGCAGTGGTCGACAAAGCCAGACTCTATCACTCCATTGTTAAAAGGAAATTGTTTTTTTTTTTTTACTGTTTTATCCAATCTGGGTTTTATCCTACCCCTAGCTTGGATTTCTTATCCGGCATTTTATCCAAGTATATCTGGTCCAGAAGATGTCGCCAAATACTAGATATGATATTTTGTTATCCTATCCGGACTCAAATCTGGACTACCAAATGTAGCCTAAAGGGAAGAGATTAAGAGGTAACCTTTCAATTAAGGGCTTCTCTTGGATCCTTGATATTCGGTTAAGAGGTAACCTCACCAAAAGAATGGAGCTTTCGCTCCTATGAGGACCTCCGCGGCCTGTCCCCATCCTTTGGGGCGGGCTCCATGGATGCGTTCCTTGTTTTAATGTGCCGGTGTCCGTACGGCTTGCACCCCCAATTCTCCCAGTATCCTTGTCTTCCCGAGGAAAGGAAATATCCTATGGAATTTTTACATCTTAGTGATCTCGAGATTCGGACAAGGACTAAGATGAAGCCTTTTAGGGACTTACTTAGATATGACAAAAGAAAATTTATAAAGAATAAAAGCGAAAAAGAAGGAAGGGAGAGTTGTTAATAGAAAAAGAGAACCGAGTGGAGGGACAGTTTTTGGAAGGATGACACCGACCCTCCTAAGAACTCTCCTTTCTTACAAAGGTTAGATAGATTTCTATAAATCGTGTCAAATTAGTTTACTAGTCTATTTTAAGAACTCCAGGTAGGACTCTTTAACCAACGTGTATTAAATGTCAGTGGTTGTTATCAAAAGAATGTCACTTCGTAGTTGGCAGGAGGATGAAGTCATTGTACACAAGACATAGGAGCGCTGGACTTCTTGATTTGAAAAGTGATTTTTCGTGAAGGATTTGTACATGGGTGTTCGCAAAAGGGATAGGGGTGAACTCTATACAGGTGAAATCTTCACATTTAAAGAAAAAGAGCTCTTTACTCAGAGCCGCTAAAAGGTTTATTCACTAGTTTTAACATGATAATATATCAGGAAAAATTGTCCAAAGAGTCATAAATCTATTGTACTTTTATCAATTCAGTCATAAGCCTTTCAATTTTGCCAATTGAATCCTAAATCTTTTCATATTTTGCCAATTGAGTCTATCCGGTCAATTTTTAGCCGGTAATTTCTAACGTGGACGCCGGCCATCCTACGTGGCACGGCTGGCCTGACATGAACAATTTTTTATAATATATTAATATTTTTTTGAATTTATTTGTGTTATTTTTCTTCTGTTTTCTTTTTTTTTCTTTCTTTCTTTTTGTTTTTCTTCTTCCAAATCCGGTGACCCTTGCCGGACTTGGAAGAAGAAAAAGAAAAGAAAAAATATCATTAAAAATTGTCCACATTAGCACTAGTAGTGCTACGTAGGACTTTTTGAACAATTTTCTAATATAGAAAATGAAAATAAAATGAAAAAAAGGTCCAAATAACGTTTATTTTCCAGCTTCTTACTATTTCAATGAAGTAAATTTTAAACTTGGGGTGCGTTTGTATTACTAAAGATTTCATCATAAAGGACAACATTTTTCATGAAAATCAATTTCAAGGAAAATAGTTAGTCTTTATTTGTTTGGTGGTTTAGGATAGGAAAAGCGATTTCCTTCTTAGCAGAAAGGGAAGTCGTCTTCCCCCAATCTAAGTTTGTTATTTTTAGTCCATGGAAAACGTTTTTCCGTAGACCGATTAGTTTTCCGCAATCCAAGTATTGGAATGTAAGAAGACAATTTTTCGAAAACAGTTTTCCTTAAAAAAAAACACACCTTTGATTTAAATTGGATAATCATAATGGTATAGACGGAGTTCTTTCCACTATATGGCACCAAGAAGAAGAAGTAGTATCTACTCCCAAGCCCCTTAGAAGAATAGAGGAATGCTGTGACTGAGAAGTATAAGTCGAAAATGATATGCTTCGTACGTTTTATGTCACGCCCCGAACCCCAACGGGCTCGCGACACCCCTTCCACGGTCGTATTGAACGCGACGTCCCAGGACGCGTCGCCGACCCAAACGAACTACGCAAGCGGAAGCGAAATAAAACAACCCAGGCAGTAAAATATGACGAAGGGATAGCACAAAACAATAATTCCAAATACACAACAGTAAAACGGAGTAGTGGTTGGATATCCTACTTCGCTATACAAAAGAGGGGCACACAAAAATATGGGGCAACTTGACCCGTACTTGATCTCCGAGATACCCTTGCAGCGTCTCCAGTCACTCATGATCGCGGATCTGAAATGGTTATATAATAACCGTGAGAACGAGTCTCAATAAGCAACCCCCTATACCCCACGTAGGCCAATGCGTACCCAGACAAGTCGTACATGCAATCTACCCCACAACATATAAAATTCACGTCATTGTACTTACCTCGCCATCAAACGCATGCTCTGCACGTTAGTTAAACGTGACAATGCAATATTAATAGTCTAATAACATATCACAATCACTCAAGCACCAACCACACTAGCACTCAATCAATCCAACCAATTCAATCACACATTCAATCAGCCAGTCCAATCAATTCAATCACACTCAACTCGCATACGTGGCCGAACAACTTTCCACGACCTCCCAGGTCCTTTCACACTGCCCGCGCCACTGCGCCTCGGGCCCAATCTCACGGCCGCGCCACTTGCGCCTCGAGCTCGGCCCTTAGATCAAGCCGGGCTCGGTCCCGCGTAACCACGCCTCGGGACATTTCTCTCGACCCGCGTAACCACGCCTCGGGTCATTACTTGCCTTTCTAGCCACACCCGCGTAACCACGCCTCGGGTTGGCGCCCACCGATCAAGCCGGGCTCGGTCCGCGTAACCACGCCTCAGGACATTTCTCTCGACCCGCGTAACCACGCCACAGGTCATTACTTGCCTTTCTAGCCACACCCGCGTAACCACGCCTCAGGTTGGCAGCCCTCAGATCAAGCCGGGCTCAGTCCCGCGTAACCACGCCTCAGGACATTTTTCCCTTTCCAATGACCCGCGTAACCACGCCCGCGTAAACACGCCTCAGGCTCAGCCCTCCGATCGATCCGGGCTTTTCTCATGCACATGCACCACAATACAAAATTCACCATGCTCTTAGTCATATAAATCAATTTCAATCACCACCCATTCACCAATGTCAATCTAGCACGCCACATCAGTCAACTCAATTCATGCTCCCGACATCGGCCCACCGACCCGACATTCAAGTCGGCAAATTCAATTAATCCAATTCACCCACAAGCGCCACGACAATTCAGTCAGGCATATTTATCTCAGTCAATCACTAAATCAGCCGCACAATTATCGCCACAATAATTCACCAATTAAGCACACTCAATCTAATTAGCCCACGCCTAAATTAATTCCTAACCTGATACTAATCACATCCTAAACAAGTCTAAAAATACCCAAAGTACTAGGTAGGGTTTAGGAAGTCACTTACCTAAGTTTGGCCCGGGAAACGTCGGCTCGGGCCCAAAATGGCCCGGGTGAACAAGACGGTGGCGCAAGGCGCGCGGCCAACAGCGCGGTGGCCGGCCAACGCGGGCACAGTGGCCGGACGGTGTGCCTGGTGCGCGGGCGCGGTGGCCGATCGACGTGCTCCGGGCGCGCGAGCATGCGGGACGGGCGGCGTGCCTAAGCGACGGGCCGGCCGAAACGGGCAATGCGCCTGGGCGACGGGCGACGGCCGAACGGAACGGGCCAAGGGCCGAGCTGGGCCGAGCGACGGGCCGGCCAATGGGCAAGCGACGCGGGCGCACGGCCGAAGGAGTTGGGCACGTCGGGACTCGCGGGGGCGAGCTCTGCACGGCCTGGGCACGGGCTAGGCTAAGGCTGGATTGCTGGCCGGAGAGGGTCAGCTGGCCGGCTGATGGTTGGTCGGCAGCCGGCCATGGCCGGGAGCGGCGGTGGCGACGAGCGACGAGGCTCGGCCATGACCCAGGGCAGTCCGGCCAAGGCCGAGGCCCATTTGGCGGCGTTGACGAACCAGGCGGGCTCGGCGAGCCGCTGCGAGGGGACTGGGGCAAGTGGGCGAGGGCCGAGTGGTGGCGGACGGAGCGGCGGCGGTGGCGGAACGACGGCGGCGGCTGGATGAGGCGGAGCCGGACGGAGAAAAGGAGCTCGGGAAGGAGAGAAACAGGGGAAGGGGGATGGTCGCACAGCGGCCGGGAGGCGCTACTGCGGCAGGGCGAGGCCGGACGAGCTAGTCGGCGGCTCGGCGGAGCCTGGCCGCGTCGGACGCGGCGGTGAGCTGAGCTGGGCAAGGGCGGGTTCGGTCCGGCGAAGGAAAACAGGGGAAGGAGAAGGAGGAGTGGGGGGGGGTCGCGTGGCGTCAACGGCGCGGCGGCGGGGGGCGGTGGCGCCAGGCGGGCGGCCGGCGGTGGTCGGGCGCGGCGAGCAGCCGGCTGGGGACGAGCTTTGGCGGTCGAGCAGCAAGCAGGAAGCCAGAGTGGAAGAAGCAGGAGTCGGGGGCGGAAGAGACGAAGAAGAACAGGAATAAAAGAAAAAGAAAAGAAAAGAAAAGAAGAGAGAGAGAAGGAGGAGACGTGAGCGGAAAAGAAGGGAGAGGGGACGCTGCGCATGCATGGGCGGACATGCATGCGCGGAGGAGAGAGAGAAAGAGAGAGAGAGAGAGAGAGAGAGAGAGAGAGAGAGAGAGAGAGAGAGCAATGATCGCGATCCAACGGTCACGATTCGAACCCGAAAACTATCCCACGGTCCACGAAAATCCTAATTATAATATAGGAAAATGGCCAAAATAAAATATGCCAAAACACACCACGAGGGAGGTCTACCAGTCCAAATTCGTACCCGGTCAAAAATCCACTTTTCACACATTCCTGGCAATAGCGACGCTGGCCACAATAATATCGACACCGTCCAATTAAATTCGTCCCGGAACTCCGAGAAATTCGACACCAAAGTTTGGGCTCTAAATAACGGCCAAATTCGATCGAGTGCGATTCTAGCGAAATCTCTAATTTAAAATGATAACCGGGAGTGATCAGTTCCCGGGCGAGATTTTACTATAAGCACACTGACAAATTACGCATTTTATAAAACCCCAAAAATGGGCCGAAATTCGGGATGTCACATTTTATGAATAGAATCAGCCTGTTACAAAGAGCTAATTATCGCACGGTATATACGAATGTATACAAGTTCCCCGATAGAGGACCCTAGATCTAGTCATGGAAGGGACAAAATCCATCGCTTCATAAGAAATAAGTTTTGGCGAGTTATTCCGATAGAAAATTAAACTTTATATACTACATCTGAATTTTACTAATATCGGTTGTTGTATGAAGGCGGGATGGCTAGAATTAATAATGTTATTAGGAATATCTTATTTTCGTGCGAAATAATCTCACTCGTGTTATCATTCATTAAAATGTGATGAGTATGCTCTAAAAAATAAGTCCAAGTAACTAGGGTGAGCATGGTTCCAGATTTTACCCTGAAACCTGAGAACCTGACCAATGGGAACCTGTACATTTTAGGTTCCAAGGTATGCATGGTAGGTTCTAGATTCCAAAAATTGGGAAACTAGTTTCGACGGGTAGGTTCCAGGTTCTAGGTAGGTGGAACTTGGAACCTGGAACTTGAACCTGTCTTCTCGTGATCCTGCGGTGTTTCATAGCATTAGATGATGAGTATATGATCTGGAACCACTAGTCTGAGCTTTCATTTTATGACTTGTTAATGTTTCATATTTTTCGTGTGTCCAAATATAAGTTATGGTTAGTGGATCATAGCAGTAAGCGGTAGTTATTAAAGGTGATGATTTACTGCAATTGTTCAATTAATAATACAGGTGGAACCTGAGTAGACTCTGGAATCGACCGTCGAACTTGTGATAGGGTAGGCTCCAAGTTTCAAAAAATGAGGAACTCATTATCATGGGTGGAACCTATATGGAACATGCAACTGTTCACCCCTAGTATCGATTCACGTAATGACTTCTCATTTTAGTTATATTTATTTAAACCGTAATGCCAGGAAAACTAGTCTTTTGTATTCTTTTTTATGAATGGCAAGCTTGTTCAGTATTGTTGCATTCATTTTTATTTTGTTTAACTAAAAAAGCAATAAAAAAAAACTTGTTCGACCTTGAAACCTGTGACAGGATAGGTTCTAGGTTCCAAAAAATGAAGAACCCATACCCGAGGGTAGGTTCCAGGTTCCATGTGGAACGTGTAAGAAATCTAGAACCGCTCATCCCTACAAGTAACAAAGTGGCTATGAACATGTTGCCTATAAATACCCATCAAGTGTTGTTGTTCTGCAATGCAGTGAAAGCCTCTCCTCAGTCTTCAATTTGCATAGCCGTCTGACATCCACAAACGAAGCACAATAATGGCGGGGAACATGTCGGTTCAGGTTTCGACAATTCCATCTTCTCCTCCGAGTAAAGGGAGAAGCGGCGGGGTCGAACGGCGGTGTGCGGAATATCACGAGAGCATATGGGGCGATTACTTCCTCAAATATGCTTCTCCCTCCAACTCAACGGTTAGTAATTCTTCTCGTCTTCTTCCTCTGTTTTCAGGCAATTGCGTTTTTTAGAATTAATAAAAGTGCTTGTGTTCACGACAAGTGATGGCATCAAAGAACTAAAGGTCCGTTTGTTTGAAAGACAATTGTTTCTGGGAAATTGTTTTTCAACTTTCCGGTATTTGGATGACGGTGAAAATTAATTGATCTATGGAAACACATTTTCCTAGACCAAAAACAATCAGCTTACATTGGGTGAAAACAATTTTCCCTTCTAGTAAGAAGGAAATCATTTTCCCTAAACCACAAAACAAATGAAAAATAACCATTTTCCTTGAAAACGATTTACATAGAATTTATTTTCCTTTATCATAAAATTTTTAGTGAAACAAATGCACCATAATTCTTAGATAGTTGAGCACCATCGATCCCAATATTGCTTGATAAATTGGTTAATTATCGGGAAACTCTCATCTTCTATCACTATGCAAGTCACCCATTATACATGTTCCATGTACAAAAATGTATAACCAGAAAACTTTTGCAATTGCAGTTAAATGGAAAAAGGTATATTTACATGTTGTGAAGGTGCCAATTACACTATATGTGAACGTAGGGCAATAATGGTGAAAGTAGGGCTGCTTTGGACTGCTTTGAGCCGTTCTTCTGCCTGAAAGCTCTCAACATTTGTGAACTCTGACTCTTCATGTTTGTGAAAAATAATGGGTTGTCTTCAAGTGTAAAGAAAGAACTGCTAGTAAGAAGTGGTAGAACAATGAAGGGATTGAGCGAGAAAAAAGTTTTCTTCCTCGTTTACTTTTGTCACTTAGCCTTTCCATCCGGGAGAAAGAGAATGCGGATACATGGTTCTAGTTGCGTTGGTTTAGGACCAAGTCTTAGCAGCAGAACTATATGGTTGGCTTGATCATTTCCACCATAATTCCACTGTCCATTCAAGAGAAGTATCAACAAACGAACTTGGTTGATTTTACTTTTGATTCTATCTTTGCTTTCTCGGGCATTCGGCTTTTGTTTTGATCTCCATCCTCTTTATCAATTCGACTATCCCACCTAGGTCTATGAATTTCTCTATCAATTCTACTACCTTATCCGAACCTATCAATTTTCTACGTGTGATCCTTAATTGATCTAGGAGTTGTTCTCGGGAATCCTAGGTTAAAAAAAAAAAGGTTCTTATACGACTCCACCCCATCACTTAAAAAGAAAAAAAAGAAACCCATCTTTGGAAAGAAAAAGGTAGCAACGAAGAAAGGAATGAGCGAGATGGTGGTTTTTGTTCTTCCAGTGAAGTGAAGTTCATTCTCTTGGCGAATGAAGTGGATCAATATCGTTTTGGCTGCCAAACACTTTCTCTTGCATCGCTGCGTAAAGCACATTTCATTTAGCTACAAATCATTTGAATTAGGTCTGCTGCATCAAGAGTTTGATTACGCCAAACAGGGTCATGTTTAACGAGTTTAAACTATATTGTATGCACCCGACGTATGCAACAGTCCCTCCTTCAAAACATCATTTGTACTACTCCACCTTTATAAAATGATTTGGTCATCGATTATTCAATTTTAGAGAATAATGTTATCGTCTCCTCGAAAGTTTCAAAATGAAATGATTCGGTCTTTATCATAAATTCACTTTTCTGAGAATATATGCTAGTCGTATTGAGTTTTCAGTATGCACAATTTGCCTTGTTTTCAAAATTTTTTTTTTATGTTTTTGTAACCAAGAAAACATGATTATTATTTTTCACAATAACTTCGCTTTCCTTTGAGTTTTTTTTTTTTTTAAAGAATAGCGGATTATATATTTGCAGAAGTTCAAATTCCTTGGAAGAGTGGAGGAACAAGTTGAGGAATTGAAAGGAAAGGTGAGGAAGATGCTGATTGATGTCGTGGATAAGCCTTCACAAATGCTTCACTTGATTGATGAAATTCAACGTTTGGGAATTGACTACCATTTTGAACGAGAAATTGATGAGCAATTAGAACAAATCCACAAAAGTTACTCTCAACCCGATCATGGAGATTTTATGGGAGATGACCTTCACATGGTTGCTCTTATGTTTCGATTGTTGCGACAACAAGGTTTCAATATCTCATCGGGTAAGTCTTAAACTTAGTGAACAAATCCAATAATATACCCATAATATAACTAGGAGTATCGCTTTCCTAATTTCTAATCGATTACGTCTTTTGTCCCATGTCGGTTGGTCGCACAGAGGTCTTTAACAAATTCAAGGACAGTGAAGGCAAATTCAGGGAATCACTCATCATAGATGTGCGCGGATTGTTGAGCCTATATGAAGCTTGCCATTTAAGGTGCCATGGCGATGCTCTTCTGGAAGAAGCACTTCCTTTTGCTATAACTCACCTCGAATCGATCGATGAAATGAAAGTAAGCACTAGTCTCGCGAAACAAGCGAGTCGTGCTCTAAATCAGCCACTTCGCAAGGGGCTGCCGAGACTCGAGGCGAGGCATTATATTTCACTCTACCAAGAGGAGCCTTCGCATGACGAGGTCTTGCTCTTGTTGGCTAAGCTAGATTTCAACTTGCTGCAAGAGCAACACCAGAAGGAAATCGGCAAGATTACAAGGTCAACTAACTTCACATGATAGTTATAATCTAAAATTAGCTTCTAGCTTATGTTTTAACAATGCCCAAGCTACAGCTTTCTCTGGTTGTGTTTTCCAAAGGTTTACTTGTCTGGCTTCGATTTACCCTTCTAGACAGTGCTTTTGAAAGTCCGTTACAAGTGAAAAAAATGAGTTTAAACTATGTGAATTCATCGGGCTAACGTACTTTCAATAGCGCTCATATTCGTTTATTCATAGGTGGTGGAAGGATATAGATGTTGCGAGGAAGTTCCCATTCGCTAGAGACAGGATTGTGGAGTTGTTCTTCTGGATGGTGGGCGCATATTTCCAGCCGGAGTTCGCCGTGGCCAGAGATATACTAACTAGGGTGACTGCCCTGATTTCCATTCTCGACGATATCTATGACGTCTATGGCACATTGGAAGAACTTGTACTCTACACCGAAGCAATTGAGAAGTATGTAACCCACTTTCTCTTTCTCAAATTTCTGAATTTGACCAAGTACGTGTAGAGTAAGTGTGTCATTTTTTAGGACTCGAATTCAGGTGGGATGTCGATGCCATGGATGGACTACCAGAGTATATGCAAGCTCATTATAAGGAGCTTCTCGATCTCTATGATGAAATCGGGAATGAACTGGCCACGAAAGGAAGATCGTACCGCCTCGTCTATGCCAGAGAAGCCGTAAGCACCATTGGTACATTTTGCATGCATCAATAGCTATTTTTTCTCAGGATCCCAAAATTCTTGTTTAGGGATAATGACACAAATAATGCCTTAACTTTGATCTAATGTGCAAATGGTCCCTGAACTTTTAATTTGTTTAATTCGGTTTATGAATTTTTGCTCAATGTGCAATGTGAATCCCAAACTTTCAATTTGTTCAATGTGGTCCTTGAATTTTTTATACATATTCAACTTAGTCCTTGAACTTGAACATATTCAATATAATCCTTCCATTAATTCAAGTTCAGGGATAACATTGAATATTTTTATATAGTTCAGGGACTAGAATGAACATGTATCAAAAGTCCATGGCTCATATTAAATAAATTAAAAGTCCAGGGACCACATTCCCATTGGCCTACAGTTGAGGGACCACATCGAACAAATTATAAGTTCAGGAATCACGTTGCACGTCGGGCTAAAATTCATGGACCTTTTGAGTCATTTTCCCTCTTGTTTATGTTTAATTTCCCAGATGAAGAAGCAAGCGAGATGGTACTTTCGCGAAGCCAAATGGTTCCATCTCGGCTACACACCAACAATGGAGGAATACATGCCCCTTGCATTATTAACGACAGGCTATGAAGCGCTATCGATCACAACATTCGTAGGAATGGGCGATGTGGTCACAAAAGATGCTTTTGAATGGTCGCTTGGTGACTGCAAGATTTTGAAGGCTTCACAAATCATATGTAGGTTCATGGATGACATTGCTTCTCACCAGGTATAATAAAAAACATAATAATCCTCCAATAATCTAAATTAAATTAGATCGACCACCATTCAATCAGAAAACAATGTTGACCTAATCACACCGATGTCGTCGACATACAGTTGGAGCAAAAGAGGGGGCATGTGGCATCTTCGGTGGAGTTGTTGATGAAAGAAAATGCCATCTCGGAGCAGGAAGCTGAGGGGGAACTCCAAAAACGAGTAGATGATGCGTGGAAGGATATCAATGAAGAGTTCCTTCGTCCGACCGCAGTCCCAACACCGGTGCTCATGCCAATTCTCAATCTCTCACGGGTGATAGATGTGTTATACACCGACGGAGATCATTACACACGTTCTAAGACCAAGCTCAAAGATCATATCATATCGCTCTTTGTTAGTCCCTTGCCAATGTGAAACTTGAACGAAGTGTAGTCACACCAATGTGGTAATGAACATAAAGGGTCTATCGATCGTGCCTTTGAAATCTCTACTTTTGTTAGCTTGAGGTTTGAAGATTTACGTGCGTAATAAAGTTCATGATGTCCCTTTAATCTTCGTAAGTTCTATGGATCTTATGGTTTGTAATACTCCCCAAAAATATATATATATAATTTACCTTACCTAATGGATTGTAACTTTTCTATGGCACACCTAATTATCCTCACCAATAGTAACTTATCTATAAAATATTCTTTCAATGAAAGTAAAGAAGCTGCAAGTACACGGAGATTCCATGCTTATTATTTTACAAACGGTGGGTGAATGGAAAACCTGAGATTCCAAGTTGGTGCCCTAGAATTTGAAGATATCACATTTGATTATCTACCGAAAGCTCATAATCACTTCGCAGATGCTCTGACTACTTTATCATCCTTACTACAAGCGGAATACGGTCTAGATATTAAACCATTGAGAATCAATATTCTAGAGCCACAAACATATTGCATGGTAGTTCAAGCAGAGTTTGATAATGAACCTGTCACGCCCCGTACCCCACGAAGCATGAACATCCGCGTATAGGTCGAAATAAGGTGCGACGCTCCCAGGTTACGTCACCGACCCGAAAACCCAAATCAGAGAAAAACACGCCACATGCGGAAACGACGTATATATATTATATATATACACCCAGACAATTTAAAAGCAACCATGAGTAGCACAAGCCAACAAAATTCAAACGATTAAAAACAACATATACATTCATTATAACACTTATATATACAATATCCATTAAAACCAGAGCTACAACAAAAGGGCTACGAGTACAAAAAGGGATCGGTGGCCTAGGGGGATCGATTAACCACTAGAGGCTACAGTCAAAAAGTATCGGCCCTCGCCCCTAAAACTGAGGTCTGCCCTAGGATATCCAGTTGGGGTCAGACCCAGACGTCTCGGAAGAATTCTCGGACTGCTCTGGTTCCTCCTCTGAACTCATAGCCTCAAACTCTATCTCGGGCTCGGGGTCCTGCTCCTCGGCATTCTATGGACGGGGGTCTGAAAATGTCGGTTTTACCACAACCGTGAGAAAACTCAGCAAGTACAAACCACTAATCCTAAACTAGGCTAATGTGCACCTCCAGAAGGTAAATAAAACGCATCAAAATATGAACCAGTAATACAACATTAATTCACCCGAGCTCACAGCCCAATATAATGTCTCATAGCCCTGCAGGTTAGGCATTTGGCATCACTATAAGTCAAGTGCAATTATACCGACCCGAAGGCCCACAGTTGGATATAACGACCCGTAGGCCCGACCCGAAGGCCACAGTTGATAAACGACCCGTAGGCCCGACCCGAAGGCCAACAGTTGATAAATCGACCCGTAGGCCCGACCCGAAGGCCACAATTGATTATAACGACCCGTAGGCCCGACCTGAAGGCCACAGTTGATAAAACAACCCGTAGGCCCGACCCGAAGGCCACAATTGATTATAACTCAGGCAAGTACATCGTTTCACTCAATTTCAACCAATCACCACTTGATATGCAAAACATATGCTCGGGAATTTAAGGTTAAATATCGATGCCAAAACACCAAGCATAACCATGCTCAAATTAGACATGTTCATCTCATTCTTGGCATACCCAAGCATTTCCACTCTAATCCAATCCATTTCAAGTTCATTCCGCGCATTCATTTCACACCTCAATCTAATGCGCCTAAGGCCCGCCTTGGGCAATTCAATCTCAATATTCGTTTTCACCACTTCGGGGTCATACGATAGGATTCATACAAGTCCTACTTAACCCCTAAAAATGCCTAAACTCAAGTCAATAGCCAAAGAACCAATTAAGTCTCCAATTAAGCCCAATGGTACAATTCGGTTCTGGTGAACAGTACCAGAACCGAATGTCCATTTTGCACCAAACTACCCCTAAACAATTCCATTAGGCCTCAATCAAATACTATAATCACCCAAACATCAAATACACATAATCAAGCCTCAATTAAGCTTAATTAAGCCCTATAATGACCAATTCAAGGTCACCAACAATTGAACCCAATTAGTACAAACTTAGACAAATTAAAACAATTTCGGAGCCCCATGAACAGTACCAGGAAAAATGCACATTTAGGCACTAATTCACCTTTAAACCATCTCATTAAGCCCTAATCACCTACCCTAAACATCCAACCACCAAATACACATAATTAAGCCTCAAATAAGCTTAATTAGTCTACCAAATGCCTAATTTTAAGTCATTAACCATTGAACTCAATTAGTACAAAACTTGAACAAAATTTAGCATTTTCGGTACTCATGAACAGTACCAGACCAGATCACAATTTAGGCCATTAAACCACCATTAAATCATCTCATTAGGTCCTAATGACCCATACAAAACATCCCACACACCATTAAGCCTAATTAACCCTCAATTAGGCCTAATTAACCCCTAAAATGCACAATTAGACTAATTAGGGGTTTAGGGGTTTATACTCGCCTATTAACGATTCGGGACGACGGGAACGGGCGGTCGATCACCGACGAACGGTAAGGATCGACGGCGGCGCTCCGGTGCAAGCCGGCGGTCCGCAGCGACACCGGCGAAGACAATTAGCTGCTGTTTCTGTTCTGTTTAGGCTGAAACCGGGGCTGTGGTGGCTTGTCTTGAGCAGAAAGGGCTGCTGGTGGTGCTGGCTTGGCGGGGACAGCTCCGGCTGGTACTGTTCCGGCGTGAACAGTACCAGAATGGACAGAACCGTGCACGCCGAAACGAAAACGGGAAAAGAAATTCACGGGGAAGGGGAGGAGGAGAATGGCTCGGCGGATCGAACGTAGAATGGGAGAGAGAGAGAAATGTCTGGTCAAATATGGGTCAACAAGTGTGAGTGGATTCCATGTGTCTCAATCTAGGCCAATTGGACAATTTTGCCCTTGATCCAATGGCTATCTTTCCTTCTCATCCAATAATTTAGGGGTAAAATGGTCATTTGTCACTAACCCAAGGCTGACCAGACCTGGTTAGTCCCATTTAACCTTGGTTAAACCCCTAATTAAATTCAATTTTCGGAATTAATTAAAATTGGCCTAGGGGCATTTTCGTAATTTTTTCGATCCCGAACCGAAATTTCAAATTTTGTCCATACCGGTCCTATATATTCATGGTAGACATAATCCGGTGTCGGATCCTTAAAATTCATCCTTTAAGCCCTCGAAAACCGGTCCAAAAGTCTCGAGGGGTAAAACCGTAATTTTTCGTTCCGGGGTCGAAATTCCAATTTTTGACCGTATGCACTCCAGACGTGCATGGTTGCCCCAAATGGCATCGCTTCCGAAAAATAATTTCGTTTGGCCTCGGAAACGAGCATCGAGGTCCCCAGGGGCAAAATTGTAATTTTCCCCAATTTCTGTCGAAATTTCTATATTCAGCTGTTCTTGTCCCAAACTTATTTGGCCACTATAAAATGACGTCCGTCTTACCAAATAGTCGTAATTACCCTTGAAATTTTGATATCGAAGTTTGGGCTCAATATTGCGATCAAAATAACTCGTTTCGAAGTCTTAGGGCCTCTCACTAACGGTCGGCTGTTTAGGTGGTACGCGTATCGACCTAGGATTGTCTGAGTCATGATGGTCTCAAATTTCGAGAGAACGAGAGGAATTATCACTAGTACCGGGGGTCGCGATCGTTTGGATTAAAATCGGGGTTCGTTAGTCAGGCGTACTTTCGGTCGTGCGGAATCACCCGCGATCCGATCGTACGTATCTGACTATATCAATCCGTCATTTTCCTAAGATCGGCCCATATTGGTCCAAAATATTCCCTCGATGTTTCTCGAACTCGGCACTCAATCGCGATCGGGTCCTTGGTCCACGTACCTGATCCTATTTAGCCTTTCCCATTTGGTTAGTATCCCGTGATTGATCAAGTCCGGGCGAGACTTACTAAAATCAAACGAGAATTAATATACACTTTATTGATCCCGATAACAGGTCAAAATTCAGGATGTTACAACTCTTCCCCCCTTATAAAAATTTCGTCCTCGAAATTTGTACTCTAAACTTGTTCCTCGAACAACTGGGGGTGTTGACGTCGCATGGCCTCCTCGCTTTCCCAAGTAGCGCCTTCTGTCCCGTGGTGCTCCCAAACTACCTTGACCATCGGGATTGTCTTATTCCGCCGTACTCGATCTTTCCGATCCTCAATTCTGACTGGCCTCTCCACGTACGACACCCTGTCGTCCACGTCTATTTCTTCATATCTTAGAACGTGTGTCGGATCTGGCTCGTACTTCCTCAACATCGACACGTGGAAAACGTTGTGTACTTGGGACAAGTTAGGTGGCAGGGCAAGCCTATATGCCATATCGCCAATCTTCTCCAAAATCTCGAACGGTCCCACAAACCTCGGACTCAGTTTTCCTTTCTTACCGAATCGTGATAACCCTTTCATAGGCGACACCTTGAGGAAAACATGATCTCCAACTGGGAATTCCAAAGGTCGTCTTCTCCGATCGGCATAGCTCTTCTGGCGACTTTGTGCTGTCTTTAGCCTTTCCCGGATAATCTCGACAACTTCTACTGTCTGTTGGATCAACTCTGGGCCAGTAATACTCCGTTCACCTACTTCGTCCCAGCATACGGGAGTCCTACATGCTCTGCCATATAAGGCTTCAAATGGGGCCATCTGGATACTCTGCTGATAGCTGTTATTATACGCAAACTCCACCAAATGCAGCTGTTCTTCCCATTTACCCTGGAAATCCAGTACACAAGCCCTTAACATATCTTCGAGGGTCTGTATCGTCCTTTCCGATTGACCGTCAGTCTGCGGATGGTAAGCTGTACTAAACTGCACCTTTGTTCCCAAGGCCGTCTGCAGACTTTTCCAAAAATTCGCCGTAAACCTCGGGTCACGATCTGATGTAATTGTTACCGGCACTCCATGCAGTCTAACGATCTGTCTCACGTATAGTTCTGCGTACCTTTCTAGCTCAAAATCCTTTCGTACTGCTAAGAAATGTGCCGACTTTGTAAGTCGATCCACAATCACCCAAATGGAATCATGCCCTCTCTGGCTTCTCGGTAATCCGGTTACAAAGTCCATGGTGATGTGTTCCCATTTCCACTCGGGAATTTCCAACGGTCGCAGCAGTCCTCCAGGTTTGCAATGTTGCGCCTTTACCTGCTGGCAGGTCAAACACTTAGCCACATACCTGGCAACATCCGTCTTCATTCCGTTCCACCAATAATGTTGTCGTAGATTTTGATACATTTTCGTCTTTGCCGGGTGGATCTTGTAATTCTTGCGATGAGCTTCTCTTAGTATTTCTTCCTTAAGCTCGGTATCATCAGTACACACCATCGTCCTTTGAATTTCAAAATTCCATCATCGAGACACTTGGAAATCGGCTTCCTTGTAGCGGCATCCATTTCCACGATTTTCGAATTTCCCGATCCGTGGACTGCAGAGCCTTAATCTTGGTCCGAATCTACGCTCGATTCTCAAAGTAGCCAGCAGATTTGACATATGGCTTAATTCAAATTTAAACTCAGAGTCTCGGAGTCTTTCCAGCAATGTCCACTCCTTGATCATCAAGTGTGCCATACTCGATTTGCGACTTAGCGCATCCGCTACTCGGTTCGCCTTTCCAGGGTGGTACATGATGTCGCAATCATAATCTTTCAGAAGTTCCATCCACCTACACTGTCTCATGTTTAATTCTTTCTGTGAGAACAGGTATTTGAGACTCTGGTGATCCGTATAAATCTGGAACTTTTCTCCGCATAAATAATGTCTCCAGATTTTGAGTGCAAAAACAATGGCAGCCAACTCTAGATCATGCGTCGGATAGTTCAACTCGTGTGGTCTCAATTGACGTGACGCATACGCAACTACTTTTCCGTGCTGCATCAGTACACAACCGAGTCCTCTGAGCGAAGCATCACTGTAGACCTCAAATCCACCAGGTCCAGATGGAATAGTTAAGACTGGAGCTGTTGTCAGTCTATGCTTAAGTTCCTGAAAGCTTCGTTCGCACTTGTCATCCCATTCAAACTTAGTTTCCTTTTTCAACAATCGTGTTAGTGGCATGGCTATCGACGAGAATCCTTCCACAAAACGTCGATAATAGCCAGCCAATCCTAAGAAACTCCTGATTTCTGTCACTGATGTCGGTCTGGGCCACTTAAGTACTGCCTCGATCTTAGCCGGATCTACAAATATTCCTTCTCCCGATACAACATGTCCAAGGAATGCTACCTTGCTAAGCTAGAACTCGCATTTGCTGAACTTCGCATAAAGTGCGTGTTCCCTCAACGTCCGTAATACTTCAGTCAAATGCACTTCATGCTCTTCCGGACTCTTCGAATATACCAGAATATCGTCGATGAACACAATGACGAACTGGTCCAGGAATTCCTTAAAAACTCGTTCATCGAGATCCATGAAAGCTGCAGGGGGCATTTGTCAAACCAAATGGCATGATCAGAAACTCATAATGCCCGTACCTCGTCCTAAATGCGCTTTGGGTATATCTTCCTTCCGAATTCTCAACGATGATACCCGTCCGTAGGTCAATCTTGGAGAACACTGACGCTCCTTGCAATTGATCGAATAAGTCGTCGATCCTTGGCAGTGGATACTTATTCTTTATAGTCACTTGATTCAACTGCCGATAGTCTATACATAATCTCAACGTTCCGTCCTTTTTCCTCACAAACAGGACTGGAGCTCCCCATGGAGACGCACTTGGACGAATAAACCCTTTATCTAACAATTCCTGCATCTGGACTTTCAGTTCCTTCAATTCCGATAGGGACATTCGATATGGGGCCTTAGAGATCGGCTCAGTACCTGGGGCCAATTCTATTACAAATTCCACTTCCCGTTCTGGCGGTAAGCCCGGCAATTCCTGAGGAAAAACCTCGGGGAAATTGCACACTACAGGGATTTCTTCCAACTTAGGTTCCACCAATGTCGGATCCTTAACATTAACCAAATATCCTTCACAACCTTCCTCGAGCATTTCAGTTGCCTCTACTGAGGAAATCCAAGGGATCGAGGTTCCTCCTCGGTTTCCCTGAAATTCAAACCTAGGATGTCCAATCGGATTAAATTGGATCATCCTATTGCCGCAATCCATAACGGCTTTCTGCTTCGTCAGCCAATCCATACCGATGATCACATCAAAATCATACATGGCTAACACAGCCAAATCAATCCTTTCCTCTACATTCCCAATCACAATTTTACAATCCAAGCATCCCAATGATACTAACACCCTATCATGCAGTGGGGTCGTCACACATAGCATGTTTTCAAGTAATACGGACTCAAGACCAATCAATCTAGCAAACTGTTCTGAAATAAACGAATGGGTTGCCCCGGGATCAAATAACGCATAGGCAGCATGATCACAGAGAGAAATGGTACCTGTGACCACACCTGGCGCGTCCTCGGCATCCTTACGCGCCATTGCGTATACTCGTCCTTGTGCAGGTGGTCTGCCCTGAATAGCCGGTGGGGGATTCCCGGCCTGATTTCCTACTCTGGGCTGCTGATGTTGTCCTGGGGGTCCCAAAGGTCGTTGCTGGGGACAATTCTTAATCTGATGCTCCAAGCTCCCGCAGCGAAAACAAGTCCCAAATCTATTCGGTGTCGGGCTGGGTTTCCCTATATTCCTTCTCGGTGGCGGAACAAATCGTCTATTGCCGGTCATCGGTTTCTTTCCGAAGCGACGATTGTCCCGATTCTGATTAAACCTTGAACCCGATGCTGCGGCCCTTTCCATCTGATCTCTCTCCATCGTTTGGGCTCGTTCATACAGTTCTCTATAATCCCTGATATTCAGCAGAAGCATCTGGGTGCGAAGATCCGGCTTCAGTCCATCCCGGAATCTTCGAGCCTTATCCAGTGGATTCTCAACCATCCTTGGGGCGAATCTCGATAGTCTTGCGAACTCGCCGTGCCGAACTATCATGTCATCGACCCCGACGAAGTCTCATGAACTCCGCCATCTTCTTCTCCGGGCACTCTCTGAGAAATATTGTCCATAGAAATGCTCAACAAATATTGCCCAGGTCTGTTCCATACCCTCTGGGAATACTCTATCCCTAACTGCCTTCCACCAGTCGTTGGCATTGTCTTGCAACTGATAAGTCGCCAACGAAATCTTTTCGGCCTCAGTACACCCCAACAAGTCAAACGCTTTCTCCAATTCCTCCACCCAACGTGGGGTGATTTCTGGGTCACCTCTGCCCGTGAACTTGGGCGGTTTCAGCTTAAGAAACTGCTCCACCAACTGGTGCATTGGTCTAGCTGCTACCATTGGTTGAGCCTGAGCTTGCTGGGCTTGAGTTTGATTCCCGTTGATGGCGGCAGTGGCCGCAGCCTCAAAGAACCTCAAAGCAATGATCGTTGCTCTCTCTTGGGCCTGTCTCGCCCATGACATTCCCTATTTCTCTTAGGGTCTCAATGACTTGTTCCATTCTGGGGTCTACTGCAGCTCCAGCATTAACTCCAGGGTTTCCTACCGCTCTAACACCCATCTCGAGGTCTTCTACAGCTCTAGCTCGAGCACGACCTCCACCTCTAGTTCCTCTTCCTGTGCCCCTCCTGGGGACTCTTCCCACACTTCTTCCTTCGCTGCTCATCCTTCCAAATCTGAGTGCTCAATTACCTAATATAATTCCGTCCAGGAATTAGAGACCTAAACCAACTAATCGGTCTAAGTCCTAGACAGGTATCAATACAAAAGCAATCAAACACTCAGCATGCGGCTAGCACAACGGCACAGAATTTCACCCAAGGACTTACACACTTACCTCGGGTCCTGCCGCACCTGCATAACACTGGTTCAATTAATCACCACAACATTCAAACACAAGTAATCTGGAGGTACACTTAGCATACTAGGTCACCTTATGGCTACCCATGGTCACTCCTCCTTATCACTCCAGGGTTCAACTAGATTGGACCGAGCTATCCTTGCTCTGATACCAATTCGGACGGGGATGTCACGCCCCGTACCCCACGAAGCATGAACATCCGCGTATAGGTCGAAATAAGGTGCGACGCTCCCAGGTTACGTCACCGACCCGAAAACCCAAATCAGAGAAAACACGCCACATGCGGAAACGACGTATATATATTATATATATACACCCAGACAATTTAAAAGCAACCATGAGTAGCACAAGCCAACAAAATTCAAACGATTAAAAACAACATATACATTCATTATAACACTTATATATACAATATCCATTAAAACCAGAGCTACAACAAAAGGGCTACGAGTACAAAAAGGGATCGGTGGCCTAGGGGGATCGATTAACCACTAGAGGCTACAGTAAAAAAGTATCGGCCCTCGCCCCTAAAACTGAGGTCTGCCCTAGGATATCCAGTTGGGGTCAGACCCAGACGTCTCAGAAGAATTCTCGGACTGCTCTGGTTCCTCCTCTGAACTCATAGCCTCAAACTCTATCTCGGGCTCGGGGTCCTGCTCCTCGGCATTCTATGGACGGGGGTCTGAAAATGTCGGTTTTACCACAACCGTGAGAAAACTCAGCAAGTACAAACCACTAATCCTAAACTAGGCTAATGTGCACCTCCAGAAGGTAAATAAAACGCATCAAAATATGAACCAGTAATACAACATTAATTCACCCGAGCTCACAGCCCAATATAATGTCTCATAGCCCTGCAGGTTAGGCATTTGGCATCACTATAAGTCAAGTGCAATTATACCGACCCGAAGGCCCACAGTTGGATATAACGACCCGTAGGCCCGACCCGAAGGCCACAGTTGATAAAACGACCCGTAGGCCCGACCCGAAGGCCAACAGTTGATAAATCGACCCGTAGGCCCGACCCGAAGGCCACAATTGATTATAACGACCCGTAGGCCCGACCCGAAGGCCACAGTTGATAAAACAACCCGTAGGCCCGACCCGAAGGCCACAATTGATTATAACTCAGGCAAGTACATCGTTTCACTCAATTTCAACCAATCACCACTTGATATGCAAAACATATGCTCGGGAATTTAAGGTTAAATATCGATGCCAAAACACCAAGCATAACCATGCTCAAATTAGACATGTTCATCTCATTCTTGGCATACCCAAGCATTTCCACTCTAATCCAATCCATTTCAAGTTCATTCCGCGCATTCATTTCACACCTCAATCTAATGCGCCTAAGGCCCGCCTTGGGCAATTCAATCTCAATATTCGTTTTCACCACTTCGGGGTCATACGATAGGATTCATACAAGTCCTACTCAACCCCTAAAAATGCCTAAACTCAAGTCAATAGCCAAAGAACCAATTAAGTCTCCAATTAAGCCCAATGGTACAATTCGGTTCTGGTGAACAGTACCAGAACCGAATGTCCATTTTGCACCAAACTACCCCTAAACAATTCCATTAGGCCTCAATCAAATACTATAATCACCCAAACATCAAATACACATAATCAAGCCTCAATTAAGCTTAATTAAGCCCTATAATGACCAATTCAAGGTCACCAACAATTGAACCCAATTAGTACAAACTTAGACAAATTAAAACAATTTCGGAGCCCCATGAACAGTACCAGGAAAAATGCACATTTAGGCACTAATTCACCTTTAAACCATCTCATTAAGCCCTAATCACCTACCCTAAACATCCAACCACCAAATACACATAATTAAGCCTCAAATAAGCTTAATTAGTCTACCAAATGCCTAATTTTAAGTCATTAACCATTGAACTCAATTAGTACAAAACTTGAACAAAATTTAGCATTTTCGGTACTCATGAACAGTACCAGACCAGATCACAATTTAGGCCATTAAACCACCATTAAATCATCTCATTAGGTCCTAATGACCCATACAAAACATCCCACACACCATTAAGCCTAATTAACCCTCAATTAGGCCTAATTAACCCCTAAAAATGCACAATTAGACTAATTAGGGGTTTAGGGGTTTATACTCGCCTATTAACGATTCGGGACGACGGGAACGGGCGGTCGATCACCGACGAACGGTAAGGATCGACGGCGGCGCTCCGGTGCAAGCCGGCGGTCCGTGCCGACACCGGCGAAGACAATTAGCTGCTGTTTACTGTTGCGTTAGGCCGAAACCGGGCCGTGGTGGCTTGTCTTGAGCGAAAGGGCTGCCGGTGGTGCCGGCTTGGCGGGACAGCTCCGGGCTGAAATGTTCCGCGTGAACAGTACACTGAATGGACGAACCGTGCACGCCTAGAAACATGTAAACGGGAAAAGAAATTCACGGGGGAAGGGGAGGAGGAGAATGGCTCGGCAGATCGAACGAGAATGGGAGAGAGAGAGAAATGTCTGGTCAAATATGGGTCAACAAGTGTGAGTGGATTCCATGTGTCTCAATCTAGGCCAATTGGACAATTTTGCCCTTGATCCAATGGCTATCTTTCCTTCTCATCCAATAATTTAGGGGTAAAATGGTCATTTGTCACTAACCCAAGGCTGACCAGACCTGGTTAGTCCCATTTAACCTTGGTTAAACCCCTAATTAAATTCAATTTTCGGAATTAATTAAAATTGGCCTAGGGGCATTTTCGTAATTTTTTTCGATCCCGAACCGAAATTTCAATTTTTGTCCATACCGGTCCTATATATTCATGGTAGACATAATCCGGTGTCGGATCCTTAAAATTCATCCTTTAAGCCCTCGAAAACCGGTCCAAAAGTCTCGAGGGGTAAAACCGTAATTTTTCGTTCCGGGGTCGAAATTCCAATTTTGACCGTATGCACTCCAGGCGTGCATGGTTGCCCCAAAATGGCATCGATTCCGAAAAATAATTTCGTTTGGCCTCGGAAACGAGCATCGAGGTCCCTGGGGGCAAAATTGTAATTTTCCCCAATTTACGTCGAAATTTCTATATTCAATTGTTCTTGTCCCAAACTTATTTGGCCACTATAAAATGACGTCCGTCTTACCAAATAGTCGTAATTACCCTTGAAATTTTGATATCGAAGTTTGGGCTCAATATTGCGATCAAAATAACTCGTTTCGAAGTCTTAGGGCCTCTCACTAACGGTCGGCTGTTTAGGTGGTACGCGTATCGACCTAGGATTGTCTGAGTCATGATGGTCTCAAATTTCGAGAGAACGAGAGGAATTATCACTAGTACCGGGGGTCGCGATCGTTTGGATTAAAATCGGGGTTCGTTAGTCAGGCGTACTTTCGGTCGTGCGGAATCACCCGCGATCCGATCGTACGTATCTGACTATATCAATCCGTCATTTTCCTAAGATCGGCCCATATTGGTCCAAAATATTCCCTCGATGTTTCTCGAACTCGGCACTCAATCGCGATCGGGTCCTTGGTCCACGTACCTGATCCTATTTAGCCTTTCCCATTTGGTTAGTATCCCGTGATTGATCAAGTCCGGGCGAGACTTACTAAAATCAAACGAGAATTAATATACACTTTATTGATCCCGATAACAGGTCAAAATTCAGGATGTTACAGAACCATGGTTTCATGATATTAATAAGTATCTCCAAACAGGCGAATTTCCCGAGATGAGCCAATCAGCTGATAGAAAGTTCATAAATAAGATAGCCAAAAAGTTCTTTCTTAGTGGTCATACTCTCTACAAGAGGGGCAAAAGTACACCACAAGTGCCATAACTTATGTATGGAGATCACTTTGGTGCCATAACTTTTTTCGAATCACTTTGGTGCCAACTTTTTTGAAAATCGATCACTTTAGTGCCAATGCTGACGTGGCTCGCCGGAAATCCGATGTGGCGCTGACACGGCTCGCCGGAGAGGTCCAGTCAGCATTAAAAACCAAAAACAACGCTGTTTAGCCCGCTGAAGTGCATTTTTTTTTAAAAAATTATATTATATTATATTATATTAATTTTTTTTTTAAAAAAAGCCCTGCAGCAGCGGCGAGCTCGCCACCACCGCCGGGAAGGGCCGGCGGTGGTGGGCGTAGTGGTCGGCGAGGGTGCGCGGCCCGGCCGGGTCCCGCCAACCCTCGCCGACCCCAGGAGGGTCGCCGGCCCCGGCCGGGCCCGCCAACCACTGCCGACCCGGCGAGGGACGGATCCAGCGAGGCGAGACCTCGCCCGTCGCTCGGGTCGCGACGGCGAGGCCCGCCTCGCCCGGCAAAGGTAAGGCCGCGCCTGCGCCGTCGCGACCCGGGCGACGAGCGAGGTCCCGCCTCACCCAACGAAGGCGAGGCCGGACCTCGTCGTCGCGACCCGTGCGACGGCGAGGTGCGGCTTCGCTTCGCTGGGCGAGGCGGGACCTCGCCCGTCACACCGGGTCGCGACCGGCGAGGTCTCGCCTCGCCCGGGTCGCGACGGCGAGGTCTCGCCGCCGGGGCGAGGTCCCGACTCACCCAATGGGCGAGGCCTACCTTGCCGTCGCCCGGGTCGTGACGGTGAGGCCGACCTCGCCGTCGCCGGGTCGCGACGGCGAGGCCGACCTCGCCGTCCGCCTGGGTCGCGACGGCGAGGCCGACCTCGCTGTCGCTCGGGTGACGACGGCGAGGCGGGGCCTCGCCTTCGGCCGGCGAGGCGGGGCCTCGCCGTCGTGACCTAGGCGACGGCGAGGTCTCGCCTCGCCGGATCCGACCTTCGCCGGGCGAGGCGAGGGTCGCCGGCCCCGGCCAAGGGCCGGCGACCCTCGCCGACCACTGCGCCCCACCACCGCCGGCCTTCCCTGGCGGTGGTGGCTTGGCGCGGTGAGGGCTTCCTCGCCGCTGCTGCAACACCTTTTTTTTTTTTAATAATTATTTTAATTATTATTATTTTTCTAAAAATTAAAAAATTCGAAAAAAAGCCACGTAATTTCCACCGTGTACAAGTCAGATCATTTTTTTTAATATAAATGCCAGGTCAGCTTTTTGGCTGGAATTTTGGCCGGAGTCACTAAAGTGATCGATTTTCCTCCAACTTGGCACCAAAGTGATCCGAAAAAAAGTTATGGCACTAAAGTGATCACCGTACACAAGTTATGGCACTTGTGGTGTACTTTTGCCCTACAAGAGGTCATTTGATTCAGTCTTGTTAAGGTGCGTAGATGCCAAAGAAGCTGATCAAATCATGAAAGAAATCCATGAAGGCAAATGTGATCCGCATATGAACGGCCATCTTCTAGTCCGTAAAATCATGAGGTTAAGGTATTATTGGATGATAATGGAAACAGACTGCATTTGACATGTGAGATGTTGCCTTCAGCACCAAGTCTAGGGAGACCGAATCAATGCCCCTCCAAATGAGCTACATCAGATGTCTGAGCCATGGCTGTTTTCGATGTGGGGCATCAATATTGTTTTGTCCGATTAATCGCAAGGCTTCGAATGGACATCGTTTCATCTTGATTGCAATTGTTTATTTCACCAAGTGGATTGAAGCAAATTCTTATGTTAATGTTACCGCCAAGAATGTGGCAAGGTTCATTAGGTGTGACATCATTGCCGGATATGGAGTTTCTGAAGCAATCATCACTGACAATGAATCAAACTTAAACAATAAGATTGTGGATGACTTGCTCGAGCATTTTCACATTCACCGTTAGAACTTATCTCCTTATCGTCCACAAATGAACGGAGCTGTGGAAGCAGCAAATAAAAATATCAAAAATATGCTGTCCAGGACAGTTGAAAACTACCATGATTGGCATGAAAGGTTGCCATATGCTTTAATGGCATATCGAACTTCAATTCGGACATCAACTAGGACAACGCCATTTTCTTTGGTTTATGGAATGGAAGACGTATTACTTGTGGAAGTGGAGATTCCTTTATGAAGAGTGCTATCTCAATTAAAGCTTTTTGAAGCTGAATGGATCTAACAGAGATACGAACAGCTCAACATGATCGATGAGAAGAGTTTGAGGGCCATATGTCATGGTCAAGTCTATTAGAAGAGAGTTGCTAAATTTTTCAATCAGAAGATTAGACCAAGGCATTTTGAAATAGAAGATCTTGTGGTAAAGAAGACCATTCCCAATAATTCAGATCCTCATGAGAAATTCACTCCAAATTATGAAGGCCCGTATGTTATCAAGAAAGTCTTACCAGATGGAGCGTTGATTCTTGTAGACATGGATGGAACAGAATTGGCCCATCCTGTAAATTCAAATTCAGTCAAAATATTCTACCCATGAATGAAATGAAAAACCGGATTGGATATTTCAGAAAATGATTTGAGCCACTTCAGAGCATTTTCTTATCATGCATATCATGCATTTTATGTACATGTTTGTTCATTTGCAGAATAAAGCACAAAGGAGTTTAAGACGATGTGAGATCTTAGATTCTCCGATGAAGTTGGTAAAAAAGAAGGTAGAGGAATGTGTCGTTCTAATTTACTCTCCTTGAGATCATTCATTAATATATTCTTCCTTTTCCAAATTGTCATCTTCAGGAAATCCAATGGAAGGAAATCACCAAAAATGAATCCCCAGAGGAATCAAACCAAAGCACACAAGAAAGTTGGTGGTATTGTTCCAATTGGTAATAAGGGTTGTTGTGCAAATGAATTCTAACACAAGATTTTTAATTTTTGCAGGATTTCCACCAAGTTGAAAAGGTAAGCATTCCATGTCCTTTTTGAAAAGAAATTGAATCTTAAAAAGGTTGTCATTCAAAAGAAGTCCAATTCCCCAAGTGGGGCAAATCAAAACAAGAGATCTGAAAGATAATCTTTCCTGGATACTCAAACCAAAGTAGACAAGAGGTTGGTTGTATTGTTTCAATTTGAAATGAACAGCACAAGGACATATTTTGACACTTGGTTTTTACAGGAATCCCATCAAGCCGGTCAGGTAAGTATCCCTAACTCATGAACTTAGACCCTAAAAAGTTTACTTTTCCAAAAGGATTGAGTTTTCCTCCCCAAGTGGATTAACATTAAATCAAAAGATATCATTTGAAAGATCATCTCAAAATGTTTCAACTAAAAGGTTTGAACATGTGTTGCACATCAAAATTCCCCAAAGAGGATGATTTGACAAAAAGTCTTGAAAGATTTCAAAGGAAATATTTGAATGAAATCAAATGGAAAGACCTTCAAATGAGGAAACGTAAACTGTATCCAAACACGTCCTTTACACATTTGAGAAAAACAAAAGAGTGGATGTCAAAAGTGAGAGATAGCCTCATCCGAAGGAGATATAGGGTATTCGCAATGATTACATGAAGTGAAATGATATTGAAATAATAAAAAGCAATCATTTCACTATCTTAAACACACGATTATCCCTTGCAAGCCAAATTTGAGCCTAAAAGATGAAGAAGTTTTTCAAAACAACCCTGTCAAGAACTACCTCACGTTGAGGCAAATTAGGAGGTTCATGGTTGACATTTTTGGGAGAAAAGGATCAAGAAAGATTCTATTGCATACACTAGCATCAATCTTTTTGTGATGACTTCAGATGAAACATATGGGAGCTCAAAACATCCCAAAAGGAAGAAGAGCATTTCATATTTCATCCCAAACACATTATCCTTTGCAAAGCCCAATTGAGCTTGAACATTCATTTCAAACCCAAATTGGTGATTATCTCCTCACGGGGGCATAGCATGTGATCCACCTCATATTGATAATATCAAAAAGGCATAACAAAGAGTCCTTAGAGCTCAAAAGGTCGAAAGCCAAAAGAATCAAAAGTGTAGATGTAATGAGAATCAAGGGCATGAAAAGGCAAGGCCGATGCCCAGTGAAAAGTGAGCAAAGAAAAGAAGAATATCAAAAACAAAAGTTATGGAAAGATCAAAGATTACAAAAGTTAGAAGCTGAAAAGAAATGACCATGATGAGCATCTAGAGGACTCTTATGGTCATGAAAAGATAAAAGATCCCTAGTGGACAAAAGAAAAGGTGGTAATGCCAAGAGGATCACCAATTTTACAAAAATCCTGAAGTTAAAAATAAATGAGTCTTTTGAGCCTACACAACCAACATTACAACCTCTCCCCAAAGACTTTTCAGATTGGGATGTTGAGACTGGAAGCATAATTTCATATCAGAAGCCATCGTTCAAAGAAGTGTGGGCAATCTTGTCTTATCTTATTCTCGAGGTTCTTAACTTGTAGACTCGAAGCAAATCAGAAGATGATGAAATTCCTTCTTAGCTTCAAAATGCCTATCCTTAGAATAACGTTCGACCAAACCTACATTACAAACCTTCGAAAAGGCCTTATCGAATCAATCAGATTGGATACATTGCGAATATCCCTGAATACCTGAGGCTTGGTTATCAGAGATAGATTGAGAGATATAAAGTGATTCTCGTATCAACGGATGAAAATGAAAGTCCAATTCATAGATTGAGATAAATCATTTCCAATGAAGGTCTTCCAATTGATGATCTTAAGCATTTCTTGAGAAATTTCAAGTTATTTGCTCAGATACATCCTTTTAAAGAAAGTTTGATTGTCTAAACGCCCTAATACGAGAAATGCGTGTTTTGACATCAAAATGTAAAACATTCAAAATCACATGATTGTTCAAATGGTTTAGGGTCTTTCCTTAAACCCCGACTTTTTAAATAGTTTCGGGTCTTTCCTTAAACCCTGATTTTTCAAATGGTTCCAGGTCTTTTCTTAAACCCCTATTTTTCAAATGGTTCTAGGTCTTTCCTTAAACCTCGATTTTTCAAACAAGGTTCGTGGGTTTATCCTTAAACTACAAGGTTAGTGGGTTTATCCTTAAACCACAAGGTTCATGGGGTATATCCTTAAACCATAAGGTTCGTGGGTATATCCTTAAACCACAAGGTTCGTGGGTTTATCCTTAAACCACAAGGTCCACAAGGTTCGTGGGCTTATCCTTAAACCGCAAGGTTCGTAGGCTTATCCTTAAACCGCAAGGTTCATAGGTTTATACTTAAACCACGTTTTCAAGCCCAGAGTTTTGTCCATCACTATCATCATTCTATACACTCTGAAATAATCAGCAATAAATCTCTCACAGATGAAAATCGTAAATCAGCAAGTAAGTTCTTTCCTCTCCTACAGTCATCAAAAGTTCATCAAAAGCATCAAAGTGAAAAATTGGATTGGGTTAAGAATTTTTAGGCATGATCTTTGATCAGTTGTTGTGAAATTTTCATTTGTCTTTTCAATTGAATCGACTAGAACTCAGGTGTCACCCTATCTTTAAGATCAACCTCCAACGAGTTTATTCTCATAGAGGGACAGCTGTTGACACTTGATTTTTAGCCAAATTTTCAACTTAAAAAAATCACAAAATTAGGTTTAGAAACCTTGGCCATGCTTAGGAACTTATTTATAAACAAAAAATAATTTTTCTAGATTTTTCTTTAATTTTTTCTTAATTTCTTTTGGTTAAAAAATATGAGGAAAATCGAGAAAAATACCAAATGAAGTCCAAAAATTTCCAAAAAATAGTAATTAGTTTTATTTTAATTCAAATTCCAACCCTACAGCTTCAATTTTACAAAATTTCAATTGAGGATATGTTTTCCCCAAATTTGGGCAATTTCATATCCTAATTGAACAAAAAAATCCAATTAATCCTTTCTAGACATTTTTAGGCTATAGTGTCTTCATAACAATTGATTTTAGGTACTTGAATTGCATATTGGTCGGTCAAATTTCACAATTTTCTGAAAAATATTAAAAATCCCCAAATTTAATCGGTAATTAGGGATTTTAGGACCCAAATTAGGAATTTCAATCAATTTGAAATTTTTTATCGAAGCTTATACCCTCCCTGAGGATAATCGACCATGGGGAACCTAATTTTGGCCTTAAATTAGCAAAGTTAGGTCATTTAGACCTCCAATTGAGTGAAAACCCGTTTCACCCAAATTCAAATTTGGGGTTTTCGGGTTTAATTGAGACAAAAACTCAAAACGATTACTTATTTTAAAGAAAACTGTGTCGAGGAGCTGAAATTTGAGGTCAAAATTGTGAAAACGGGTCAAAATTGTGTTTAATTTGCAATTTAAACCTAACCCGGGTCTGCTGGGTAGGTTGACCCGACTCGACCCAGGTCAACTTTTTCCTCACCTGATTCAGGGACGCATGGGAAAGAGGAGGGGAGAAGAAAGAAGAGCCGAGTTGGCCCCGCCCATTCACCAACCTAGATATCCCAATTCAGCACGTGCAAAACGAAGATAGACAGATAGAGATCTCCAGCTGTCGATCCGGATCCATTCTAACTGCTCAGGTAGGAGGTTAGAGGTCGGGAACAGCCCGGGGAAAGAAACAGAAAAGAGGTGAGAGAGAGGGAGAGTGCACAGAAACTGTTTGTGAAAATTTCAAAGAGAGAGAGAGAGAACTAGAGAGAGAAAGAGAGAAATCGAGAGCGGGAAAGAGTTGACGTCCTCCTAGCCGAGTGACCGACGCCATCCCGACGAGAAAGGCGCTCGCGAATCGTCCATTTAGGTGACCTCCTCCTCCATTCACCTGGCAGAAACCTGATCGGGAATGCCTAAAACTCGGCTCCAATCTCCATGTCAGGGACTTTCCTGGCAAAACCAGACCCTGAGGTTGATAGAGTAGGTGCAGGAGGACCAATCCGTAGCCTCCTGCTGGTTCAGAATTTCTATTTTTGTTGCTAGCGACGAAGGTAAATTTCCTTCCCACTCGTATACCAACTGCTTGTTGAAATGCCCGAGTGATCGACCCAATCATTACTTGATTGATTCAGTGATTTCCATTTTGTTTTTGTGATTGTTGAGTCTATATCCATGTTTCTAATCAATTGTTTGGTTGTTCTTTGCGTTTTGGATCATTGTTTTTGCATTTTCATTGAGTCAGCCACATAATCATCTTCGCCCGAACTTCAAAACTTCGCCAGAGCAATCCCTACGATCTAGAGCTGTTCAAGTCAGTTTTCTGTTATCCTCTTTTGAAGTTTAAAATGCTTGTGTTGATTGCTAGAACGAATAGGAGGCTTATAACTGGATGTAAATGCTAGATAGTCTTGATTAAGATAGTTTTGGACCTAGGATTTTTAACCTAGAAACCGCCGATCAACTAGCGGAAGGTGGTGGTCCGGTGGTGGCTGGTGGTTAGAATGTGATGGGGTGATGCCTTAGGATCATAAGCAGTGGCCAGAGCACCGGCAAAGGTCACTTAAGATGAGGCCGAAGTCACGGTGAGGAGAAAGAATATTAGGCTAGATGCACATTTGGTGTTCAAGAAAATGCCCAAGAAAAAAGAGGAAGAAACAGCGCCGTTTTGGCACTGTCCTCGTCGGGAATGGCCGGAGACCGGTCAGGCCTGTTCAACACAGTTGCACCGGTCTGAACCGGTCCGGTTCATTCCTAGGGAATAAAAAATACAAAAAATACAAAAAAATGTATAAAATACTAAAAAATCAGAAAAATTCAGGAAAAAGAAAAAAATTCAGAAAATCATAAAAAACTAGAAATTTCTGAAAATTTGTAGAAATTAGGAAAATTCATAAAAAAAAAATACATAAAAAATCTTAAAAATTTTCAGAAAATTTTAAAAAATTCGTAAAAAGAGTAATATTCAGAAAATTCAAGAAAAATGGAAATTTTAGACTTCTAGAAATAGGAAAATCAAATAAAGATTTTTTCACAAAAAAAATTCAAAAATTCAAAAATTCAAAAATGGCCCAGAACACTTGTGGCCACCATTTTTTATTATTATTATATTAGAATTTTTGGGGATGCACAAGTTGTTCTTTTGGAAAATGTCCTAGTTTAGAGGTTAAAGGGGCTTAACCGCCAAAAGGGGCCTAACCTCTAAAAAACACTAAAACCCCTAAAAAAAGCACAACCCAAAAAAATGAACAAGCCTTTAAGGCTTCACTAGACCTTGATCGTTTTGATTGATTTTCTTTTTTTAGGGACGACATTAGGATTGTTGTTTATGATTTAAATTGATTGTGCGTTTCATGATTGATTGATTCCTCCTCGTTTAGAATGGTTAGGATTAGCAGATAAATCTCGAGAAATTGCATGCTACGCTAGACACTTCAAATCGAGTTAGGTACCGAAAGTGCGTTAGAGATTTTGACATCGAAGTCATTAACGTAATCAAGTCCCCCTACCCATGATATCTCTGATTCGTACAATCAAGATGGTTCTCCCCTGTCTCGATTGGTTTCTAATCTACCATTAAAGACTAGTGGCGACTCCAAAATGAAATGTAGACTAAATAGGCCGTATTAGAAAACAAATACCCGTTGTCTCGTGAGGTATGGTCGAGGAGAGACCGTCGTTCATCTAGTAATGAGATACTTTACCATTCATTATGAATAAAAATACCTCCAAGTGCGCTCCCAGGGGCGCGGCACGACAACGCCCACATAGCCACTTGGCATTTCAAGATTGTTCCGGACCACGCCAACGTGGAGGTCCCGGACCACCTAATATTTTCTCCCTCCTAAGAACCCTCCTTTCTAACAAAGGTATAGATAGATTGCGGCAAAAGGATACTATAAGTGCCATAAGTTGTGTACGGAGATCACTTTAGTGCCATAACCTTTTTTCGGATCACTTTGGTGCCAACTTTTTTGAAAAACGATCACTTTAGTGCCAATGCTGATATGGCCGCTGGAAATCTGACGTGGCTCTTTTTTTTTATTAATTTCCGATGCTAACATGGCTTGCCGGAAATCTGACGTGGCTCGCCGGAAATCCGGCGTGGCTCTTTTTTGGTCGGAATTTTGGCCGGAGTCACTAAAGTGATCTCTTTTCCTCCGACTTGGCACCAAAGTGATCCGTAAAAAAGTTATGGCACCAAAGTGATCTCCGTACACAACTTATGGCACTTATAGTGTCCTTTTGCCGATAGATTGCTATAAATCATGTCAAATCAGTACTAGTCTATTTTTAGGAACTTTAAGATAGGACTTTTTAGCCAATGTGTATTAAATGTGAGTTGTTACCAAGAACTTTCCTTTCATGTATGGTACGGAATTGGTTGTAAATTATGTCATTAGTCTTTAGGAACTCTAGGTAAGACTATATATCTAATGTTATGCTAAATGTCGGTTGTTGTTACCAAAGAAATGTCACTTTATAGTTGGTAGGAGGATGAAGTTACCCTAAACATGATATAGGAGCTGCTCGACTCCTTGATTTTAGGAAATCAATTAAGCTTTCAAAGAGCTATTTTCTTGTCCAATTTCAAAGGAAGTGAATTTAGAATGGTATACACGTATCGTATGAGTCGTGACCATCTAGTTAAGTAAGAAAAAGCTGTCATAACCATCGAAAGTGTTTACATCTAGGAAAATTGATGTGACATTTAAGGGACTTCTTCCGCTAATAACAAGAGTAACTCTAGCCAAACGTATAATATACGGTTTTGGGGGTCATTTCAAAGTGAGTCCTCCTGGTATACTCATGTTAAATATAATTGATACGGCTAATAATTCAATCTCTAAAAATAGTGATTATACATAATGCGAGAAAAATCAGAGCATTAAAAAATTTAAAGTTTTTCATTTATTTATTAACAAGTGCCCTTTTTCTTTTTCTTTAATAATTTAAGTTTCCTATCCCAAAGATCAGAGTAGCGAAAGATATAATCGGTGGAGCTTGATCGTCCAAACCAACAATTAATTGAAATATGGTTGTTGCAATGTAGATACAGGCCCAAGGATAGATCATTGGGGTATTTTTGAAATATTCAATACCCATTGGCTATATAAAAAGTAGGATTAATACCACAAAAAATTCCAAACTAATACCTCAATCGGTACTCTAACCCAAATCTATTCTCCGTTGACATTTCGTCCAATATCTTGATAAAATACATACGTTTATATTTGACGTGGAAAATCCACATGTGTTGATAAGCATGCACATTGACGAAGGGTAGACATGGGTCAAGGGCATTAGTTTTGGATTTTTTGTGAGCAAAAATTTAGTTTGGATAAATATGTCATGAGATTCTGGTTTAATATATTTTGTGAAATGAAAATTGGTTAAGGTAAATATGTCATGGATGTATCACTTTGGTATAGGATAGGGTAAGATGGGATTAGAAATCCTTCAAATATCTTCTGGATTGTAAAAAATCATTTCCCATGTTTGGTGTAATCCAAGATAGAATTCAAAATCTTTGAAAATCTCACTTGCTCATAAAGGTAATACTTTCCGAATCTAGGACAGCATCCTTGACGTAATCTCGCACGACCGAGACTAGCACCATTTTGAGCAATTGCCATTTTTGCCAGAGCTCCTCTTCCTCCTTCTCCTTTGAAATCTTCCGATTGTCAGCATAGAGTCTCAAATCTAAATGGAGGATGGGATCGGACGTCGAAACATCATGACAAAATCAGGTGACCACTATTCAGGACCAACGTATGATCGCCCAAAACTTCATGTGTTTTGGTTTTTTTCTTCTTCTTCTTTTTCAAAGCCGACTTTTGGGGTCGATCCATCGATTTATGGTCATTCATTAGCGACAACCGGTTTGGTTCGAAAGTCGTCGGAGGATAATCGGCTGACGGGGATAATGATCGCGTTGGTCAGAGACGATGACGATTGCACGGTGGTCGAGAGTGATAGGTTATTATGGTGGTGGTCCTTGCGCAGTGGCCGGCAAAGCCAGACTCTATCACTCCATCATTAAAAGGAAATTGTTTTTTTTTCTTTTTTATCCAATATGGGTTTTATCCTGCCCCTAGCTTGGATTTCTTATCTGGCATTTTATCGAAGTATATCCGGTCCAGAAGATGTCGCCAAACACTAAATATGATATTTTGTTATCCTATCTGGACTCAAATCCGGGCTACCAAATGTAGTCTAAAGGGAAGATATTAAGAGGTAACCTTTCAATTAAGGGCTTCTCTTGGATCCTTGGTATTCGATTAAGAGGTAACATCATCAAAAGAATGGAGCTTTCGCTCCTATGAGGACCTCCGCGGCCTGTCCCGATCCTTTGGGGTAGGCTCTATGGAAGCGTTTCTTATTTTAATGTGCCGATGCTCATACAGCTCGCATCCCCAATTCTCCCCGAATCTTTGTCTTCCCCAGGAAAGGGAATATTCTATGGAAGTTTTACATCTCAGTGATCTCGAGATTCGGATAAGGACTGAGATGAAGCCTTTTAGGGACTTGCTTAGATATGACAAAAGAAAAATTAGAAAGAATAAAAGTGAAAAAGAAGGAAGGGAGAGTTGTTAATAGTAAAAGAGAACCGAGTGTAGGGAGAGTTCTTGGAAGGATGACACCGACCCACCTAAGAACTCTCCTTTCTTACAAAGGTTAGATAGATTTCTATAAATCGTGTCAAATCAGTTTACTAGTCTATTTTAAGAACTCCAGGTAGGACTCTTTAACCAACGTGTATTAAATGTCAGTTGTTGTTACCAAAAGAATGTCACTCCGTAGTTGGTAGGAGGATGAAGTCACCGAACGCAAGACATAGGAGCGTTGGACTTCTTGATTTGAGAAGTGTTTTTTCGTGAAGAGTTCGTACATGGGTGTTGGCAAAAGGGATAGGGGTGAACTCTATACATATGAAATCTTCACATTTAAAGAAAAAGAGCTCTTTACTCAGAGCCGCCGAAAGATTATTCACTTGTTTTGACCTGATAATATATTAGGAAAAATTGTCCAAAGAGTCATAAATCTATTGCACTTTTTCAATTCAGTCATAAACCTTTCAATTTTGCCAATTGAATGCTAAATCTTTTCACGTTTTGCCAATTGAGTCTATCCGATCAATTTTTAGTTGGAAATTGCTGACGTGGATGCCGACCATCCTACGTGGCACGGTCGGCCTGACATGAATAATTTTTTATAATATATTAATATTTTTTCGAATTTATTTGTGTTATTTTTCTTCTATTTTCTTTTCTTTTCTTTCTTTCTTTCTTTCTTTCTTTTTCTTTTTCTTCTTCCAAATCCGGTGACCCTTGCCGGACTTGGAAGAAGAAAAAGAAAAGGAAAGAAAGAAAAAAAGAAAATAAAAAAGAAAAAATATCATTAAAAATTATCTACATTAGCACTAGCAATGCCCACGTAGGACTTTTTGAACAATTTTCTAATATACAAAATGAAAAAAAAAAATGAAAAAAAAGGTCCAAATAACGTTTATTTTCCAGCTTCTTACTATTTCACTGAAGTAAATTTTAAACTTGGGGTGCGTTTGTATTACTGAAGACTTCATGATAAAGGACAACATTTTCCATGAAAATCATTTTCAAGGAAAATAGTTAGTCTTCATTTGTTTGGTGGTTTAGTATAGGAAAAGCGATTTCCTTCTTAGCAGAAAGGGAAGTCGTCTTCCCCCAATCTAAGTTTGTTATTTTTAGTCCATGGAAAACGTTTTTCCATAGACCGATTAGTTTTCCGTAATCCAAATATTGGAATGTAAGAAGACAATTTTTCGAAAACAGTTTTCCTTAAAAAAAAAAACACACACACACCTTTGATTTAAATTGGATAATCATAATGGTATAGACGGAGTTCTTTTGTGACATTCTAAATTTCGACCCACTTGGTATTTATGAAATGCATAATTTCAATAACGTACTTGTAGTAAATCTCGCCCAGACTTAATCACTCTTGGGACACTAACCAGTAGGGAAAGGCTAATTAGGGATCTAGATTCGCACGACCATAGAACCTGACCATGGATTGACTTTCGACCATAAGGATTGTCGAGGTGATATTTTAGGCTAATATAGACCGATTTAAGGATGGTCATGGATCGATTTGCAAATGCCGTATAATTGGATTGCGGGTGATCCCGCCTCGCCAGAATACGAAATTTGTGAACGATCTCAAACCTATTCCAAACGATCGCATTCTTTAGAACTAGTGATTGATCCTCGCAATTACATGACAATCAAGGTCACCATGGTTCAAGTGAACTTAAACGTGGCTCGATTTAGTATTGACCACGGGTCGAATCTACGAATTTTCCTGAAAGCCTTCCGTTAGTTTGAGATACGCTCAAGTTGCGTTTATTTGGATTTAGCCATTAATTAGAGACCAAGTTTGGGTATCAAAAATTTCGAAAGTCACGACAGAATAATTGGATGATGTTGTTATTAGCATGGTCAGCCTCGGATTTATCCGGATTCGTCAGAAAATTGAAATTTTGGCAGGAAGTGAAAAATGACCGTTTTGCCCCTGGGACTTTGTGAAGGCCAAGTACAAAATGAGAAGGGCATTTTGGACATTTCCCTGCCACTTTAGAAATAAAAAATTTTGGACGATTTTGCCCATACCCTTTTTGTTCAATTCCTATTTTACCCTTGGATATTTTTGGTAGGGATCGATCCGAGCTGTCAATTTTTGGATAAGATTGAATCATGGCCATCGGATGGAAAGTAGAGAGAGGGGCAAGATGGTAATTTCTCCGGGGTAGGCTTAGACTAGCCTTTTTCTTTTCTTTTTATCTCTTTTCTCTCTCTCTTCCTCTCATTGCTAACGCCTACCTCTCTCTCCCATTTCTCCCGGCCGAGTCCCCCTCTCCCTCACCTCTCGGCCAGTCCCTCCTCTCCTTCTTGCCTTGCACGCACGGCCAAGCAAGGCCGGTTGCCGCTCGCCCAGCCACCGTCCGCCGTCCAGCGGTCGTGCGTTGCCCCCGCCGCCGCTCGCCGAAGCTGCTGCCTTGCCGAGGCCTTTGCTGCTACTTGTTGGGCTTTTCTTGCTTAGATTAAAGGCAAGTTTCTCTCTAAACTTTGATTAGGGTGATGGGTTGTGGATGGATTGGTTTAGGGGTTAATTGAGGTGATTATAGGTAGATTAGAGGAGAGCTTGATCTTTCATTGTGTTCTTGGATATCCTTGTGGCTGTTGGATGGTAGTTTGAGCATTGTGGAGTGAGTTTTGTGGATTGAAATTCGGTGGATATCAACTAAGGCTCGGATCTTTGAAATTTGAGGTGAATTTCTGATTCGCGGTTACTGTACCCTCTCGGTTTACTATTTTTGTGGAGACTCTTGGAGGTCGAATCTTGGGTGGTGTTCTTCATGAAAGTTGTTCCTAACAACTTGACGTTCAACATATTTTAAATTTGAAATTTTTGGAGGTCATTTGGGTCGCATGAAAACCCATTTTCAGACTGTCTTACAACTGCCCGGAATACTGTTCATCCCGACCTTCTTGTATTTCCGAATTTTTATAAAATTTTTCAGATCTATTTTCAATAAAATTCCTTCACAAAATTTATTGAAGACTTTTCTTTCTATGACATATAAAAATTTCAAAGCTTTTCAAGGTGATTTTGGTGTTGAAAGAAATGTATTTTGAGGACAAAACAGTCTGTTAGAGCGAACTGATTCTGGTATGGTTTCGAGGGACGAAAAGGCATGGTTGTAGATTGAACCGAAATTCATGTTCTTCATAAGAAATGTTTATCAAGATGTTTTCTATGACATAGTCAAAATTCAAAATTTTTGGAGTTCATTTACTATTTAGTTTGATGGGATTTCGGTCACTGTGTAATCTGCCCAGATTTACCCCAATTCTATGGATGTTCATTTTTATGAGCGGAATGGTGGGGGTGTCGAGGTTGAATAGTTGCTACCCTTGTGAAAGGAATTGATGCTTGAATATGTGATGTATGCGCTGATTCAAGGGCAGTGGGTGATTACCTAATTGTGACCTTGTGCGGGGAAGGGAATGTGGCTAATTCGGCGTGTGTGTGTGCGGATTGATTGGTCTAGTGGCAGAATGGTGCTTATGTACGTGTGAATTGATGTTGAATACTCGATGTCCATGTTGATTGATTGGCTGATTTGTGATGATTGATGTTGTTGAGACCGAGGATGATTTGGTGGTGATCATGTGTTGTGATTGAGTTGACATGCATTATGTGAGCATGTGGTGTGATTAACACGCGAAGTGAATGCATTGCATGGTATGAGTGATCACTACAAGCCCTGAGGCATTTTACGCGGGGTACAGATAAAATATGGTGTGCAGTGTGCTCGTGTGATCACATAATCCTTAAGGCGTTTTATGCGGGGAATTGAACCTGTCTTGAGGCGTGTTACGCGGGACGATGCTCGGTTATACCGGAAGACCGCCAACCTGATGTGTTTTACGCGGGTTGTGCCATAAAAAGGAGATGGTGTTGCGCCTGAGGCATGTTACGCGGGCTAGAGACACTGACCCTGAGGCGTTTTGACGCGGGCTATAGAAGTGTTGTTCAACCTGATGCGTGTTACGCGGGTTGTGTTATAAAAAGGGAGATGATGTTGTGCCTGAGGCGTGTTCGTTTACGCGGACTAGAGACACTGAGCCTGAGGCGTTTTGACGCGGGCTTTAGAAGTGTTGTTGGACCTGAGGCATGTTTACGTGGGTCAGAAATCGATGGCTAGTTTTTGGACCTGATGCGTGCTTACGCGGGTTATGAAAAATCTGGATATGTATGATGCATAGTGCTTGATTATGGGGTAAAAACTGCTAGGCATGGTATGGGACGTGCCCAAGTGGGTTTTGCCTTATAATCGAGACACGCGCTACTGTGATGCATTGATGCTTGTGAATTCTTATTACATACTTTGGTTATGTGATATGGTTGATGTATCGTTGTGGCATATACGTGTGTCTAAGCCAGGTAAGAATGCTTGTGATTGTGTTATGGCACGTTTGTTATGGTAGACTTGTATGTTTAGGACAATCCGGAAGCAACGTATTCTCCTAAACGAGGTTTAGGGAGTTTACTTGCTGAGTTATCTCACCCCTCCGTGGTTAAACATTTTCAAGTTTGGAGTGACGATTAGACATCACGTAAGGATCGACGACCAAGGGTGATGTGGGCGTGGGATGAACTTTCCGCTTTTGGATACCTTGCTATAGAGGAGTTTAGGTTAACCCGATCCTTTTGTATGTGCAGTTGGTGGAAAGTCGCCCTTAAGTTGGGTTTGTAAACTGTACCGAACTTGGGTTAACAATGTGTTTATGAAAGTTGTTTGGTTGATGAGTATTCCTGTTGTCTCCTTGGCTGCCCCGAGTTATTTGTAATGTTGATAGGGTGTTATAGTTCGCTTCCGCATGCATGTATGATCGTTAGTGAATCGATTGGGTCGGCGATGCGTCCTAGGACGTCACACTATTTCGACCGAGCTTGGGGTGTCGTGCGCTCGCCGGGATTCGGAGCGTGACATCTTTCCACTCTATGGCACCAAGAAGAAGAAGTATCTAATCCCAAGCCCCTTAGAAGAATAGAGGAATGCTGTGACTAGAAGTATAAGTCGAAAATGATATGCTTCGTGCGTTTTATGAATAGAATCAGCTGTTACAAAGAGCTAATTATCGCATAATATAAACGAACGTATGCAAGCTCCCCGATAGAGGACCCTAGATCTAATCATGGAAGAGACAAAATCCATCGCCTCATAAGAAATAAGCTTTGGTGAGTTATTCCGATAGAAAATTAAAACTTTCTATACTACATTTGAATTTTACTAATATCGGTTGTTGAATGAAGGCGGGATGGCTAGGATTAATAATGTTATAAGGAATATCTTCTTTTCTTACGAAATAATCTCACTCGTGTCATCGTTCATTAAAATGTGATGGGTATGCTCTAAAAAATAAATCCAAGTAACAAGGTGGCTATGAACATGCTGCCTCTAAATACCCATCAAGTGTTGTTCTGCAATGCAGCGAAAGCCTCTCCTCAGTCTTCAATTTGCGTAGCCGTCCGACATCCACAAACAAAGCACAATAATGGCGGGGAACATGTTGGTTCAGTTTTCAGCAATTCCATCTTCTCCTCTGAGTAAAGGGAGAAGCGGCGGGGTCGAACGGCGGTGTGCGGAATTTCACGAGAGCATATGGAGCGATTACTTCCTCAAATATGCTTCACCCTCCAACTCAATGGTTAGTAATTCTTCCCTTGTCTTCTTCCTTGTTTTCAGGCAATTGCGTATTTTAGAATTAATAAAAGTGCTTGTGTTTGTTAAGAAAAACTCCTATTGATTTTGAAGATGACAAAACCTTCTATGTTATTGTAACTCTGATACTTATTCTGAACAATTTTATTCCAGGTCTGTATATTCTGGAAGCTCAGAAGAAAGTTATTCAGACTTTACAAACTGTCAAGTATGTTTTTGAAGACCCACATAATCGAATTTCTGAGATTCAGACGCAGAAGTTATTCAAATGCAGAAGCAGAAGTTATTTAGATGAAGATGCAGACGAAGAAATTATTCAGACGCAGAAATTCTTCAGACACAGACGCAGAAGTTCTTCTGATACAGACGCAGAATTTCTTCAGACGCAGAATTCAGAACATAACACAACAGCTAGTGATCTGGCATGGATTTCACAGAAGGAATGTTCTGATTGTCTCAATCTCAATCAAATTGATTGACAATCAAACATCACGACAGGAATGCATTACAACGGACATATCTCTACTTATGGAAACCAAGATTCTGATTGTATGAGCGACCAGAATCAGCGGGATTCAGAATCTGTTATCCAACGGCTACTCAATCCTTTCTATACAAATTTGTCCAATGTGAAGATTGGAAGATGATCCTCTGAAAGCTGTCCAACGGCTAGTTTGGAAGTAGAGGAGTATTTAAGGAGATCAACGAGCAGCAGAAGGAAGTACAGAATCAAGAATCATCAAGTCCAAAGTCTGAGTATACTCCAAACATTTCTCTTGTCGTTCTGAGCAAAACATTAAGATCTTGAGGGACACTTTGTAAGAGTGATTGTGTGAGATAGAGAATCCTATCATACACAAGAGTGTTAACACTCAGAAGTTGTAATTCCTCTTGATTACATAGTGAAATCCAGCCGGTAGGCTGTAAGCGTGGGAGAGTGGACGTAGGCTTGCTATAAGCCGAACCACTATAAACTTGTGTGCAGATTCTCTATCCCTTATCTCTTACTTTACATTCTGCACATCAAGAGCACCGTCTATATAATCTGTCTTGAATCTGAATTTTATTCAGACTCTTCTGTGATTTACTTTGTTTCCGCATAAATTATTAAAATTGTTTTAGATCACCTATTCACCCCCCTCTAGGTGATCCTTGCTAGCTACATCAACTGGTATCAGAGCAGGTTGCTCATTTATTGAAGTGTCTTACTTCTGAGCTAACGATTTATATGGCTAGCTATGGTGCTCCAGGGCTCATTGAAGGACAGAGCAACAATAGACCACCATATTTCGATGGCAAGGAATATAGTGTCTGGAAGAATAAGATGAAGGCATTCATAAAGTCAATTGATCACATGCAATGGGATGTCATCATCGAGAGAGTCAATCCAAGATCTTCCGATTCAAAAGAAAAGGCAGAAGCAAGCATAGCAACAGATCCTCCATTATCTCAAACTGAGATATCCAAAAGAGAAACCTTAGATTCCAAAGCAATTTATTCTCTCTATTGTGCTTTATCTCCTATTGAATATAAAAAAATTGCTGCTTGTGAATCAGCTAAAGAAATCTGGGATACTCTCCTTGTCACTTATGAAGGAACAGATCGAGCCAAGGAAACTCAAATCAATCTTTTGCTTGGACAATATGAATCCTTCAAAATGAAGCCTGGAGAATCAATTGCTGATTTGTATGACAGGTTTACTGATATAGTAAACGGTCTTGCTTATCAAGGACAACCAGTTCCGGATGCAATGAAAGTCAACAAACTTCTGAGAGGACTGACAAATCAGTGGGATAACATCAAAACATCTCTTCGAGAAACACAAAGGATCAAGCCTCTATCAGTGAATGAGTTAATTGGAACTCTTCAATCATATGAGACTGAGAAAAGGAATGAGGAGATTGAATCCAAAGGTAACAAATCAATTGCTTTAAAGACTAACATTGATTCTGATGCAGATTCTGAAGATGAAGACGTTGATGATGAAGAACTAGCTCTCTTTATAAAGAAGTATAAGAAAATGAAGATCAAAGGAAGAAACCTCAGAGATAAGAAGCCTTTTGAGAAGAAGAAATCTTTCGATGAAACCGAGAGATCGAAAGATGTTATATGCTTTCACTGTAAGAAACGTGGACATATCAAGCCAAATTGTCCACTTCTGAAAAAGAAGACCAAGTTTGAGAAAGCAAAGAAGGCCTTAAAAGCAGAAACCCGGAGTGACACGAGTGTGAAGACAGTGATGAAGATATCTCAAATTTCTGTCTAATGGCTAAGTCAGACTCAGATTCAGATTCTGATTCTGATCCCAAAGTGGAGATTGAGGTAAAACATTCTGACATGCCTATTGAAGTATCAAATTACATTGATGAATTATGCTTTGAATTCAAGACTGCTCTTAAATGCATCTCTTCTTTGAAAAAGGAAATTTCATCACTGAGGCAGCAGGATGTTTCACAAAAAGAAAAAATCGATTTCCTTCAAAAAGAATTTCATCAAGTCAAGGAAAGTCGAGATTTTCTTTCCAAAGAAAATGCGGTTTTGAAAAAGCAAGTTTCAGAAATTACTTCAAAGTTTTCAAAGGGTTCAGAAACCTTGAAGCATATCCTTTCTATCCAAATTCCTTACTACAACAAATCTGGTCTCGGATTTGTGAAGGAAAGTGATAGCTTGATTGATTTTCCAAAGGTCAAGGAGAGATTAAAACAAAGACCTCCTCGACAAGCTTATAAAAATCATTTCAAAAGGAATTTTGTAAAACCTGTTGGCCGAAGTGCACTCAGGTGCTCAAAATGTGGAGATCCACAACATTTTGAGAATGAATGTCCTAAGGTCTGGAGACCTGTTAGAAGAGATTTTGTTAAGACAGCGTATACTAATACTCAAGGACCCAAACAAATTTGGGTACCAAAGAAAACTTGAGATGTTGTGATTTTTGCAGGTTACCACAAAGAGAAAAAGGAAGTGGTACCTAGACAGTGGATGCTCTAGACATATGACAGGAGATCCAAGCATATTCGCTGATCTACACAGTCTGAATGGTGGAAAAGTTTCCTTTGGAGGAAATACCAAAGGAAAAATTATTGGCAAAGGAACAGTTGAAATTGGAGGACTTACGATCAATGATGTCTCTTTGGTGAAAGGACTCAACTACAATCTGATAAGCATAAGCCAACTATGTGATACAGGTTTCAGAATCAACTTTCAAGAAGATACATGCTCAGGGACAAGCAAAGATTCTTCTCAAACATTTACAGGAAGAAGATATGGCAATATCTATCTTCTAGATGTCAATCCAAACTCCACTCATTGCTTGATCTCAATCAAAGAGGATGAAGATCTATGGCACAGAAGATTGGGGCATATCAGTATGAAACAAATCTCAAAGATCTCAAACAAGAAGTTGGTTCGAGGTCTACCAGATTTGAAATACAAGAAAATAGAGTTATGCAATGCCTGTACACTAGGAAAGCAAGTAAGGAGCTCTTTCAAGACTATACATCATGTTTCTACTAATCGTGCCTTGCAGCTTCTTCATATGGATCTATTTGGACCAACCAGAACACAGAGTATTGGTGGTAAGAAATATTGTTTAGTCATTGTTGATGACTTCATAAGATTTACTTGGGTGTTCTTTCTTGCTCATAAAAATGAAGCATTTTCATATTTTTCAAAATTTACAAAAAGAGTTCAGAATGAAAAGGGCTATTCCATTTCCTGCATTAAAACTGATCATGGGGGAGAATTTGAAAATCAAAGTTTTTTAGATTTTTGTGAGGAAAATGGCTTTCAACACAATTTTTCTACTCCTTATACACCAGAACAAAATGGTGTTGTGGAGAGGAAAAATCGTTCTTTGCAAGAAATGGCAAGAACTCTGTTGATTGAAAGCAAAATTCCTTTTCATTTCTGGGCAGATGCAGTTTTTACAGCATGTTATTTCATTAACAGAGTTTTTCTCAGACCCATTCTTGAGAAAACCCCCTATGAGCTTTACAAAGGTAGAAAGCCCAACATTTCATATTTTCGTGTGTTTGGTTGTAAATGCTTTATTCTGAAAAATCCAAATGACCGCACTGGTAAGTTTGATGAGAAAGCAGATGAAGGATTTTTTCTTGGATATTCTACTTCAAGTAAAGCATACAGAGTCTTCAACAAGAACTCTCAGACTGTTGAAGAATCAATGAATGTAAGGTTTGAAGAAAATATTCAGACTCACAGAGATGAATCTGAACCATCTCCCAACATTCAAGATCTATCAGAAGATCATCAACAATCAGTATCAGAAGGAAAAGAAGGAAAAGAAGATATAATACAGACTCAACTGGAAAGTTCAGAGTCTGCAGATTTTCAGAAGGAAAGATTTGATAAAAACTGGAAACATAAATCCAGTCATCCGAAGAACCTCATCATTGGAGAAATTGAAGATGGCATCAAGACAAGATCTAAACACAAAGAAAACATCAGCAACTTGGCGTTGATATCAGAAATAGAACCAAAAGAAGTTGGTGAAGCTTTATCAGATGAAAGCTGGATCGATGCTATGCAGGAAGAACTTCAGCAGTTCAGAATCAATAAAGTTTGGAAGCTTGTGCCAAGACCCAAAAATTATCCAGTCATTGGAACAAAATGGGTATTCAAAAATAAACTGGATGACAAAGGGAAAGCTACAAGAAACAAAGCAAGACTGGTTGCAAAAGGCTATTCTCAAGAAGAAGGCATAGATTATGATGAAACATATGCACCGGTTGCAAGGTTAGAAGCCATTCGGCTACTATTAGCTTATGCTTGTTTCCATAACTTTAAATTGTTTCAGATGGACGTGAAAAGTGCTTTTCTGAATGGATATATCAAAGAAGAAGTATATGTGGAATAACCACCAGGTTTCGAAGAACCTAGAAAGATTGATTATGTCTACAGACTCAAAAAGGCTCTTTACGGTCTAAAACAAGCACCCAGAGCTTGGTACGAAAGGTTAAGTAACTTCCTTCTACAAAATGGTTTTACCAAAGGTAAGGTTGATACAACTTTATTTGTTAAGAAAAAGGGTAAGGATTTCCTACTTGTTCAAATTTATGTTGATGATATAATCTTTGGATCCTCTAACGAATTGCTTTGCAAGGAATTCTCAAAGAATATGCAGAACGAGTTCGAGATGAGTATGATGGGAGAATTATCATTCTTTCTTGGCCTTCAAGTGAAACAAACCAAAAATGGTACATTCATTTGCCAAGAGAAGTATGCAAAGGAGATTATCAAGAAGTTTGGATTACAGAATTGCAAGAAGACAGACATTCCCATGTCTCATTCATCCAAACTGGACAAAGATGAAAATGGTAAAAAGGTTGATCAGAAGGTATATAGAAGCATGATAGGTTCACTATTGTATCTAACTGCATCTCGACCTGACATTCTTTTTAGTGTCTGTATGTGTGCGAGATTTCAATCAGACCCAAGGGAATCTCATTTTTCTGCAGTAAAGAGAATAATCAAATACATTGGAACATATCCAATGTTAGGTCTTTGGTATTCCAAAGATTCAGATTTTACTCTTACTGGATATTCTGATGCTGATTTAGCTGGATGTAAAGTGGATAGGAAAAGTACTTCAGGTACATGTCAACTGCTTGGGAATATGTTGGTATCCTGATACTCAAAGAAGCAGAATACAGTTGCACTTTCTACAAAGGCGAGAATATGTAGCATTGGGAAGTTCTGTGTACACAGTTACGTGGATGAAGCAAGAATTACAAGACTTTGATATTGAAGAATCAAGTGTTGCAATCAAATGTGACAACACAAGTGCAATCAATTTGACAAAGAACCCAATTCTTCATTCTCGAGCTAAGCATATTGAAATCAAGCATTACTTTATTCGAGATCATGTTCAAAATGGTGATGTAAATATTCAATTTATTGATTCTAAGAATCAATTAGCTGATATATTTATAAAAATCTCTTGATAAATCTTCATTTGAATTCATAAGAGACAAACTATGCATTATTTATCCTTACCAAAAAAAAACTATGCATTATTTATCCATTTTCTTGAAGTGTTTGATAGACAGGAATTTTTCAGACTCAAGTATTCTCAGTCTGAACATTTTTCAGACTCACAAAAGAAAGGTATGTTCCTTATTCAAATTTTGGCGAGTATATTTTTGGCATGTTTGACAGGATATTTTTATAATCGTTATTTTTGGAAGCAAATCAGGTATGTATTCTAATTTATCTGATAAATTGTGCTTAATATATTGTTATGATATCATCTTGTTTGGTTAAGCTTCAAAAACTATATTTTCTTTCTACTTGCTTGGGATATCTTTTTATTTTCTAAAAGTAACTTTTCTTTCCAAAAATTATCCACCTCCTTTTTAAACCCGTCCTTCTCTTTTCAAAACCCTATCAGTACGATCTTTCTCTCTCAAAACCCTTCCGATATTCAGAGACTCTCCTCTTCTTCATCCAAAGATCGAAACTTTCGTCTCCAAAGGTGATCATAATGCCGATCAAGATGGTGGTCCATAGAAGATCTTCTCGTATTCTTAATCAAGACTCAAAATCCATCGCACCGCCGGAATATTTGGAAGTTTCGGACTCGGGAATCCGATCATCCCGTGCACCACCGGCAGCGTCAACACCTCGGCCGATCGTCTCCTCCAAAATCATCTCGGTAAAACTGATTTTCGGTTCAAAAGCATTAAACGTGTGTGGGAACACTATCAAAGGTTGAAACGGTTCAATGCCTCTGAGTCGGCTCTTTGTGCTTGTCTGAAAGACAACGATCTTCATTCTGAAACTCACCTTGTGAAAACCTATTATGATTACTGCACTAAATCTGGACAAGTTCCAACCCGTTCTACCCCACAAGATACTTCCTCCAGAAAGGGCAAAGAAAAGGTTGGAGAAGCTTCAACTCCTTCTGAAAAGAAATCGGTCCATGTAAGCCCTAAATCCACTAGTGCTTCAAAATTTGTTGTTCCTGATGATGATGCACGATTTTTTGAGACTTTTGAGATAAAGGTGGGAATAGCATCTGGTTTGCCTGGAACAGGAAGCTTGTTCAGAAGCACTGCGCATCATATGTGCTACAAGGTGTTACTTGCTAGAGGAGTAATGAACAATAGAACTGTGGATTTCGAATACCTGGAGAAGGCTGGCATTTCTGTACAGCACCTGTTTGAGAAGTTAGGGATTTATGAATTTTGTCTTCAATCTGCCAATACTTATCTTTGAATTAACTCGCCTACTTCTATTCCAATCTTTCAATTCCGTCACCAAATTGGATACGGTTCTTGTTGGTGACAAGAAGGTTGATTTAAAGGCACATGAGTTGGCAAGGATAATTGGAGCCACACACTCCAATTTTACTCCATTGGCAGTAAATCTTGAAGAGGCTTCTCAGGTAGCTTCTGAAAATCCGAATTTTGCTCAAGGATCAAAGCGACATCTCTCCTATTCTGACTTATCCAGACGATCTGTGATCTTACATAAGATCATAATAAACTATTTGAAGCCTAAGGATGCCTCAAAAACTGATCTATCAAAATCAGAAATCAAGCTCATATGGGCTATCTTGACAGGTCAATCCTTTTCTCTCCCTCACCTCATCATATTCCATATGTACAGAGCATTACAGAAGGATAAGGGTCATTTGCCATATGGAGCTTTAATCTCTCGAATCTTCATGTTTCTAAATCTATCTATTCCTGGTGAGTTGCAAGAAACTATGCTTCCTCGTATGTTTGTTGGAGAACGAATGCTCTCCAAAATGAAGAAATTTGAAGATATGAGGGAAAGAGTAAAAGGAAAAGAGGCTGAAAAGTCAGAGGCAAAATCTGTTGGCAAGAAAGTTCAGAAAGAAAAGGAGCAAAGAAAAAGAACAAGTTCAGCCAACAAACAGCCTGATTCTCCTACCCCAATAAAAGTGTACAGCAAAAAGCGTAAAATTCTTCTGCAAGATGAAAATGATGAAGCAGAAGCTGAACACTTTGAAACAGGAGGCTCAGAACATGTTCCTGAACCAGATCCCAAGGTTTCAGAATCAATTCATGCAGAACATGCTTCTGAAGATCCATCACCTGTTCAAGGGGAGATTCCTCCAGAATCAGCAACAGAGTACAATCAGTCTGAGGAAGATAATGTCCAAGGTCAGCCATCCGAAAATCAGAACATCATCTCTATTCTGTTTGAGATTAAAGATAAGCAAGCTGCTCTAGAACAACATCTGCAGAATCTACAGAACATTGTTGAGGAAAATACCAAGGCTCAACAACTACAGGCAGCAGCAGATAAAGCAGCATTAGAGGAAGCCATTACTATGTGCTCATCCAACATGGATAAGGCCATCAGTCAATGCAGTTCAAAGATTGAGGAGGCTGTCTCAATATTGAAAAATTTTCAACTGATTCGTACTCCTAAAAAATAGCCTGTTTTTCAACATTTCTCTCCACATTTTTCTTTCAATTGGTCTGTAATATATCTCATACTTATTGTTAGACTGGTTGATTAGTTAAATCTCAGTACCTTATTATCTCTATTATTATCTTTTTGCTGATGACAAAAAGGGGGAGAAATTATGTGAAATTATGTGCAGATTTGCAGGTTATATTCAAAGGAAGAAAGACACAGATATCAACAGAGTTTGCTCTTTCAATCTGTGTTTCATGAGCTTAATATGTTTATTCATTTTCAAAATAATTCAAACTGCAAGAAAGTTTTGTCACCATCAAAAAGGGGGAGATTGTTGAGGAAAACTCCTATTGATTTTGAAGATGACAAAACCTTCTATGTTATTGTAACTCGATACTTATTACGAACAATTTTATTCCAGTCTGTATATTCGAAGCTCGGAAGAAAGTTATTCGAGACTTTACAAACTTGTCAAGTATGTTTTTGAAGACCCACATAATCGAAGTTCTGAGATTCAGACGCAGAAGTTATTCAAATGCAGAAGCAGAAGTTATTCAGATGAAGATGCAGACGAAGAAATTATTCAGACGCAGAAATTCTTTAGACGCAGACGCAGAAGTTCTTCTGATACAGACGCAGAATTCAGAACATAACACAACAGCTAGTGATCTGGCATGGATTTCACAGAAGGAATGTTCTGATTGTCTCAATCTTAATCAAATTGATTGACAATCAAACATCACGACAGGAATGCATTACAACGGACATATCTCTACTTATGGAAACCAAGATTCTGATTGTATGGGCGACCAGAATCAGCGGGATTCAGAATCTGTTATCCAACGGCTACTCAATCCTTTCTATACAAATTTGTCCAATGTGAAGATTGGAAGATGATCCTCTCAAAGGCATCCCAACGGCTAGTTTGGAAGTAGAGGAGTATTTAAGGAGATCAACGAGCACGAAGGAAGTACGGAATCAAGAATCATCAAGTCCAAAGTCCGAGTATACTCCAAACATTTCTCTTGTCGTTACGAGCAAAACATTAAGATCTTGAGGGACACTTTGTAAGAGTGATTGTGTGAGATAGAGAGTCCTATCATACACAAGAGTGTTAACACTCAGAAGTTGTAATTCCTCTTGATTACATAGTGAAATCCAGCCGGTAGGTCTGAAGCGTGGGAGAGTGGACGTAGGCTTGCTATAAGCCGAACCACTATAAACTTGTGTGCAGATTCTCTATCCCTTATCTCTTACTTTACATTCTGCACATCAAGAGCACCGTCTATATAATCTGTCTTGAATCTGAATTTTATTCAGACTCTTCTGTGATTTACTTTGTTTCCGCATAAATTATTAAAATTGTTTTAGATCACCTATTCACCCCCTTCTAGGTGATCCTTGCTAGCTACATCAGTGTTCACGACAAGTGATGGCATCAAGAACTAAAGGTCCGTTTGTTTGAAAGACAATTGTTTCCGGAAAATTATTTTCCGACTTTTCGGTATTTGGATGACGGTGAAAATTAATTGATCTATGGAAACACGTTTTCCATTGACCAAAAACAATAAGCTTACATTGGGTGAAAACAATTTTCCCTTTTAGTAAGAAGGAAATCATTTTCCCTAAACCACAAAACAAATGAAAAATAACCATCTTCCTTGAAAACGATTTACATAGAATTTATTTTCCTTTATTATAAATTTTTTAGTGAAACAAATGCACCATAATTCTTAGATTGTTGAGCACCATCGATCCCAATATTGCTTGATAAATTGGTTAATTATCGGGAAACTCTCATCTTCTATCACTATGCAAGTCACCCATTATACATGTTCCATGTACAAAAATGTATAACCAGAAAACTTTTGCAATTGCAGTTAAATGGAAAAAGGTATATTTACATGTTGTGAAGGTGCCAATTACACTATATGTGAACGTAGGGCAATAATGGTGAAAGTAGGGCTGCTTTGGACTGCTTTGAGCCGTTCTTCTCCCTGAAAGCTCTCAACATTTGTGAACTCTGACTCTTCATGTTTGTGAAAAATAATGGGTTGTCTTCAAGTGTAAAGAAAGAACTGCTAGTAAGAAGTGGTAGAACAATGAAGGGATTGAGCGAGAAAAAAGTTTTCTTCCTCGTTTACTTTTGTCACTTAGCCTTTCCATCCGGGAGAAAGAGAATGCGGATACATGGTTCTAGTTGCGTTGGTTTAGGACCAAGTCTTAGCAGCAGAACTATATGGTTGGCTTGATCATTTCCACCATAATTCCACTGTCCATTCAAGAGAAGCATCAACAAACGAACTTGGTTGATTTTACTTTTGATTCTATCTTTGCTTTCTCGGGCATTCGGCTTTTGTTTTGATCTCCATCCTCTTTATCAATTCGACTATCCCACCTAGGTCTATGAATTTCTCTATCAATTCTACTACCTTATCCGAACCTATCAATTTTCTACGTGTGATCCTTAATTGATCTAGGAGTTGTTCTCGGGAATCCTAGGTTAAAAAAAAAAAAGGGTTCTTATACGACTCCACCCCATCACTTAAAAAGAAAAAAAAGAAACCCATCTTTGGAAAGAAAAAGGTAGCAACGAAGAAAGGAATGAGCGAGATGGTGGTTTTTGTTCTTCCAGTGAAGTGAAGTTCATTCTCTTGGCGAATGAAGTGGATCAATATCGTTTTGGCTGCCAAACACTTTCTCTTGCATCGCTGCGTAAAGCACATTTCATTTAGCTACAAATCATTTGAATTAGGTATGCTGCATCAAGAGTTTGATTATGCCAAACAGGGTCATGTTTAACGAGTTTAAACTATATTGTATGCACCCGACGTATGCAACAGTCCCTCCTTCAAAAACATCATTTGTACTACTCCACCTTTATAAAATGATTTGGTCATCGATTATTCAATTTTAGAGAATAATGTTATCGTCTCCTCGAAAGTTTCAAAATGAAATGATTCGGTCTTTTATCATTAATTCACTTTTCTGAGAATATATGCTAGTCGTATTGAGTTTTCAGTATGCCCAATTTGCCTTGTTTTCAAATTTTTTTTTATGTTTTTGTAACCAAGAAAACATGATTATTATTTTTCACAGTAACTTCGCTTGCCTTTGAGTTTTTTTTTTTTTTTTAAGAATAGCGGATTATAAATTTGCAGAAGTTCAAATTCCTTGGAAGAGTGGAGGAACAAGTCGAGGAATTGAAAGGAAAGGAGAGGAAGATGCTGACTGATGTCGTGGATAAGCCTTCACAAATGCTTCACTTGATTGATGAGATTCAACGTTTGGGAATTGACTACCATTTTGAACGAGAAATTGATGAGCAATTAGAACAAATCCACAAAAGTTACTCTCAACCCGATCATGGAGATTTTATGGGAGATGACCTTCACATGGTTGCTCTTATGTTTCGATTGTTGCGACAACAAGGTTTCAATATCTCATCGGGTAAATCTTAAACTTAGTGAACCAATCCAATAATATACCCATAATATAACTAGGAGTATCGCTTTCCTAATTTCTAATCGATTGTCTTTTGTCCCATGTGGGTTGGTCGCACACAGGTCTTTAACAAATTCAAGGACAGTGAAGGCAAATTCAGGGAATCACTCATCATAGATGTGCGTGGATTGTTGAGCCTACATGAAGCTTGCCATTTAAGGTGCCATGGCGATGCTCTTCTAGAAGAAGCACTTCCTTTTGCTATAACTCACCTCGAATCGATCGATGAAACAAAAGTAAGCACTAGTCTCGCGAAACAAGCGAGTCATGCCCTAAATCAGCCACTTCGCAAGGGGCTGCCGAGACTCAAGGCGAGGCATTATATTTCACTCTACCAAGAGGAGCCTTCGCATGACGAGGTCTTGCTCGCGTTGGCTAAGCTAGATTTCAACTTGCTGCAAGAGCAACACCAGAAGGAAATCGGCAAGATTACAAGGTCAACTAACTTCACATGATAGTTATAATCTAAAATTAGCTTCTAGGTTATGTTTTAACAATGCCCAAGCTACAGCTTTCTCTGGCTGTGTTTTCCAAAGGTTTACTTGTCTGGTTTGGATTTACCCTTCTAGACAGTGCTTTTGAAAGTCCTTTACAAGTGAAAAAATGAGTTTAAACTATGCAAATTCATCGGGCTAACGTACTTTCAATAGCGCTCATATTCATTTATTCATTGGTGGTGAAAGGATATAGATGTTGTGAGGAAGTTCCCATTCTCTAGAGACAAGATTGTGGTGTTGTTCTTCTGGATGGTGGGCGCTTATTTCCAACCGGAGTTTGCCGTGGCCAGAGATATACTAACTAGGGTAATTGCCCTGGTTTCCATTCTCGACGATATCTATGACGCCTATGGCACATTGGAAGAACTTGTACTCTACACCAAGGCAATTGAGAAGTATGTAACCCACTTTCTCTTTCTCAAATTTCTGAATTTGACCGAGTACGTGTAGAGTAGTAAGTGAGTCATTTTTTAGGACTCGAATTCAGGTGGGATGTCGATGCCATGGATGGACTACCAGAGTATATACAAGCTCATTATAAGGAGCTTCTCGATCTCTATGATGAAATCGGGAATAAACTGGCCACAAAAGGAAGATCGTACCGCCTCGTCTATGCCAAAGAAGCCGTAAGCATCATCGGTACATTTTGCATGCATTAATAGCAATTTTTTCTTAGGATCCCAAAATTCTTGTTTAGGGATAATGACACAACTAATCTCTCAATTTTGGTCTAATGTGCAAATGGTCCCTAAACTTTTAATTTGTTTAATGCGGTTTATGAATTTTAGCTCAATGTACAATGTGATTCCTAAACTTTCAATTTGTTCAATTTGGTTCCTGAATTTTTTTATACATATTTAACTTAGTCCCTGAACTTGAACATATTCAATATAGTCCTTCCATTAATTCAAGGTTAGAGATAACATTGAATATTTTCATATAGTTCAGGGACTAGAATGAATATGTATCAAAAGTCCAAGGACCATACTAAATAAATTAAAAGTCCAAGGACCACATTCCATATTGGACTACAGTTGAGGGACCACATCGAACAAATTATAAGTTTATGGACCACGTTGCACATCGAGCTAAAATTCATGGACCATTTGAGTCATTTTCCCTCTTGTTTATGTTTAATTTCTCAGATGAAGAAGCAAGCGAGATGGTACTTTCGCGAAGCCAAATGGTTCCATCTCGGCTACACACCAACAATGGAGGAATACATGCCCCTTGCATTATTAACGACAGGCTATGAAGCACTATCGATCACAACATTCGTAGGTATGGGCGATGTGGTCACAAAAGATGCTTTTGAATTGTCGCTTGGTGACTGCAAGATTTTGAAGGCTTCACAAATCATATGTAGGTTCATGGATGACATTGCTTCTCACCAGGTATAATAAAAAACATAATAATCCTCCAATAATCTAAATTAAATTAGATCGACCACCATTCAATCAGAAAACGATATTGACCTAATCACATCGATGTCGTCGACATACAGTTGGAGCAAAAGAGGGGGCACGTGGCATATTTGGTGGAGTTGCTGATGAAAGAAAATGCCATCTTGGAGCAGGAAGCTGAGGAGGAACTCCAAAAACGAGTAGATGATGCGTGGAAGGATATCAATAAAGAGTTCCTTCGTCCGACCGCAGTCCCACCACCGGTGCTCATGCCAATTCTCAATCTCTCGCAGGTGATAGATGTGTTATACACCGACGGAGATCATTACACACGTTCTAAGACCAAGCTCAAAGATCATAGCATATTGCTCTTCGTTAGTCCCTTGTCGATATGAAGTTCGAACGAAATGTAGTGACACCAATGTGTTATTGAAAATAAATGGTCTATCGATCGTGCCTTTGAACTCTCTGCATTTCTTAGCATGAGGGAAAATACTGTTACTAGTATATACCTTGAAGATTTACGTGCGTAACAAAGTTCATGATGTCCCTTTTATCCTCTTAAGTTCTATGGATCTTATGGTTTGTAATACTCCCCAAAAATATATATATATAATTTACCTAACCCAATGGATTCTAACTTTTCTATGGCACACCTAATTATCTTCACCAATAGTAATTTATCTATAAAATATTCTTTCGTATCGTAACTTTTATTTAGAGGACATGAGATCTCATTGATGGCAGTACGAGCTCAAGTCCTTTGGTTAGTAATATTCCAGAAAATATTAATCAACCTAAGTTAATATTAAATTTTTTCATGTTATTGTTAATCGATTATCTAATTGTTCATAAATTTTTTTTAGGTTGCAAAATTACGTGTCAGTAATTTTCTTTACTCATCGTAAATTTTTTAATCATTGTAAATTTGATCACCTTTGTCAGCAAGTTACGACAAAAAAATTGGTTTTGTAGAGCAGATCTGACCACGTTTTTTCCTTTTTTACTCAACATTGATCTACCTTGGATGCGGGACTTGTCCCCTAAAAATGCTTATAAAAATTCTTGGAAGTTTTTATAGTAAAATCATAGCGATAATTTCTCTTATTTTGTTGAGCAAGTTTATGCCTTCATTAAGTAACAGATAAACGGAATTTAATTGTCAATGCTTTGATTTTTCTTATGATATATGTAATCAACACTTGGACAATCGAAAATTTCTTATTAAGCTGTCCCAGAAAATACTATCGAGACATTTATTAACATAATTTACCAATTTCTTTTGTTGAGACCATTAAGAAAGAATAAAAAAGCTGCTCTAGAGGTCGTGCCACTGTATTTTAAAAAAAGGATTAACCAAGAAAACCCAAAATTTGTACACTTATGACAAATTTATCTTAAACTAATTTTTTGACAACCAAAAACCCCAAACTGGTACACCTAAAACAAATTTACCCTCAATTAACTTCCGTTAATTTTTACGGTTAAATTTTTAAGTTAGATGACACGTGGCAGTTGACAAGAGTACCAATTTGGGGTTTTACCCTTCTGTTTGTCATAGATTTACCAATTTGTGATTTTTTGTGGTATTAATCTAATTTAATGAAGGGTAAATTTGTAACAAATATACCAGTTTAGGGTTTTTAGTGATCAAAAAATTAGTTTGGGGTAAATTTATCACAAGTGTACCAGTTTGAGGTTTTTGGTAGTCAAAAAATTAGTTTGAGGTAAATTTGTCACATGTGTACTAGTTTGGGGTTTTTCGTGGTATTAACCCTCTAAAAATTACAAGGACCCAGTGAAAGCATGATAAAGCTTGTCGGCAAAAATTAAATTTATTGAAATCTCACGGTTCGTGCGAGTTATAGTTCAATTATAAGATTAGTGTGATTACCTGGAAATTCGTCCCAATAAATTATGTTTATGCTCTGCCATTAAGGTAATAACACTATAAAGTACCCGAGTTTTTGTCCATTGAGGTAATATTATTTAACCATATTATGTACATGCTGAGGATTGTGGACAAATATACCAAAAAGGAGAAATTTTTCTAGGATATTTGTCCAAGATTATACAATAGAAAATATATATGCATCAATACTAGTTTACTACTGTTGACGAAAACGGTATTCAAACCAAAAATGATTGGAGAGTGATCGAGATTGCTTTGTGGTTTCACGCTCAGCCACAGAATACACGAATGGGGTCGGGATGGAATGATGAATTTATGTGAATCCAAGTGCGACAAATTTAATGATTATACCAGCAAAAGGCCAAATGAATATAAGAAAACCTAATTACTGCTCAATTAAACCTATCTAACACGGTCTGAAAGTTGCGACAGCCTTAACAAAGAGAGAGATCACACGACCAAACTTAAGAGGCGCACGGAACAACGAAGCACAACTACTACTGTAGGGCACTAGAATAATAGACGAATCCATCCTCTGTTTTTTCCTTCTTATTTTTTATTTATGCATCATATCCAAGGAGGGAAGCATATTATCCAACCCTAATGCCTAAATAGATTATTTGAGTTTTTATCCAAATCTATCCGGACTTATCCCATATTTTACGGATAGTTTTCCAACACCGAATATGATAATTTTTATATTATTCAGTTTATAATTATATCATATCAAATACACGAGAAATATGATAATTGCCATCCTTCCTTCTTTGTTCGAATACTTCTTTGTTCTTCGTATTTGATGCTGTTAAAATCATTGCTTATACCGGATTGTAGGCTAGGGGACCGGATTGGATTGACTTTGCTCCATGTAAATTTGTCGATCTAATTCTCCATGTACTAAAGTGTAGCTTAGTTTCCATGACTTGTTGAAATCCACTCCAAAATTGTGAAGTAAACCTAGCATATCGGTCAGATACTATGCTTATATGGGGAGGGATTGAGAAGGAGCTCTCTTGCATGTGTGTGGCGCTCAAAGAAACGAGGGAAAAATCAATACCCAGAAAAAAGGAGGGGAGGAAGAAGATGATGGAGAGCTTGAGAGAAAAAAAAAACATTGGGGATTTTTTTTTGGCCACTAAAAAAATATTAACAATTAACGCTATATTTGTTTCACGATAATTGAATAATTAAAAAAAATATATTTTTTAAAAATGATCGCTTATTTAAACTTTTGAAATGAATGAATAAATATATTTTTATCGCTCTACGAAAATGTTAATATATAAACTATGGAATATTTTTCATTCATATCTTAACATGTTCGTAAGCAATGAAAATATTTTTTATTAATTATTTTAAAATATGTAAATAATTATTTTAAAAAATAATTTAAAATTATTCATTTTTTGTAAAATATACGAATTTTAAGAAAAAGCCTTTGCTATACTCAGTTGTAGACCGGTCAAAATGGGTCTTAAACCCATATATGCCCCATTTAAAAACTAAATGGATCATATATGGATCACTACAATTTTGAATGGCCTATCTTAAATGGGTTTGAAAATGTAAAGCCTATAGAAAATGGGTCTAAATGGGTTGAGTTTAAAACCCATATCCAACCCATTTCCAACATACTCCCTCTTTAGTCTTATTAAAATATATTTTTAAAAAATATATAAATTTTCTTTTCTTTTCCCTTCTTATTCGACCCGGGCGACGGATGAGCTCGCCAGCTTAGCAAGGCTCGAGTTCGCTGACCTAGCAAGGCCGAGGCTCGAGCCTCATTGATCTAGCGTTGGCCTAGGCGAGGCTAAGCTGAGGGCCTCGCCAAATCGGCCGAGCTCGAGCTTTGCTAGGTTCTTTGGCGTCGCAATGTCCGGAGGCCGGTTGAAGAAGAAGGAAAAAGAAAAGAAAAAAGAAAAACTAATTAAAAATTCGATTTTTTTAAAAAAGAAAAAATTAAAAGAAAATTAAATATTATATTTTTTAAAATAAAAAAAATAAAATTTATCAAAATGAGTGCATGGAGGAAAATCAAACCATATTTTTCATACAAAGTGACGAAAAATATTTCCTAATTCATTTTCAGGTTTCAGCTAAACACCGGAAAATATTTTTATTTTCTTGGAAAATGACTTTCTAGAAATGTCACATTTTCTGCGAAACAAACAGAACGTTGTTGTAAAATATTGCGCTGCAAGAATATAATAGAGAGAATAGAGAGAGATTAAGTAGAGAAAGTAGATAAACACCAAAGATGGTAGAGAAAGTCAGAGGAGAAATTTTATTTTCACTGTATATTTTCCTCTTTTATTCTCTTCTTTTGATCTGATTTCTTACCCAAAGACCAAAAATAAGCTCCTATTTATAAGGAAACAAGGATGCACATATCATTAATGTCAATGTATTGAATATATATATATTGAATAGGGAGATGGGCATTCATACGTAGAATGTAGGTTACGAATGTGCCATAATAGGTACATTGAATATTCATTTATGTATGTAGGTTACGAATGTACCAAAATAGGTACATTGAATATAATGAATATTCATTCATGTATTTCATAAAACTCCCCCTTGAATATTCATTGTATTCATGAATGTGCATTGAATGATACTGCCTCATTAAAAACCTTAAGCCGGAAAAACCCAGTGGGACAAAAACCGGACAAAAGGGAAAAAGAGTACAGGGCACAAATTTTATGATCTCTCCCTTTTATGGATGCATTAATTGCCTCATTAAAAACCTTAAGCCGGAAAAACCCAATGGGACAAAAACCGGACAAAAGGGAAAAAGAGTGCAATGCATAGTTCACAATATCTCCCCCTCAATTTGAGCTATATAGCCACTGCTGGGGCTAGTTAATCTTGCATCTTATGAACTCGCCACATACCAATGCCATATACTAATTTCTCAAAAGTTGACGTTGGCAATGATTTGGTAAAAAGATCTGCAAGATTGTTTATGGATTGAATCAGCTTAACATCAATTTGTCGACTTTCTTGGAGTTCGTGAGTATAGAAAAATTTCGGCGAGATATGCTTGGTCCTATCACCTTTGATATATCCTCCCCTAACTTGTGCAACACAAGCAGCATTATCTTTATAAATTATAGTGGGAGAATTTGTAACCGGTGTTAAGCAACAAGAATTGTGAATATGTGTTATAACGGATCTTAACCAAACACACTCTCTTCCAGCTTCATATAAAGCAATAATCTCAGAGTGGTTGGAAGATGTAGCTACTAGCGATTGCTTCGTAGAACGCCAAGAAATGGCGGTGCCATTATAATAAAATAAATAACCAATTTGAGAGCGAGCTTTATGTGGATTAGATCTATATCCAGCATCAGCATATCCAACTAAACCAAAGGTAGGGGAATCCTTGGAATAATATAATCCCAAATCTATGGTTCCTCGGAGATAACGAAAAATATGTTTAACTCCATTCCAGTGTCTCCGAGTTGGCTCAGAACTAAAACGTGCCAATAAATTTACCGCAAAAGCGATATCTGGTCTCGTACATTGTGCCAAGTACATCAAAGTCCCAATTGTATTGAGATATGGTACTTCAGGACCAAGTATCTCTTCATTAGATTCTTTAGGACGAAACGGATCCTTTTGAGGATCTAGAGACCTTACAACCATAGGAGTGCTCAATGGGTGAGCATTGTCCATGTTGAAGCGTTTAAGTAATCTTTCAATGTATGCTGATTGATGGACGATTCTTCCATTTGCTTTATGCTCAAGCTCTAGACCAAGACAAAGTTTGGTTTTACCCAAATCTTTAACTTCAAATTCCTTTTTCAAATACTCAGCAGTTTTAGCTAACTCTTCTGGAGTTCCAATTAAATTTATATCGTCGACATAAACTACTACAATAGCAAATCCGGTTTCTGATTTCTTAATAAACACGCATGGGCAGATAGGATCATTCTTGTACCTTTCCTTAATTAGGTACTCACTTAGGCGTTGATACCACATGCGACCGGATTGCTTTAACCCGCACAAAGATCTTTGCAATTTTATTGAGAATAAGTTGCGGGGAGTGCATGCATCAGGCATTTTGAATCCCTCGGGAATTTTCATATAAATATCCGAGTCTAATGAGCCATATAGATATGCCGTCACAACGTCCATAAGACGCATTTCCAATCTTTCGGAGAGTACCGGACTAATGAGAAAAAAAATGTAATCATATCCATCACGGTGAATATAGGTCTCGGGGAGAATCCTTGGGCAACGAGTCGGGCTTTATACCTGACAACCTCGTTTTTCTCATTTCGTTTCCGGATAAATACCCATTTATATCCAACGGGCTTCACATTATCGGGGATGCGAGTTATGGGTCCAAAAACCTCTCGTTTAGCTAGGGAAGCTAATTCAGCCTTAATTGCTTCCTCCCACTTAGACCAATCTTGCCTTTGACGACATTCAATAATAGATTGCGGCTCACAATCATCATCCATAATTTTATGAGCAACTGAGAATGCAAAAACATCATCAATGATGATTTCATTCCAATCCCAAATCTCATTACAATATGTAATGGAATTCTCAGTATTCCTAAGGTTGGTGATCTTTTCATGGGTTTGTGCCTCTTCAGGGGCATTAAGCTCTTTAGGAGTAAGCACAACACCGGGCTCTTCTGGAGCGGATTCCTGATTCTTTCCCCTTCGTTTTCGAGGAACAGTGTCTTTTGATCTATCGGTCTACCACGCTTCAAATGTGGGGGATTTTGATCCATTTTAGCTTGTCCTTCGAGAACAGCTATCCTAGTTGGAGCATTTGCAAATGGAATATGAGACTTCGTTACCTTAGTAGCATCATTAAATGCGTCAGGAAGTCTATTGGCTATAGCTTGTAAATGGATTATGCGCTGCATCTCGTTTTCACACTCAGGAGTTCTTGGGTCTAATTGAGATAATTTTTTCTCATTCCAGGAGAAAACCTTAAGCGTTTTGCTTCACGCCATGTCGGTTTTAGGTGTCCCAATCGATGGAAACATAGTCTCATTGAAATGACAATCTACGAATACGGCGAAAAAGATCACCGATGAGTTGGTTCCAAGAACCTAATGATGAACGGTGAATTAAACCCAACATAAATGCCCAAACGGAGTTGGGGACCCATTTTCATTCTTTTTGGCGGTGCTACAGGCACCTGCACTGCACAACCAAAGGTGCATAAATGTGAAATATCAGGTTCATAACCAAGAACCATTTGAAGGGGAGATTGTAAGAGACTAGTAGTGGGGCGCAATCTTATTAGGGTTGCCGCATGCAAAACTGCATGACCCCATGCTGTATCGTTGAGATTCGTTCTCAATAATAGAGTGCGAGCAATGATTTGGATATGTTTAATCAATGATTCTGCCAATCCATTTTGAGTATGAACATATGCGACCGGGTGCTCGACCTCGATTCCGAGTGAAGTACAATACGTATGAAAACTCTTTGATGTAAATTCACCAGCATTATCCATCCTTATGCTTTTAATTGGATAATCAGGGAATTGTGCCCGGAGCTTTATAATCTGCGCAAGTAAACGTGCAAAGGTGACATTGCGCGTAGATAATAAACAAACATGGAACCATCTACAGGATGCGTCCACTAGTACCATAAAATATCGAAACGGTCCACTTGGTGGTTGTATTGGTCCACAAATATCACCCTGAATTCTTTGCAGGAATAAAGGGGATTCAAGATCAACCTTTGTTATAGAAGGTTTGATAATGAGTTTTCCTTGTGAACAAGCTTCACAATTATAATCTTTGGACAATAATACATTTGTATCCTTTAAAGGGTGCCCTTTTGTATTTTGAATTATTCTACGCATTATTGAAGCGCCAGGGTGACCAAGGCGATCATGCCATAATCCAAACTGATCAGGGTTTACCAATCTCCAGGATATGGTGGAGTAGGTTTCAACGGCCTTAATCATGACACAATATAAACCCATAGAAGAAGCTTCTAGCTTCTCATGGATGGTCTTCAGGCCCATCTTATAAGAGGTAATGCCAATATATTCTTTATTTTGCTCATAAATAGTCTCAACATGGTACCCATTACGGCATACATCTTTGAAGCTAAGCAGATTCGTTTTTGATCTACTGCTTAGAAATGCATTATCAATATGCAGGATGGTGCCTTTTGGCAAAACAATTGTGGCATTCCCGAAACCATCAATAATCGGAATAGGACCAGATATTGTATGGACATGTGTCTTACGCAATGTCATACTCGAGAAAAAGTGTCTACTACGAAATATGGTATGCGTTGATGCACTATCAAGCAAACAAACATCTTCCTTTTTCTCGGTGTTTTCCATTTGCATTTATGTTGACAACTTGCAAAAATTATTTACTCAATTGGTAGATCTTCGTGTTGATAACGTGCTGTAAAATATTGCGCTGCAAGAATATAATAGAGAGAGATTAAGTAGAGAAAGTAGATAAACACCAAAAATGGTAGAGAAAGTCGGAGGAGAAATTTTATTTTCACCGTATATTTTCCTCTTTCATTCTCTTCTTCTGATCTGATTTCTTACCCAATGATAAAAAATAAGCTCCTATTTATAAGGAAACAAGAATGCACATATCATTAATGTCAATGTATTGAATATATACATTGAATAGGGAGATGGGCATTCATACGTAGAATGTAGGTTACGAATGTGCCATAATAGGTACATTGAATATTCATTCATGTATGTAGGTTACGAATGTGCCATAATAGGTACATTGAATATAATGAATATTCATTCATGTATTTCATAACAAACGTCTATTTTTTAAAAACCAGAATTGTATTGCATATAAATGTTTTAACAATATATTTTTTTAAAAAAATCATAAGAAACAAGTTTTCCTAAATTCAGTTAAAATATAGAAGTATTTTAGCAATATGGGTTGGGTTGGGTCGGTATGGATCGGATTAGGTATGAGTCAAGAAATTTACATTACGAATAAATGAGTTATAAATGAGTTAATGGGTCAATTTAGATCGGACCATTTATGACCCGACCAAAATCTGACCCAATCCATCCATTTAACGGTTCTACTCGGTCGAGAAAGAAGAGAAGGAAAACAAAGAAATGTTTCTAAGGGTGTGTTGGTAACCATTTTGTTCCCGGAAACAATTTCCGCTCAGAAATAATTCTTTTTTATTCCATTCCCGAAAATAATTTCTAAGCATTTGAAGACGTTTGGTAATTGCCAAAAAATTTTATTCTTGGAATAGAAAAAGAACAGAAATGCGTTTGGTAATTGCACAAAATTTCTTTTTATTAATAATATTTTAATAATATTTTGAATTTTTTAATATTTCTTTTCTTTTTCTTCCCTTTCCTTAGCCATGGCCCGTGACCAGAAGCCACAAGCCCGGGGCCAATCGAGAGAGTCAGTAGCCCTTGTCGCTTGGGCGAGGCGGCTAGTGGCACAGGCGAGAGCCGCCTCGCCGGATCTGAGTGAGGCGACCTCGTTCAGGGCCGCGAGTGCTCTCGTCGGATCTGGGTCGGCCTCGCCCTTACTTGCCACCACGGCTTGTGGCCGATCGCCTGTGTGTGGCGGCCAGACCACGAGCCGGAAGAAAACCAAGAAGAAGAAGAAAAATTCCTTTTCATTTCTGATTCTTGTTCCCAGAATCAAGAAACAACTTTTTGTTGCTTCTTGATTATGTTCCAAAACTGATTTTGAGAACAAATTTGTACCCGGAAATAAAAAATTTATCAAATGAATTTTTATTTCAAAATTAATTATGAAAATAAAAGAATATGATCGGTTACTATTCGGCCAGTTATCAAAGGAAGCCTAAACGAAAATGCCACTAACGATGCTGTCGGAGGCAAAATGATCTCATTTCGTGCCTTCTTAAGAATTTTGGTGGGGTTACGGGGGACGGGAAGTTCCACGGGGGACGAGATCGTGCAGGCGAAAGGAGGAAGTCCCTGAGCTCGAAGGAGCTTCCCTATCAGTGCAGAGACGACACTATGGAGGAGACCCAGCAAAGGAAGAGGAAGAGAAGGAGAAGGGACTCCGAATTATCTCGCTCCTCCTCTCCTCTCGAACCGGCGGATGCAGACACTGCTCTATGTCTGCTTCTAGCTTCGGTCTCCGAGATCAACACGGGAGGCCGCTCCGACCCACTTCCTTCCTCGTCGTTAGTCAAGCGATGCTTGCGGAAAGTCCTCTCCTTTCTCTCGAAATTGGACGACCCAGTTGCGAGCTTTCGGAAGATACCCCTCACTGCCCTTTTCTCCGTGCTGCCTGTTCTGCTCAAATCCAAGTGAGCTCTCTCGCTCAAACGCACGATATCACTCTGCGGAGTTTACATCTTTTTTGTCAGTTATATGGATATATATGCTTAATGTTTGCTCCGGTTGATATGCTTGACAGCAAGCCAGATATCGCCTGTCTTTGTGCTAAGGTTGTAGGAATGGCCTCACTCTGTTTGTTCGAAATAAACCAACAAATCGCTTCGGATGCAGAAATTTTGAAAAGCCTGATATTGGGTCTGAGGAGTTCAAATAGGAGAGTCCAGTTGAGTGCATGCTGTGCCGTTTCGGATTTGTCCACTAGTTTGGTTGGGCGGCAGAGGCTTCTTGAGCATTCTGCTTTGGAGACTCTCATGTGAGTGTACCTCTTCTACTACTCTCCTTTGTTCTACCTTTTTATTTGTATGTTTGTTAAGGAGCATGATTATTCCGTTAGGCTTTCCAACTAATCATTTGTTTGTGGAGGAAATGTGGATTTTGAGTGGTTTTTATGGGTTTTTCCATTCAAGATTTTTTTTTTTGGTTTTGCTTCATTTAGAACATGAATGTCTCACAAGACGCTTGTATTGATTTAGGGCTTTCGGAATTTTTTCGACCAGACATTAGATAAACTTTATTATGGTGATCAATGCTCCTAGGTCATACAGCATCATTTCATTGTTTTTGGCTATCATTGCATGTCTTGGATATGGTAGTTGTTCATTCATGACTTGACAGCTGCAAAACAAAGAAATGTAATCCATAGAGCTTAATCATAATGGAGGCCTTGGTGCATCAAATTTAGGATGATGTACTAACTCAACAATCGTTTCTATGCTATGTCTCTTTGTATTTTAAGATGCATTGACTGAATATGGTTGTAATAACCGATGTGATAGAATTAATAGAAGAGGACAATTTTCTTGTTGCTTTATTCTACATATAGGGTAGTCTGCTTATGCATGAGATAAATGAGTAAGATCTCTTTATCCTTGTTTAAAATGGTTCATTGGGGCAAGCTTTCACTGGTTGAGCTGCATAGGTACACTATTATCTATCCTCTGATCAAGCTTCAGATGTTGACTACTGCTAACTTTCCCTTCTTTATAGTATTGAGCAAATAAAACATTTGTCAATACTATCATGACCTAGGCTTTTTGTCAGACTCATTGGATGCTTTTTTGAAATGGATTTTTAAGTACATTTAATGGGAAGTTATGATGTATGAAATCTATTGATGGTTTATATGCATGTTGATATATTGGTGTCTTTTCTTTGATTCAGAGGGATGTAGGATGAGAAAGGCATGCCAGTTTTTTACATATAGTCTATTGTTGACAAGTCGTTGGATGTAGACTTACATTTACTTCTCAATGTACGTGTTTTCTTCCTTCCTTGGTGGCTTGAGGTTTGAGACTTAGGACGCTCTTTCATCAAGCTGTAGCTGTTTATGCACATTTGCCTGCAAGTGGCTTATTCTTTGCATATGTGAGCATGTTATGCTAAGCTCCTTGTTTTGTGAGTCAATTGTTTATGAACTGGTTTAAATGATCTGTGCATGGGCTTATTGGGGGACACACTTATGTTATATATCCATCCAGCAAACTCCAATCTCCCATCTTGTTTGTTGTTCTTACAACCTATCACTTGAATATATGAAGGGACTCTGGTGGTTGACTCAAGTACTTGTAGATATAATATGGGCAAAGCTGGGAAGAAGTTTCGATGCTGTGGTTATTACTTTAGCTGTTTAGTTGAATATGGCTGAGAATTGTACTTCTTACATGGTGTGGTTTAGTTTCTTGTTTGAATTAAATAGCTAATGTAGGCTTATTCTAACTTAATATACATTTAATTGCCGATGTCCTTATCTATCATCAGTTTGACTCATCATATCCACTAGGGTTTGCTATCTTCAGGTGGCCAAATATTTTGTGGATTCTGTCGCGTTATTCCCAGGGGACAATGGATTCAATAGGAGTCACATCACAGCTGCAAAGGAACATGAACTTCCTGTTTCACTTCTCGACGCTGTTACTGTACTTGTTAACTCCTGCAATATCACGCAATTGGAAAGAGTTCCATCAGAGCTCTCTGAAAGTTTCTTGTTCCTTTTGAAAGAGCTGTGGACTAAACTGCATTCTCGAATGTACAACTCTTTGGTGTGTAGCCAGCAAAAAGACTTGTTAAGCAATATGAGGGTTAACGATCTGGCAGAGAGCATTTTCAGACTTTCTATCGGAGTCCAATGTGCCACTTTTCTGCCAATTGATCAAATCAAAAGGACGATTTTTGGGTTACCTCAGTCTAGTTTCAAAGATTTTATCGCGGGCTATTGGGAAGTATCGCCTTTTCTCATAAGCAGGACCTCAAGGGCTGTGGATGAGGGAGATATATTTAACTCTTTTTTGAATTCCATTAATCCTAAAGATGTTGTTCCCCATATTCTCTCTTCTGTTCCCCATTGTGCGGTCTCCTGCCCACCGATTGCTTCTGATGAGTTAGACATCTTCAATTTCCTAAAAAATGAGAGAGATAGCTTGGGTATGCCCATAATCTACCAGCAGGATATAAGGATACTAAAAGCAGAGAGACTCTCCAACACTGAGAAACATCTTTTCCCCGAGAGCTTGAGTTCTTGCACCCAGTCTCCTCATGTTTTTAGCTTTGATGATGTATTCAGATGTGATGAAGCGTACAAAGATGGTTATACAGTGGCCATGCGTGGTATGGAGTTCCGCTTTAAGTCCATCGCTGCTATCACTGAAGGCTTAGCATCTTTGTTTGGTCAACCGTCTGTAGGTGCCAATCTTTACTTGACACCACGCAATTCTCAGGGTTTGGCGCGGCACTACGATGACCATTGTGTGCTTGTGTGTCAACTTATGGGAACAAAACAGTGGACAATTTCCTCTCCAAGGAATAAGCTTTTACCTCGTTTATATGACCCTCTTGATGGTTCCCAAGGTTTGAATGTTGATACTGTACCAAATGCATGCACACAAATTCTGCTAAAAGAAGGAGATATATTGTACATTCCTAGAGGTTACATCCACGAGGCTCATACTACTAATGATGTACAAAAAGATTCTGCTGGTCTTTCCTTGCATCTAACACTTGCCATTGAGGTTGAGGCTCCATTTGAGTAAGTTCTTGTTCGCACGGTTTTTTGTTTGATTAAAGAAGTCCTTATATCCTTTTTTTCTTATGTTTTTTGTTATTATGTAAAGTGTGCATTTTTTAGATACTCTTTTCCATACGCCATTCTGAAATTTAACCAAAACTGCCATGATTTTGAAGTTCACATTGGAGTAAGTGCCATATGTTGGCAATTTGTTTGTCTTAGCCTGCTGATGCTGTTATCTAGTTTGATGGGTAGCTTACACATGAATTACTGATAATATGGCTCTTTTCTGATTTATGGTGAAACCGGCTTTTGCAAAGATATTTGCATCTTTGAAATAGTGACAATATAATATTGTGTAGATGCATTATTGATGGTAAGTAATTTTACTTTTAAGATTTTCCATGAAACATTGGGTTGGCAACTTAAATAACCAATTTTTTTGCTGGAGGATATACTATGCTGTGTTAAGCATTACGACTATTGATAAAAGGTATCTGGTACAATTGAGTCAAAATCGTATGCGGTGTTTTTATTCACAGAGGTGACGATATTCTGTAAATGCAATCTTGTAAATTGGTTATTATGCAATAACCTGTGTTGTCCGAGCTTATTGTTCCTTCTGTTACATGATTATCTTGGGTATGAAATCTGCATTTGCCATCAATGAAGTGTTGAATTTCAGTGAAATTGTCGTTCTGGACATGCAATGTGTGGCTATGTTTGCACTTAATTTACCAAATTGGATAGCTTGTGTGTCGAGAAAAGAATCAATGTTTTGCCTTAGGATATTATTACTCATGATCTTCTGTCAATTAACTAACGAACCCAATCAATTTCTAATAGGTTGTTAATTTTCAAAGTGGCTATTGCGATAAGCATCTGCAGCAAAGATCTTATTTTCCTTCTCCATGCAATAATTTGAGATTTATGGAGAGAGGGACACTTGACCTGTCCAAATACACTTCACAAATGATTACTATGCTCTTAACATGTCCTATCTGTCTGCATTAGGAGATCAAAAAAGAAAATCAATTTATAATTAAACGGCTTCAGGGTGACTGCCGGCAGTCTGCACTGATAAACTCTTCTCCTAACCTAAGAAAAGTTTCTGCATATCTCCTTGTCGGCCTAGCATGTTGTCACTCATTCAATTATGTTACAAGGCAGGTCTTGAAGTTTTTTTTCAGTCCATATCACTTGATGAATAATCCAATGGACGAATTAACATGCATTCAGTTGTTTAAGTTGACATAAAGTCCTTGGTTTTTTGTTGGCGAATGGTAATTGGGGTCTTCAAAACGTACTTGTAGGTGAAGATTTTTGACATCTGATTAACAGCTTCACTTTGACACAGGTGGGAGGGATTTATTCACATTGCTTTGCAATGTTGGTTTCAGGACTTGAAGCAACATGTATCTTCTGATTCAATAACTGGGACTCCATACCCAGCTTGCATCAGGCTTTTGCACTTTATGATCATGTTACTTGGTGATGCTGATACGATGTTTCGCAAAGCTTGCTTGGTTAATTCAATATGTTTTTCAAGGGACACCAACCAATGGCTTTATCAAAGCCAGGTTGCCATTTTGAGAGATCTAATTGATAAGATTAACGAGTCATCTAATTTCATGGAGACACTGCAGAGATTGGAGAGGTCGATTCAGAAGGAGGAAGATCCGTTCAGGAGAATAAGATGGCTTGAAAGTTTCAACCGCAAAGAAGAAGAAGCCAATGATAGGTACAAGTATTACGTACTTGATGTAGATGAACACATATATGGTTCACATCCTGAGGAAAAGGAAACACTAGAAGCAGCGTTTTTTACAGTGAAATCTGAGTTCTGTAAGCAAGTTTTGTTGGAGGATGTAGTTCCTAGGTACAGGTTGCTGCTGGAGAAGTACAGGAAAGTGAGGAAGCAATATTTGAATGGAATGCTTTCGCTGCACCGTGACTTGGATTAAATTGAAAGTTTTGTTTCGATCTCTCGGTGCGATCATGAATGACCTTTTAATCATTTGTTAACTCTTGTCTCGATCTAACTCTTTCCTTTCAAAAGTTTCAGTTTCCATCCTGAACTTCCTAAATGTTACATGTCACTTCACCTTGGTCGTTCACCTGCGTTTGCCGCACAAAATAACATGAACCATCTTACCATCTAGTGACTCACCTTACTTGAACGGGATAAATGTTCTATAGGCTCATATATCTGCGTCCTTGAGTCCTAAGACTAGAATCCAGATCCTTAAAGTAAGCCTGTCTTTTAATCTCCTTCTTGCCCTTCATACTGTATAATCCTTATATAACAGCATACAGAGTTATAATGTATATCAACATAGATTGGTGCTTAAAGGATTTGGAGGTGAGATTATTTCGGATGAGGTTTGGTTTTTTTTTTATACAAAATTTTGATAATTATGTAATCTGATGTAACTGCAGAGGTTCATATTAGAAATACATGTATTTTTGTTTTTTGTTTTTTGCTTTCCCTCCCTAGATTCCATAAATTTAGCCGTAAGTGGTGTAAGGGCCTTCTGGCTGCGACTCGTGAGGCAATGAAGGCCATTCCTATTGTTGACAGCATCGGAAGATCGATCCATCCATGTCTGTGGCAAAGCGTGATGAGGAAGATGAGAAGCTAAAGAAATTGCTAAAAGAGCTTCGATGACAGTGACTATGAGAGGAAAGTCAAATAATGCTCGAATTGAATCTCAAAAGAGGGGTTTGGATCTAACAAAATCTGAGAGGCCCTTGGTTAGTTGTGTTATCTGGCAGCAATTGGGATCGAGTGAACAAGTCCAAACTGTTAAACGGAAAGGAATCCAACCAAATCCTATGTTTCAACCGTGGAAGACCTTTAAAAAATTTCGTTAATTAACTGAACCGGGCCGATTTTGACGCTACATCGGTTTGGTGGCAATTATATATGAAGAGCAAATAGAGTTGAAGCAAGTAGAATATAATTCTCCTTTCTGCAGTATCAGTTTTTGCTGAAAAATGTGTCTAGAGACATTTCTTTTTCGTTTTGTGGCTGTGCCTCATACATCATGCATTCCAGATACAAATTACAATATGTCGGATTGTGGATATCCAGATGTGATTTGTTTCCGTTCTATGGTTTCATTTGGTTTGCTTCCAGAGAATTTTCCAACCTAATCGCGGTAAGATAATAAGTTCGCAACTGTGCAAAAAATAAGTTGGAACGAGAAGAGCTAATGAATATCTTTCTGGATGAGAACCATGAGCCTAGAGTCACAGGTTGACCTATCTAGAGAGTTACTTGGAATTTGAAACGATGAAGATGATTCGAACATTGCTTAAGGAGGAAAGCATTTAGTCCAGAGATTCATCCTTTATGCTCAACCTGCTATAAATTTTGATTCGTAGATGTCCCATAATAAAAGCCGGCATAGCGCAAGTGTTGAAATAGAAGGGCTGGTACGAAGAGAGGTTGAGAATGATTATATGACTACTAAGTCCAAGTAAGACAAGTTTGTTGCTCTACTAAACAGAAACTCTACAGATCGTCTCCTATCGATTTAAGATAGTGCATGGATCGGTGCGATTTCATACCCATCATCTCCGTGACCTCTCGAATGATAGACATTTTTGAAGTTCTGAACTTGCAAAATGAAATCCTGAGGGCGAACTTCAATACTGGCAAAAGACACTAACAGTTCTTCTCCATCTCGCAATGCCCGAGCAAGAGAAATGGAAATTTAAGATAGACGTGGTGAAAAGATCAATCAAAACTTGCCCGAGCAATTTGATTCGTTGAGAAATGCCACTTGCACTTTTAGGATATGAGGGACTAAACCTATCTTCCTGGTGAACTTGACCATAATGCTACAGGGTTTTGCTACTCGTGAGATAAAGTAAACTGATAATGAACCTGCAATGGAGTTTCATCCCAACATACTTTACATAATCAGGTACCAAATCGACTCTGCTTAAAGGGATGATAAAGCCTGGATTGTCATCGTTGTCATTATTGTAAGATTGTAAGAGCACACACCGGGGATGGAGGGAGAGACCCTCAGATGGACAGACAGAAAGAGGAAATGTCTCGAGATCGTGTTATATATAATAGAAACCCATTTGTAAATTTGTATATACGCCTTGAGATAGCGTGACAGCACACATAAAGGGATGCGTAAACAACCACAAAATTGGATTAGTCACTTGAAGAGACACCAACAATTCTGTTTTCAAGTTCCAAACCAGCAGATAAGGATCCAAAACTGCGCCTACCAAACACTGATGCCCAATACAAAATCGTTATGATATGAACTAATCCTGATGATTAATAACGTGAACATGCAAAAAACTGCGAGGCTACAGCCATGATGGATTTTAGCAATCAATTGCAATACTTGATGCAGCAGCAATATCCTGATTAGAACGACAATCATAGCAATGAAGAATTCGACCTGATAATAACTAAGGACTGACACACAAACATACTTTTGCTGCAACCAACCAAAGAACTACCAATTACATAATTAGTTTCAGCTAAAGTGGTTTTGAACTTCCTATCACGGTCGCAAACCAAGATTCAGAATTGTCAGGTTCAAAGCACGCTCTCTCTAGAATCGAACTTCAAACTCTGCAATTCCTATGGTCAACTAGTTACAAGAATAATTCAGAGTTAAGGGCAAGAAACAAACAACTCTCCCCAATTCGCTATTCACCACCTGCATTCAGAAACTATCCTTAGAAGTACTGAATTCGATCACAGCCAACAAAAATTAGGCACATCTCATCAACTTGCTCGCGCCCGATCATCGGAACATGAACAGCTAAAATCGCAAAAGTAATCCCAGTACCAGCACAGCAAATGCCGGAAGCTTCGAAAGTAGTCCACCTAACAAACCGTGACAAGCTCAATTCAATGGCACACGATCTAACTGTAGAATGCACCAGCAAATGCACGCATCAGGTGCACTCTTTTCACCCAATCCCAAGCACTCAACGCAGGAAATATTCTGTCCAAATCAGAAGCAGATCCAAAACCCAGAACGGTAATAGTAACAGATATCAAAATTTGAAAGAGATGATCAAGCTCCAAAATAAACCACTACAATCAAATCCAGATGGTCCACCATTTTCACTCAATCCATACGTCAAAAAGAACCTAACACAGACACCCAATTCCTCAAACGGGACCGAAGATCAGAACCTGAGCTTGGTGAAGAACCACCTGTTCTTCCCCGTCTTGAACCTATCCTCGAGCCTCTTCTTGGTCTCCTTGGCGGCGGTGACCTTCTTGTCCTTGCTCTGGAGGACGTCCGGGGTGACGACGTCCTTGAGGTCGACGTCGAGGGTGTAGCGGGTGGGCATGAGGTGCCGGTAGTTGACGAGCTTGACGAAGGTCTTGACCCGGGACTTCTTGGCGGTCTTCTTGGCCGAGTCCTTCTTGATGACCTTGCTGGGGTACTTCTTGATCCCGGCGACGAGGCAGTGGCCGTACGGGCGGTCCCGGGTGCCGTCGTCGAAGTTGCGGATGATGACAGCCTTCCGGCCGGCGTAGCGGCCCTGGAGCACGATCACGGCCTTCCCGGGCTTGAGGAACTTCACCATCTTCGGCCTTCTTGGAGATCTCTGCTTGAGGGTTTTTTCTGCTCTTCTTGGGGGGGGAGGCTAGGGTTTCCTCTTCGCGGCCGGCGAGGGGAGAGGGATGAGGTGGGTTTTTATATGGTGGTGGGAGAGGCTTTTGGAGAGCGAGAGAAAACCCTAGCTAATTTGACTCTTCGGGGCCCCCATTAATAAAAACGAAAATAAAAAAAGAGACAAATATTGCGCAAAATATTTAGAAATTTTCTATTTTACTTTTTCTTTTATGTACAATTGATTGAAATAGGAAAATGACAAAAAAATTCTTGAATCTTTCGGTCATGTATAATTCGTGGCCTCTAGATTTTGGTGCGTCTTCAATTCAATCTCCGAACTATACGAAAATTGCTTAATATAGTCATTCCATCAAATCAAGTTCAGGGATTACATTAAATAATTTTATATAGTTCATGGATTGCATTGAACATGTGTCAAAAGTATATGGATCACATTGAACAAATTAAAAGTTAAGGGATCACATTGAACATTGGGTTAAAGTTCATGGATTACATTGAACAAATTTGACAAATTTTAAGACTCAATTACATTTTTTTCAAGTAATGCAATTTATAAGACTTATAGTGCACTTATTTCTTCTTTTTTTATGTATATAATTGATTGAAAAGTAGAGGTTATCGCCAGTCACTTGTAAAGTAGCGATTCTTGATGACGAAATTCACTACATATAATTGACCTGAAATTAGCAAATTAGGATTTATGCTAGTCATGTTCATATCGTAGTTATGTGAACTTACTCAACATCATTGACAAGTGGATTAGGTTTAAATTCAATACAAGTGATTATTTATTAAAAAATATTTTTTTAAAATTATTTATTTTCAGCGAAATAAACTGGACCTTAAAAAAAATTATTAGGAATGGTGCAAAAATTTCGTTCTTTTTAACAGCAGGCTAGCTTCGATAAAAGAGTTGGGCCCGACAAAGTTAAGCAAAATTTTATGGCCCAAGAAGAAAATGGCAATGCAAGGAAAAGCCCTGAGAAGTAGAGAGATCCACTTACGACACAGCAAGAGAATTCCACTTAGGTTTTATTTGGTTGGATGTCGAATTAGATTACCTAAAAAAATTTGGGAATTCATTTTTTTAGATATTTCATGTTGGTAAGACATCTAAACTTGGAATTGGGTTACTCATGAAATATGATTTATATACCTAAAAAAATCCAATTTTAAGTATAAAGCAACACTTGATATCGAAATTTTACTACCACGGTGATTATACTACGTTACCATCAAATTCATGGAACAACCGAGCCTGCTGCTTCTTGCTATTGCAGCGTCGCTAGCTACCACCGAGGACCTCGAGGGCCAGCTCGGTGGATATTCGCTTCTCTCTGCCTTGATTGAGAATCTTTACAAGGTTTTGTGAGAGAGACATCGCGAATCCTATGCATGGCCATGTCACATAGAACCGACCCCCAGATCGGGCTCGTAACCTCAACAACCTGGACTGGGGACCCAAGCCAGCCTCGTGACCCCGCCACTTAAATCGAAGACCCCAGCGGTCGACTCAAGACATCGACACAAGCAGCTTAGGCTAGTTGGTCAATCGAAGATTCTGTATAGGTATGAATGGTTTCTTCTGCCACTAGTGGCAACATTGTCGTGCTCCCTTCTTCAGTCTATATTACTATGTAACTTCAGGCTAATGTAAATGGAGTCATTTTTGCCAAGGTTTGACCAAATTTTGACAAAAAAATAAGCTTTGCTGAATTAGCATCGATTGGCCTAATTGGTTGGCCAGGTCACTATCAAGAAAACTTTTGATCTTCCAAGATCGACGGATGCATTCATGTTTATCTAGTCATAAGTTTTTTAGCGGCTCAAGAATCATGACGATTAGAGATTCAATGAGGAAGATGACATGACTTTTCACCATGACTATCCATCTGGCCGAATTCGCGAAAATCCACAATCTCAATACTTCTCCGTTCAATCGGAAACCCATTGCTTGGATGCTTATATGTGATCGGCAGTTATCCGCTCTTTACTTAGCTAGTGCACCGCTCGCCCGACGGGAAGTAACGAGGCCGTGCATCGAGTGATGAAGCTGCTCTCGGTCATCGGAGAATCGTAATGAGGCGAGGAAAATGCTCTGACTTTGGATATTCCGAGCTCCAACTTGCATGGTCAACACACATCTAAAGCGCAACCAACGTTTGCTTTTCCGAGGAAAATTGACCCAAGTTGCTATGCTGTTGAATCTGGTTGAGAAGGGTGATTGGAAGCCGTTTCAAACTCGTCGACAAAGTCATCTAATCTCTCACTTAATGTTTGTACACGACCTCTTATTTGCTGAAGCTTCTTCTAATCAGATGCGGCTTATTAGATATTGTCTCCAATCCTTCTGCGATACCTCTGATCAGAAGGTAAATGCTGCTAAATCTAAATTTTTTTGCTCTAAGAACGTCCCTCGACAACCAGCACTGTAGGGGAGGGGGGGGGTGTTCTCTTACTAGTAATCTTGGCAAATATTTAGGAGTGCCTCTACTTCGTGAACGAGTTACTCGCAGAACCTGTCAACCTATTGCTTATAGAGTTACATAGTAAATTAAGTTGTTGGAAGGCTGAAAATCGGTCACTCGTTGGAAGAATCACTCTAGTTCAACTTGTTACTATGACTATGCTAGTATATGTGATGCAAGTTGCGAAAATGCCTACTACAAATTGCTAAGAAGTTGAGCGAGCTTGTCAAAATTTTATTTGTGGAGATGTTTTGGATAAAAAATATGCAATTAGTAGGATGGGAGAAGATTTATAAACCAAAGAATTATGGAGGGCTAGGAATCCGCAGTGTAAAGACATCTAATAAAGCTTTCCTTCTGAAACTTGCTTGGTTCTTAGTTTTGAAATCAAAATCCTTGTGGGTAGCCTTCATTCGAGAAAGTATGAATGTTTTGAGCTATTACCTAATTTCATTCTAACTCATTCTACTCACTTTTATTTTGGAAAGCTACCATTGACGTGTGGTGTGATATCTTAAGGGGCATGCAATGGGTAGTGGCTAATGGGAGATCAATTAATTCTGAACGGATAATTGGGTTGATGAAGTTGGTCCACTAATTCACTGAATTTTACCATTTGTTACGGTACCACACCTTGACTGTCTTGTTGTTGAGTTTGTCTATAACGACCAATGGAATCTCAGAAGCCTAAAAAATTGTTCTCCCTCGGTTAATTTTTAATGCGGATTTAGTCAATGCTACCACCTTCAGACTGTGATGGTGATGACTTATTATAGCAGTGGCTCTTTTAGCGTTAAAGAAGCTTGCCAGTTAATCTCACCGGAGCCTCGATTGTCCACTGATAAAGTCTGGAGTTTAGTGAGGAAATGGGACGGGCCACGAAGGACCGGAAGCTTCTTGGGGCTGGTAAAAAAAACTTATAGTGAATTCCTGTTGTGCTTATTGTTCGCAATCCACTGATACAATTCTACACTTACTCAAGGATTGCAAGTATGTAAAGAATATTTGGTAAAAGATAAAACTACCAGTTCAAGAAATGAATTCTTTACCCATGATCTACACAGGTGGCTGTTGATGAACTTATTTGCTTTATCAACCCACGTAAAAGAGAATAAGTGGCTGCTAGTGTTTGGTGTAGCTTGTTGGCACTTTTGGAACTAGATAGATAAAAGACTATTTCAAATGGACTTCACTCTTCGAGGCACTTCTGTGAGCTTGATATTGCGATATGTTAAGAATATCCTTTCGGCTCAAATGGTAGAAAAGAGACCATCTCCCTAGAGGAATAAAAGAGAGACGTATGAGGGTTGGATAGCCCCTTCCCCTGGTTGGATCAAGCTAAAAAAGATGGGGCCTCTAAAGGCAACTCTGGTCTAGTTTCAATAGGTGGACTTCTCCGAATGAGTTAGACAACTTGCTGGTTTTCAATAATTGGATCATTCAATCCTGCAATGTAAATGCCACTCCGGCACTAAATAGGCCACTAATAAGTTTAATTTCCCTATTGATGGGAGATCTGTCTCGTTTAAGCTTTGTTAGGCATGTATTAACGTAATACTCGGGCTTTGCTTATTTTCTTACCCACAAAAAAAAAAATTATGATTGAGAAAGTACATAGGGAACTGTAAGATATGCTATTCGTGAGAAAGAAGGTAAAGGAATCTCGTAAAAAATAGAAGCATCTTTTTACATCGTGCAGTGGAGAGTAGTAAAGTACAATACTTTATCCAATTAATACGAATATAATACGAACATTCAAATAAATAGCATTAAACTTAAGATCAAACAGTAATGTAATTGTTGATTAATATGAAACTGGTATAAATTTATACAAAAATCTTATGCATTTTTTACTGTGTGATTATATTATATTACCCAAATCAAATTTGAATATGTAAATTCCCGAATGCAATGCACCTGTCTTTAACTAGTAAGACAATAGCTACTAGGATTGCGAAATTTAACAGAATTGGGAATTAAACGAACATGTCAGAAAATGCTAGAGTACATAAAGGCATCTAGCATTTTCTTAAATGACATATAGATTCTCTGAATAAACATAGTAACTTTTCAGGTTTGATTCATTAGGAAAGAATATCCTAGAAAGAGTAAACTGAATAGGTAACACAATAATCTCTTGATTACGAAAACCAGCATAATAGGCAATTAAACGAAGAGGCTAGAAAGTGCTCGAGCATTCAGAAGGCATCCCCACATTATCAGTAATCCATTGATAAAATTGCTCATTTAATTTTTCGCAACCAGATATCACTTGCAAAAGATACCATTTGGACGTTACAAAACCGCTTTGCGTTGTAACCTTTAATCACCACAAGGTAACTTGGGCACAAATAACCTAGGAACCCAGATTTGTTACCAAAAACAAATCGAAAAGACAATGACCAGATCCGCTATTCCTCCAAAGCACATGATGAGCATTAATCCTGCCAGGATTATGAAAATAAACTTCCCAATGAATCGCTAAGAATCCTGAATAAATTGACTAGAATTCTTGATGACATTCTGTCTTCACTTTAAGGTCTTAGGCTCGTGTCTAGAGGTCCTGAGGACATTCTATCTTCTCCATGTAAAAGAATGTATAGGAGACTTTCTGGTGTTGCCACTGCTTCTCCTCCAGAAAAGAAGTTCATTAAGGGTTGGCCTTCTTTCAACGGGCGAAAGGCCGATGGAGCAATCGAGCAATGTCAGCCTGACTGAGCCATTATCGATTGCTCAGTCATGCTAACATTGCTCCACTAGGCTTTCACCGTCTTTGAACTTCTTTTCTGGCGGGGAGGCAATGGCAACACCCAGAAAGTCTCCTACGCGTTTTCTTTAGATGGAGAAGATGGAATTTCCTCGGGACTGCTTCTAGACACCGGAGCCTGTGGCCTTAGAATGAAGAACATCATGTTCTCTACATCAGCGTGCAGCTTGCAGAATCGCTCTTCATTTGAACCAATCGATGAGAACAACAAGGATGCCATTGAGGAGAATGAAGACACCATTGAACTGGGAGAATGCTACATCACCGCTTCGTGATACAACAGCTAAACTTGTGTTCATCCCAGAGGACATGGTAATGGGTCGGCTTGCTCGTCCTGAGGCTGCCATAGTGGCTGCACGGATAGAAGTCAAATTCAAAGGGATGCGCAACTGTTGTGTCCACTCTCCCTGGTGGCACATTCTCTATAGGACCGTAGTCGAGGTCTATCTCAAGGAAAAGATGAGTTTGGTGGCGCTTCCACGCCACGACGATCGTTTATGCCATTTTATTTTTCAGGTGGCCGATGTCCCTTCTAGACATGACACAAAGAAGGAATGGAGGATGCCATCTCCCGACTCTGCAATCGCGGTTATTGACATCCTCTAGCAGCTCAGTCATTTTAGTCACATTTGAGAACATGCTCATCATGGCATCTTGATAAAAGAGAATTTAATCTAGTTTCCCTAGGAAATGGGGATAAGATTTGCCCTGTCATGCCTTGATAAAAGTGGCTCGTTGGCTGCTCAGCACATCAGGCTTCTTGTCGACAACTTTCCCATCACTTTCAATGTTTAAACCATCATAAGGCACTACAATGTCAACATCAAGCCCGAGACGCCCACGAGGCACGGCCATCCCGTGAGGCTATCAAAAGCCACTCTATCTCAAAAGTGCCTCGCGGGCTCCTTGGGCTTGATGTCAACATTGTATTGCCTTCGACATTGTATTGTCATATGATGGTTTCAGGATTGAAAGTGATGGGAAAGTTGTTGACAAGAAGCCTGATGTGCCGAGCAGCCAACGAGCCACCTTTATCAAGGCGTGATGGGGAAAATCTTATCCTCATTTCCTAGGAAAACTAGATTAATCCTCTTTTATCAAGATGCCATGATGAGCATGTTCTCAAATGTGGCTAGATTGACTAAGCTACTGGAGGATGTCAATAACTGCCCTTGCAGAGTCGGGAGTTGGCGTCCTCTATTCTTCTTGTGTCATGTCTAGAAGGGACGTCGGCCACCTAAAAAATAAATGGCATAAACGATCGTCGTGGTGCGGAAGCGCCACCAAACTCATCTTTTCCTAGAGATAGACGTCGACGGGGTCCTATATAGAATGTGCCACCAGGGACAGTGGAAACAACAGTTGTGCATCCCTTTGAATTTGACTTCTATTCGTGCAGCCACTTTGGCGGTCTCCGGACGAGCAAGCCGACCCATTACCATGTCCTCTGGGATGAACGCAAGTTTAGCTGTTGTTTTACAGTGCGGTGATAAAGCATTCTCCTAGTTCAATGGCGTCTTCATTCTCCCCATTTCCTGGGGAAACCAGATTAAGCCAACGAGCCACGTTTATCAGGTCGTCTGATGGGGCAAATCTTATCCCCATTTCCTGGGAAAACCCGATTAAACTCTGGCACTAGGTTAAACTCCGACTGGACAGTGACAGTCCAGAAATTTGTTAAGAGAAGTACCCTATGTCGTTTACTTATAATCTTCGTATACTTTTCTTTATGAATTTTTTAGTTTGAGGGCTGTAAAACTGATAAATTGAAAATATAAAATATCAGCAGCTATGCACCATTGTGTAGATTAGTATCCAGAAAAAAACAATGAAACCTCTGACCTTCTTTTTATTGCTGCGACTTCTGAACGTTTAACTATCAAAACACCGGCCAAAATTCAAATGCAGCCGTTATGCACCTGATCAGGAGAAACAACTAAATTCAATATCATTTGTGTTGAAACATTATAAGTAATATGTGAATTGAATGGAATATGACATGATTCATATTCAAAGATCCTGCTGGTATAAACAAATTGAAAGAAAAATGCAGAAAGAAAGCGTTTCTGATGATCCTCTGAAAATGCAATAAAAGTTTCGGGCCATTTGGACTACTTCTCTTTCCAAAGCAAATCAATCAAATATTCAATGGGCAACGTCGATGAGATGAACTTATACATACCAGTTATAGGCTCGGGCTCTGGATACTGTGAGACATCATATCCAGAATGACGAGCGTCCATATCAGGAGGTGACCGGCTCCTATCTCTACAATGAGATTCTCAGGAAGTGCTTCTCTCCTCTCCATGACCACCCGTTGCACGTCAGTGGTCTTGTTCATAGTCGTGGTGGCAATAACGCCGATCTCTATTCTGGTTTCTCGCTCCCCTCTTCCGATACCGATTGCATTCTCTACATCGGTTTCCACGTCTGTCCATGATGGGGTCAAGAACGGTTATGCGATTTGAGGTCGGAATGCTTTTATGACCTGAGAGACACGACTGTATGTCAGGAACGAAAAGAGAGGGAGATGAAGAAAGGCGAGCGATGTGCGACAAGATAGGTTAACCCAGTGCAAAAGAGAGAGGTTTCGGATTCTAGGAATTTTAGCGGTGGTGCGAGCGAGAGAGGTCGAGCGGCTTTAAGGAAAAGGGCCGGGACAATTACGGAAGAATGGATGAGTATTTTGGCGTGCTTTCATTACTGGAAAAATAAAACTAAAGACAAACAAATTGGTGTCTGTCGCTAAGAAAAATCAGTTAATTAAATCTCGACGATCTTGACGTGTTTGCATCTGTTATTTTTTTCCTTTTTGTTGCCGACGGCGCGGTTTGTGTCGTAGCCAAAATAAGATATCCTGAAAAATAGAAATGAAAGCAAACTCCAAACTCGGAAATGTTGTTATTACATTGTCTATTAGTAAATTGTCCAACTCTGGTGGATTGACATGCATGAACCAGTAGTATATACAGCAAATCTAACATGGCAAGTACATTTAATTGGAGATATCTACCCTGAGGTCCCAAAGATTGGAAAGAAAGATCCAGGAACAAAACCAATAGAGAGAGAGAGAGAGAGAGAGAGAGAGAGAGAGAGAGATGGGATGAATCTACCAAACAGAGAGAAACTGGGGATGTCCGATAAAAGACATACTAAGGATGGACGTTTCCTTTGGAGTTTCTTCCCTTCTTTTGGGGAAGATATCTTGCCTTCTAAAGTCATGCCTTGTTTGGTTGACAGGAACAGGGAAATTGGAAATGAAACAGAAATGAATCTGAACAAATGATGAGAAATGGAATGTAAGATCTGGGATATGATTGCGAGTTCCTATAAATCTAAGTCAATGGATGAACTTACCGAATATAGAATTACCATATCGAATTGTCTATTGTATAGAAAGATACATGGAGGAAGTGTTGGTTATTGGTTTATTCATGGAGTTGACATGATTGTTAGATTTGATTCATTCGTTCTTATCCATTGCGCTGATTTTCATGACTTTTTTTAGAGAAGTAATTCCCAAAAAAAATCTCTCCTAAATCTATTTCCCAAACTAGAATTCTTATTATCAAATGATCCTTAAAATAACCTAGTCTCTTCACCATTTTTCATCCTCATCATTTTTACCTCTCTCGCAAAGTTATTAAACTTTCTAACATTTTGCAAAGTCTTGCATTTTATAACTATTCTCTAACATATAATCAAAATCGAGGAGTACATTGCACCCAATCAATATCAATTGTTAATTTATCGATTGGTTACTCCACAATTGTGATCTCTCGTTGAGATTAAACAAAATATACTACTAAAAGATATTATGAAATGCATTTTAAAGTTATATTGCCTATTCAGAATTTTTTTTGAGAAGTATGATAACACAAATCAATTTAATTTACAATTGAATCAAGTTAACATATTTTTATTAACCAATTAAATTTTATAACACGCGTAAATTTATAATTGGATGACAACAAAAATATATGACGTTTAAATTTACAAATGGAAGGAAACCAAATATAATGGAAGTTAATATATATAAATCCATGACATCGCAAGTTAGAGTAGAATTTAAAAATTAAATAACTAATAATCTATCTTATCAATTAAAGAAAACTTTTATAATTTTAAGTATGACGTTATTTTCATTCAACACAAAAGTTGATGATGAAAATTTATCAGGAAAGAAAATGTTCATCAACAAAGACAATAGTAATGAAGGTTTATCAACAAAACAACGGTAAGCCTCTATTTCTTAATAAATCTACATTACTAACTTTAAGAAAAAAATATTATCATAATTGTTGTACATCAGTTTTCTGCTGAAACGTGAATTGACCACAACAAAATATAAATTTGTATGATTTCCGTATTTAACTTCTTTGATAAATTATCATTATTAGCTTAGTATCAAATTTTTTACTGAATGAAAATGTCATATTTAAATTAAAAAGCTTGTTTTATTGATAAGATATAATATTATATATTTAGTTTCTGAATTCTACTTTAAGTAGCAATAAAATGGATTTATACAAATTTAATTTTAATATATTGCAATTCTTTCCATTTATACATTTAAATGTAAATAACAAAATAATCCAACCCTTATAATTATAAAACTTCATTTATTAATAATTTCATTTATTTTTTGCAACTTTATATTTTATTAATTAAATAGACTTAATTCACATTAGTTTTACAGCGGCATAAGAACACTAGAAGGGAAAGTTTCGTATGGCACTTACTTTAGTGCCAAAGTTTTTGTCGGCACACTGAAGTGCCAAATCGAAAAAAAATATGATCACTTAAGTACCTTCGGCAAGAAATTAAGCCAAAAATTTATGTGGCTTTTTATAATTAAAATTTTTATCTTTGAGGTGGTATTTTTTCTAAAAACCAGTCCACGTTGTCGCGCCACACTTTTGGCATGCTAAGGAGGTACTTTCATTTGTCACGAATGGGGGAACTATCCCCGAATGAGCTACTAGAGTCCAATACAGATATTTCGCTCAAACGTCCCACAAACATCCCATCACTAGACAAACGGGAGCCTCTCTCAGACCATACCTCACGTGACAGCAGGTTGTATTTTTTTTTATCTTTTTATTCAATTTAAGTCTTCGATTTGGAGTCGCCACTAGTCATTATTGGTAGGTTGGCTAGAAACCTAATCAAGGTACAGGAGAAATACCACGATTCTGCGAACTAGAGATTCTGATTAAGGGGACTTGATTACGCTAATGATCTCGAATTGAGATCTCTAATGCCCTTTCGGTACCTAAAACGATACGATTTGTCTAATGTGTCACACGAGTTTTCGAGGTCTATCCACTAATCCTAACCATTCTAATCGTGGGAAATCAATCAATCAATAATTGGACAATCAATGTCAATCAACCAAAGCCATCCTAATTTGGGTCTCTAAAGGAAGCCATTCCAAAACACTCAAACCCTAATAAAGTCCTAAATGCTTATTCATTCAATGGTTTATGTAGTTTTAGGGTTTTTTAGGGGTTGAAACCCCTTTTGATCCATAAACTAAGGATTTCCTAAAAATGCCATTTAGGCACTTCAAAAAAATTCTAATTTCACTTGCAAAGGTTGGCCACAGTGTTTCTGTATCATTTTGTGAATTTTTGAATATTTTGAAATTTTTGAATTTTTATGGGATTTTGAAAATTTTCAATATTTTTTTGTATTTTTATGAATTTTTCACATTTTTATTTGATTTTCTTCATTTTTAGATTTTTATAAAATTTTCAGAAATTTTCCAATTTTTATTGAATTTTCTGAATTTCTGAATTTTTTTGGATTTTTCTGAAATTTTTATTGAATTTTCGAATTTTTTTTATATTTTTCAAATTTTTTTTGTCTTTTCTGATTTTTTTAAAAAAAATTTAGAATTTTTTCTATTTTTCTGATTTTTTAAGAATTTTTTTGATAATTATTATTTTTAAAAAAAAATTTCCCGCTAGAAAAGAAAACCGAACTAGCCGGTTCGGTTCGGTCCGATCCGGCCAAGCCGAACCGGCCGTCACCGGCGCCGATCGCCTGCCCCGGCGGGCACAGCACCAAAACGACACCGTTTGGGGGTTCTTTCTTTGTGGCATTTCATCGAGCGCATGGTAGGCATGAAATTTAGTTTAGAGTTCTTAAGGCCGTCGGTTTGAGCCCACCGTCGATGACCTTCCGGTGAGTATTCTGTCATTCTTTCGAGTTCTAAGTAGAGTGTTCATCACCCCCTATCAGTCCTAGCCTATTGATTCGCCGCTAGGCCGCCTTCGGCCGGCGAAAAACCGATCAAAAAAACCTAACTTGCAAACTATCCTAAACAAGCCATTTTAGCTCACAGATTCTCATACAGATCGCCTTAGCCGTCTACGTCGGTCCATATCAATACAAAATCATCAAATAAGGTGAGAAAAAGCTAACTTGGATGGCCTATGGACAGGGGGAACGCTCCGGCGAGGATGTGCAGGCTCCGGCGAGGTGGTTCATGGACAACCAACTCGGTTTATGCAGGTTTAACCATCAGAATGCAATCAAACAACAAAAAAAATATATTAATAAACATGCTTTAATCATCAATGAACTCAAAGTTACAAAAGAAATCACGTGATCAGCAAGATTGAACTAGTTCATCTTCTGGAATTTTGTAGAATTGTGATTATGAACGAACTTTACCTGCTTCGTTAGATGATCAAATGAAGTTTCTGAGTGAATCCGCGGCGGCAGAACTCTTCCTTAGCATCTGAACTCCGAGCTGGTGGCCTCGGCTTCGTCGGAGAACGTCTGGACACGTTGGCTGAGCTTGACTTTCAGGCCAATGTGACCAGCTTCAACACAAGTTCACCGGTGAGGAAACTCACTAGCAAGACCGATTTGCCGGCGCTTTTCCGATCGCTCGACCCTATGTCACGCCCCGTACCCTACGAACACGTAACATCCCGCCGCGGTCGTTAAGAATGCGACTCCCAGGATTCGTCGCCGACCCGTTACCATCGAAATAAGAGAAAATACGCGGAAGCCAAACGAACACTCCATTCAACGAACATTCAAACGGGATAACAGAGAGAGAATTTAAACAAACCAACGAACTATTTTATAAACTTAACATCACATACATCGATAGAATATACAAGCCTTCCTAAAGGCCACAAACCCAGACCACGCATACTCAAAAAGGGATAGGGTGGTCGATCTGCTCCACTACTCTATTCAAAAGAGGAGCTCCCAAAAGATAGGGATCTCTAACCCTATCAAAAACCTCCACAACATCCCTGGCGGTGCTCCCCGGCGAAGCCGGTCGATGCCTCACTATAAGAGCCGGACGGCAAGGACTCCCATTCGGGTTCGGCCACTCGACCCACGCCGGAGGCTCACACCATCGGTTCGCTCCGGATTAACTACGGTTCCGTCAGGGGATCAATCTCCATAAGATCCCATAATCCTAAACCATCGTCATGGGGAACATCAAACCCTTCGAGAGGACCAATATTCGAGCTCCGTCTCTCGAAAACCAAGCCATGTACTTATGAGCCGTCAGCACGCTCCCCATCGTCGACCCAAACCGTGCTCTCATACTTCCGATACTCCCTACCCTCTCCTCTTTGGGTACTCCGGTCACCCAATGCTCCATCTCCGTTGGTACCCAAACGAGCGGAGGCTCGGTCATAATCAAGGTCGAGGGTCTGAAAATGTTTAACAACGGGGAATGAGATAAATCTCAATAAGTAAACTGCCTAAGCCTCGACTAGGGCAATACGTACCTCCGGCACCCTAATCATGCCATTCTAACCAAAAGGTTAAGTTCCTATCCAACGGACAATGGTACCACATACTATGCAAGTCTCAATTTGTATCACAACCATGGCAACTATCAATATGCATAACATCAATAATAATAATCCAGACATAATCAATCATTCACACGAGTCTCGATTATAAGATGAAATCACTTCGGCCCGTCCCATACCGTGCCTCACGATTTTATCCTATAATAAAGCTCAAGCATACCATATGCACATAACACTCGAAGTTGTCCAGATTATTAACGACCCACCATAGGTCACACCGAACTCCCGCCGGTCTTCCTAAGCATAGCCGAGCATCACCCCACTACTTTGGGCGTGGCAACGTCCCAGATCGAACCCCCGACAAGTCGGGTGCACGGGACGGCATCCCATTTAGGAGCATCGATCCGGCCTCCACTGCGATCGGCAATGTCAGGATCGAACCCCCCCCGACAAGTCGGGTACCGGACAAAGCATCCGAACTTCCGCCGGGCATCGTCTAGAACTCGTCTTAGACGGAACTTATCATGGTCACACACGTAAATAACCACGCATTGCCAATTTTAATCTTTCTTAATTAGCCAATGCAAGTGTTTATGACGTGCAATGTACTACGAATAAATATGCCATGAATCGCACTCGTTTTCGCATCAAACATCGATATATGATCACGATACGCCATGCCAAGCCAACAATAGCCATAATTAACCACACGATCTTCGTTCTAGGCCACGAAATCATCATCAAACTATACGATCAAGACATAGTCAACTAATCAGCCATGATTAAATAAATTAACCATACGATCAAACCAATTAACCATGCGATCAATTTTAAACAACTAATTCACCACACGATCGTCATTAAACCTTTAATCGACACATAATCGACTAATTAGCCATGCGATTGCCAATCAAAGTCACCCGATCAATCTCAAATCTCTAATAAGCCATATGATTAACTTTTATCACATCTTAATTTAATCTAAACCGTAGGATCAAAATTAGCACCTAATCATGATAATTAAGCCCTAAAATTAACCTTAACCATTCTAGAACCAATGGGGGCCATATGATCAAAGTCCAAGTCATCCAATTCAGCCACTACCACATGATTATTGCAGCCACAAGACTAACCCACGAATTTAATTAAAACAATCACTAAACAACCATAATTAGCCAAATTAAGCACAATTAGCAACATTAAACATATGATCAAGCTCAAATAACATAATCTACCTATCTTAACATTCAAATCAGCCACATAATTATCAAATCCAGCCACCAACCATTTCTCAATTCAGCTTATGCCATAACCCCCTAAATTAACCCCTAAAATAACCCCTAAATTACCCTAACAACCCCTAAACACTATCCATTGGTAACCTACTAACCTAATCAAGGTTTAGGGAGTTACTTACCACTAATATAAGCTAAGAATCAAGCCAAACCCAGCAGCACCGGTCCGGCCAAGCCAAGAGCTCCGGCGAACGGCGGCGGCCCAAACGGCGATCCGTGAGCACGGCCGCTCCGGGTGTGAACGGCGGCTTGCGGGCGGCTCACGGTGGTCCACGGTGGTCCAAGGTGGTGGCGTGAGGGGCTGATGGGTGGTGGACGGTGGTGGGGAGTGTCTCGGCCAAGAGAGAGGAAGAGAGAGAGAAAAATGAAGAGAGAGAGAGAGCAAGGGAAAAGTGAGGAGAGAGAGTGTGTGAGCTGAACATATCTCACCAAAATGGAGGGCTAGGATGAGTCCTTGATGCCCAAGTATTGATCTAAGGGCTAGAAATGCATCTTGACAAAAGTCTTCTAGAAGGGCATTTTTGTAATTAACCAAAAAGGCAAGGGTAAAGTTGTCCATGAAGATTTTCGGTCACTAGGGTAAAAATACCAATAAGTCCTTCCACTCAACAAATAAATTCTAGAACACACAGGGGCAAAATCGTCTTTTCTAATTTCCGAGCCTAATTTCCCGTTTTCGCGAATTTCTGAGCAAACCGATAATAAAGCGAGCTTAATGCGGCGTCGTCCAATATAATAATTTTGATATCCTTGAAAGTTCGATACCCAAGTTCGGATTCCAATTCGTGGTCAAAATCGCTCAAACGCGACTTTCGTGTATCTCAAACTAACGGGCGGCTTTTAGGGTTTACGCGTGTCGACCCGTGGTTGATTTGATATCAATCCACGTTTAAGTTTACTCGAGCCATGGTGACTTCGGTTGTCATGTAATTACGAGGGTCAATCACTAGTTCCGAACGACACGATCGTTAGAAATTGATTTTGGAACGTTTGGAATGCATACAGTGATTAAACGGCATCACCCGTGACTCAATTGTATAACATTGTTAAATTGTTCCTTAATCATTCTTGGATCTGCCTAAAATGGTCCTAAATATCCCCTCGTCAATTCTTATGGTCGAAGTATCGATCCAGGTTCGAGTTCTTGGCTCGTGCGTATCAAAATCCTAACTAGCCATTCCCTAACGGTTAGTATTCCCAAGAATGGCCAATTCCGAGTGAGATATAACAGAAAGTGCATTGATGATAATATCATTTCATAAATCCCGAAAGTGGGTCGAAATTCAGAATGTCACACCCTAGGAGTCTCTACTCACGCTTATGCTCATTCTCTCTTTCGCGCTCGTTCTCTCTCTCTCTCTCTGGACTTCTCTTGAACGTCTGGCCTGCATTGGATAATGATCCCCTCTATTTTTCTTGCTCGATTTCCCGCTCAAAATCTGTTACCGCCGACCTCCGAGTTGGTTGAAACTAATCTCCAATGCCAGCCGGAGATTCTCCAACTGTTAGTATGATTTTACATGCACTAAATTGGCTGGAGAAGGTCCGCAAAGTCACTGGCCGGAGAAGATTTTTTGTTCTTTCCTTTGTGGTCGGGGCGCCGATGCCGCCCTTGGCGACTGTGTTCAAAAAGGAGTACAAGGTGAGGCTAGAGATGGTGATAGTGGCTGTGAGCGTGGTGTTGGTCGGGTTCGGCGAGCTAAGCGCGGTGCTGGGGAAAGCATCGGTAGTGAAGTTGGCATCTAGGGTGCTTCTTGAAGGGTGGTTGGCCATGGGCATCAACCTTACCAAAGGTTGATGCCCATGTTGATTGGCTCTACTGGTCTATAATAATTTTGAACATCACATATAACATTTCCTTCATGATATTAATGACCAGTAATAACATTTACATATTGTATCTCAGGTCGTAATTAACTAAGTCCTCTTGCTTACTTTGCAAAGAACTCATTCTAGCTTGGGCATATGAGGAGGCATGAATGAGCACAACTTCAACCCCTTACATGGATCATTTCGAGATTTTCAGCCTTGCTAGGAGTTTGTTTTGCAAGCTATCAATATGAGTAAGTACATTATTACTAAACCCTAAGGGCCCCCATAAGCATAGACATGAGTTAACTACAATAGATACTTTAGTGTGTGTGGGATTGGGAGACTGCCACGCTGTTCGTAAAATTCTAAACGTGTTAATGAACAAGTAATATAATGATGAGAAAAGTATCATTCCACAGAGATTGATGATTAATAAACCAATTAAATATTAAAAATGGACTAATTTTAAAATTTATCTAACAGATCAAAATAGAATTGAGAATAAATGAAAATTGACAATCTTAGAAACAAAATTTCGGAACTAAAGGCAAATCATCAATCAAATAAAATATGTTATAGCGTCCAATTTCACCACAACCACTAGATATGAATTTCATATCAAGCATACAAAAACAATATCAAACATATGATAGCGAAATTTTCTAATCTATTTACTATCCTATCTGTAGGTATAGCAAGCCTACTCATTTTACCAATCCACTATATCTCTACGTGAATTTAAATGAAGATAAGTGCATCAAAATCTATGAATATTCCCGATTTACAATGAATCTTTTAGACCACCTTATCACCAAAAGCTATACAAATAACATGGTATACTTCTATCCACATTTATTTAATGGTTATTTATTATAAAGAGTAATTGTATATTATCACTTCTCAGTCTCAAATATTCACATCAAATCATTCAAATGGTGGCCAGTCACTTAAATGCATTAAGCATAATAATATATAACTCACATGAATGAAATCACTTACAAAACATAAAAAGAATAAATTCATATCATCATGGTCAAGCTACATCACAGCCCTAACAAAAGAAAATTAGAACATAATTAGAGCAAAAACAAAAATATAAATTAAACCAAACATCTTGAATCAAAGAACAAGAATTTTGTCACCACTTTTTGTCTTCTTTTCAAAATATTTGAAAAATTCCCAAAACAGTGAAAACAAAGACGATAAAAAAAAAAAAAAACTAGTTGTCCCCCCAAGCTCTCAATTTTATCCTATAAATAGAATAACATCTAAAACTCCTATCACAAGGCAATTGCTTCTTTTTTGCATAAAACTAGGGAATAAATCACAGAATTCCCGATTTGGTATCCACTTTCTAACTTTTCTCTAGGTAGCATATTCATTTCCTTCTTTTTGCCATTTTTTCCTTATTTTCTTCATATCTTATTATTATGCATAAACAAGAAAAATTTGAGTAAATAGATGGAAATCCAAATATTTTCTCACAAATATTGCATTATTTGTTGCCTAAAGTAGGTAAAATAACTCTATTTTTATAGAGTTATCACACGCCTAATGCACGGCCAATGCACGCCCCATGCACGGCCAATGCACGCCCCATGCACGGCCGATACACGCCCCGTGCATGCCTATGAAACCTGATAAACATGTATTTTTCATTAAATAATAGCATACGTACCCCATGGACTCTGGCCTCTTGTTTTCAACCCAAATTGTGTAGTCCGATAAGATTACATCCATGTAAAATACACCATGAGAAAAAGATCTCGAGAATAAAAGGAAACACTATTTATGCTCGATTTACTATAGACCATTAATCATCTTGGTCACACCGTAGGTGATGCCCATAGCCAACCAACCTCCGAGCAGTGCCCCAGAAGCGGGACTTCACCACCGGCACTTTCCTCGCTTTGCGCTCAAAGCGCCAAACCCAAGCAACGCTATGCTTACCGCCACTATCAGCGTCCACAGCCTCAACTTGTAATCATCAATGAACGCAGCTGCTAGGAGCGGTACCAACACCTCCACTGCAGAGGTCAGTGCGGATGCCCTCGCCATTTGCCATGGGCTTGGTAGCTTCTCCTTGCTTGCATCCCTCTCCTCAGCTTCTACGATTCTGTTCATGTCCTCTCTTTGAATCCAGGCCACCTCAATATCGTACTGGGAGTAAACCGATACGAGCTCCCCGAAGACCATGGTGCAAGCCCAACAATCAGTCCCTAGCGCTCTATATATTGCCATAATCATGCTGTCCTTGTTGATGGTGTCGACGCCCATCCTGAGCGACACCGTTGCGATCACGCCGTCATTCGCACCCATCATGGCAGTGCGGAGCCACTAAGCTCGCTTTGAGAAGTAGACGAGCTCCGCCTCGGAGGGAGGAGGATGAGGAGGAGGCAATGGTTGTGTTGATGTTTCAATTTCGAGGTGGACTTGGAGGGGAGGAGGAGGAGGCAGTGGTTGAGTTGATGGTTTGACCTCTTGCTCGAGAGGGACTGAGGCAATGGTTGAGTTGATGGTTCGACCTCTTGCTCGAGGGACTAAGGCAATAATTGAGTTGATGGTTCAACTACAATAGATACTGAGTGTGTGCAAATGGAACCCGCACCTAATGCACGGCCAATGCACAGCCGATGCATGGCCAATGCACGCCCCGTGCATGCCTCGTGCACGCCCCGTGCTCTCCATTGCGAAAAAAAAAAAATAGTACACGTTGTCCTGCCATTTCGGGAGGAAGCCTAATGAGATTTCATCAACATTACAACAACATTCAGCACACTTATGAAGACACCTATTAGAAGATCTTACAAATTGTGAAATGTGAACACATGAGATTTCATTATCCCAAATTTCCTATAAGAAGCAAGATAATTCTCATTTACGTGGAAAGCTTGTCCCTCGACTAACTTGTTCACTTATTTGAGCTACTGAAATTGGGTTGCATTCCATAAAAAAGAAATGAAAAGAGTGCTGAGATTCAACTGTAGACTTTGTGTTTCACAAGTTAAGGTGTTCACCTTCTACTCATGTCAATCAATCAATCAATCAATCAATCAATAATTGGACAATCAATGTCAATCAACCAAAGCCATCCTAATTTGGGTCTCTAAAGGAAGCCATTCCAAAACACTCAAACCCTAATAGAGTCCTAAATGCTTATTCATTCAATGGTTTATGTAGTTTTAGGGTTTTTTAGGGGTTGAAACCCCTTTTGATCCATAAACTAAGGATTTCCTAAAAATGCCATTTAGGCACTTCAAAAAAATTCTAATTTCACTTGCAAAGGTTGACCACAGTGTTTCTGTATCATTCTGTGAATTTTTGAATTTTTTGAAATTTTTTTTAAAATTTTTGAAATTTTTGAATTTTTATGGGATTTTGAAAATTTTCAATATTTTTTTGTATTTTTATGAATTTTTCACATTTTTATTTGATTTTCTTCATTTTTAGATTTTTATAAAATTTTCAGAAATTTTCCAATTTTTATTGAATTTTCTGAATTTCTGAATTTTTTTGGATTTTTCTGAAATTTTTATTGAATTTTCGAATTTTTTTTATATTTTTCAAATTTTTTTTGTCTTTTCTGATTTTTTAAAAAAATTTCAGAATTTTTTCTATTTTTCTAATTTTTTAAGAATTTTTTTGATAATTATTATTTTTTAAAAAAAATTTCCCGCTAGAAAAGAAAACCGGACAAGCCGGTTCGGTTCGGTCCGGTCCGACCAAGCCGAACCGGCCGTCACCGGCGCCGATCGCCTGCCCCGGCGGGCACAGCACCAAAACGACACCGTTTGGGGTTCTTTCTTTGTGGCATTTCATCGAGCGTATGGTAGGCATGAAATTTAGTTTAGAGTTCTTAAGGCCGTCGGTTTGAGCCCACCGTCGATGACCTTCCGGTGAGTATTATGTAATTCTTTCGAGTTCTAAGTAGAGTGTCCATCACCCCCTATCAGTCCTAGCCTATTGATTCGCCGCCAGGCCGCCTTCGGCCGGCGAAAAACCGATCAAAAAAACCTAACTTGCAAACTATCCTAAACAAGCCATTTTAGCTCACAGATTCTCATACAGATTGCCTTAGCCGTCTACGTCGGTCCATATCAATACAAAATCATCAAATAAGGTGAGAAAAAGCTAACTTGGATGGCCTATGGACACGGGGAATGCTCCGGCGAGGATGTGCAGGCTCCGGCGAGGTGGTTCATGGACAACCAACTCGGTTTATGCAGGTTTAACCATCAGAATGCAATCAAACAACAAAAAAAATATATTAATAAACATGCTTTAATCATCAATGAACTCAAAGTTACAAAAGAAATCACGTGATCAGCAAGATTGAACTAGTTCATCTTCTGGAATTTTGTAGAATTGTGATTATGAACGAACTTTACCTGCTTCGTTAGATGATCAAATGAAGTTTCTGAGTGAATCCGCGGCGGCAGAACTCTTCCTTAGCATCTGAACTCCGAGCTGGTGGCCTCGGCTTCGTCGGAGAACGTCTGGACACGTTGGCTGAGCTTGACTTTCAGGCCAATGTGACCAGCTTCAACACAAGTTCACCGGTGAGGAAACTCACTAGCAAGACCGATTTGCCGGCGCTTTTCCGATCGCTCGACCCTAGGAGTCTCTACTCATGCTTATGCTCATTCTCTCTTTCGCGCTCGTTCTCTCTCTCTCTCTCTGGACTTCTCTTGAACGTCTGGCCTGCATTGGATAATGATCCCCTCTATTTTTCTTGCTCGATTTCCCGCTCAAAATCTGTTACCGCCGACCTCCGAGTTGGTTGAAACTAATCTCCAATGCCAGCCGGAGATTCTCCAACTGTTAGTATGATTTTACATGCACTAAATTGGCTGGAGAAGGTCCGCAAAGTCACTGGCCGGAGAAGATTTTTTGTTCTTTCCTTTGTGGTCGGGGCGCCGATGCCGCCCTTGGCGACTGTGTTCATAAAGGAGTACAAGGTGAGGCTAGAGATGGTGATAGTGGCTGTGAGCGTGGTGTTGGTCGGGTTCGGCGAGCTAAGCGCGGTGCTGGGGAAAGCATCGGTAGTGAAGTTGGCATCTAGGGTGCTTCTTGAAGGGTGGTTGGCCATGGGCATCAACCTTACCAAAGGTTGATGCCCATGTTGATTGGCTCTACTGGTCTATAATAATTTTGAACATCACATATAACATTTCCTTCATGATATTAATGACCAGTAATAACATTTACATATTGTATCTCAGGTCGTAATTAACTAAGTCCTCTTGCTTACTTTGCAAAGAACTCATTCTAGCTTGGGCATATGAGGAGGCATGAATGAGCACAACTTCAACTCCTTACATGGATCATTTCGAGATTTTCAGCCTTGCTAGGAGTTTGTTTTGCAAGCTATCAATATGAGTAAGTACATTATTACTAAACCCTAAGGGCCCCCATAAGCATAGACATGAGTTAACTACAATAGATACTTTAGTGTGTGTGGGATTGGGAGACTGCGCCATTTGCTCGTAAATTCTAAACGTGTTAATGAACAAGTAATATAATGATGAGAAAAGTATCATTCCACAGAGATTGATGATTAATAAACCAATTAAATATTAAAAATTGACTAATTTTAAAATTTATCTAACAGATCAAAATAGAATTGAGAATAAATAAAAATTGACAATCTTAGAAACAAAATTTCGGAACTAAAGGCAAATCATCAATCAAATAAAATATGTTATAGCGTCCAATTTCACCACAACCACTAGATATGAATTTCATATAGTTATGCATACAAAACAATATCAAACATATGATAGCGAAATTTTCTAATCTATTTACTATCCTATCTGTAGGTATAGCAAGCCTACTCATTTTACCAATCCACTATATCTCTATGTGAATTTAAATGAAGATAAGTGCATTAAAATCTGTGAATATTCCCGATTTACAATGAATCTTTTAGACCACCTTATCACCAAAAGCTATACAAATAACATGGTATACTTCTATCCACATTTATTTAATGGTTATATATTATAAAGAGTAATTGTATATTATCACTTCTCAGTCTCAAATATTCACATCAAATCATTCAAATGGTGGCCAGTCACTTAAATGCATTAAGCATAATAATATATAACTCACATGAATGAAATCACTTACAATACATAAAAAGAATAAATTCATATCATCATGGTCAAGCTACATCGCAGCCCTAACAAAAGAAAATTAGAACATAATTAGAGCAAAAACAAAAATATAAATTAAACCAAACCAAACATCTTGAATCAAAGAACAAGAATTTTGTCACCACTTTTTGTCTTCTTTTCAAAATATTTGAAAAATTCCCAAAACAGTGAAAACAAAGACGATAAAATAAAAAAAAACTAGTTGTCCCCCCAAGCTCTCAATTTTATCCTATAAATAGAATAACATCTAAAGCTCCTATCACAAGGCAATTGCTTCTTTTTTGCATAAAACTAGGGAATAAATCACAGAATTCCCGATTTGGTATCCACTTTCTAACTTTTCTCTAGGTAGCATATTCGTTTCCTTCTTTTTGCCATTTTTTCCTTATTTTCTTCATATCTTATTATTACGCATAAACAAGAAAAATTTGAGTAAATAGATGGAAATCCAAATATTTTCTCACAAATATTGCATTATTTGTTGCCTAAAGTAGGTAAAATAAATCTATTTTTATAGAGGTATCACACGCCTAATGCACGGCCAATGCACGCCCCATGCACGGCCGATACACGTCTCGTGCACGCCTATGAAACCTGATAAACATGTATTTTTCATTAAATAATAGCATACGTACCCCATGGACTCTGGCCTCTTGTTTTCAACCCAAATTGTGTAGTCCGATAAGATTACATCCATGTAAAATACACCATGAGAAAAAGATCTCGAGAATAAAAGGAAGCACTATTTATGCTCGATTTACTATAGACCATTAATCATCTTGGTCACACCGTAGGTGATGCCCATAGCCAACCAACCTCCGAGCAGTGCCCTAGAAGCGGGACTTCACCACCGGCACTTTCCTCGCTTTGCGCTCAAAGCGCCAAACCCAAGCAACGCTATGCTTACCGCCACTATCAGCGTCCGCAGCCTCAACTTGTAATCATCAATGAACGTACCGCTAACATCTCCACTGCAGAGGTCAGTGCGGATGCCCTCACCATTTGCCATGGGCTTGGTAGCTTCTCCTTGCTTGCATCCCTCTCCTCAGCTCCTACGATTCTGTTCATGTCCTCTCTTTGAATCCAGGCCACCTCAATATCGTACTGGGAGTAAACCGATACGAGCTCCCCGAAGACCATGGTGCAAGCCCAACAATCAGTCCCTAGCGCTCTAGATATTGCCATAATCCTGCTGTCCTTGTTGATGGTGTTGACGCCCATCCTGAGCGACACCGTTGCGATCACGCCGTCATTCGCACCCATCATGGCAGTGCGGAGCCACTAAGCTCGCTTTGAGAAGTAGACGAGCTCCGCCTCGGAGGGAGGAGGATGAGGAGGAGGCAATGGTTGTGTTGATGTTTCAATTTCGAGGTGGACTTGGAGGGGAGGAGGAGGAGGCAGTGGTTGAGTTGATGGTTCGACCTCTTGCTCGAGGGACTAAGGCAATAATTGAGTTGATGGTTCAACTACAATAGATACTGAGTGTGTGCAAATGGAACCCGCGCCTAATGCATGGCCAATGCACAGCCGATGCACGGCCAATGCACGCCCCGTGCATGCCCCGTGCACGCCCAGTGCTCTCCATTGCGAAAAAAAAAAAATAGTACACGTTGTCCTGCCATTTTGGGAGGAAGCCTAATGAGATTTCATCAACATTACAACAACATTCAGCACACTTATGAAGACACCTATTAGAAGATCTTACAAATTGTGAAATGTGAACACATGAGATTTCATTATCCCAAATTTCCTATAAGAAGCAAGAGAATTCTCATTTACGTGGAAAGCTTGTCCCTCGACTAACTTGTTCACTTATTTGAGCTACTGAAATTGGGTTGCATTCCATAAAAAAGAAATGAAAAGAGTGCTGAGATTCAACTGTAGACTTTGTGTTTCACAAGTTAAGGTGTTCACCTTCTACTCAAAGAAATAAACCAACTCAAGTGTGAACACATGAGATTCCACCAACAATACAAAACCATGTTATACAAAATTACGTTCTTGGTTGTTATTTTATATCGCACATGTTTCTCTCTATATAACTTCTCTCAGGGAGTGTGCCCTCCACACGCCCTTGTATCTTCCTCTCTAATATCCCATTCATTTCTTGAGCTTTCTCTCCATCTATCCATGGCAACACCACCATCAACTCAACCACAAGACCTCCTACAATTGCCGCCTCCTCCTCTCAAAGTTGACCTCGAGGTCAAACCAAACAATCCCTCGAACAAGAGGTTAAGGTCATCTACTTCTCGAAGTGAGCTCAATGGCTCCGTGCCGCCATGCTAGGTGCAAAGGATGGCTTGCTCTTGACAGTCTCGCTCATGATGGGCGTCGATCCTGTCCGCAAGGACGTCAAGACCATGGCGATATTCGAGATGGCAGGGCTGATCCCGGGGCCTACAACCATTGGGGAGCTCGTATCCGTGTACTCGCAGTACAACATTGAGGAGGTGGCCGAGATGAAGAGAGAGGGTAGGAATGAAACCCTAGAAGTCAACGAGATGGATGTGATGAAGGAGAAACTGCCAAGCCCACGGTAGGCGCTGGGTGAATCGAGATTGGCCTTTACGATGGGGGCACTGTTGCCACTCCTAGCGGCTATGTTCATATAAAGGAGTACAAGGTGAAACTAGCGGTGGTGATAGAGGCGGTAAGCGTGGCATTGGTCGAGTTAGCGAGCTGGGTGCGGTGCTGGGGAACACACTGGTGGTGAAGTCGACTTCTAGGGTGCTACTTGGAGGGTGGTTGGCCATGGTCATCACCTTTGGTTTGACCAAGCTAATTGGCTCTACTGGTCCATAATAACTTGAGCATCATATATAGTGTTTCCTTGATGATATTAATGACAAGTAACATTTACATATTTGTAACTTAAGTCATAATTAATTAAGAACTCTTGCTTGCTCTGCTAGCTAGGGCACATGATGAGCATAACTTTACTTTTCTTTTCTTTTCTATGAGTTGTAAGAGCTTAAGCTTGTTAGGATCTGCCTATCCTTTATCATGCATTGTTGTAGATCTGTTTGCGTAAAATGGCGATCGATGATGAATTGATAATTCCATACCCTTAAATTTTGCTCCTATTCTCTTCCTTGCTGCCCCTCCCCTAATTTCTCTGTCATCTTTTAGTATTTCCTTTGATTCTCAAGATCTCTTTTATGGTGTATTTGCCATTGATTGTAAGAAAATACAATTGAGTTGAAAACAAGAGGCCAAAGTCGATCGTGTATGCTGTTATTTAATGGTAAAAAGGCATTAAAAACCCCAAACTATATCTACTATGACACATTTACTCTGAACTATTTTTTGGAACATCAAAAATTCCAAACTATGCCCACTATGACGCATTCACCCTAAAATTTTTCTTGTGATATAAAAAATATCGAACTTGTACCTATATGATAAATTTACCTTCCGTTAAGGTTCCGTTAAATAATTTTTCAGACAAAACCTCGTTTAACATTCCAATTTTATCGGATGTCTCTGAACTGATCATATCACTAGTAAAGGTTTAGCCAACACTTTATGGAGTACTTTTTAAAGGACTTTATTTCCCCCAACGAAATTTCTGGAATGCTGAGAAGGAAGCTAGACCGTCTTGGGGGTGGCAAAGCATACTTATAGGAAGAGATAATATTTCCCCTCATATAATGTGGTGGAATGGTGACAATATTAAAATCAGGGAGGACAAATGGCTAAAAAGAGGAATTTTGGGGGGTCCTGCCACTAGAAATGAACCAAAAACAGTTGCTGAACTGATCATCAGGGAAGAGAACTGCTGGAATGAACCATCGCTACGAAGCCTCTTTGAGGATCAAACGGTTTCAGAAATCCTCACAATCCCAATAAGGTCTCAGTTAGTACAAGATAAGCTAGTCTGGACGGGAGCAAAATCTGGTACCCACTCAGTTAAAAGTGGGTATCACGGAATTAGAGAGAGAGAAGATAAACTAATTCTAAATCAAGCATCCTCCTCATTTCAGCCCTCTCGCGCTCTATGGAGTAAACTATGGGGAATGCAAACTACTCCTAAAGTGCGAATTTTTCTCTGGAATGTAAGCCAAAATGCATTAGCCACAAAGGAGAACCTCTACAAAAGGAGAATCATACCTGACCCTACCTGTTCGATCTGCAAAAGAGAAGTGGAAACCACGGAACACTTGTTCCTTCTCTGCCCATGGACACAAGAGGTTTGGTCTAACCCTGCAGTACAAATCCATATCACTAGTAAAGGTTTAGCCAGAATTGATGCGTGGCTCTTCCAACATAGAAATGGAATAACAAACTCCCCTGGAATTGAAGTAATTGCATCTATTTTCTGGGCCATTTGGAAGACACGAAATTGCTATGTCTTTCGACATAAGGATCCTGACCCAGGCGAAACACTAGCCTCTGCTTTTCTCATGTTGAATACTGTGAAGAATTGGAGCCAGAAAAAGAAAATCTCAAGGAATGATACCAGCCCAGTGAGCGAACCCCCAAATTCCTCTCAGTTTTGGATCCCACCGAAACATGGAACCCTGAAGATTAATTTTGATGGATCGTTCTTGCCCGGAGAGATGGAAGGATCCATAGCGGCTGTCTGTCGTGACTCGTCGGGACTTCTCATCGATGGTTTTGGAAGGACGGTTCGAGCTTCTTTGGCCGCGCAGACGAAAACCCTGGCTCTGCTCCTCTCTCTTCAATATTTCCAGTCCCGAAAGAACGAAGCAATTGAGTTCGAAGGAGATAACTTTGATCTGATAAGAGCAGTGCAGTTAAAGAGGTCATATCAGTTCACTTGGGAAGTTACAGCTCTTATCACTGAGTGTAGCGAGCTGTCGTCCCAATTTTCAAAAATCCGGATAGCCCATTGTTTCAGAGAAGCTAATTGAATTGCAGATTGGGCTGCTATAGAGAAAAAGCCTTGCCAAGTTAGTGTTTATCTTCCCCCCTCAGGTCCTTTTGGATCTTTTATGTAATTATGCCCACTCTATGGGATCTCCTCTTTCCAAATATTATAAATAAAGAATTATTTCGACCAAAAAAAAAAAACATAGCGAATATACATGTGCCACCAACTTCAAGAACTGAAGAATTCTCAAGTATTTTGTGGCCTCGGCCAACTCAAATCAATTAATTATAACAGATTAACTTCTCTAGATGCATATTAATCACATTTTCATGGTTCTTTTCTTCACCATTATCAAGCAAACTGTGTCGGTCCCGCTCACCACCCCATTTCATTGGGGGTATGAATGCTAAATGGATCTAACGGCATCCTGTCAACCAAAGAAATTAGCCTGCAATTCAAAAGTTTTATCACCTGGTGCAGAAAAAATTTAAACCAACATAGAAAGTAAGTAGCGCAGCCAATCCTAACTCTTAGGAATGTTCTTCCCCACAATCTTGGCGGGTGCTATCCGCAAAAGATTTCCGGGCTTTCCAGGAACGGCACCTTTGGCCATGACCACATTCAGATCTTTATCGATTTTAACAATCTTAAGCTTCCCAATCTATCTCTTTGATCCTCCCATCCTACCAGGCATCATCTTCTTCGCCTTATATACACGACCAGGCGTTGTTCCCGCACCAATCGAACCCAACTGCCTGTGGCTCTTGGACCCGTGTGTCACTAGACCTCTTTTGAAGTTATGCCGCTTGATCCCACCTGTCAGGAAAAACATAAATACTCAAGATCAGCCCGTCTGAGATATTTAATAAAAAAAATGCAATGATGAAGCATTTCCGTGTTTCCTTGAGCTGAATAAGAAGGAGCCCATAACTTTACCACAAGAATAAAGAAAGAGAACCATCCCCTCGATTAATCAACTCCATATTAGCAAGAATTGAGAAATTAAGAACCAAAGAAAGGCAACATACTAATTCAACAGCTAAAGACATCACGCACAAAAGTTTTCATGATCTGAAGCCTAGAAAAAAGTCAAGACAGATGATGCCATTTCAGAAGTCTATCCCATTATTTAGGTGCTCTGCCCACATGCAAAGGGTAAAAGTTCATTGATGTCAAAAGCTCGCACCCTAGCTCAAGGTATTCTATTCATCATGAGTCTGATGTGTCGTTACAGAAAGGAGGATGTATTTTCCTTTTGATAGCCGGACAAGAACACCTATGCCTAAGAGAGCCGCTTAAAATTGCTGAATCTGATTGTAAGGCATAAAATCATCAACAGACCTGTGGAGTACAGATATCAACCACTGTAAACTACTTCCATTGCACCTCAACAAACTTGAATGGTACAAAAAAAACCCCAAGCTTCCACACTTCAGCAAACAGTCCGCGTGCTTTTGCACAAAAGACTAGATCCACATCGGTGAAATACAAGGAGCATCCAATTCATTTCCACATGTACAATCACAGTAGCTGACAACAAAACAGGAAAAGTAACAAAAGAACATAAAAGAGTTTAAAAATTAAAAAATTAGAAGACACAAAACAAAAGTGCAAAAATTGTCAATGTCAGCATCGGTTGTGCCACGTAAGATAGCTAACGTCCATGTTGGCAATTTCCGGCCAAAATGACTACATTGAGAATTCATCAAAAGGTTTAGGACTACTTTAGCCAAATTGAAAAGTTTAAGAGTAAATTGACATTCGTGTAATAGGTTTTGGACTTTTCGGGTAACTATCCCAATGACTGGATATAAGAAATACTAGGGAATTTTTTTATCCAATCCTAATCTATTGCATCCGACTTCTTCATTTCTTGACGACCAAACACAGCAGTAGTTGTGCTGCCATGTTCGGTGCACCTCTTAAATTTGGCCGTGTATGTGACATTCTGAATTTCGCATGCGACGTCAAATCATCATCTTAGTCATCAGACGCAATCATCTGACGACAACTTACATACAAGTTTATAATTCGCATGTGACATTTTGAATTTTGACCCACTTTTGAGATAAATGAAATGTGTATATTCTTCAATGCATTTGTAGTTAAATCTCGTCCGAAACTTATCATTCTCGGGATACTAACCTTTAGGGAATGGCTACCTAAGGAAATGTACGTGGACCTAAGAACTCGACCATGAGTCGACCTTTGGTGACCATCGAGGTCGCCATGACTTGAGTAACCGTAGGTCAATACGCGTAAACCCTAAAAAGCTGCCCGTTAGTCAAAGATACACTAAAGTCGCATTTGAGTGAAATTGGCCGTTATTTGAATCTGAACTTGGATGTCGAATTTCTCGAAGTGTCACAACTAATTTATTTGGACGACGTCACATAAGCGTTGCCAACCTTAAGGTTTATTAGATTTGTCGGAAATTGGGAATTTGGACCGGGAGTGGAAAATGACCGTTTTACCCCTGGAATTATTTGAATTCATTTGAAAGGTTGAAGGGCAATTTGGACTTTTGAACTTTCCCTCCTTTGGCTAAAATTCATGGACAAGTATGCCCCTCTCCATCTTGCTTATTTATTTTGTGTGCCATTTAGGAATTTTGGGAAAGTAATGTGAGGAATTACGTGGACCCTTGGATCTTGACTTGGAGAAGGGGATGGAATGTGAGCCCTTGGATGTGTGAGTGGGGGTGGGTGATGGGGTTTTTAGTGGGATTAGTAGAGAAAAACTCGATGAAGTCTCTCTCTCTCTTTTGCTTCTTTTCCTCTGCTGGTTTACTGCTACCGCTACTTCCACTTCGCTTTTAGCTTCAGCGATGCTTCTTCAACCGGCTTCGCTCCGTTGCTGCTGTTCTAGGCCTTGTGCTGCCCTCCTTGCTTGGATTTGCTTAGGTTTTTCCCTAGTAAGTGGCATTCTAAACCTTGTCTAAGTTAAGGGGTTACCAATGGGCTTATTAGAGGTTGATTAGTGGCTGTGGTTAGTTGGTTTAAGGGCTAGACAAGTTGATTTGCTTGTTGGTTGTGTTCCCGGATTTCGTTAGTCATGTGTCGCCGAGTTTTACTATTTTTCCGAGACCTGTGTGGGCCGAATCTGGAGTTTAGTCCTTCATAAAAGTTGTTCAAAACATCTTGGAGTATAACATAATTTAATTTGGGAATTTTTGGAAGTCATTTGAGGCCATTCGGAAGTCCATCTTTGGACCGATATTAGTCTACCAGAAACACTGTTCCTCCGACCTTCGGGTTTGTTCGAATTTTTATAAATTTTTCTAGACCTATTTTCAAAATACTTCCTTCACAAAACTTGTTGGGGACATTTGTGGCTATAACATATAAAAATTTTGAAAGCTTTCTAAGGAGATTTGGTTACTGCTTGAAATGCATTTTGAAAGCCGGATGGCCAGTTCGAATGAAATATTTTTTGTCTAACTTTGGGTTACAAAAAACGGTCGTTCTAGGAAGAAATGGATTTTGTGTTCTTCATGAAAAATGTTCATCAGGATGTTTTATAGGACATATCCAAAATTCATAATTTTTGGAGTTGAATTACTATTTATTTTAAAAGGAATTCCAGAACTGTATGCTGGCCCAGATTTGCTCCGAATCTGTGTATTCGGTTTTCCCTTGTTTCTTGTGGCTGAGTTGTGATGCTTGGTGGCTGAGTTGAATGTTGTGATATGTGGATTTATGCCATTGGGTGTATAACTTGAATTGTGGATTGAAAGGTGTTGGAATGATTGAGTGATATGGTTGAGCTACATTGCTGCCATTATGAATGGATTGGTTGGGCTGAGTTGTTGGTTTGGAATTGAGCATGTTTGTATGTGATTAGGGCATATGGATGTTGTGTGAAGGGAATGAGATATGTATCTCGTATGATCGATAATCCCTGAGGCGTGTTGACGCGGGAAAAAGGCATGAAATTGAATGAGGATGTACGTTTGGTTCTATAATCCCTGAGGTGTGTTGACGCGGGGAAAGGCATGAAATTGAATAACGATGTACATTTAGTTCTATAATCCCTGAGGCGTGTTGATGCAGGGAAAGGCATGAAATTGAATGAGGACGTACGTTTGGTTCTAAAATCCCTGAGGCGTGTTGACGCGGGAAAAGACATGAAATTGAATGAGGTTTGATCCTATAATCCTTGAGGCATGTTTACGCGAGGAATTGGATTTGTCTTGAGGCGTGTTACGCGAGACAATGCTCGGATAAACCGGAGGACCGCAGACTTGATGCGTCTTCACGCGAGTTGTGCCGTGGACTTGATGCGTCTTTATGCGAGTCGTGCCGTGGACTTGATGGGCCTTTACGCGAGTCGTGCCGTAGACTTGATGCATATTACGCGAGTCGTACGATGAGGTGGACCTGAGGCGTGTTACGCGGGTCGGTATTGATCGAAGTGGACACATATGTGTGTCGAAAGTTGAAAGATGTGAGCATCTGTTGAGTGTGAGATTGGAATTGGTTGGAATGTTATTATGAATGCATGTGTAGGAAATTGGTTGTATCTTGGAGTGCATGTGTGTCGCGCCGCGCTTTTTTCGGGGCTTTTGGGATTTGCGCGCTAAGGAGGTATTTTCGTGTAAGGGTCTCTCCAAAACCATGCCTCACGTGACAGTGGAAGGTAATTTTCTATTTAGTCTAGGTTTGTGATTTTGGAGTCGCCACTAGTCATTATTGGTAGGTAGACTAGAAACCTAATCAAGGTACGGGAGAAATACCACGATTCTACGAACCAGAGATTCTGAGTACGAGGACTTGGTTACGTTATTGATCCCGAATTGAGATCCCTAACGCCCTTTCGGTACCTAAGAACGATACGACGTCTAACGTGTCATGCAAATTTTCGAGGCTTACCCACTAATTCTATCCATTCTAATCGCAGGAAAGACCAAACAAGTATTAAACGCACAATCGAAGTCAATCAAATCAATCAATCCGAAGTGGTCTCTAAAAACGAAAATAAATCAAAACATCCAAACCCTAATGAAGCTCTAAAAGCTCATTCATTTCACGATTTATATTTTTTAGGGTTTTAGGGTTTTTTAGGGGTTATAACCCCTGGATTTGGGATTTTTCTAAAAATGCCACTTGGGCGCTTCTAAAAATTCAAATCTCACTTTTTATGATTGGCCACGATGCTTTTGGACCATTTTGTGAATTTTTAAGATTTTCGAATTTTTTTTTATTTTTTTTTCGAAAATTTTATTAACTGAGAATTAATTTTTTATGATTTTCTGAAAATTTTTATGAATTTTCCAATTTTTCAATTTTTTATTGATTTTTCCAAATTTTTACATTTTTTATTTGTATTTTCTGAATTTTCTGAATTTTTATGAATTTTCCAAAAATTTTTGAATTTTTATGAATTTTCTGAAAATTTTTGAATTTTTATGAACTTTCTGAAAATTTTTGAATTTTCTGTATTTTTCTGAATTTTTTTTCGATTTTCCAAATTTTTTTATATTTTCTGATTTTTTATCATTTTGATTTTTATTTAATTTTCTGAATTTTTATGAGTTTTTTAGATTTTTTAAATATGTTTTTTAATATTTTAAAATTTCCCGCCGGGAAAATGAACCGGACCGGCTTGGTTCGGCCTGACCGAACCGGGCTTCGACGGCGCCGGTCGCCGATCACCTCCTCTGGCAAGCCCAACGCCGAAACGGCACCGTTTTGGGTGTTTTTCATTGAGGCATTTTTACAAACACCTGATGGGCATGGTTCGGTGTTAAACGTTCTCGAGACCGCCGGTTTGTTATCATCTCCGGTGACCTTCCGGTGAATATTTTACCATTCCGATTGCACCATTGTTATGTCTATGTATTCTATTCTCAATCTAGCCTACTCGGAACACCGGCAGATGTTCGCCGGCCAGCGAAAAACCAATAAAAAAAATGAACCTAACACTGATCTATACTAGCGTTCCTGGCTTTCAGACCATCACACAGAACATCCTAGCCATTTCTAGCGTTCATTCATCATTCAAAACATTCACAAGGAATCAGATACACTGACTTGCTCAACCATAGACCATCGGTAATGCTCCGGCGGGTGGAAAATGCTCCGGCAAGATTCAACCAATGATGACCGATTTGGTTTTGTTGATTCAATGACACAAAATGCAAGCAAACAACAAAAATATGCTCAGAAACGTATTATAAACCTCCAGAAAATCAAAATCTCCAAGAAAATCGCATGAATATGCATTTTAAGGTGAAAATGGTTTTCTGGAATTCTAAAAAAAAAAAATGATCACGAGCGATGTTTACCTTCTTCGTACGATGATAAGGAGAAATTGTCGAACTGATCCGCGCCTATTGGGTTGTTCCTTGCCACTTGAACTTTCACTCGCTGGTCTTGGTCTCGTTGAAAGAGCTCCGAGCGCGCCGGATGAGCTTGATTTTCGTGAGGTTCACGGTCGCCTTCCATTCCTGTTCGCCCGAGAGAGAGATCCTCCCTAGACGGTTGATTTACCGGCGCCGTTCAATCGACCGGTGCCGATCACTCGACCTGGGGATCTCCACTCCTCTCTCTCTCTCTCTAGATTTCAGGCTTTTTCCTCTCTGGTTCTCTCTCTCTCTCTCTCTCTTCGGCAATCCGTCGAGCATGTTCTTTGCAATGTTCCAGTTTTTTTAGTTTTTCCTTGATCAAAAATCCCGCCCAAAGATCGTTAGAACCGATTTCTAATCGGTTATAACTGATCTCCGACGACAGCTGGAGATTCTTCGGCTGTCGTTCAGGTCAAACACGTGTTTATTTGACCGGAAATGATCGACTAAGCCACGGGCTTGAAATGATTTTTCTGGGTTTTTGCACGTTCTGGGGCGAATCGGGTAGGGAAGATGAACAACCCGGGTCGGGTCGGGTTGACCCGATCAACCCGACAGACTCTGGTTGATCTAAATTGGCAAATTAAACTCAATTTTGACCCAATTTTCAAAATTAAACCCCGAAATTGAATTCCTCATCATATTTATTATAATTGTGTCCAAGATTTTCACATTTTTGTATTCGGGTTAATAGGATTTTATTCAATTTGATGTCCTAATGACCTGATTAGGCAAAATTGATGCCAAAATTGAATTACCCACATCTGATTAACCCTAGAAATGATGGTCTCATATTTCGACAATTTCATATTGGGCACGATTCCCAATTTGAGTTCAAAATTCTTAATTTTCAATTGAATTTTGGGGATTTTTTATTTTTATGTCAAATTGTGCAATTGGACCGACCATTATGTAATTCAAGGTCCTAGAATTATTTGTTGTGAAGACACTATGACTTAAAAATGACTAGAAAAAATTTAATTGCATTTTTGGTTCAATTCGGGTTTAATTTTGCCCAATTTTGAGAAAAACACATACCTGATTGAGATTTTTCAAAATTGATGATGTATTTATGGAATTTTCTGATTCCGTTTACTATTTTTCTTGATTTTCTCACCTATTTTGACTAAAAGAAATTAAGAAAAAATGCAGGAAAATGCTAAAAAATTATTTTTTGGTTTAGAAATAGGTTTCTAGGCTTGGCCAAGATTCCTAGTCCTAATTTTGAGATTTTTGAAAATATGAAAAAAATGAGCTAAAAATTAGGTGTCAATAGCTACCCCTCTTTGAGATTGAGCTCATTAGAGGTTGATCTCAAAGACAAGGTGACACCTGAATTTTTAGTCGACTCACTGAACAAGATAAGATGGAAATTTTACAACAACTTATTAGGGATCTTGCTTTTGAAATTTGTGATCTAATCCATCGGTTCTCTTTTCAGAACATATTTTGAAAGGTTCTTAATGATTGAGGGAGAGAAGCTTACATGTTTGTGAGCCATCTCTTTATTGCTTATCCAAGGGAATGAATTGATGGTGATGATGATTATGATGGTTATTCGGATTTCGTGGTTTAAGGATAAATCCACGAACCATGAACACCTAAGGCTCTTCGTTTGAGGATTTGGAAATTTGCCTAGTGATTCATCACCAGTAGGACTTTGAATTTGCCTAGGGCTCCTCGCTTGTAAGACTTTGGATTTGCCTAGTGGTTCCTCACCAGTAGGACTTTAAAATTTTTGAAATTGAAAATTGGACCATTTTGTGAATTTTCAAAATTTTTGATTTTTTTGATTTTTTTTTTCGGAAAATTTTTTTAACCAAGAATTGATTTTTTATGATTTCCCGAAAATTTTTATGAAATTTTTCAATTTTTCAATTTTTTATTGATTTTCTAATTTTTTTTACATTTTTTATTTGTATTTTCTGAATTTTTATGAATTTTCTAATTTTTTGAATTTTTATGAATTTTCTAATTTTTTTGTGAATTTTCTTTTTTTTGTGAATTTTTTTATTTTTCTGAATTTTTTGTATTATTATTTTTTAAATTTTTTAGTATTTTTAAATTTTTTTGAAATTTCCCGCCAAAGTGGTGAACCGGACCGGACCGGTTCTACCCGGTTCGGCTTGACCGAACCGGGCGTCGTCGACGCCGGTCGCTGGTTACCTTCTCCGATGAGCCCAACGCCGAAACGGCGCCGTTTAGGATTTTTTTCATTGAGGCATTTAATCAAACACCTGGTATGTGTAATTCTGTATTGAACGTTTTCAAGGCCGCCGGTTTGGGCTCGTCGCCGACGACCTAACGGACGTTCACCGGCCGGCGAAAACCGAACCTAAAAATGCCAACTTAAAACTGACATTTCCAACTTTTCTAACATTCACCCCTATTCTGATCGCCCTAGCCGTTTTCTATCGATCAATTCAACATCAAAACATCAAGTAAGGATAGAAATGGCTAACTTGAGTGATTGTTGGCTACAATTAGCACTCCAGTGGGGTCAGGGAAGCTTCGGTGATGATCAACAATGGCGGCCGACTCGGTTTATGCCATTTAATGAACCAAAATATAATCAAACAACGAGAAATATATTCAGAAACATGTTTCAATCATCAATGAATTCAGAATCATGATGAAAATGGCACAATCAAACCTAACGAAACTGAAACATGAAATCTGGATTTTATAAAACTATGAACATGAGCAAAATTTACCTTCTTCGTTGAAGTCAGATTGGAATTTCCGAGCCAAACCACAACCGTAGGGCAATTCCTGGACGATTACTCTATCAGCCAACGGTTGCCACTTCGCCGGGAAAGTCCAGTATGCGCCGGCCGAGACCTATCATCAGGCCTTGACAAGCAACTTCAACTATGAATTTTTAGGTATGGAAGATCACTCTCCGAACTGATTTGCCGGCGTTTCCTCGCCGGAGGAAGCGTCGAACGCTCAGTTCCGGGATCCTCTACATGCCTCTCACACTCAAACTCTTGCTTTCTCCCTCCTTGGTTCTCTCTCTCTCTCTCTAGCCATATGTTGAACACCTTCCTTGCAATGTTTAGTTTTTTCTTCGTTTTTGTTCTGCGATTTTTCCTGCTCAAAATTTGTTGGAACCGACCTTGAATCGGTTAGGGTGATTATCTGGTGCCAGCTGGATATTTTCCAGCTGGCCAAATCGATTAAAACGTGCTAATTTGATCGGGAATGATCGGTGAAGTCGCGGGGATGAATTGGGTTTTATTGTGTTCTGGCGAGTCGGGTAGGGAAGATGAACAACCCGGGTCAAGTCGGGTCGACCCGCTCGACCCGGCAGACCCGGGTTGATCTAAATTTGCCAATTAAGCTCAATTTTGACCCAATTTCCAAAATTAAACCCCAAAATTGAATTCCCCATTATATTCCGAACCCAAATATATGATTTTTCTCAATTTTTATTATGATTGTGTCCAAGATTTTCTCATTTTTATATTTGGGTTAATAGGATTTTTTTCAATTTGATGTCCAAATGACCTGATTAGGCAAAATTGATGCCAAAATTGGATTACCCACATCTGATTAAAGTTAGAAATGATAGCCTCATGGTTCAACAATTTCATATTGAGCACGATTCCCAATTTGGGTTCAAAATTTTTAATTTTCAATCGAATTTTGGGGATTTTTGATTTTTATGCCAAATTGTGCAATTGGACCGACCATTATGCAATTCAAGGTCCCAGAATCATTTGTTGTGAAGACACTATGACTTAAAAATGACTAGAAAAAATTTAATTGCATTTTTGGTTCAATTCGGGTTTAATTTTGCCTAATTTTGGGAAAAACATATACCCGATTGAGTTTTTTCAAAATTGACAATGTATTCATTAAATTGGATTTAAAATAAGACTAATGACTATTTTTATGGAATTTTTTGATTCCATTTACTATTTTTCTTGATTTTCATACTTATTTTGACTAATAGAAATTAAAGAAAAATGCAGAAAAATGCTAAAAAATTATTTTTTTGGTTTAGAAATAGGTTTCTAGGCTTGGCCAAGATTCCTAGTCCTAATTTTGAAATTTTTGAAAATATGGAAAAAAAAGAGCTAAAAATTAGGTGCCAACAGTTGCCCCTATTTGATATTGAGCTCGTTAGAGGTTGATCTCAAAGACAATGTGACACCTAGATTTTTAGTCAACTCACTGAACAAGATAAGATGAAAATTTCACAATAATTGATTAGGGATCTTGCTTTTTGAAATTCGTGATTTAATCCAAAGGTTTTTTTTTTCATAACATAATTCGAAAGATTCTTAATGATTGAGGGAGAGAAATTTACCTGTTTGTGAGAGTTTCTTTGTTGCTTATCCAAGGGCATGAATTGATGGTGGTGATGATTATGACGGTTATTCTGATTTCGTGGTTTAAGGACGAACTCACGAACCATGAACACCTGAGGCTCTTCGCTCGAGGATTTTGGAGACTTGCCAAGTGGTTCCTCACCCGTAGGATTTTGGAAATTGCCTAGGGGCTCCTTGCCTGTAAGACTTTGGATTTACCTAGGGGTTCCTCATCAGTAGGACTTGAATTTTGCCGAGGGGCTCCTCGCCTGTAGGACTTTGAATTTGCCTAGGGGCTCCTCATCTGTAGGATTTTGAATTTGCCTAGGGACTTCTCACCTGTAGGACTTTGGATTTGCCTAGGGGCTCCTCGCCAGTAGGACTTTGAATTTGCCTAGGGGCTCCTCGCCTGTAGGACTTTGAATTTGCCTAGGGGCTCATCGCCTGTAGGACTTGAATTTGCCTAGGGGCCCCTCGCCTATAGAACTTTGATTTGCCTAGTGGTTCCTCACCAGTAGAACTTTGGGAAGACTTCAAACAATGAACGCCTTAACCGTGAGTTTTGTGATTTTGAGGTTTCACTAACCTTTGTATGGTTTTTTAGTTGACCAAAAACTATTTTGAAAAGTAGTTTTGAAATTGATCAAAACTGTTTGAAACGTGGTTTTTTTTTTAGTTTACCAAAAACTGTTTGAAAATTTGGTTTTAAGTTGACCAAAAACTTTTGAAAAGTAGTTTTAAAATTGATCAAAACTATTTGAAACGTGGTTTTTTTTTAGTTTACCACAAACTGTTTGAAAATTTGGTTTTAAGTTAACCAAAAACTTTTGAAAAGTGGTTTTGAAACATGCATTCTTTGCATTAACGCATTTCAGACAATCAAATTTCCTTTTTAAAGAATTATTTGAAGAAAATGCTTGCAATCTTTCAAGAAATGTTTGGAATGGAAGACCTTCATTAGAAAGGATTTATTTCAATCTATGAACTTGGTCTTTTCTTCATTTGATTGAAAGGGGACTTGTCTGATATCCCTTAATTTTTCTCTCTTAACCAATCCTTAGGTGTTCGGAGATGTTCGCAATGTATATAATCCAATTGATCCGATAAGGTCTTTCGGAGGATTGTAATGTTAGCTTGGTCAATGACTATTCAAAGGATAGGCATTCTGAGGCTAAGAAAAGGATTTCGTCACAACTGACTTCGGGTTTACAAGTTAAGAACCTCGAGGACGAAACAAAATATTATTGCATACACTTCTTTGAGTGATGACTTCTTGTCATAAAGTCATGTTTCTACTTTCAACATCCCAATATGAAGAGTCTTTGGGGAGAGGTTGTATTGTTGATATTGGGTAGGCTTAAAAGGCTCATTTGTTTGAATTCAGGGTTTTCATGAAATTGGTGATCTTTTTGGCATCACCACCTTTTCTTTTCTTCTTTTTCACTAGAGATCTTTTCTTCTATGAACATCAGAGTCCTCTAAATATTCATCACAATCTCTTTTTTTTTTGTTCATTCTCACTTGTTGTGATCTATCATCTGTCATGATCTTGACTTTGCTTTGTCATGACTTCTTGTCATTTTGAGCTTTCTTTTGCATTCTCTTTTCTTTCTCATTTTTCCCGGGCATTTGGCCTTACTTTTACCAGGCACACTGCTTTTTCATGCCGCAGACTCTTTTGTCTTTGATCTTTTTGAATTCTAAGGACTCTGTGTTCTGCCCTTTTGTTTCCTATCTATTAAAGTGGATCATATGCTCATGCTCCAGTGTGAAGAGATGATCACCGATTTAGGGTTCTGAAATGAATATTCATGCTCAATTGGGCTTTGCCAAAAGTAATGTGTTTGGGTATAAGAAATGAAGTGCTCTTCTTCCTCTTGGGATGTCTTGAGCTTCCATATGACTTCATATGAAGTTATCACAGAAAGATTGATGCAAGAGTATATAATAAAATCTTTCTTGATCTTATTCTCCATAGCTATCAATCCACAAACCTCCTGATTTGCCCCAGTGTGGGGTGGTTCTTAACAGGGTTATTTTGGGAAAACTTTTCTACTGTTTTGGTTCAAATTTTCGTTTGCAAGGGATAAGCATGTGTTTAGGGATAGTGAAATTATTGCTTTTCATCATTTCAATCCATGTAATCATTGTGAATATCCCCTATTTCCTTCGTATGAGTTTTTCTCACTCACTTCTCTATTTTGACTTTGAGTGTATAAGGGACGTGTTTGGATATGACTTACCTTTCATCATTTGAAGGTCTTTCCATTGGATTTGATCCAAACTTTCTCTTTGAAATTTTTCAATGCCTTTTGTCTAATTATCCCTTTTAGGAAATTTTGATGCTTAGTGCATTTTCAAAGAAAGTGTGTTTCAAAATCTTTGATTGAAACATTTCTGAGGTATTTTCCTTTTCAAAATAATTTGTTTTGTTTTTTTGCTCAGCCTTGTGTCATTCCGCTTGGGGAAGAAAAAGTTTGATTTTTTCTCTTAGAAAGGCAACCTCTTTAGCACATGCCCTCACGATTTAGGGATACCTGTCTGATCAATTTATCAAGATCCCTCTTGTTTGCATGTTTTTGCTTTGGTTACACTAGGGATTCTTCTGTTGTTGCTCCCTTTTCTTTGTCTCTTTGGGGATGATAAAAGGAAAGTACATTAGAAGATATCAATGGAAAATAGAATTAGAAGTGATACTTTCCTCTACTATTTGATAACTCCATTGGGAATTTTGAAATCACCAACTGGTTCAGATTCTTTTTTGCTTTCTTCTGCAAAACAGATAAACATGCTCATGAAATGCATGGCGTGCATGATATGCATGATATGCACATGTTCTAAAGTGATCCGAATCTTTTCTTGAACGTTTGTCTTCATTTCATGGGTAGAAAATCTTGACAGCATCTGCATTTACAGGATAAGCCAGTTCTATTCCTGCCATATCTACAAGAATCAATGCTCCTCCAGAAAGAACCTTCTTGACACTGTATGGACCCTCATAGTTCGGAGTGAATTTGCCACGAGGATCTGAATTGTTGAAGATGACTTTCCTCACTACTAAATCCTCTATTTTGAAATTCCTCGATTTCACCTTTCGATTAAAGGATTTAGCCACTCGTCTTTGATAGGCTTATCCATGGCATATAGCTCTTAATCTTTTTCATCGATCATGTTGAGTTGTTCATATCTTTGTTGGATCCACTCACCTTCGAAAGCTTTAACCGGAACAGTATCCTTAATGAATGAATTTCTACTTTAACGGGTAGCACTGCTTCCATTCCATAAACCAAGGAAAATGGGGTTACTCTAGTTGATGTTCGAATTGAAGTTCAGTATGCCATCAGAGCATACGGCAGCTTTTCATGCCAATCACGATAATTTTCGGCTGTCTTGGCCAGTATCTTCTTGATATTTTTATTTGCCGCATCAACTGCTCCATTCTTTTATGGACGATATGGAGATGAGTTCAGATGTTGGACATTGAAGTGCTCAAGTAAATCATCTACAATTCTATTATTTAGATTTGAGCCATTGTCCGTAATTATTGCTTCTGGAACTCCATACCTAGCAATGATGTTCCGCCTGATGAATCTTGCAACATTCTTGACAGTAACATTTGTGTAGGAGTTTGCTTCAATCCATTTAGTGAAATAGTCAATAGCAACCAGGATGAACCGGTGTCCATTTGAGGCCTTGGGGTTGATTGGACCAATCATATCAATGCCCCACATTGAAAATGGCCATGGCTCGGATATTTGATGTAGCTCATTTGGCGGTGCATTGATTTTATCTCCATAAACCTGACATTGATGGCAACATCTCACATGTTGGATGCAATATGATTCCATTGTCATCCAATAATATCCCAATCTCATAATCTTTCGGGCTAGAAGATGTCTATTCATGTGCGGTCCACATTCACCTTCGTGAATTTCTTTCATGATCTGTTCAGCTTCTGTAGCATCCACACATCTTAACAGGGTTGAATCAAATGATTTCTTGTAGAGGGTTTGACCACTAAGGAAGAATTTGTTGGCTATCTTCCTTATAAATTTCCTGTCACCTGGTTGGCTTTCTTCAGGAAATTCTCCTGATTGAAGATATCTTTTGATGTCATGATACCATGGTTCGTTGTCGAACTCTACTTGGACCATCATGCAATGAGCTGGTTATTCAAGAATATTGATTCTTAATGGTTTTATATCCATACAATCTTCAGCCTGTAGTAAGGATGACAAAGTTGCAAGAGCATCTGCAAAATGATTTTGAGCTCTTGAAAGATAATCGAATGTTACCTCTTCGAAACTTTCTATCATCTCTTCTAAATATCTGTGATAAGGAATCAGTTTGGCATCTCGAGTTTGCCATTTACCAGTTATTTGCAATATGATGAGCATAGAATCTCTATATACTTGCAACCTTTTTACTCTCATTAAAAGGGCTAATTGTAAGCCGAGAATGCATGCTTCGTATTCAGCGACGTTATTGGTGCATGAAAATACCAATTTCGTAGATACCGAATAGTGTTGGCCTTCTGGGGAGATCAGTACTGCCCCAGTTCCTGATCCAGATAAATTGATTGCACCATCAAAATACATGGTCCATTTATCGTCAACCAGTGTCAATATGTGATCGTGTTGTTCTTCAGGACTAGCAATATTCTGCGAATTTTTTGCCAACATGTCTGCTATCGCTCGTCCTTTGACTGACTTTTGGGATGAACTGCTGATATCGAATTCTGATAACAAAACTTGCCACTTTGCTAATTTCCCGACCAAAGAGGATTTCTCAAGAAGGTACTCGATCGGATTATTCTCGGTCACTAGCAAAATTTAGTGATGAAGGGTGTACTGTCTTAATCTGTGTAATACCCAAATCAATGTAACGCATGTCTTCTCAACTACTGGGTAATTCACTTCTGATGTTGTGAATTTCTTGCTCAAGTAATAAATGGCTTGTTCTTTACCATCATTTGCTCTTATTTGTACCAGCACTGCTCCTAACGACTCACAGTGAATTGTCAAATATAAGATAAGTGGGACTCCAGGAATTGGTGGTACCAACATTGGTGGGCATACCAGATATTTTTTGATCTTGTCAAAGGCTTGTTGGCATTCCGAATCCCACTTTACTTTGGCATTTTTCTTCAATAGTTTGAAGAATGGTTTAGCAGTCTCAGAAAGCTGATATATGAAACGGGCAATGTAGTTTAATCGCCCCAACAAGCTTCTCACTTCTTTTACCGTAGTAAGAGTCTTTAAGTCGTATATTGCCTTGATCTTAGAAGGATCTATTTCAATGCCCCTATTACTAACCACAAATCCTAGCAGTTTGCCAGATTTTGCCCCAAATACACACTTGTTGGGGTTTAGCTGCAACTTGTACTTTCTAATTCTTTCGAACAATTTGCGAAGTACCTCAACATGATATTCTCCTTGTTTGGATTTTGCAATCATGTCATCCACATATACCTCGATTTCTTTGTGCATCATGTCATGGAACAAAGTTATCATTGCCCTTTGCTATGTGCCACCAGTATTTTTCAGATCGAAAGGCATCACCTTGTAACAAAATGTGCCCCATGGTGTTATGAAAGACGTTTTCGCCTTATCCTCTTTCTTCATGAGGATTTGATTATATCATGAGAAACCATCCATGAATGAAAATGTTTCGAACCCAGCAGTGCTATCCACTAATACATCGATATGTGGAAGCGGGAAATCATCCTTAGGGCTTGCTTTATTTAGGTCGCGATAATCAACGCACACCCGTACTCGACCATTTTTCTTCATTACGGGCACTATGTTGGCAACCCATTCTAGATATGGTACTACTTCAATGAAACCGACTTTGAGCAATTTCATCACCTCTTTTTCTATTTTCTTTGCCAATTCCGGCTTTGTTCGCCTCAGTTTTTGCTTCTTTGGTGGAATATTTGGATCAATTGGCAAAGCATGTTCAACTATGCTTGGATCAAGGCTTGGCATGTCAAAGATAAGACCATGCAAATATATCTTGATATTCCTTGAGCAAATCTGTGATTCTTTCTGCCTCTACTGAGGGAAGACTTTCTCTAATCTTAACTTCCTTGGGATTCTCTTTATCACCCAGATTAATAGTAATCGTTTTCTCTAACGTGAGTGGTTTTGATTCTTCATGACGAATCCATTCTTTTCTGACCCATTCCTCATCTTCATTATCTACTTCAATAACGCAAGTGATCTCCTCGGAAAAATTTGGGTCACATATGAACCTATTATGGATATGTGAATGCTCATGCCTGACATGTAACAAACATGATTAGTAATTGCATACAAAGTAAGTAACGCACATGGTCCTATGAAAAAAAATTTTGAAATTCATTTTGAATCTTATTTTGAAAGAACATAAAGACATAGCTAGTCCTCATATCATAAGACTTCCTTGCTCTTAAAATCATTTTCGCAATGAAGAGCAATATAGAAACCCAAAGCCTCAAGCCTCATGAATGAGGATAATAGTCATCATAGATTTGGTTTTGTTTCTACATGTCCTTAACAAAACATTCGACCACTTTTATTGAATTGAAAAATGCGGTTACATCTATATCAAAAGGAATGTAAATTGCAACTGAATTGAAATTGCAAATGAAATCACGAGAAACTTGAAATTGTGATCAATAAAATGCAATGGAAAAAGCTAGTAGCAAAAGTTCAAGAGAATCTTCCTACTCCAGTGCGTAAGTAACTTCCGCCTCAGTTATGATAACGTTGATGGTATTCTCCTCGAATAAATTTGGCAGAATAGATTCTTCCTCTGCATGTAAGTCTTCTTCTTGAAGTAACTTGGAAGGTCCAGGAAAAGTTTCCTTGATGTGGATCTGATGATAGGGAAACTCTTTAGCTTTGCCCTTCCATATGGATAGATTAATGATGCAATTACCTCAGCCTCTACAGCCTCCGTGGTTCTTTCGACCTTGGCCTTGGCCTCCATGGTCATCTTTAGAGTTATTTGGAATATAACCTATTCCGTACTTCATCCTTGTAGCGAGTGGAGTGATAAGTTCCTTGATTCCTTGGGATTTCGATCCAAGGCCATTACCGGGAGTAAATCCATACTGGTACAACATCCTTCCAGACATAATGGATGGTGTTGAGAACTCAGGGGATTTTATGATGCAACCAGTGGGAATTTGCACCATTGAGATCATTTCGAAGGAATGATAACTTGGTTCTTCTTTCACTTCGGGTTCGACATACGGTATTGCACTCTCCTTGTAAGTGGTGAAATCTGTCTCCCCGTGTATGGTGATCATTTTGCCATTAATGACAAATCTGACCTTCTGATGGAGACTTGAAGGAATAGCGCCAGCCATATGAATCCAAGGTCTTCCGAGTAACAAGTTGAAAGTCCTTGGAATATCCATTACTTGGAAGTCAATCAGGAAAGGCACATGGCCTATGTTTACCTCGAGCTCGATATCACCAATAACGTCTTTCTTCATTCCATCAAACGAGCGCACTGTTACCTTAGAAGGTTTGATGAGCTCTTCACTAATCCCCAAGCGATGCAGTGTGCTTAGTGGACACAAATTAAGTGTGAAACCATTATCGATCAGCACTCGTGACACCTCCTTGCCTCGGCATTTGATGGCAATATACAAGGCTTTATTGTGGAAACGCCTGTCAATTGGGAAATCTTTATCAAAGAAGGCAATTTGACCCTTCATAAAAATAGCGCCGACAAAGTCTTCCAATTGTACTTCATTAATCGTCTCCGGGACGTGCACCTCATTGAGAAGCTTCATAAGCACCATTTTATGGCTTTCTGAAGTCTTGAAGAGATCCAACAGAGAAATCTGTTCCGGCATCTTTCTTAGCTGTTCAATCACCTCAAATTCACTCGTCTTCATGACTGAGAGTAACTGTTTAACATCTTCTTCGGTCACTCCTTTCTTTTCGTGTTCACTTTCCTTCGGGACATTGCATCTTCCCGACCGAGTTATGACATCGACCTCCTTGGAAGAGTAATCCCAAGGTACACATTTAGTGTCAAACTTTTCGTTTGGAGGGAGAGTGATGATCACAGGCTGCGTTTCTTCTACTTCAATCCTTAGCTGATCAATGGGAAGTTGAATAGTAATTGGTGTGACGGGACCTTCCTCCTCCTTATATTTATCTACCTCATCAAGCTTGATTAGAAATGGTGTAATCATGGATACCATGCTTCTATTGGCTTCATCAACATCCATTCCACCCCAACCATCAGGTGTGATTGTTTCGTTTTTGAATGCCCATGAAGGAGGTGTATATTTGACACGGTAATTGTATTTACCGCTGTCTTGACCTAGATAATCAACAACTTCACCTTGTCTTCATGCTTTTCGAACAAATCGCCTATCACCTCGGCGAGTCTTTTCTTTTTTTCTCTTCCTAATCTTCATTCTCCTCGAGATTCAATTGGCTGATCGAGACCTCATCCTTGCCACCCCATCCGTCCGGTACAATGTCTTCATTTTTGAACGCCCATGGTGGTGGTGTATATTTGACACGGTAATTGTATTTACCGCTGTCTTGACCGAGTAAGTCTATAGTTTCGCCTTTCCTGGCCGCTTTCTAGGTGAAACGCCTTTCACCCTAACGGACTTTTTCTTCCTCCTTTTCATCCAGATCTATTTCATCTTGAAGCATTTCTTTCTTAGGTAGAGTTTTCTCCTCAGGACTGGTTTCTTCGTCCATACCACCCCAACCATCAGGCACAATCACTTCATTTTTGAATGCCCATGGCGGTGGGGTATATTTCACTTGGAAGTTATATTTCCCGGAGTCTTCTCCCAAGTTGTCTACAATCTCGCCTTTTAGGAGTGCTTTTTGACAAAGCGAGCATCTCCTAATCGAGAAGCTTTAATCTTGATTCCATATTCATCTTCATCGTCAGACTCGATCACTGTTTCCTCATCCTTGATCATGTTTACTGTATTGTGCTCAGGAAGAGGATTCTGATGTACATTTGGCTCGGGCTCTTGGAAGTTCAATATCTTCTTGTCAATGAGCTGTTGAACCTTGTACTTTAGAATGGGACAATTATCCACATCATGTCCCCTTTCTCCCATGTGATAGGTGCAAGTTTTTGACTCATCATACCAAGAAAATCTTGCAGGATTATCTCTCGGTACTTCCTTGGCCACCAAATGCCTTTCCAGAAGCATTGGTAATAACTTTGACAGGGGTCCGGGCAACGGTGTATATTGCCTGACGGGCCTTTTATTTGGCTCGAATTGCCTTGGATTTTTCCAAGTAACATTTGATTGTTTCGAAAATGATGCTTGATGAGTACTTGGGCCCGACACCATAGCTACTTCTCGGATGGGTTCTTTGTCTTTTTTCCCGGGGTAAGGCCTTCGTGCTGCTAATTCTTGAGCCTTCTTTTCTTTCAAACCCTATTCAATTCTCTCACCCACTTTTACCAATATGGTGAACGTCTGACAGCTTGATACATGAAGTTTGTCATAATACTCAATTGGCAATGATTTTAGAAAGAGCTCAATGAGCTCGTCTTCACTTATGGCGGGCTTTACTTATGAGGCAACGGCTTTTCATCTCTGAGCATAAGCTCTGAACCCTTCATTCTTCCGTTTCTCGGTTCTGACGAGATCCTCTCTGGTTGGGAGTACTTCAACATTAAACTTATATTGGCGAAGAAATTCTCCCGCCAAATGATCCCATTCAGTGAAGTCTTCTATGTCAAGGGCTATATACCATGCAACGACTGCCCCTCTCAAACTATCTTGAAATGTGCTAATAAGAAGTGGCGTGTTGTCTGAATATCTTGCCGTCTTACAGAGATAATACTTCAAATGGCTCTTGGGACAACCAGTGCCATCACACTTGCTCACGAACTCTAGTTCCTTATAATTTTCTGGAACAACCACCTTTGCGTACGGCGAGAACTTGTCGAACCTTTGAAGCTCATAGCCTTGACTTGCTAAGCATTCTTCAATTTTGGCCAATCTCTTGGCCTCTTCTTCATCCTTTGTTTTGGATGTCTTCTTGATTTGATCATCCTCTTCCAAATTTACCACCTCAGGCGTAGTCTTTGGAGGATTTTCTTGAACCGGTTCTTTATTTCTGACTGGGTCTTCAATTGGTGTTTCGGTGTGTTTGAAGCTCCCACATTTGGAGTAGTGGGATAAGATCCTCGATATGCGAGAATAAAAGCCTTCATTTCTGCCATCATTGCAACCATTTGGGTCATTTGATTCTCAACTTCAGCTAATCGAGCACGGGTTTCTTCTTCTGCCATTCTAACTTGTAGGCGAGTCCGAGGTCTTTTACCTTCCGTTGTTAAACAACCTGATTTGCCAAAAAAGACCCGATATCGGCATAGTAAAATGATCATAAAACTTTACATTCTTTTAATTGAATGGTTTCATGAGATTGTCAAGGATAAGAAATTCTATACAAATCTTAGTCTTCTATAAAATTCTTCATCAATATCTTTCTTAAGGAATTATACAATTCAAAGAATTGCAATCCATAGTGATTCCTTTATGTTTTGAAATCATGTTATGAAATTATCTATGCATGTTTAGAAAATGATCAATCCATCATTGCATATAAAATTTGAAATTGTTTGACATCATGATTTTAAACTCAAATGGGAATCTAAATCATCCAATCCTAGGCTTCTTGCTAGCTAAGATAGCTTTCGCCTTTTGGTATTCTTCCCATTCCTTAGCTCGAGACTCCCATTCTTCCACATCGATCACAACCTCTTCAGGGACGTAGGGTTCCACTCCAGGCATGCTTGGAACAATGTATTCCGGGACATACTCATCTACAGGGTCTGGTACCATGCTCAACGGGACATATGGCTCGACATCAATTGGACGCTTATTTTCTATCCATTTGATGTATTCTTTAGAGGCCATGCAAATCTTCATGTCTTCTTCCAAGCTTTTTGGCCACTCGATTATTTGTTCGAGTGGGTTATCCAAAGATAAGATGATCTTGTGAATTTTGGCTTGAAGGACATTCTTCTCCTCTTCGGGTATAATTCCACTTGGGATGTCAAAGGCGAACTCTTCGGGATTCCATACCAGTGGTACTTGCTGAAGTATCCCAAATTGTCTAATAACCCTTAGAAGGCAATAAGCTGCTCCTCCATTCAAACCAAGCAATAGTACCACATTTCCCTCTCGGCTTGTGATCTTCACCTTATTAATCTTTGACCAATTGATCCGCCATTGGATTTGATCAGGAGTTAAGGCTCTAATGAAATTGGCCCAATCTAAGAAAGATTGTTTGGGTAATTTGCTTTGGAGACGAATATATCATTCAATTGGATTTATCGGTGAATAAATTTCGCGAATGTTCATGAAACGACACCATGGTCGAATGTGTGAAATGAACCATAATGACAAAAGACCAGTAGAAGCTTGAAAGATACCCTTCCCATGATTTTGGTATATGTTTAAGGAGATGATGGTTTGGGCAAGAAGCATATTAGAGAAGTCACACTTAAGACATGATTGTCTTGCGATCACAGCCACTAAGGGGTCTAATCCCGTTCTGGACACGAGAAATAGAATAAAGCCGAAGAAAGCTAGAATGAATACCCGGGCTGAAGTGTTTCCCATTTCCTTAGGAAGTTTTGAAAAGTTGTCTACTAGGAAGGATAATGGAAATCTACTCGTGTTTGATTTGATTAGCTTTTCTATTTTGGAAGTTTTGAGATTAAGGAATTCGGCTAAAAGGCTCACAGGATTAAGTCCAACGGGTGGTTCTACGACCCTAGGTTTAGAATTAATTCCAATGGTGGCTTGATATTCTTCTAATGTTGGTACCAATTCATGTTCTCCAAGTTGGAATGTGGCGGTGGAAACTTCCCAAAAATGTGCCAAAGCTTGGACTAAACTGACTTGATGTTCCACATGCATAAGTTCGAGAAGATATCCAAGCCTTTCTTGGACATAAGTTTGGTTATCCTTGGACATGCCTTTCCACTAAGCAACAAGTTCCTTCCGAGGAATGGGAATTACTTGGATGTCTAGTTTTCCCATTGAGCCTAATCATGCAAAAAGATTTGTCATTAATCACCATGGATTGCAAATCAATTTTAATGCCTCCATTTCAATCATATGTCCTTTTGAGGTAAAAAGGAGGTAAAGTACACTTGTATGCCTCGAAAGTAATGCAAATATCATTTTAAGTCCATTCAAACCTTAAAAGAGCATATAGTTGAAATTATGGACAAATTCAATGTGTGATGTAAATGCCCATTCTGTCGTACTCCATTTAGACCATAAAGTCCTAAACTATGGTTTACAACTTCGAATACATGGAAATGAACAAATAAGCATTTGATTTATATGGAAAATCCACCATGGACCTATACATTTCATTTAAAAATGAAAGAATAGTCAAATGGAGTATGCTGCCTTAATCATGCATTCTAAAATGAAAGGGCATTTAGACCAAGCATTGAATGTCATTTAGGCATTTTTTTGAAAATGTGCCAACTAACATGCATAATTGTAAAAGAATGGAATGGAACGATACTTGCTTACCATGATATTTTGGTTTGGTTTTAGGTATACCAACCACAAAAACAAGCGAATGCAACTAGTGAAGTTTTGACGCCTAAAAGGGTAGGATATACTAAAGGTTCAAGGTCATCACTTTAATGGACAAGCGATTCCATTCCAATAGGTAATCGGCCTAAAGTTATGGAATAATATTCCACCTCGGTGATCGGCATTGTATTTAAACGATCCCATGAGCAATTAGCCTATAGTTCCGCCTAAACACATACCTCCTAAGGGTAATCCTAAATGTAGCCGGGGTTAGGCCACGGGTAGTGTGTGCTAATGGTGTAGTGCTAAAGCAATTTAAAGGCATGCATAGCAATTAATGACCAAACAACACTTCTAAAATTCATTCAAAACACATTCAATCCCAACACCATCCTGCAAAATAAGGGTTAGCAAAGACAACATCCCTTATATCACCCGCCTGTAAAACCATTTAACACTATCATTAGCGAGACATACCTGGGATCCTTGCAAGCACAAAACACAAGCATATCGTTCTATCTAGGCTTAAGTCCACTTAGAAAAGGTTCATTATCCCCAGCGGAGTCGCCAAGCCTGTCGCGCCGCGCTTTTCTTTTTTGGGGGGTTTCGGGATTTGCGCGCTAAGGAGGTATTTCCGTGTAAGGGTCTCTCCCAGACCATACCTCACGTGACAGTAGAAGGTGATTTCTTATTTAGTCTAGGTTTGTGATTTTGGAGTCGCCACTAGTCATTATTGGTAGGTAGACTAGAAACCTAATCGAGATACAGGAGAAATACCACGATTCTACGAACCAGAGATTCTGAGTACGGGGACTTGGTTGCATTATTGATCCCGAATAGAGATCCCTAATGCCCTTTCGATACCTAAGAACGATACGATGTCTAACGTGTCATGCGAATTTCCGAAGCTTACCCACTAATTCTATCCGTTCTAATCGCAGAAAGAACCAAACAAGTATTAAACGCACAATCGAAGTCAATCAAGTCAATCAATTCTAAGTGTTCTCTAAAACGAAAATCAATCAAAACATCCAAACCCTAATGAAGCTCTAAAAGCTTATTCATTTCATGATATGCATTTTTTAGGGTTTTAGGGTTTTTTAGGGGTTATAACCCCTGAATTTGGAATTTTCTAAAAATGCCACTTGGGCACTTCCAAATATTCAAATTTCACTTTTTGTGGTTGGCCACGATGTTTTTGGACCATTTTGTGAATTTTCAAAATTTTTGATTTTTTTGATTTTTTTTTTCAAAATTTTTTTTTAACCGAGAATTGATTTTTTATGATTTCCCGAAATTTTTTATGAATTTTTTCAATTTTTCAATTTTTTATTGATTTTCTAATTTTTTTTACATTTTTTATATGTATTTTATGAATTTTCTAATTTTTTGAATTTTTACGAATTTTCTAATTTTTTTTGTGAATTTTCTGTTTTTTTCTGAAGTTTTTTATTTTTTGAATTTTTTGAATTTTTTTGTATTATTTTTTTTTGATTTTTTATGATTTTTTTGATTTTTTAATTTTTTGGAAATTTCCCGCCGAAGTGGTGAACTGGACTGGACCCGGTTTGACTCGGTTCGGCTTGACCGAACTGGGCGTCGCCGGCGCCAGTCGCCGGTTACCTTCTCCGGCGAGCCCAACGCCAAAACGGCGCCGTTTAGGATTTTTTTCATTGAGGCATTTAATCAAGCACCTGGTATGCGTAATTCTGTGTTGAACGTTTTCAAGGCCGCCGGTTTGGGCTCGTCGCCGATGACCTTCCAGCGACTATTTCACCATCCTGATTGCACCATGGTGATGTCCCTACATTCTATTTTTTATTTAGCCTACTAGGAACACCGACGGACGTTCACCAGCCGGCGAAAACCGAACCTAAAAATGCCAACTCAAAACTGACCTTTCCAACTTTTCTAACATTCATCCCTATTCTGATCGCCCTAGCCGTTTTCTATCGATCAAATCAATATCAAAACATCAATAAGGATAGAAATGGCTAACTTGAGTGATTGTTGGCTACAATTAGCACTTAGGTGGAGTCAGGAAAGCTCCGGTGATGATCAACAATGGCGGCCGACTCGGTTTATGCCATTTAATGAACCAAAATATAATCAAACAACGAGAAATATATTCAGAAACATGTTTCAATCATCAATGAATTTAGAATCATGATGAAAATGGCACAATCAAACCTAACGAAACTGAAACATGAAATCTGGATTTTATAAAACTATGAACATGAGCAAATTTTACCTTCTTCGTTGAAGTCAGATTGGAATTTCTGAGCCAAACCACAACCGTAGGGCGATTCTTGGACGATTACTCTATCAGCCAATGATCGCCACTTCGCCGGGAAAGTCCAGTATGCGCCGGCCGAGACCTATCTTCAGGCCTTGACAAGCAACTTCAACTATGAATTCTCAGGTATGGAAGATCACTCTCCGAACTGATTTGCCGGCGTTTCCTCACCGAAGAAAGCGTCAAACGCTCAGTTCCGGGATCCTCTACATGCCTCTCACACTCAAACTCTTGCTTTCTCCCTCCTTGGTTCTCTCTCTCTCTCTCTCTCTCTGGCCATCTGTCGAACACCTTCCTTGCAATGTTCAGTTTTTTCTTCATTTTTGTTCTGCGATTTTTTCCGCTCAAAATTTGTTGGAACCGACCTTGAATCGGTTAGGGTGATTATCCGGGTGCCATGGATATTTTCCACGCAAAATCGATTAAAACGTGCTAATTTGATCGGGAATGATCGGTGAAGTCGCGGGGATGAACTGGGTTTTATTGTGTTCTGGCGAGTCGGGTAGGGAAGATGAACAACCCGGGTCGGGTCGGGTCGGGTCGACCCGCTCGACCCGGCAAACCCGAGTTAATCTAAATTTGCCAATTAAGCTCAATTTTGACCCAATTTCCAAAAATAAACCCCAAAATTGAATTCCCCATCATATTCCAAACCCAAATATATGATTTTTCCCTATTTTTACTATAATTGTGTCCAAGATTTTCTCATTTTTATATTCGGGTTAATAGGGTTTTGTTCAATTTGATGTCCAAATGACCTGATTAGGCAAAATTGATGCCAAAATTGGATTACTCACATCTGATTAACCCTAGAAATGATAGCCTCATGGTTCGACAATTTCATATTGAGCACGATTCCCAATTTGGGTTCAAAATTTTTAATTTTCAATCGAATTTTGGGGATTTTTGATTTTTATGCTAAATTGTGCAATTGGACCAACCATTATGCAATTCAAGGTCCCAGAATCATTTGTTGTGAAGACACTATGACTTAAAAATGACTAGAAAAAATTTAATTGCATTTTTGGTTCAATTCGGGTTTAATTTTGCCCAATTTTGGAAAAAACATATACCCGATTGATTTTTTTCAAAATTGACAATGTATTCATGAAATTGGATTTAAAATAAGACTAATGACTATTTTTATGGAATTTTCTGATTCCATTTACTATTTTTCTTGATTTTCTTACTTATTTTGACTAAAAAAAATTAAAGAAAAATACAGAAAAATGCTAAAAAATTATTTTTTTGGTTTAGAAATAGGTTTCTAGGCTTGGCCAAGATGCCTAATCCTAATTTTGAAAATTTTGAAAATATGAAAAAAATGAGCTAAAAATTAGGTGTCAATAGCTTCATTAGAAATGATTTGTTTCAATCTATGAATTTGGTCTTTTCTTCATTTGATTGAAAGGGGACTTGTCTGATATCCCTCAATTTTTTTTCTCTCTTAACCAATCCTTAGGTGTTCGGAGATATTCGCAATTTATACAATCCAATTGATCCGATAAGGTCTTTCGGAGGAATGTAATGTTGGCTTGGCCGATGGATAATGAAAGGATAGGCATTCTGAGGCCAAGAAAAAGGATTTCATCATATCTGACTTTGGATTTACAAGTTAAGAACCTCGAGGACAAAACAAGATATTATTGCATACACTTCTTTGAATGATGGCTTCATATCATAAAGTCATGTTTCTTCTCTCAACATCCCAATTTGAAGAGTCTTTGGGGAGAGGTTGTATTGTTGGTATTGGGTAGGCTTAATAGGCTCATTTGTTTGAATTCAGGGTTTTTATGAAATTGATGATCTTCTTGGCATCACCACTTTTCTTTTCTTCTTTTTTCACTAGACATCTTTTCCTCTATGAACATTAGAGTCCTTTAAACATTCATTACAATCTCTTTTCTTTTGCTCATTCTCACTTGTTGTGATCTATGATCTCTCATGATCTTGACTTTGCTTTGTCATGACTATTTTGTCGTTTTGAGCTTTATTTTGCACTCTCTTTTCTTTCTCATTTTTCTCAGGCATTTGGCCTTGCTTTTACCAGACATACTGCTTTTCATGCCCCAGACTCTTTTGCCTTTGATCTTTTTGAATTCTAAGGACTCTGTATTCTGCCCTTTTGTTTCCTATCTATTAAAGTGGATCATATGCTCATGCTCTAGTGTGAAGAGATGATCACCAATTTGGGGTTCTGAAATGAATATTTAGGCTCAATTGGGCTTTGCCAAAGGTAATGTGTTTGGGTATAAGAAATGAAATGCTCTTTTTCCTCTTAGGATGTCTTGAGCTTCCATATGACTTTATCTGAAGTTATCACAAAAAGATTGATGCAAGAGTATGCAATAAAATCTTTCTTGATCCTATTCTCCATAGCTATCAATCCACAAACCTCTTGATTTGCCCCAATGTGGGGTGGTTCTTAATAGGGTTATTTTGAAAAAAAGAAACTTCTCCACTGTTTTAGCTCAAATTTTGGTTTGCAAGGGATAAGCATGTGTTTAGGATAGTGAAATGATTGCCTTTCATCCTTTCAATCCATGTAATCATTGCGAATATCCCTTATTTCCTTCGGATGAGTTTTTCTCACTCACTTCTGCATTTTAACTTTGAGTGTATAAGGGACGTGTGTGGATATGGCTTGCCTTTCATCATTTGAAGGTCTTTTCATTCGATTTGATTCCAAATCACCTATCACCTCGGCGAGTCTTTTTCTTCTTTTTCAATCTTCATTCTCCTTGAGATTCAATTGGCTGATCAGGACCTCATCCATGCCACCCCATCCGTCCAGTACAATGTCTTCATTTTTGAACGCCCATGGTGGTGGTGTATATTTGACACGGTAATTGTATTTACCGTTGTCTTGACCGAGTAAGTCTACAGTTTTACCTTCCTTGGACGATTTCTGGGTGAAACGCCTTTCACTTTGACAGACTTTTTCTTTCTCTTTTTCATCCTGATCTGTTTCATCTTAAAGCATTTCTTTCTTGGGTAGAGCTTTCTCCTCAGGATTGGTTTCATCATCTATACCACCCCAGCCATCAGGCATAATTACTTCTTTTTTAAATGCCTATAGTGGTGGGGTATATTTCACTTGGAAGTTATATTTTCCGGAGTCTTCTCCCAAGTTGTCTACAATCTCGCCTTTTAGGAGTGCTTCTTGACGAAAGCGATCATCCCCTAATCAAGAAGCTTTAATCTTGACTTCATATCTTCATCGTCAGACCTGATCACTATTTCTTCATCCTTGATCATGTTTACTGTATTGTGCTCAGGAAGAGGATTTTGATGTATATTTGACTCGGGCTCTTGGAAGTTTAATATCTTCTTGTCAATGAGCTATTGAACCTTGTACTTTAGAGTGGGACAATTATCTACATCATGTCCCCTTTCTCCCATGTGATAGGTGCAAGTTTTTGACTGATCGTGCCAAGAAAATCTCACAGAATTGTCTCTCGATACTTCCTTGGCCACCAAATGCCTTTCCAGAAGCATTGGTAATAGCTTTGACAGGGGTCGGGGCAACGGTGTATATTGCCTCACGAGTTTTTTATTTGGCTCGAATTGCCTTGGATTTTTCCAAGCAACATTTGATTGCTTCGGAAATGATGCTTGATGAGTAGTTGGGCTTGACACCATAGCCACTTCTCGGATGGGTTCTTTGTCTTTTTTCCCAGGGTAAGGCTTTCGTGCTGTTGTTTCTTGAGCCTTCTTTTCTTTCAAACCCCATTCAATTCTCTCACCCACTTTTACCAACATGGTGAATGTCTGACAGCTTGATACATGAAGCTTGTCGTAATACTCAGTTGGCAATGATTTTAGAAAAAGCTCAATGAGCTCGTCTTCACTTATGGCGGGCTTTACTTATGAGGCAATAGCTTTCCATCTCTGAGCATAGGCTCTGAACCCTTCATTCTTCCGTTTCTCGATTCTGACAAGATCCTCTCTAGTTGGGAGTACTTCAACATTAAACTTGTACTGGTGAAGAAATTCTCCCGCTAAATGATCCCATTTAGTGAAGTATTCTATGTCGAGGGCTGTATACTATGCAAGGGCCGCCCCTCTCAAACTATCTTGAAATGTGCTGATAAGAAGTGGCGTGTTGTCTGAATATCTTGTCATCTTGCGGAGATAATACTTCAAATGGCTTTTGGGACAACCAGTGCCATCATACTTGCTCACGAACTCTGGCTCCTTATAGTTTTCTGGAACAACCACCTTTGCGTATGGTGAGAACTTGTCGAACCTTTGAAGCTCATAGCCTTGACTTGCTAAGCATTCTTCAATTTTGGCCAATCTCTTGGCCTCTTCTTCATCTTTTGTTTTGGATGTCTTCTTTATTTGATCATTTTCTTCCAAATTTACCACCTCAGGCGTAGTCTTTGGAGGATTTTCTTGAACCGGTTCTTTGTTTCTAACTGGGTCTTCAATTGGTGTTTCGGTAGCGTTTAAAGCTCCCACATTTGAAGTAGTAGGATAAGATCCTCGAGATGCGAGAATAAAGGCCTTCATTTCTGCCGTCATTGCAACCATTTGGGTCATTTGATTCTCGACTTCAACTAGTCGAGCACGGGTTTCTTCTTCCGCCATTCTAACTTGTAGGTGAGTCCGAGGTCTTTTACCTTCCGTTGCTAGACAACCTGTTTCGCCAAAAAAGACCCGATATTAGCATAGTAAAATGATCATAAAACCCTACATTCTTTTAATTGTATGATTTCATGAGATTGTCAAGGATAAGAAATTTCATACAAGCCTTAGCTTTGTATAAAATTTTTCATCAATGTCTTTCTCAAGGAATCATACAATTCAAAGAATTGTAATCCATGGTGATTCTTCGCAAAAAATATTTCGAAACTTCATTAAGCAATTGTTTCAATTTTAATTTTTTTTTATTACAATGCTATTCGTTAAAATAGGGAAACACTAACTTAAACAAGTCTAGGCTTCTTGCTAGCTAAGGTAGCTTCAGCTTCTTCATACTCATTGACTTGTGTCTCCCATTCTTCTACATCGATCACCACTTCCTCGGGAACATACGGCTCTACACCTGGCGTGCTTGGCACAATGTACTCTGGGATATACAGCTCATCAGAATGAGTTGTAACACTCAAAGGTACATAAGGTTCGACGTCAATTGGTCGCTTAGCCTTCAACCACCTTATATACTCATTAGATACCAAAAAGAGCTTCATTTCTCCTTCCAAATCTTCCGGCCATTGTACTATTTGTTTGGTTGTTCTCTTCAAGGAATTCACGATCCCATCGACCCTTGTTCACAACTCTTTATTTTTCCTTTCAGGTAGAGGTTCTTGCGGTATCTCAAATGTGAACTCCTCAGCATGCCAAATAAGTGGCATTTGTTGAACCATTCCGAATTGCCGTATGATTCTTAGTGGGCAATAAGCAGTCCCACCACTCAATCCTAGTAAAGGCACAAAATTACCGTCTTGGGTAGTAATTTGAGTTTCCGCTATCTTCGGCCATCGAATTCTCCATTGAAGCTGGTCGGGAGTTAATGCTCTAATGAAGTTTGCCCACTCATGAAAAGAGTACTTTGGCATTTTGTCTTGGAGTTTCAAATACTTCTCAATAGGGTTGGTAGATGAGTCAATCTCTCGAATGCACATATAATGTTCCCAAGGCCGAATATGGGAGATAAACCATACAGAAAGTAACCCAGTTGAAGCTTGCAGTACACCATTTTGTTGATTTTGGTATTTGTTCAGTGAAATGATAGTCTCCGCCAAGAGCATATTGGAGAAGTCCCATTCTCGGCAAGCTTGCCTAGTAATTACCGCAACGAGAGGATTTAATCCTGTCCTTGATGTGGGAAATAAAACGAATCCGAAGAAAGCCAGAATAAAAACCATCGCCGAAGTATTTCCTGTTTCTTTCGGCAATTTGGAGTAATTGTCCACCAAGTATGTTAAAGGAAATCTCCCAGTATTTGACTTGATCAACTTTTCCACTTGAGGGGTCTTCAAGTTTAAAAATTCAGCTATAACACTTGTAGGTTTCAATCCAACTGGGGGCTCAACGGTTCTTGACCCGAAATCAATCCTAATGGTTGCCTTATATTCTTCTACTGTAGGTACCATCTCGTGCTTGCCTAATTAAAATGTGGAAGTGGTAACTTCCCAGAAATGGGATAATGCTTGGATTAGACTCGCTTGGTACTCCAGGTTGATGAGCTTGAACAAATACCCAAGCCTTTCCCTTACGTATGCTTTATTGTCCTCTGTCATGTTTACCCACCATGCCAAAAGGTCCTTCCTTGGAATAGGAATGACTTGTATGTCTAGTTTCCCCATTTCGATTTAAAGCATGTAAAAAAAGTGATTATTATTCACCATGGATTACCAATTGATTTTAATGCCCCCGTTTCACTTATATATTCTTTTAAGGTAGGACAGAGGTTAAATACACTTGCATGCCTCGAAAGTAATGCAAGTGTCATTTTGAATCCGTTTAAACCTTAAAAGAGCATATAGTTGAGATCATGGATAAATTCAATGTGTGATGTAAATGCCCATTTTGTCATACTCCATTTAGACCATAAAGTCCTAAACTATGGTTTGCAACTTTGAACACATTGAAATAAACAAATAATCATTTGAATTACATGAGAAATCCGCCATGGACCTATACATTTCATCTAAAAACGAAAGAATGGTCAAATGGAGTATGACACCTTAATCATGCATTCTAAAACAAAAGGGCATTTATACCAAGCATTGAATGTCATTTAGGCATTTTTTAAGAATGTGCCAACTAACATGCATAATTGTAAAAGAATGGAATGGAACGATACTTGCTTACCATAATATTTTTGTTTGGTTTTAGGTATACCAACCACAAAGATAAGCGAATGCAACCAATGAAGTTTTGATGCCTAAAAAGGGTAGGATATGCTAAATGCTCAAGCTCATCACCTTAATGGACAAGGGATTCCATTCCAATTGGCAATCGGCATAAAGTAATGGAATATTATTCCACTTTGGTGATCGGTATTGTATTTAAACGATCTTATGAGCAATCGGCCCATAGTTCCGCCTAAATACATACCTCCTAAGGGTAATCCTAAATGTAGCCGGGGTTGGGCCGCGGGTGGTGTGTGCTAATGGTGTAGTGCTAAAGCAATTTAAAGACATGCATAGCAATTAATGACCAAACAGCACTTCTAAAATTCATTCAAAACACATTCAATCCCAACACCATCCTGCAAAACAAGGATTAGCAAAGACTACACCCCTTATACCACCCGCCTGCAAAACCATTTAACACTATCATTAGCGGGACGTACCTGGGATCCTTGCAAGCACAAAACACAAGCATATCGTTCTATCTAGGCCTAAGTCCACTTAAAAAAGGTTCTTTTTCCCCAGCAGAGTCGCCAAGCCTGTCGCGCCGCGCTTTTTTCGGGGCTTTTGGGATTTACGCGCTAAGGAGGTATTTTCGTGTAAGGGTCTCTCCCAGACCATACCTCACGTGACAGTGGAAGGTAATTTCCTATTTAGTCTAGGTTTGTGATTTTGGAGTCGCCGCTAGTCATTATTGGTAGGTAGACTAGAAACCTAATCGAGGTACGGGAGAAATACCACGACTCTACGAACCAGAGATTCTGAGTACGGGGACTTGATTACGTTATTGATCCCGAATCGAGATCCCTAACGCCCTTTTGGTACCTAAGAATGATATGACGTCTAATGTGTCATGCAAATTTTCGAGGCTTACCCACTAATTCTATCCATTCTAATCGCAGGAAAGACCAAAGAAGTATTAAACGCACAATCGAAGTCAATCAAATTAATCAATCATAAGTGGTCTCTAAAAACGAAAATCAATCAAAACATCCAAACCGTAATGAAGCTCTAGAAGCTTATTCATTTCATGATTTACTTTTTTTTTGGGTTTTTGGGTTTTTTAGGGGTTATAACACCTGAATTTGGCGGATATATACCAATCTCGGATACCGCGGGAACATATCGGTTCGGGATTTTTTCGACTCTACATGGCAGCCATCAGCAACCTTACACTCTATTTTAGACTCGATGGAAGTTCTTCCAAGCTTTGAAGATGACACTCCCGACAGCTTCATCTGGAGTCCTAACTCGTCCAAACCCTTCTCGATGGCCCAGGCCTGGAATCATATAAGGAAGAAAGGCCATCCAGCCCCTTGGCACTCCTTTATATGGGACTCACATTTGGTCCCCCGACACTCCTTTCTATTATGGATTGTGTCATTAAATCGGCTACCTACCCAGGTTTTTCTTATGCAGAATCGTCGGATTGAATCTGGCTTATGTGCCTTATGTCGCACTACCCCGGATTCCATCAATCACCTCTTCTTTGAATGCTCCACTACCAGCAGGCTGGCCTCCTTTTGGGCAACCAAATGCCATTTGCCATGGCGCAACCGTCCGTGGCCGGAACTTATTTTTTGGGCAAATACAGTTTGTGGAGGCACTTCCTTTGGCCACCGACTTGCTAGGTTTTCCTTCGGTGCCCTTTGCCATATCATATGGATTGAGCGGAACAATTCTCTCTTCAGGAACAAGTCTATCTTCATTCCGGGAATACGCAAACACATTCTCAAGCTGGTCAAGGATAAAGCTTTATCTTCTGGAAAAATTGCTAATACACCTGCAAATAGAAGACTTCAAAGGAACTGGGAACTCTCTCCTACCATCTTTTCTTAGTTTGGTTGTGTAGTTCTCTGTCTTGTTCCTTGCTTAGTTGTTTGTAGGTCTTTTGGTTAGCCTTGTTGAGTGACCCTCCTCCCCCCCTCTTTCATTCGGGGCCTGGGTTGTCTCTTGTGTCTTGTATAGTCCTTGCTGGACCTCTCTTGACCCTATCTGGACAGGTTATGTCCTAATAGGGTCAGGACTTGGTTTGAGCTTTAGCTTGTATTTGGTGTTTGAAAAGTTATATATACACTTACCTTTACCAAAAAAAAAAAAAAATAACACCTGAATTTGGGATTTTTCTAAAAATGCCACTTGGGCACTTCCAAAAATTCAAATCTTACTTTTTATGATTGGCCACGATACTTTTGGACCATTCTGTGAATTTTTAAAATTTTCGAATTTTTTTGATTTTTTTTTATTTTTCTTTTTCGGAAATTTTATTAACCGAGAATTAATTTTTTATGATTTTCTGAAAATTTTTATGAATTTTCAAAATTTTCAATTTTTTATTGATTTTCCAAATTTTACATTTTTTATTTGTATTTTCTGAATTTTTATGAATTTTCTGAAAATTTTTGAATTTTTATGAACTTTCTGAAAATATTTTAATTTTCTGTTTTTTTCTGAATTTTTTTCGATTTTCCAAAATTTTTTATAATTTTCTGATTTTTGATTTTTGATTTAATTTTTCTGAATTTTTACGAGTTTTTTAGATTTTTTTAAATATATTTTTTAATATTTTAAAATTTCCCGCTGGGAAAATGAACCGGATCGGCCCGGTTTGGCCTGACCGAATAGGGCTTCGCCGGCGCTGATCGCCGATCACCTCCTCCGGTGAGCCCAACACCGAAACGGCGCCGTTTTGGGTGTTTTTCATTGAGGCATTTTCACAAATACCTAATAGGCATGGTTCGGTGTTAAACGTTCTCGAGTCCGCCGGTTTGTGATCGTCTCCGGCGACCTTCCAGTGAATATTTTGCCATTCCGATTGCACCATTGTTATGTCTATGTATTCTATTCTCAATCTAGCCTACTTGGAACACCGGCGGATGTTCGCCGGCCGGCGAAAAACCGATAAAAAAAAACGAACCTAACACTGATCTATACTAGCGTTCCTGGCTTTCAGACCATCACACAGAACGTCCTAGCCATTTCTAGCGTTCATTCATCGTTCAAAACATTCACAAGGAATCAGAGACACTAACTTGCTCAACCATAGACCATCGGTAATGCTCCGGGGGGTGGAAAATGCTCCAGCGAGATTCAACCAATGATGACCGATTTGGTTTTGTTGATTCAATGACACAAAATGCAAGCAAACAACAAAAATATGCTCATAAACGTATTATAAACCTCCAGAAAATCAAAATCTCCAAGAAAATCGCATGAATATGCATTTTAAGGTGAAAATGGTTTTCTGGAATTCTTAAAAAAAAATGATCACGAGCGATGTTTACCTTCTTCATTCGATGATCAGGAGAAATTGTCGAACTGATCCGCGCCTTTTGGGTTATTCCTTGCCACTTGAACTTTCACCCGATGGTCTTGGTCTCACCGGAAGAGCTCCGAGCGCGCCGGATGAGCTTGATTTTCAGAGGTTCACGGTCAGCTTCCGTTCTAGTTCGCCCGAGGAGGAGATCCTCCCTAGACGGTCGATTTGCCGGTGCTGTTCAATCAACCAGCCCCGATCACTCGACCTGGGGATCTCCACTTCTCTCTCTCTCTCTCTCTCTAGATTTCAGGCTTTTTCCTCTCTGGTTCTCTCTCTCTCTCTCTCTCTCTCTCTTCGGCAATTCGTCGAGCATGTTCTTTGCAATGTTCCAGTTTTTTTAGTTTTTCCTTGATCAAAATTCCCGCCCAAAGATCGTTAGAACCGATTTCTAATCGGTTATAATCGATCTCTCGACGATAGCCGGAGATTCTCCAATGTTGCTCAGTCAAACACGTGTTTATTTGATCGGAAATGATCGACTAAGCCACGGGTTTGAAATGATTTTTCTGAGTTTTTGAACGTTCTAGGGCAAACCGGGTAGGGAAGATGAACAACCCGGGTGGGGTCGGGTTGACCCGATGACCCGGCAGACCCGGGTTGATCTAAATTCGCAAATTAAACTCCATTTTGACCCAATTTTCAAAATTAAACCCCGAAATTGAATTCCCCATCATATTCCGAATCCAAATATATTATTTTCCCCAATTTTTGTTATAATTGTGTCCAATATTTTCACATTTTTGTATTCGGGTTAATAGGATTTTATTCAATTTGATGTCCTAATGACCTGGTTAGGAAAAATTGATGCCAAAATTGAATTACCCACATCTGATTAACCCTAGAAATGATGGTCTCATATTTTGACAATTTCATATTGGGCACGATTCCCAATTTGGGTTCAAAATTCTTAATTTTCAATTGAATTTTGGGGATTTTTTTATTTTTATGTCAAATTGTGCAATTGGATGGACCATTATCTAATTCAAGGTCCCAGAATTATTTTTTGTGAAGACACTATGACTTAAAAATGACTAGAAAAAATTTAATTGCATTTTTGGTTCAATTCGGGTTTAATTTTGCCCAATTTTGAGAAAAACACATACCGGATTGTGATTTTTCAAAATTGATGATGTATTCATGAAATTGGATTTGAAATAAGACTAATGACTATTTTTATGGAGTTTTCTGATTCCATTTACTATTTTTCTAGAAAAAATTTAATTGTATTTTTGGTTCAATTCGGGTTTAATTTTGCCCAATTTTGAGAAAAACACATAGCGGATTGAGATTTTTCAAAATTGATGATGTATTCATGAAATTGGATTTGAAATAAGACTAATGACTATTTTTATGGAATTTTCTGATTCCATTTACTATTTTTCTAGAAAAAATTTAATTGCATTTTTGGTTCAATTCGGGTTTAATTTTGCCCAATTTTGAGAAAAACACATACCGGATTAAGATTTTTCAAAATTGATGATGTATTCATGAAATTGGATTTGAAATAAGACTAATGACTATTTTTATGGAATTTTCTGATTCCATTTACTATTTTTCTTTATTTTCTCACCTATTTTGACTAAAAGAAATTAAAGAAAAATGTAGGAAAATGATAAAAAATTATTTTTTTGTTTAGAAATAGGTTTCTAAGCTTGGCCAAGATTCCTAGTCCTAATTTTGAGATTTTTGAAAATATGAAAAAAATGAGTTAAAAATTAGGTGTCAATAATGTGTAATGAGAAGTTGGTTATGTTATTGCGATCCAACTAACGTGCAGGGTTATATATGCATCGAGGTAAGGCTAGAGAGTGCCTTTGATTGTTATTGTATGTTGATTGAATGTGTTGGGTGTTATTCTATTTGTCTGGAGGTATGCGTTAGCTTAGGTGGGGTTTAGGATGCTTGCTTATTAAGACTCGTTCTCATAGTTATTATATAACCATTTCAGACCCCCGACCCTGATCATGAATGGTCCATCACAGCGTTTTGGGTTCCCGAGGAAGAGCCGATGGAGCAAGACCCCGAAGAGGAGCCCATGGAGTTGGTGGACCGTTTTTGTATAGCTAGGCTAGCCTACCCGACCACTTGTCCTTTTTTTGATGATGGTGGTTTTAACCCTAGTGGTCTTTTATATGTAAGGTTGGATTTTATAAGTACGTGCCGTTGAATGAATTATGTGGCCGATTTGTTCAAGTGTTCTCCTACTACCCTTGGTTTTTAATCTTGTCTGGGTGTTATAATTGCTTCTGCGTGCATTCTATGCTTGAAGTTTCGTTTGGGTCGGTGACGAGTCCTGGGACATTGCATTCAAAATACAACCACGGAGGGATGTCGTAGGCTTGGTGGGGTCCGGGGCATGACAGTGTGATCTCTCTGTCTCTCTCTGTGTTAAGGCTGTCGAAACTTAGACCGAAGCTACTGTGGTAGTCGTTGTCGACTATGTTGACCACAACAGGGCCATGTTAGTTAGGGTTTCTTATATTCATATGACCTTTTTAAGTTATTAATAAATTTCCTCGCTCTTGGATTCACGTAAATTCAGCATTCCATCCCGCCCCCATCCGTGTATTTTGTGGTCGAGCATGGAACCATGGAGCAATCTCGATCACTTTCCAATCATTTTTGGTTTGGATAAGAGTTTTCGTCAACGATAGTAAACTAGTATTGATGCAAATAGATTTTCTATTGTATAATCTCGGACCAATATCCTGGAAAATTTTCTCCGTTTTGGTATATTTTTCCACAATCCCCAGAATGTACATATTATGGTTAAATAAAATTACCTCAATGGACAAAAATTCAGGTACTTATAGTGTTATTACCCCAATGGTAGAGCATAAACATAATTTACTGGGATGAATTTCCAAGTAATCTAATGATTGAACTACAACTCGCACCACCGCAAGGTTTCAGTAAGTTTAACCATTGCCGACAAGCTCTATCTTTGCTTTCACAAGGGTTCTTATAATTTTTTATAATACGGGGACATGAGCGCAAAGATGTGTGACCTGAAGAAGCATTCACTACAAAAAAACCAGTTTTTTGCCACGAAAATTTGCGACGAAAAAATTTTCTTTAGAAATTTGCGACAACTTTTCCAACGAATTCAAAAATTCGTCGGAAATTAGTGACGAAAAATTTTTCGTTGGAAAATTCGTCGGAAATTAGCGAGGAAATAATTTTTGTTGGAAAATTCGTTGGAAATTAGCGACAAAAAATTTTTCGTCGCAAAATTCGTCGGAAATTAGCGACAAAAAAATTTTCGTCGCAAAATTCGTTGGAAATTTGAGACTAAAACATTTTTCCTTGCAAAATTCGTTGGAAATATCCAACGAATTTTCCAACGAATTCAAAAAGAAATTGTTCGCCATACTGGAAAATTCGTTGCAAAGTACCAACGAATTTTCCACCGAATTCAAAAAGATGAATAATTGTTCGGAATATTGTAAATTTGTTGCAAAATTCGTTGGAAATTACTGACGAATTTTGCAACGAATTTCGATATTCGGTACAATAATTTTTGTTCGTACTAACTTCGTTGGAATTTCCAACGAATTTTCCAACGAAATAGGTTTTCGGTTCAATTATTTTTCAATTTTGTTGGGAAATTCGTCGCAAATTTCTGACGAATTTTCCAACGAAACTACTCAGCGCAATCACTGGCCAGAAATGTGAAATTCGTTGGAAATTTAAAATTTGTTGCAAAATTTGTTGGAAATTTACAATAAATTTAGCAACGAACTTAAATTTTGGTTACATTAAATTATTTATGTACCAATTTCGTTGCAAAATTCGTTGTAAATTTCCAACGTATTTTGCAACGAAATATTAAACACCATAGTTCCGTTTCACTGAAATTTGTTTCAAAATTCGTTGGAAATTACCGACGAATTTTGCAACGAATTTTGATATTCGGCGCAATAATTTTTGTTTGTACAAACTTCGTTGGAAATTTCGTTGGAATTTCCAACGAATTTTCCAACGAAATAAGTTTTCGGGTCAATTTTTTCAATTTCGTTGGAAAATTCGTCGGAAATTTCTGACGAATTTCCCAACGAAACTAACTCAGTGCAATTATTGGCCAGAATGTGAAATTCGTTTGAAATTTAAAATTTGTTGCAAAATTCGTTGGAAAATTACCGACGAATTTTGCAACGAATTTCGATATTCCTTTCAATAATTTTTGTTTGTACTAGATTCGTTGGAAAATTCGTTGGAATTTGCAACGAATTTTCCAACAAAAATTGGTTTTATGTGCAATTATTTTTGGATTCGTTGGAAAATTCGTCGGAAATTTCCGACGAATTTTCCAACGAAAATAGCTTGGTGCAATTATTGGCCAAAATTGTGAAATTCGTTGGAAATTTAAAATTTGTTGCAAAATTCGTTGGAAATTTTAAATTCGTTGCAAAATTCATTGGAAATTTCCAACGAATTTTGCAACGAAAATAGAAAAACATATTTATATGTTCGGCAACAAACATTTCGTGTGCACCGATTATTTTTGGCTGAACAAACTCTCTTTCTCGTCGTCCTCTTCGCCGTCCACCTCGCCGTCCTTCTCGCCGTCGCCGCCCTCGCCGTCCGCCTTGCCAACCGCGGTAAGTATCTCAAGATCCGACTAATCGCATCGAACCACGCGAACAGCATCGGGACCGAGTCCAGCAGCTCCGACTGGGCGTTGAGGGCGAGCCTGTGGCGGCTCTAGATGCGTGTCCATTCGAAGGTCTCCCAATCCAATTATTCTTTGCAACTTAGAAATGATATTTTCTCCATCGTTCTTCGATTCAATGGAGCATCTTTTAGTTCACTTGCCTTATGAGACCAAAGTTGCAGGTCCCGTCCAATTTCGATGGATGTATCCATTTGAGAGGTAAATTTTTTTTAAATTAAATGTGAAATTACTTCATTACATATTATGTTACGATAAACTTTTTTTTACTGCAACTAGGTTCTTATATCATTTGAAGAAAAAAGTGAAGAATAAGGCATGTGTCGAAGCTTCAATTTGTAATGCATATATTGTGGAAGAAGTGACAACATTTGCATCATACTATTTTGAGCCGCACGTGCAATGCAAGAGGCGGAGAGCTGGAAGAAATGATGAGGGTCCCATTGATCCCAATTGCAAATCATTCTCTATTTTCAATTATTTGGGTTGACCTAGCGGCACATGTAAGTTTCGTCACTTAACAGGCGAAGAAAAGCTGGCAGCCCATACATATATTCTATTGAACTGTCCGTTGAGCCATACTTCGAGTAAGTGTACGTTTGTACGTATACGTCATGTGTGTCAAACCATTGCTAATACATAAATGGTATTTGTTACTAGGAATTTCCGAAATGCAATGTATGGACTACCACCAAATGAGTTTGACCGTTTGTGCTAGGAACAATTTGCAACATGGTTCAAAACATATGTAAGTTGAATATGGACGAAATCCTATTTATTCGAATATTTTATACATCATATTTTGAAATATATATTATTGACATTGCGTGTGTGTAACAGTCTGAATTTCGATTCTTTTCCCGGGATTCATGAAATGAATATTTTGGCCAATGCACTTATAGTGAGATCTCACCCGGAAATGCGCATTCTCGGGATGCTAACCTTAGGGGTAAGGCTATTACGGGATTGAGTTCGCACGACCAAAGAACTCGACCTGGGTTCGATCTTCGACCATATGGATTGACGAGGGAATGTTTTGAGCCAACCGAGACCGATCTACTTGATTGATCGTGTCCAAAGGGCACTAGCGACAGACCCTCGCAATTATATGACAACCGAGGTCGTCCCGGGTGGAGTAAACTTAAACGTGATTTGACTTAGTGTCGGTCACGGGTCGAGAGCGCGTAATTCCAGAGAGCCACCCGTTAGCCAGAGATAAGCTAAAGTTGCTATTGCTCGATTTTAGTCATTTCTTGGAATTCGGGCCCGGGAATCGAGAATTTTGAAAGTGACAATTTTGGACGGCCGATGACGTTTTTGGCTTGGCCAACCTTGGGGCCACCCATTTCTGTAAAAAAATGGATTTCGGTCCGGGACCCGGAAAATGACGATTTTGCCCCTCTGGTCACCGATGGCGATTCTGAAGTCGTTTGAGGTTATTTTTCGAGGCTAGTGTCATTTTGGGGTGGCCACGCATACCAGGAGTGATTTTGGCCAAAAATTGGAATTTCGACAAAAATTGGAAAAATAATATTATTTTATTCCCGAGACTTTGACGTGGATTTTCGAGGGCTTGCGCGATGAATTTCGCGATTCCGACGCCATATTATGTTGGCCACGCACATATGGAACACGTATGTGCGAAAATTGGAATTTCGGTTCGGGATCGGAAAATTACGAAAATGCCCCTAGGCCATTTTTGATTAATTCCGAAAATTGGATTTAATTTTGGGATTAACCAAGGTGAGTTAGGCTTAACTCAGGTCTGGTCAACCATGGTTAAGAGCAAATGACCATTCTACCCCTAAATTATTGGATTGGATCAAATTTGGGCCCTTGGATTAGGGGCAAAATTGTCCAATGGGCCTAGATTGTGACACTTGGACTCCACTAAGCTATCTTTGACCCATTGGACCAGACCCTCTCTCTCTCCAGCAAACCATTCGGCCATTTCCCTCGCAGGTTTCTCTTCTTTTCCTGTTTCTGTTCTGTTTTGCACGTTTCTGCCATTTCCGGTACTGTTCACGCCGGAACAGTACCAGCCGGTGCTGCCCCCACCAAGCCAACATCACCAGCAACCATTTCCACCTCTGTGCAGCCACCACAGCCCCGGTTTTTGTCCAAAACAGCCTTGTTTCTCTGTTTTTCTCTTTCCCGGTCTGCAAACAGTACCGCCGGAGCTTCGCCGGAGCTCCGATCGCCATTCCGTCGACACCCAGCCGTCCAGCCTCGCCGTACGTCGCCGTCCAGCACCGTCCGTACAGTGTCCGTACGGTTACTGTTCGCACGTCCGTACGGATCACTGTTCACGCCGGCCCGTCGGACGCCGCGGCTGTCACCGGCACCTCGCCGGCCACCGTCCCAGCCCTGTCCGTACGGTGTCCGTACGAAAGCACTGTTCACGCCGTCCGTACATCGCCGGCGCGCTGCTGCCGCTGTCCCGGCCCGTTCAAGCCCCGTTCTGTGTCGCCTTTTTGGGTAAGTGTTTTCCCCAAATGTCATTTAGGACCTCGGGTATTTCTAGACTCGTTTAGTATTCGGTTTAAGTGATTTTAGGGACTGTTAGTGGTTATTTCGTGGTCATCTTCGGGACTAAATTAGGGGCTGAATGTTTGGAGGTTGTGGGCTGATTGGGTGACGAAATTCGTGGTTTAGGAATGCTGAGTTAGGGCGGTGATGTCGAGGATCGATCGGGAATTAAATGGGTGATTAATTGGAAATGTATTGGCTTGATTGGGTTTATCGGATTAATTGTGTAGTTTGCTGTCATTGGCTTGTTCTAGTTTGTGATTGGGCCGAATGTGATGTGGTGCTATGCCGTGTGTGTGGCCGTGAGGTGTGGTGGCGTGGACATGTGAATGTGCATTGAGTTCGTGTGCCGAGTGTGGGTGATCATGTGGTGTCCGTGTGATGAGAATGCGTGTTTGTGAAGTGTACGTGAGATGTGAATTTGGTGTGTGGCTATAAATGTGTGAGGCGTGTATGTTTGGCCGTGCGTGTGCTGGTTGTGTGTAAGTGTGGTTTGAGTGGAACGAGGATATGGAAATGTGAGATTGGTTGGAAAGGATCCGTCCTGAGGCGTGTACGTTTACGCGGGACGATGCCGTCCCCGACGAGGTGACGATGCCCGGCCCGACGGGGTGTCGATGCCCGACGTGGTCGAAGACCGTTGGCCGATGCGTTTTACGCGGGCACGGTAGAAGGAAAGTGTGTGTAGGATTCCGTCCCGAGGCGTGTACGTTTACGCGGGACGATGCCGTCCCCGACGAGGTGACGATGCCCGGCCCGACGGGTGACGATGCCCGACGAGGTCGAAGACCGTTGGCCTCGATGCGCTTTACGCGGGCGCGGTAGTGGTGGAAAGGTTGAGAATGAGTGGGATTTGGCAAGACAAGCGAGAGGATTGTGGAAAGTGACGCATGGTGTGAGTAGCGTGCGAGTGTGTTTGTATCGCGTGATGTGATGCTTAATTATGGGGTAGAAACCGCTAGGCACGGTATGGGACGTGCCCAAGTGGTTTCTGTCTTATAATTGAGGCACGCGCGCTCGTGATTCCTTCTTGTGATGTGTTGGCTGTGTTATTGTCTAACGTGCAGGGAACGTGCGTGATGGATTCCGTGTAGGGTCGCATGTGATTGTTAGTTTGGCCGATCGTTGTGTGTTATGTGTGTTTTCGGCGGTACGTGAGTGCCTACGTGGGGTTTGGGGTTGTACACTTATTGAGATTCGTCTCACGGTTGTATAACCGCCACTTTCAGACCCCCGGCCCTAAACCCGGGAAGTGCGCCTTTTCTTTTTGGAAGTCCGGGGAGCTACTGTTGGTACCCAGTGGAGCTGCAGGTGAGTTCCAGAGATTCGAGCCAGAGATTCAGAAGCAGACAGGAGGAGGGCGATCCTTAGGTTTTTCCTTAAGATTTTGGGGGTTGTGTAAATCGGGTTGACCCATAGGGAAGTTAAGTTAACCAGACCCTGATATTTTGTTGACGGTGATTTCGGATGCTAGTTTGTTAATTATGCCTGTAATATGATGTATGTATATTTGGTGTTGTATGAATATGTGGTTGCTGGATTGTTTTGTTGTTCTACCCCGTTGTCGTCATTATTTGTCCGGGGTTTTATTTTTCGCTTCCGCATGTGGCTCTGATGTTTGGGTTGGGTCGGCGACGTTCCTGGGACGTCGCATCATTTCGACCGGAGCACGGGATGTCGCGAGCTCGATGGGGTTCGGGGCGTGACATCCCCGTTTGAATTGGTATCAGAGCAAGGTTAGCTCGATATCAGTAAGGTCGAGACCTGGAGTGATAAGGAGCGACGACTTCAGGGTAGTCAGTTAGGGAGCCTTCGTTAAGTGTGTGTTTATGTTAATTGTGCGTGTTTTGTGAGTACGTGCCTGTGATTGCTGAGTGGTTTGTTGTAGTTATATTGATGGTTGAAACGAAGGTGCGGCAGGACTTGAGGTGAGTACGAGAACTCTGTTGAGTGCTTAGTGGTGTTGGTTTGATGTTGGGTGATCGGTTTGATGGTGGGTTGTTGGTTGTCGAATACTGGTTGTCGAGTGTTGTGCCTAGGGTTTAGACTAGTATAGTTGGCCTAGACCTCTGATACCCGTGTGGACTTATAGCAGGTAAGAGAGTAGTAGGAAGCTGATACAATGAGCAGCCAAGGAAGGGGTGCAGGAAGAGGAGTAAGGGGTCGAGGTCGAGGTCGTGCTAGAGCTAGAGCCGTAGAGGATCTGGGTATGGATGCTAGAGTAGTAGAAAATCCTGAAGTGGGTGTTAGAGCTGCAAGGGACCCCAGAGCTGATGCTAGGCCCGCGGAAGATCCGCGAATGGAAGGAGTTCTCAGGGTATTAGAAAGGATTGGGAATATGCTGGATCGGCAAGCCCAAGAGCGAGATAATGCGACCGCCCAAGCTGATGAGGCTGCAGCTGCTGCAGTTAATGAAAATGCTTGGTATTGGAGGGAATCAAGCCCAAAGAAGGGCGGGTTCAACCAGTCAGGTTAGGCAAATGCCCCGGCTTAGTAGAGCAATTTATGAAATTGAAGCCGCCTAAATTTCATGGTCGTGGTGACCCCGAGGCTACGCCAAGGTGGGTAGAAGAACTGGAGAAAACTTTTAAGGTTTTGGGGTGCACCGAGGAGGAGAAAGTGACGTTGGCGGTTTATCAGTTACAAGAGGGTGCAAATGATTGGTGGAATGCTGTGGAAGGTAGAGTGTTTCCTGTAGGAACGGCCCCGACTTGGGCTGTGTTTGTAGAGAATTTTTATGAAAAATATTTCTCGGAAAATGCGCAAGAGAAGAAGTTGATGGAATTTATGCGCTTGCGCCAGGGACAAATGACTGTGGATCAATATGAGGCCGAGTTCGCGAGATTGGCTAAGTTTGCACCGACCATGGTGGAGAACCCGAGAGATAGAGCGCGAAGATTCCGGGATGGACTGAAGCCGGATCTTCGGAGTCTGATATTATCGCATGACATTAAGGATTATGGAGAAATGTATAGGCGGGCTCAAATTATTGAGCAGGATATGATGGAAAGAACCGTCGCGTCTGGATCACCACATATCTCAGCCGGGGACGATCGTCAGCTGGGGAAAAGGCCGATGATGGAAAATCGACGTTTTGTCCCTCCGGCAAGAAGGAATATTGGAAAGTCGGCATATTCGTCTAATTCCGCCTGTAAACGGTGTGGGAGATACCATGGGAATGGTCCCTGCCCAAGTGTGACTGGAGCATGTTTTGGGTGCGGTGGAATGGGACATCACATAAGGAATTGCCCGAATCTTCAAGTTCGACCACCCCCGTCAGTGCAGGCACCTCGGATTGGGAATCCGACTAGTGCAGCCCCACCGGCTAATTCGAGCAGACCGCCGGCACAAGGACGTGTGTATGCCTTGACGCAAAGGGGAGTTGAGGATGCGCCAGGCGTAACCCCAGGTATGGTTCTTGGTATAATTAGGTGGCATTTGTTTTATAGATTCGGGGCGTTGCACTCGTTTGCGTCTGTTTGATTTAATATATGGCTGGATTGAAATTGTTTCTAGAAGTATTAGCGTGTGTGATTATGCCATTGATGAATAAGATGTGCATGCTGTTGGGATGTTCAGGCTGTGAAATGGTGTTTGGTGGTGTAGAAAGCGGGATAGATTTGGCTTAGTTAGTTATGTGTGATTTCGGTTTGATCGTGGGCTTGAATTGGTTAGTCAAACAGAATGCTGTAATGGAATGCAGCATCAGGGTGATTCAGTTTAGTCCGGCTGGACACATTAGATTTGAGATTGTAAGGAGTCGAGAAGGAACCTCGATAGTTGCGCTGTTGGCAGGACTTAAGTAAAAGATCTTATTGGATGACCAGTTTGGAAGGACTATACGGACTGTAGAGGATATGTTGAGAATATGTATATTGGATTTTAGGGACAAATGGGAAGGAACAAGTTTTAAGGATTAAGACGGTCCCGTTGGTCTAAGTTGTGTGGGAATATTACGGGAGTAAAGAATAATGAGACGTCATCACCCCCATTTGTTGGATGACTGAGTATGGTTGCAAATTTCGAGGACGAAATTTTTATTAGGGGGGAAGAATTGTAACAGTCTGAATTTCGATTCTTTTCCCGGGATTCATGAAATGAATATTTTGGCCAATGCACTTATAGTGAGATCTCACCCGGAAATGCGCATTCTCGGGATGCTAACCTTAGGGGTAAGGCTATTACGGGATTGAGTTCGCACGACCAAAGAACTCGACCTGGGTTCGATCTTCGACCATATGGATTGACGAGGGAATGTTTTGAGCCAACCGAGACCGATCTACTTGATTGATCGTGTCCAAAGGGCACTAGCGACAGACCCTCGCAATTATATGACAACCGAGGTCGTCCCGGGTGGAGTAAACTTAAACGTGATTTGACTTAGTGTCGGTCACGGGTCGAGAGCGCGTAATTCCAGAGAGCCACCCGTTAGCCAGAGATAAGCTAAAGTTGCTATTGCTCGATTTTAGTCATTTCTTGGAATTCGGGCCCGGGAATCGAGAATTTTGAAAGTGACAATTTTGGACGGCCGATGACGTTTTTGGCTTGGCCAACCTTGGGGCCACCCATTTCTGTAAAAAAATGGATTTCGGTCCGGGACCCGGAAAATGACGATTTTGCCCCTCTGGTCACCGATGGCGATTCTGAAGTCGTTTGAGGTTATTTTTCGAGGCTAGTGTCATTTTGGGGTGGCCACGCATACCAGGAGTGATTTTGGCCAAAAATTGGAATTTCGACAAAAATTGGAAAAATAATATTATTTTATTCCCGAGACTTTGACGTGGATTTTCGAGGGCTTGCGCGATGAATTTCGCGATTCCGACGCCATATTATGTTGGCCACGCACATATGGAACACGTATGTGCGAAAATTGGAATTTCGGTTCGGGATCGGAAAATTACGAAAATGCCCCTAGGCCATTTTTAATTAATTCCGAAATTTGGATTTAATTTTGGGATTAACCAAGGTGAGTTAGGCTTAACTCAGGTCTGGTCAACCATGGTTAAGAGCAAATGACCATTCTACCCCTAAATTATTGGATTGGATCAAATTTGGGCCCTTGGATTAGGGGCAAAATTGTCCAATGGGCCTAGATGTGACACTTGGACTCCACTAAGCTATCTTTGACCCATTGGACCGGACCCTCTCTCTCTCCAAAGAAACCATTCGGCCATTTCCCTCGCAGTTTTCTCTTCTTTTCCTGTTTCATCGTTACGTTTTGCACGTTTACGCCATTTCCGGATCGCCCATTCGCGCGAACAAGACCACGGCCGGTCTTGCTGCCCCCCAAGCCAACATCACCAAAGAACCATTTCCACCTCTTGTGCAGCCACCACAGCCCGGTTTTTGTCCAAAACAGCCTTGTTTCTCTGTTTTTCTCTTTCCTGCCTCGCAAGCAAGATGCACGGAGCTTCGCCGAGCTCCGATCGCCGTTCCGTCGACACCCGGCCGTCCCAGCCTCGCCACAGTACGTCGCCGTCCGGCCAGGTCCGTACAAGTGTCCGTGCGGTTCTTTTATTCACCGTCCGTACGGATCACTGTTCACGCCGGACCGTCGGACGCCGCGGCTGTCACCGGCACCTCGCCGGCCACCGTCCCAGCTTGTCCGTACGGTGTCCGTACGGCAAGCCTGTTCACGCCGTCCGTATGGGGTGCACTGTTCCACGCCGTCCGTACATCGCGGCGCGACGCCGCTGCTGCCGTCCCGCCCGTTCAAGCCCCGTTCGTGTCGCCTTTTTGGGTAAGTGTTTTCCCAAATGTCATTTAGGACCTCGGGTATTTCTAGACTCGTTTAGTATTCGGTTTAAGTGATTTTAGGGACTGTTAGTGGTTATTTCGTGGCTGTCTTCGGGACTAAATTAGGGGCTGAATGTTTGGAGGTTGTGGGCTGATTGGGTGACGAAATTCGTGGTTTAGGAATGCTGAGTTAGGGCGGTGATGTCGAGGATCGATCGGGAATTAAATGGGTGATTAATTGGAAATGTATTGGCTTGATTGGGTTTATCGGATTAATTGTGTAGTTTGCTGTCATTGGCTTGTTCTAGTTTGTGATTGGGCCGAATGTGATGTGGTGCTATGCCGTGTGTGTGGCCGTGAGGTGTGGTGGCGTGGACATGTGAATGTGCATTGAGTTCGTGTGCCGAGTGTGGGTGATCATGTGGTGTCCGTGTGATGAGAATGCGTGTTTGTGAAGTGTACGTGAGATGTGAATTTGGTGTGTGGCTATAAATGTGTGAGGCGTGTATGTTTGGCCGTGCGTGTGCTGGTTGTGTGTAAGTGTGGTTTGAGTGGAACGAGGATATGGAAATGTGAGATTGGTTGGAAAGGATCCGTCCCGAGGCGTGTACGTTTACGCGGGGACGATGCCGTCCCCGACGAGGTGACGATGCCCGCCCGACGAGGTGTCGATGCTCGGCGTGGTCGAAGACCGTTGGCCCGATGCGTTTTACGCGGGCACGGTAGAAGGAAAGTGTGTGTAGGATTCCGTCCCGAGGCGTGTACGTTTACGCGGGACGATGCCGTCCCCGACGAGGTGACGATGCCCGGCCCGACGGGGTGACGATGCCTGACGAGGTCAGAAGACCGTTGGCCTGATGCGTTTTACGCGGGCGCGGTAGTGGTGGAAAGGTTGAGAATGAGTGGGATTTGGCAAGACAAGCGAGAGGATTGTGGAAAGTGACGCATGGTGTGAGTAGCGTGCGAGTGTGTTTGTATCGCGTGATGTGATGCTTAATTATGGGGTAGAAACTGCTAGGCACGGTATGGGACGTGCCCAAGTGGTTTCGTCTTATAATTGAGGCACGCGCGCGTCTGTGATTCCTTCTTTGTGATGTGTTGGCGTGTTATTGTCTAACGTGCGAGAACGTGCGTGATGGATTCCGGTAGGGTCGCATGTGATTGTTAGTTTGGCCGATCGTTGTGTGTTATGTGTGTTTTCGTGCAGGCGGTACGTGAGTGCCTACGTGGGGTTTGGGGTTGTACACTTATTGAGATTCGTCTCACGGTTGTATAACCGCCACTTTCGAACCCGGCCCTAAACCCGGGAAGTGCGCCTTTCTTTTTGGAAGTCCGGGAGCTACTTGTTGGTACCCGGTGGAGGCTGCAGGTGAGTTCCAGAAATTCAAGCTAGAGATTCAGAAGCAGACTGGAGGAGGGCGATCCTTAGGTTTTTCCTTAAAGATTTTTGGGGGTTGTGTAAATCGGGTTAACCCATAGGGAAGTTAAGTTAACCAGACCTGATAATTTTGTTGACGGTGATTTCGGATGCTAGTTTGTTAATTATGCCTGTAATATGATGTATGTATATTTGGTGTTGTATGAATATGTAGTTGCTGGATTGTTTTGTTGTTCTACCCCGTTGTCGTCATTATTTGTCCGGGGTTTTATTTTTCGCTTCCGCATGTGGCTCTGATGTTTGGGTTGGGTCGGCGACGTTCCTGGGACGTCGCATCATTTCGACCGGAGCACGGGATGTCGCGAGCTCGATGGGGTTCGGGGCGTGACATCCCCGTTTGAATTGGTATCAGAGCAAGGTTAGCTCGATATCAGTAAGGTCGAGACCTGGAGTGATAAGGAGCGACGACTTCAGGGTAGTCAGTTAGGGAGCCCTTCGTTAAATGTGTGTTTATGTTAATTGTGCGTGTTTTGTGAGTACGTGCCTGTGATTGCTGAGTGGTTTGTTGTAGTTATATTGATGGTTGAAACGAAGGTGCGGCAGGACTTGAGGTGAGTACGAGAACTCTGTTGAGTGCTTAGTGGTGTTGGTTTGATGTTGGGTGATCGGTTTGATGGTGGGTTGTTGGTTGTCGAATACTGGTTGTCGAGTGTTGTGCCTAGGGTTTAGACTAGTATAGTTGGCCTAGACCTCTGATACCCGTGTGGACTTATAGCAGGTAGGAGAATAGTAGGAAGCTGATACAATGAGCAGCCAAGGAAGGGGTGCAGGAAGAGGAGTAAGGGGTCGAGGTCGTGCTAGAGCTAGAGCTGTAGAGGATCTGGGTATGGATGCTAGAGTAGTAGAAAATCCTGAAGTGGGTGTTAGAGCTGCAAGGGACCCCAGAGCTGATGCTAGGCCCGCGGAAGATCCGCGAATGGAAGAAGTTCTCAGGGTATTAGAAAGGATTGGGAATATGTTGGATCGGCAAGCCCAAGAGCGAGATAATGCGACCGCCTGTCGATGAGGCTGCACCGTAAACATGCAGCTTAATGAAAATGCCTGGTATTGGAGGGAATCAAGCCCAAGAAGGGCAAGGGTTCAACCAGCTGGGGTTAGGCAAATGCCCCAGTTAGTAGAGCAATTTATGAAATTGAAGCCGCCTAAATTTCATGGTCGTGGTGACCCCGAGGCTACGCCAAGGTGGGTAGAAGAACCTGGAGAAAACTTTTAAGGTTTTGGGGTGCACCGAGGAGGAGAAAGTGACATTGGCGGTTTATCAGTTACAAGAGGGTGCAAATGATTGGTGGAATGCTGTGGAAGGTAGAGTGTTTCCTGTAGGAACGGCCCCGACTTGGGCTGTGTTTGTAGAGAATTTTTATGAAAAATATTTCTCGGAAAATGCGCAAGAGAAGAAGTTGATGGAATTTATGCGCTTGCGCCAAGGACAAATGACTGTGGATCAGTATGAGGCCGAGTTCGCGAGATTGGCTAAGTTTGCACCGACCATGGTGGAGAACCCGAGAGATAGAGCGCGAAGATTCCGGGATGGACTGAAGCCGGATCTTCGGAGTCTGATATTATCGCATGACATTAAGGATTATGGAGAAATGTATAGGCGGGCTCAAATTATTGAGCAGGATATGATGGAAAGAACCGTCGCGTCTGGATCACCACATATCTCAGCCGGGGACGATCGTCAGCTGGGGAAAAGGCCGATGATGGAAAATCGACGTTTTGTCCCTCCGGCAAGAAGGAATATTGGAAAGTCGGCATATTCGTCTAATTCCGCCTGTAAACGGTGTGGGAGATACCATGGGAATGGTCCCTGCCCAAGTGTGACTGGAGCATGTTTTGGGTGCGGTGGAATGGGACATCACATAAGGAATTGCCCGAATCTTCAAGTTCGACCACCCCCGTCAGTGCAGGCACCTCGGATTGGGAATCCGACTAGTGCAGCCCCACCGGCTAATTCGAGCAGACCGCCGGCACAAGGACGTGTGTATGCCTTGACGCAAAGGGGAGTTGAGGATGCGCCAGGCGTAACCCCAGGTATGGTTCTTGGTATAATTAGGTGGCATTTGTTTTATAGATTCGGGGCGTTGCACTCGTTTGCGTCTGTTTGATTTAATATATGGCTGGATTGAAATTGTTTCTAGAAGTATTAGCGTGTGTGATTATGCCATTGATGAATAAGATGTGCATGCTGTTGGGATGTTCAGGCTGTGAAATGGTGTTTGGTGGTGTAGAAAGCGGGATAGATTTGGCTTAGTTAGTTATGTGTGATTTCGGTTTGATCGTGGGCTTGAATTGGTTAGTCAAACAGAATGCTGTAATGGAATGCAGCATCAGGGTGATTCAGTTTAGTCCGGCTGGACACATTAGATTTGAGATTGTAAGGAGTCGAGAAGGAACCTCGATAGTTGCGCTGTTGGCAGGACTTAAGTAAAAGATCTTATTGGATGACCAGTTTAGAAGGACTATACGGACTGTAGAGGATATGTTGAGAATATGTATATTGGATTTTAGGGACAAATGGGAAGGAACAAGTTTTAAGGATTAAGACGGTCCCGTTGGTCTAAGTTGTGTGGGAATATTACGGGAGTAAAGAATAATGAGACGTCATCACCCCCATTTGTTGGATGATCGAGTATGGTTGCAAATTTCGAGGACGAAATTTTTATTAGGGGGGAAGAATTGTAACAGTCTGAATTTCGATTCTTTTCCCGGGATTCATGAAATGAATATTTTGGCCAATGCACTTATAGTGAGATCTCACCCGGAAATGCGCATTCTCGGGATGCTAACCTTAGGGGTAGGGCTATTACGGGATTGAGTTCGCACGACCAAAGAACTCGACCTGGGTTCGATCTTCGACCATATGGATTGACGAGGGAATGTTTTGAGCCAACCGAGACCGATCTACTTGATTGATCGTGTCCAAAGGGCACTAGCGACAGCACCTCGCAATTATATGACAACCGAGGTCGTCCCGTGGAGTAAACTTAAACGTGATTTGACTTAGTGTCGGTCACGGGTCGAGAGCGCGTAATTCCAGAGAGCCACCCGTTAGCCGAGATAAGCTAAAGTTGCTATTGTTCGATTTTAGTCATTTCTTGGAATTCGGGCCCGGGAATCGAGAATTTTGAAAGTGACAATTTTGGACGGCCGATGACGTTTTTGGCTTGGCCAACCTTGGGGCCACCCATTTCTGCAAAAAAATGGATTTCGGTCCGGGACCCGGAAAATGACGATTTTGCCCCTCTGGTCACCGATGGCGATTCTGAAGTCGTTTGAGGTTATTTTTCGAGGCTAGTGTCATTTTGGGGTGGCCACGCATACCAGGAGTGATTTTGGCCAAAAATTGGAATTTCGACAAAAATTGGAAAAATAATATTATTTTATTCCCGAGACTTTGACGTGGATTTTCGAGGGCTTGCGCGATGAATTTCGCGATTCCGACGCCATATTATGTTGGCCACGCACATATGGAACACGTATGTGCGAAAATTGGAATTTCGGTTCGGGATCGGAAAATTACGAAAATACCCCTAGGCCATTTTTAATTAATTCCGAAATTTGGATTTAATTTTGGGATTAACCAAGGTGAGTTAGGCTTAACTCAGGTCTGGTCAACCATGGTTAAGAGCAAATGACCATTCTACCCCTAAATTATTGGATTGGATCAAATTTGGGCCCTTGGATTAGGGCAAAATTGTCCAATGGGCCTAGATTGTGACACTTGGACTCCACTAAGCTATCTTTGACCCATTGGACCAGACCCTCTCTCTCTCCAGCAAACCATTCGGCCATTTCCCTCGCAGGTTTCTCTTCTTTTCCTGTTTCTGTTCTGTTTTGCACGTTTCTGCCATTTCCGGTACTGTTCACGCCGGAACAGTACCAGCCGGTGCTGCCCCCACCAAGCCAACATCACCAGCAACCATTTCCACCTCTGTGCAGCCACCACAGCCCCGGTTTTTGTCCAAAACAGCCTTGTTTCTCTGTTTTTCTCTTTCCCGGTCTGCAAACAGTACCGCCGGAGCTTCGCCGGAGCTCCGATCGCCATTCCGTCGACACCCAGCCGTCCAGCCTCGCCGTACGTCGCCGTCCAGCACCGTCCGTACAGTGTCCGTACGGTTACTGTTCACACGTCCGTACGGATCACTGTTCACGCCGGACCGTCGGACGCCGCGGCTGTCACCGGCACCTCGCCGGCCACCGTCCCAGCCCTGTCCGTACGGTGTCCGTACGAAAGCACTGTTCACGCCGTCCGTACGGGGGTGCACTGTTCACGCCGTCCGTACATCGCCGGCGACGCTGCTGCCGCTGTCCCGGCCCGTTCAAGCCCCGTTCTGTGTCGCCTTTTTGGGTAAGTGTTTTCCCCAAATGTCATTTAGGACCTCGGGTATTTCTAGACTCGTTTAGTATTCGGTTTAAGTGATTTTAGGGACTGTTAGTGGTTATTTCGTGGCTGTCTTCGGGACTAAATTAGGGGCTGAATGTTTGGAGGTTGTGGGCTGATTGGGTGACGAAATTCGTGGTTTAGGAATGCTGAGTTAGGGCGGTGATGTCGAGGATCGATCGGGAATTAAATGGGTGATTAATTGGAAATGTATTGGCTTGATTGGGTTTATCGGATTAATTGTGTAGTTTGCTTGTCATTGGCTTGTTCTAGTTTGTGATTGGGCCGAATGTGATGTGGTGCTATGCCGTGTGTGTGGCCGTGAGGTGTGGTGGCGTGGACATGTGAATGTGCATTGAGTTCGTGTGCCGAGTGTGGGTGATCATGTGGTGTCCGTGTGATGAGAATGCGTGTTTGTGAAGTGTACGTGAGATGTGAATTTGGTGTGTGGCTATAAATGTGTGAGGCGTGTATGTTTGGCCGTGCGTGTGCTGGTTGTGTGTAAGTGTGGTTTGAGTGGAACGAGGATATGGAAATGTGAGATTGGTTGGAAAGGATCCGTCCTGAGGCGTGTACGTTTACGCGGGACGATGCCGTCCCTGACGAGGTGACGATGCCCGGCCCGACGGGGTGTCGATGCCGCGTGGTCGGAGACCGTTGGCCTGATGCGTTTTACGCGGCACGGTAGAAGGAAAGTGTGTGTAGGATTCCGTCCCGAGGCGTGTACGTTTACGCGGGACGATGCCGTCCCGACGAGGTGACGATGCCCGGCCCGACGGGGTGACGATGCCTGACGAGGTCAGAAGACCGTTGGCCTGATGCGTTTTACGCGGGCGCGGTAGTGGTGGAAAGGTTGAGAATGAGTGGGATTTGGCAAGACAAGCGAGAGGATTGTGGAAAGTGACGCATGGTGTGAGTAGCGTGCGAGTGTGTTTGTATCGCGTGATGTGATGCTTAATTATGGGGTAGAAACTGCTAGGCACGGTATGGGACGTGCCCAAGTGGTTTCTGTCTTATAATTGAGGCACGCGCGTCTGTGATTCCTTGCTGTGATGTGTTGGCTGTGTTATTGTCTAACGTGCAGGAACGTGCGTGATGGATTCCAGGTAGGGTCGCATGTGATTGTTAGTTTGGCCGATCGTTGTGTGTTATGTGTGTTTTCGTCTGGCGGTACGTGAGTGCCTACGTGGGGTTTGGGGTTGTACACTTATTGAGATTCGTCTCACGGTTGTATAACCGTCACTTTCAGACCCCCGGCCCTAAACCCGGGAAGTGCGCCTTTTCTTTTTGGAAGTCCGGGGAGCTACTGTTGGTACCCAGTGGAGCTGCAGGTGAGTTCCAGAGATTCGAGCCAGAGATTCAGAAGCAGACAGGAGGAGGGCGATCCTTAGGTTTTTCCTTAAGATTTTGGGGGTTGTGTAAATCGGGTTGACCCATAGGGAAGTTAAGTTAACCAGACCCTGATATTTTGTTGACGGTGATTTCGGATGCTAGTTTGTTAATTATGCCTGTAATATGATGTATGTATATTTGGTGTTGTATGAATATGTGGTTGCTGGATTGTTTTGTTGTTCTACCCCGTTGTCGTCATTATTTGTCCGGGGTTTTATTTTTCGCTTCCGCATGTGGCTCTGATGTTTGGGTTGGGTCGGCGACGTTCCTGGGACGTCGCATCATTTCGACCGGAGCACGGGATGTCGCGAGCTCGATGGGGTTCGGGGCGTGACAGTGTGTGTCACCTTAGGTTCACAGTATTGATGCTCAAGTTGGACATCAAGGAATGCTATATCATCTATCGTGGGGTCCAAAGTCAAGAGTATGAACTTGGCCAGCATATTTCATTAACGGGTATAATTTTCACACTCGCGAATATGGAATGGGAAAGGCTATAATGAATAGTGGGGTGTGTGTTCAGTCATCCAATGGTGGCAATTCGCAAGGTGATTTCTATGGCTTGTTGGATGAAATCATAGAGATTGAGTACCATGGACAGTTAATGCAGGTTGTCTTATTTAAGTGCATGTGGTTCGACCCCGTGAAAGGAATGAATGTACATACCAAATTTAATTTGGTTGAAATAAATCACAAGAAAAGATATATGAAATATGAACAATTTGTCTTGGCACAACAAGCAATTCAAGTCTATTATGCATCATATCCTAGTTTGAAGAGAGACAAAGCCGATTGGTGGGCTGTATGTAAAACCAAAGCAAGAAAGAAAATCGAGGAACACTGGAAGGACACGGCATATCAACAAGAGGAAGTTCGTAACATCAATGAAATAGCTGAATACAACATTCCTACTTTACGAGATCCATGTGGTGCGATGATCGATGTAGATCCAACTGAAATTCGGGAATCAAATTTTCAAGTTGGTACACAATGTGATTTTGAGACAGAGGATGAAGATGATGATCAGGAAGAAGATGAAGATGAAGATGATGACGAAGAAGAAGGTGAAGATGAAGTTGAAGATGCATATGAAGATGAAGATTATGATTTTTGAGACTTTTTACTAATTATGTCTAATTATTAGTAGTAATGCGACACGCGTATTTTGGTGTTGTCGTAATTTTTAATATTTCTGTTGTTATTGTTCTGTAATAATTTCCTTCAAAAAAATCTTTTTTTTCCGCTTATATAAAAAACGTTGCAAAATTTGTTGGAAATATCTAACAAAATTTTAATAAACAAAGTTCTTAGGGTGAAATAAAAATCGTTGGAAATTTCTAAAGAATTTTCCAACGAATTTTTAAAATTTTTTTTTTCAGCGAAATTAAAATTTGTTGGAAAAATCGTTGGAAATTTCCAACGAATTTTCCAACAAATTCTTAGTTTTCGGCAAATAAATTAACTGTTAACTTATTTCGTTGGAAAATTTGTTTCATTAATGTAATTGTTAACTAATTTCGTTGGAAAATTCGTGGGAAATTTCCCACGAATTTTCCAACAAATTAAAATTTGCTCTTTTCATCGGATTATTGAAAATTCGTTGGAAAATCCGTTGGAAATTTCCAACGACTTTTCCAACGAATTTTTAAAGTTTTTATGTTCCGCTCAAATGAAATTCGTTGGAAAATTCGTTGGAAATTTCCAACGAATTAATAGTTTTCGGTAAATAATTTAATTGTTAAATTATTTCGTTGGAAAATTCGTTGGAAATTTCCAACGAATTTTCCAATGAATTTTTAAAAGTTTTTATGTTCCACTCAAATGAAATTCGTTGGAAAATTCGTTGGAAATTTCCAACGAATTCATAGTTTTCGGTAAATAATTGTTTGTGCAGAATCAAATTCATTGCAAAAATCATTGGAAATTTGCAACGATTTTAAATTTTTGTTTTATTAATTTAATCGTTAAATAATTTCATTGGAAAATTCGTGGGAGATTTCCCACGAATTTTCCAACGAATATAAACTTGCCCGTTTATCTGTTAATTAAAAATTCGTTGGAAAATCCGTTGGAAATTTCCAATGAATTTTTAAAAGTTTTTATTTTCCGTCGAAATAACATTCGTTGGAAAAGTCGTTGGAAATTTCCAATGAATTTTCCAATGAATTTTTAAAAGTTTTTATGTTCCGCTCAAATGAAATTCGTTGGAAAATTCGTTGGAAATTTCCAACGAATTCATAGTTTTCGATAAATAATTGTTTGTGCAGAATCAAATTCATTGCAAAAATCGTTGGAAATTTGCAACGATTTTAAAATTTTGTTTTATTAATTTAATCGTTAAATAATTTCATTGGAAAATTCGTGGGAGATTTCCCACGAATTTTCCAACGAATATAAACTTGTCCGTTTATCTGTTAATTAAAAATTCATTGGAAAATCCGTTGGAAATTTCCAACGAATTTTCCAATGAATTTTTAAAATTTTTTATTTTCCGTCGAAATAACATTCCTTGGAAAAGTCGTTGGAAATTTCCAACGGATTTTCCAACAAATTCTTAGTTTTCGGTAAATAATTTAATTGTTAACTGATTTCGTTGGGAAATTCGTTGGTAATTTCCAACGAATTTTCCAACGAATTTTAAATATTGTTTCTTCCGACTTTTTAACGAAATTTTGTTGGAAATTTTGTTGGAAATTTCCAACGAATTTTATTGTTCGTTGGAAATGTTGTTGGAATTTCAAAAAAAAGCGCTGGAATTTTCTAATTTTTCAATTTTGTTGGAAATTTCGTGGGAAATTTCCAACAAATTTGCTCACGAATTTATTATTCGTTGCAAAAGTCGTTGAAAATTTGGATTTCGTTGGAAAATTCGTTGGAAATTTCCAACGAATTTTGCAACGAAAAGATAGAAACGCTTTTATTTGGTTCGGCAACTAGCTCGTTTGCGTCTACAGAGTATTTTGAGCACGACAAAGTTTCTCTCTCTTCTCGTCCTCTTCGCCGTCGCCGCCTGCTCGCCGTCGCAGCCCGCGCCGTTGCCGCCCTCGCTGTCGCCGCCCGCTCGCCGTCAGCCCGCGCCGTCGCCGCCTCGCCGTCCGCCTCGCCCGTCCGTGGGCAAGTGCTCGCCGTCCTTTTCTCCTCCCTCTTCGCCGTTCAGCTGTCTTGTCGCCGCGGGGGTGGTCTCGGCCGGGGGTGGCGGCTGCGCGGGTAGGGCTCTCGGCCGCGCGGAGGGAGGGCCGCGGCCGCGCGGGGTGGGGGGTGCGGCGGGGGTGTTGCGGCCGGGGAGGGGGTTGCGGCCGCGTGGGGTGGGGAGGGGGTGCGGTCGGGGGTGTTGCGGCGGGGAGGGGGTCGCGGCCGCGCCGGGAGGGGGTGCGGTCGGAGGGGGGGCGGGTGTTGCGGCCGGAGGAGGGAGTCGCGGCCGCGCGGGAGGGGGTTGCGGCCGGGTGGGGTGGGGGTCCGCCAGGGGCGGGGGGGCCGCCGGCTGGGGATCGGGCGCGGCTGCGCGGTGGGGGGTTGTGGCCGGGGTGGGTCGCCGCCGCGAGATTCCCAGGGGTTGGCGACCGGATTCCGGCCGGCGCGGGGGTTCGCAGCCGAATCCCGCTGAGTGGGGTGGCGGCCGACCCGGCGGGGTGGCGGTCCCCGTGGGATTCCGGCTGGGCGGAATCCCACGGCCGGAATGAGGCCGCCGGATTCCGGCGGGCGGAATCCGCGCCGGAATGAATCCGCCGGAATCCGGCGGCCGGAATGAGTCCGTCGAAATCCGGCCGGCCGAATGCCAGCTGCCGAATCCGGCGCGGATTTCGGCCGCCGGATTCCAACCTGGGGGGTCGCGGATGCAATTATAATTTTGTTTCGTAATTGTTATTCGTTTTGTAAATTAAATATGCTTCATTATACAGTTTAGTGGCATCTGATGTGATCTAAATTGTAATAGGTTCTTCCGACGAGGACCAGTGACTTGACTATTTATCAGAGGCGGTACTCTGTTAGTTTCAATTTGTTAACATTATTTCTTGATATCTAATACAAAATGGTAAGGAAAATGATTTCATTTTCTGTCCCTAATACCTGTTCATATTTTTTGTAATATTTGTCTAACCTCTTTACTAATTGTCAGCATAATCGAGGAGGTCACATGCGGGGTGGGGGTTCACAAAGAAGACCAGGCCTCTCCGCTTCCTCATCCTCGTCCCCGTCCTGTCTTCGAACCCTGTTCTACCATATGTGCAGGGACAATACGGACACATTGGCCCATCCTTCGATCCACAGCAACATATTCACGAAGAACTGGGGGACATGCGAACTGATTTTACTTCAGTTTCATCTCCTTCGGTGCCACCTGCTTCATCAGTGCAACACTCAAATGAGGAAGAAGAGAACCGATTCCTTATATGCCCATGCGGAGATTCGTAAGTAATTCATTTTTGTATGTATATTTAAATTATGGAACGAATTTAAAAGTGTCCATGTTTCGAATTTTTCATATGCTTGATTGTCTTATTCTCTATATTGTTATAACATGTTTTCAGATTTACGGATTCTACGCATGTTGTGAGGGAACTTAATAGAATAGTCAATAACTGTTGGATAGGGCAGTTTACATCTTTCAGCAGTGCTCCTAAAGAAATAAAAACTTTGTGGTGGAATGAGTTCAAGGTTAGTGTTGTTTTTATTTATTTTCTCACAACGTAAGTTCGGTGTAGCATACTGATGGTCAATAATGAAATTTGACATGAATTGTTTGGTGCATTGTAAGGGATATCTCACTTGTGACCAATATAATTAATTTCCCTTGCTTTTGCTATTGATTGTAGCGTAAGTTTACGTGGGATGAAATGGAAGAGGCTGAGGTTAGAAGAATTTTTAAGAAGAAAGTCGGTGATGACATGCGTTATGTGATAAATAAAGCGAAGAGAACAAAAGAAAAGCCGGATTTCATTACAGCTGACGATTGGATAGAAATTACGAGAACTTGGGAAACTGAGAAGCATAAGAAAAGGTGTGAACAGAACAAGAAGAATCGAGCTTCTAGTTCTAGTGACGGGTCTGCGTCAGCCACATATGCTGGGGGCTCTATCAGCATCGGCGAGCACAGAAGAAGAATGGTAAGTCTGTTTAAACTTGTAAGTTTATTTAATTCAATTGTGACTAATTTTTGTTAAATTTTTGTAGGCAGATGAATTGGGGACGGAACCCACATTTACAGCTACATTTGAACGCACATTTCAGAAAAAGGATAAGACATGGACTGGCGATCGAGCAAAAGCTACTAAGGTATGGAAGGTTATAGTTTGGACTTTATCGAAACTAGAATGAAAATCATGCATGTTTTTAATATTTATGGTAATATATTCGAATTTATTTTATTTTTATCTATACTGTTAATATAGGAAAAATATGATCAACTTTTGATGAGCACTGCTAGTGGTTCTGGTTGTGGTGATGATGGTGGTGGTGGTGATGGTGTTGCTGTGTCTGAGCCATCGGTTGATAGTATGGCATTATGGGTGGAGGCAGCGGGTGGGATGAAAAGAGGAAAAATATTTGGGATGGGATCCTTATCAAGGACGTTTAAAACGAAGGCTGCTGCATCTTCATCCTCCAATGCGGCTGCTGCAAGGAGGACACGACATGAGGAGCACATGACCCAAGAATTGTGCCAACTGAAACAGTTGCTTGTACAGAAGGACGAAGAAATGAAGCATTTACTTGGACAGAAGGACGAACAAATAAGAGTGATGCAATCACAAATGCAATACGTCATGCGACACCTCGACATCGATCGCAATGACGTTCCTTCTGTACCTCCTGTTAATGTAGCCGGTCATGGGCATATTGATGAACCACACGATGATGCGGCGATTGGTGATGATGCTGATGATGATGATGCTGGTGATTTTATTGTCAGTCCCCCTTAGGTAAGAACATTTTTTTATAGCTAGTTCTACGTCAATGCATAAATGCTTTTTTTATATTTTGGACAAATTCCATATCTTTATTTATGTTTCCATATTTCATCAGGTGTCGATACAGCTGACTGTTCCTAATGTCATGCCCAGTACCGAAGCTGCCAATGTCTTATGGTTGTCCCCCGTCCTTTCAATGTTTTCAATGTATTAATTGATGTTCATTCTTACTTAGCTACCTTTATGTATTATGACATTCAATTTTTAATACCATCATGTGAGACTTTGCAACTTATGCATTGTAGAAATTAATATTGCATATGTAATTAGATTTCAAATCGAAGTTGTTCCGAAACAAAATTCGTCGCAATTTAGCGACAAAAAAAAATATTGCTGCAAATTAGCAATGACTTTTTTCACGAATAATTACGGATGAATTTTTGTAACGAACAATTATCGACATAATTTGCAACGAATTATTCATGGTTTCCCACGAATTTTCCAACGAAAATTTTGCAACGAATTTTCCAACGAAATTTTTTAAACAAATTTTCCAACGAAATTTCCAACTAAAATTTTCCAACGAATTTTCCAACGAAAAATTTGCAATGAATTTCCCAACGAAAAATTTGCAACGAATTTTCCAACGAAATTTTTCCAACGAAATTTCCCACGAATAATTTGCAACGAATTTTCCAACGAATTTTCCAACGAAATTTTTCCGACGAATTTTCCAACGAAATCCAACGAAATATTTGCAACGATATTTCCAACTAATTCTCCAACGAACTTACCGACAAATTTTGTTTTTTGTTGCAAATTACCTACGAAAATTATTTTTTTGTCGGACATTTAAACAATTTCCAACGAGATTTCCAACGAATTTTTTTCGTTGGAAATTCGTTGGAAATTCTGTTTCCCACGATTGTTACGATCAATTATTACCGACGAATTTTTCCATGACTTTTCCAACGAATTATTACCGACGAAATTTACAACGAAATTTCCAACAAATTTATCCACGAATTTACCCACAAATAATTACCGACGAATTTTTCCACGAGTTTTCCAACGAATAATTAGCGACGAATTTTTCAACGAAATTTCCAACAAATTTATCCACGAATTTACCGACGATTTTTCCAACGATATTTCCAATGAAAAAATTTTCGTCGCAAATTTCCAACGAAAATGAAAATTTTTTGTTGGAAAATTTTCCGACGACGAATTACCCACGAATTTTTTTTCGTTGGAAAATTCGTTGGAATTTCGTTTTCCAACGAATTTTTCAGAATTTTTCGTTGGAAATTTCGTCGGAAAAAACTTGTTTTTTTGTAGTGATTTGCTATTGGATAATCAAATATTTAATTTATTGTAAGCCACCCTATATGGTTCGATCAGAAAATCAAGGGGATAAGTACACTAGGAGTATCATAACTTTCATACAGCGCTCACTTGAGTGCCATAACATTTTTTTTTTGCTTATTTGAGTGCCACAAATTTGAAAAATCGATTACTTGAGTGCCATCGGCGATTTGCCAACTTGAAAGAATTGACAAAAAGCGGAGTCAACAATATCGGATGCAACCGTAAAAAAGCAACCTTCAACGTAGTGAAATCGAAGGAACCATCGACATAGTGGAGTCAACATAACCATCGATAACCATTCAGTAACCATTCATAACCTCTGTTTGTAACTTCTTTTTGCAACCTTTCTTTGTAACTTCTCGTAACCGTTAGGAAGTTATTTCTTTTTTAGTAACCGTTTGTAACCTCCTTTGTAACCTCCGTTGATAACTGTCAATTATAGGCTTTAAATAGCCACATTCTACTCTTTAGAGAGAACCCTCGACAGATTAAAAGTCTTGTAGAGTTTTCGATTTCAAAAGGAGGTAGACAATCGTGACTGATCAGGATGCGGAAAAAGGATGGGAACTTCAGTGAAGAATCGCCAACTTGAAGGAATTGACAAAAAGCGGAGTCGATAATATCGGATGCAATCGTCAAAAAAGCAACCGTCAACGTAGACCATCGATGTAGTGGAGTCTATGTAACCATCGATATCCGTTCGGTAACCATTCATAACTTCTATTTGTAACTTCCTTTTGTAACCTCTCTTTGTAATTTTTCATAACCGTTAGGAAGTTATTTCTATTTTAGTAACCGTTTGTAACCTCCTTTGTAAGCTTCATTGATAACGGTCGATTGTAGGTTTTAAGTAGCCATATTTTACTCTTCGGAGAGACCCCCCCGACAAATCAACAGAAATGTTATATTTCAATTATCTTTACTTTCCAGTATTGCACCAATTTTTCCTTAGCTGTAGCTTTCCGATTCGTATCGTCGATTAAATTCCGACGTTACATCTTTGCACATTCTCAAGCTTTGTACTTAAAGTCTGGCACAATTTTGTACTTATAGTTTGGTTCGAAGTTCGAAGTAAAAGTTTGCAGTTATTTCTTGTTTGAAATTGCTACAGAACCCGTCTCTTCTCATTAAACGCCAAAGAATGGCTTTCGGTGAAAGATATTTCGTCGCGAGAGCAATTTTGGTTAAACAATTATGAACCATGAAACTCAGAGAAACGTACTGCCATAAATGAACTTATGTCCTCTAAACAAAAGTTACAAAGAATATTTAATAGATAAGATATTATATGTGACGATAATTACGGGATGAAGTATTACGAAACATAAGATCCATAGAATATATGACGAGAAAAGGGAAATTATGAGTTTCATCATGCGATTCAATTTTGAAAGTGCACACTAGTAACGATATTTTCCCTCATGCATCCAAGAAAAATAGAGAGTTCAGAGGCATGGATGATAGACCCTTTATTTTCAACACCGATGACCATTTATTTTCAATACCACATCGGTGGGACGATGTTTAGTTCAAACTTCACATCGGCAGGGGACTAACATAGAGCGATATGATATGATCTTTGAGCTTGGTCTTGGAATGGGTGTAATGATCTCCGTTGGTGTATAACACATCGATCACCTGCGAGAGATTGAGAATTCGCGTGAGAACCGGTGCTGGGACCGCGGTCGGACGAAGAAACTCCTCATTGATGTCCTTCCACGCATCAACAACTCGTTTCTGGAGGTCCTCCTCAGCTTCCTGCTCCGAGATGCCATTTTCTTTCATCAACAACTCCACCGAAGATGCTACATGCCCTCTCTTTTGTTCCAACTGTATATCAACAAAATTGCTGTGATTTGGTCAGCAGCGTTTCCGATTGAGTAGTGGTCGATCTAATTTCATCAAATCATTAGAGGATAATTACGTTTCTATTATACCTGGTGAGAAGCAATGTCATCCATGAACCTACATATGATTTGTGAAGCCTTCAAGATCTTGCAGTCGCCGAGCAACCATTCAAAAGCATCTCTTGTGACCACTTCGCCCATTCCTACAAGCGATGTGATCGCTATCTCTTCATAGCCTGTCGTTAATAATGCAAGGGGCATGTATTCCTCCATCGTTGGTGTGTAGCCGGTATGGAACCATTTGGCTTCGTCAAAGTACCCTCTTGCTTGCTTCTTCATCTGAGAAATTAAACGTAAACAAGAATGTTGGGTTCCCGAGAAAAACTGCATTGGGTGCATATAAAGGGTACCGATGGTGCTTATGGCTTCTTTTGCATAGACGAGGCGGTACGATCTTCCTTTCATGGCCAGTTCATTCCCAATTTCATCATAGAGATCGAGAAGCACCTTATAATAAGCTTGCATATACTCTGGTAGTCCATCCATGGCATCAACACTCCACCTGAATTCGAGTCCTTGAAAATTACACACTTACTCTACACATACTTGATCAAATTCAGAAGTTTGAGAAAGAGAATGCAGATTATGTACTTCTCAATTGCCTCGGTGAAGGATACAAGTTCTTCTATTGTGCCATAGACGTCATAGATATCATCGAGAATGGAAATCAGAGCGATCACTCTGTTTAGTATATATCTAGCCTCGGCAAACTCCGGCTGGAAATATACTCCCGATATCCAGAAGAACAACTCCACAATCCTGTCTCTAGAGAATGGGAACTTCCTCGCAACATCTTTATCCTTCCACCACCTATGATAAAATGAAGATGAGCGTTATTGAAAGTACATTAGCCCGATGAATTTGCATAGTTCAAACTCGCTTTTTCACTAGTAAAGGACTTTCAAAAGCACTAATTAGCAGGGTAAATTGAAACTAGACGAGCAAACCTTTGGAAAACACAATCTATAAGCTAATTTTAGATTATACTATCACTTGAAGTTAGTTGACCTTGTAATCCTGCCGAGTTCCTTCTGGTGTTGCTCTTGCAGTAAGTTGAAATCTAGTTTAGCCAAGGCGAGCAAGACCTCGTCATGTGAAGGCTCTTCTTGGTAGAGTGATATATAATGCCTTGCCTCGAGTCTCGGCAGCCCCTTGCGAAGTGGCCGATTGAGGGCACAACTCACTTGTTTTGCAAGACTATTCGTTACTTTCATTTCATCAATCGATTCAAGTTGAGTTATAGCAAAAGGAAGTGCTTCCTCCAAAATATCATCGCCATGGCACCTTAAATGGCAAGCTTCATATAGGGTCAATAATCCGCGCACATCTGTGATGAGCGATTCCCTGAATTTGCCTTCACTGTCCTTGAATTTGTTAAAGACCTCTGTGCGACCAGCCAACATGGGACAAAAGACGTAATTGATTAGAAATTAGGAATGCGATACACGTAGTTAATGTTGTAGATTTTCTTTCACTTGTTTCTCCTAAAAATCGAATGAGCAATAGTAAGTTTTGCGGCAATAATTTTCCAAAGAAGGAATTTTATGGGCATATTATCGGATTGGTTCACTAAGTTTAAGACTTACCCGATGAGATATTGAAACCTTGTTGTCGCAGCAATCGAAACATAAGAGCAACCATGTGAAGGTCATCTCCCATAAAACCTCCATGATCGAGTTGAGAGTAACTTTTGTGGATATGATCTAATTGCTCATCTATTTCTCGTTCAAAATGGTAGTCAATTCCCAAGCGTTGAATTTCATCAATCAAGTGAAGCATTTTTGAAGGCTTATCCGCGACATCAGTCAGCATCTTCCTCACCACTCCTTTCAATTCCTCAACTTGTTCCTCCACTCTTCCAAGGAATTTGAACTTCTGCAAATATGTAACACGCTATTCTGAATCAAAGCAAGCATGTGAAATATATATATATTACAAAAAAAAAACTCAAATGAAAGCGAAGTTACTGTGAAAAATAATAATCATGTTTTCTTGGTTACAAACCCATAGAAAGAAAATATGAAAACAAGACAAGTTGTAATTTCTGATAACTCATTGCGACGAGCATATATGCTCAGAAAAGTGAATTAATGATAAAGGTCAAATCATTTCATTTTGAAACTTTCAAAGAGACGAAATCTAACATTATTCTCTAAAATTGAATAATCGATGACCAAATCATTTCATTTAGGTGGAGTAGTACAGTTGATGTTTTTGAAGGAGGGACTGTAGCATACGTCGGGTGCATACAATATGGTCTAAACTTGTTAAACATGACCCTGTTTGATAGAGAAATTCATAGACCTAGGGGGATAGTCGAATTGATAAAGAGGATGAAGATCAAAACAAAAGCTGAATGCCCGAGAAAGCAAAGATAGATTCAAAAGTAAAATCCCCCATGTACGTTTGGTGATACTTCTCTTGAATGGACTGTGGAATTACAGTCGAAATGATCAAGCCAACCACATAGTTCTGCTACTAAGACTTAGTCCTAAACCAACGTAACTAGAACCATGTATCCGCATTCTCTTTCTCCCGGATGGAAAGGCTAAGAGAAAAAAGTAAACGAGGAAGAAAACTTTTTTCTCGCTCAATCCCTTCATTGTTCTACCACTTCTTACTAGCATTTCTTTCTTTACACTTGAAGACAACCCATTATTTTTCATAAACATGAAGAGTCAAAGAGTTCACAAATGTTGAGAGCTTTCAGGCAGAAGAAGAGCTCAAAGCGGTCCTTAGCAGCCCTACTTTCACCATATTTTCCCTACGTTCACATATGAAGTAATTGGTACCTTCACAACATGTAAATATACCTTTTTTCATTCAAGTGCAATTGCAAAAGTTTTCTGGTTATACATTTTTTTTACCTGGAACATGAATAATGGGTGACTTACATAGTGATGGAAGATGAGAGTTTTCCGATATGTAACCAATTTATCGAGCAACATTGGGATCGATGCTGCCCAATAATCTAAGAATTATGGTGCATGTGTGTTATTGAAAACTTTATGATAAAAGAAAATATATTCCATGTAATTCGTTTCTAAGGAAAATGGTTAGTTTTCATTTGTTTTGTGGTTTAGGAGAAATGATTTCCTTATTGCTAGAAGTAGAAATTGTTTTTCTCCAATTTAAGCTTATGGTTTTCGGTCCATGGAAAACTCGTTTTTGTAGATTGATTAGTTTTCCGTCATCAAAATACCGAAAATTCGGAAAATAATTTCTAGGAAACAATTGTCCTTTAAACAAACGGGCCTTAGTTCTTTGATGCCATCAATTATCGTGAACACAAGGACTTTTATTAATTCTACAAAACGCAATTGCACGAAAACAAAGGAAGAAGATAAGAGAAGAATTACTAACCGTTGAGTTGGAGGGAGAAGCATATTTGAGGAAGTAATCACCCCATATGCTCTCGTGATATTCTGCCGACCGGCGTTCGACCCCGCCACTTCTTCCTTTACTCGGAGAAGAAGATGGAATTGCCGAAACCTGAACCGACATGTTCCCCACTATTTTCTTGCTTCGTTTGCGGATATCGGACGACTACACGAATCGAAGACTGGGGAGAGGCTTTCGCTGCGTTGCAGGACATCAACACTTGATGGGTATTTATAGGCAACATGTTCGTAGCCACCTCGTTACTTGGACTTAATTTTTCAGGGCAAACCAATCACATTTTAATGAATAATAACACGAGTGAGAATATTTCGTATGAAGAGAAGATATTCTCCTCGTAACATTATCGATCCTATCCATCCCGCCTTCATACAACAACCGATATTAGTAAAATTCAGATGTAGTAAATAGAGTTTTATTTTCTATCGAAATTACTCGCCAAAACTTATTTCTTATCGACTTATATTTCTCGGTTGGTGGTCGAGTGGCTCAGCCAAGGTCTTGCATTCAGCTGCCTGACTCACGGCATTCCTCTATTTTTCTAAGGGGATTGGGATTAGGTACTTCTTCTTGTTGCGATACAGTGGAAAGAGTTCTGCCTATACCATATATGACTATCCAATTTAAAACTGTTTTCTGACAAATGATTTTCCAACATTCCCATGTTTGGATGACGGAAAACTAATCAATCTACGGACAAACGTTTTCCATGGACTGAAAACGACAAACTTAGATTGGGGGAAAATGACATCCCCTTCTGCTAAGGAAATCACTTTTCCTAAACCACCAAACAAATTTAAACTAACTATTTTCCTCGAAAATGATTCTCATGGAAAATGTTTTCCTTTATCATAAAGTTTTCAGCAATACAAACGTACCACAAGTTTAAAATTTACTTCATTGAAATAGTAAGGAGCGGGACGATAGACGTTATTTGGATCTTTTTTTCATTTTATTTTCATTTTTTGCATATTAGAAAATTGTCCAAAAAGTCCTACGTAACACGGCTGGTGTTAACGTGGACAAGTTTTAATAATATTTTTTTGATTATTTCTTTGTTTTTCTTTCTTTCTTTCTTTTTCTTTTTCTTCTTCCAAGTCCGGTGAAGGTTGGCCAAAGAAAAAGAAAGAAAGATAAAAAAGAAAAGAAAGCATAAGAAAAATAATAAAAATAAAATTCGAAAAAATATTAAAATATTATAAAAAATTTATTCACATCAGGGCCGGCCGTGCCATGTAAGATGGCGTAAGACGGTCAGTGTCCACTTCAACGATTTCCGGCTAAAAATTGGCCGAATGGACTCAATTGGCAAAATGTGAAAAGGTTTAGAACTTAATTGGCAAAATTAAATGGTTTATGAGTGAATTGACAAAAGTACAATAGGTTTATAACTCTTTAAACAATTTTCGCTAGTATATTATCATGTCAAAACTAGTGAACAACCTTTCAGCGGCTCTGAGTAAAGAGCTCTTTTTCTTTAAATGTGAAGATTTCACCTGTCTAGAGTTCACCCCCATCGCTTTTGTCAACATCCAGGTACAAACTCTTCATGAAAATTCATTTCCAAAATCAAGGAGTCCAGCGCTCCTATGTCTTGTTTACAGTAACTTCATCCTCCTACCAACTACGAAGTGACATTCTTTCGGTAACAACAACTGACATTTGATACGCATTGGTTAAAAGTCCTAGCTTAAAGTTCCTAAGAATAGACTTGTAAACTGATTTGACAAGATTTATAGAAATCTATCTATACCTTTGTAAGAAAGGAGGGTTCTTAGGAGGGACGATGGCATCCTTCCAAGGACTCTCCCTCCACTTGGTTCTATTTTTCTTTTCCTTCTTTTTCCTCTATATTCTTTCTCAATTTTTTTTCGGACCTAAGCAAATCCCTAAAAAACTTCATGTCGGTTCTCGTTCGGATCTCGAGATCACCGAGATGTAAAAATTTCAGAGGGTATTTTATCTTCCTGAGGAAGATAAAGATACAGAGGGAATTGAGAGTGCGAGACGTGTGGATACTAGCACGTTAAAATAAGGAACCCATCCACGGAGCCCGTCTCACAGGATGGGGACAGGCCGCAGAGGCCCTCGTAGAAACGAAATCTCACTTCCTTTGGTGAGGTTACCTCTGACCTGAACACCAATAATTCAAGGGAAGCCCCTGATTAAGAGGTTACCTCTTAACCTCTTCCCTTTAGTCTACTTTTTGTATCTGAAAATATTGGTATTGATACAACTTACAGATACTTTCACAATCATAACTCATAAGCTCACATATACTATAATATGAGTAAAAAGTCTGGCACATGTAATTTCGATGAGAAAGATTGTTAATACGCAATTTTGCAAGTTTAGCTTAGTCGATTCAACAAACTGAAAAATTGCATATGATTATGGACTTGCTCTCACTCCCACAGTATTAGCAGTTATAATTAATTTGGGATGCTACTCAAATTCAGTTCGTAAAGAAATAAACGAGATGGTGCGCATATCTTTCTCGTCGGTTGGCTTTAAAGTAAAAGTAGGCAAATATGGAATTAAAGAAAAAGGATACTTGAATAATGAAAATTTGACGTTATTTATCCATATAACGGAAATATTAATGAAAATACTAATTGAATTATTGATTTCGTAGAAATCTTTGTAACCAATCATTCTAAACACCTTCAGTATTTAATCGATAAATTTCTTTATCACACGGCAACGCGCAGATAACACCCTCATATATTATTAATACAAAGTCATATTCCGATTTATATTAGGTGCCATCCATCAAAAACAATTGACAAAACACAAGTCCAACGCAAGCAATAACAGAGTATATACCAACGACATAAAGAAAACATTACACAAGCGGTCGTATCCATCTTTGATTAGAGAACTTTAACTACCCACTCTCTCGTTAACAATTAAATTAAGAATGGATAAGGTCGCTTATAGAAAATTTATCTACACTGGCAATTAGGCTTGAAAATCCATGAGATGCTTGGGGATAAATGGGGTTTTAACCGGGCTTTATTACATACTAAAAAATTCCACTGAAAAGGTTGGTGTGGTGGCGGTGATTTTACATTGTTTTTTACTCAAACCCATGAATATTTTTTTTTGGTCTTTCCAGAAGATAAAGTAATTAACTTGAGGCCGGAAAAACAAATGTAAACTTAAAAGAAGAAAATCCAACCGACTTTAAAGGTTGCCATAATTTGGAAAGTAAATGTTGATACCTTAAGCCCTACAGAATTTAAAAGAAATTCCAACCACCTTGATCTTGTCCAATTAACCAAAATGTATGCTTAAATCCGATGGATCACAATGACATGAAAGCTTTAGATTTACTCCAACAACATATGCATGTCCTCTAGAATACGATGTCTATGTCTGTATAATTTAGTTATCCTATATTAAGTTTTATGAATTTTCTTAGTTTTTTCCTAGAAATATACTTTTTGGGGTTATTACTATTAAAAAGCTCAAGCTGGTATTCCCATGACACATTTATCTCAACCAATTTTTGTTTCACAAAAAATCTTGAATCGAAATCCCATGACATATTAATCCAGATTAATTTTTTGCTCACAAAAAATCCAAAACTAATGTCCTTGACCCAAATCGACCCTCCGTCAAAGTGCATACTAATCAACACATGTGGATTTTTCATGTCGGATCTATCATCCTCCACGTCCGTTGAAACGTATGTATTTTACCAGGATATTAGACAGAATGTCAACAGAGCCAATTGAGGTACTAGTTTGGAAATTTTTTGTTGTATTAACCCTACTTTTTATATAGACATTGGGCATTGAATATTTCAAAAAAAAAAAACTAATGATCTATCCTTGGGCCTGTATCTATATTCCAATAACCATGTTTCTATTAATTGTTGGTTTGGACGATCAAGCTCCACCGATTATATCTTTCGTTCCTCTATGATCTTTGGGATAGGAAACTTAAATTATTAAAGAACAGAAAAAGGGGCACTCGTTAATAAATAAATGAAAAAACTTCCAATTTTTTAATGCTATGATTACTCTCGCGTTATGTATAATCACTATTTTTAGATATTGAATTAATTGCCGTATCAATTATAGTTAACATGAGTATTCCAAGAGCTCTCACTTTAAAATGACCCCCAAAAACAGCTAGAGTTACTCTTGTTATCAGAGGAAGAAGTCCCTTCAATGTCACGTCAATTTTCCTATATGTAAACATTTTCGATGGTTATAACGGCTTTTTCTTACTTGACTAGATGGCCGCGACTCATACGATACATGTATACCATTCTACATTCACATCCTTTGAAACTTGAAATGAAAATATCTCTTCGAAAGCTTAATTTACTTCTTAAAATCAAGGAGTCCAGCAGCTCCTATATCTTGTTTAGGGTAACTTCATCCTCCTACCAACTAGAAAGTGACATTTCTTTGGCAACAACAACCGACATTTAATACAACATTAGTTGTGTAGTCCTACCTAGAGTTCCTAAAGACAAATGACATAATTTTGCTTGGTTTACTTCCGTTTCTCACGTCGAATTTCTGAATCTTCGAACCTTTTCCGAAATTAAAATTTTCTATGGAAAACTCATAAAATTACGAGGCGACGTCCTAACGTTCGAGTGTGAAATCCTTAAGCATTTGACACTCAAAATCGGATCATAATTTGTGACCGAAATCGATCAATCATAACTATAGTTCATCTCGAGCTAACGGATGGCTATTAGAAATAAATTCTTCGATAGCCTTTCCCCTTTGGTTAGGATTCCCTGAGTGATCAAGTCAGGGCGAGAATTAACTAATAGAGCATCGACAAAATCACCATTTCGTAAATTATCAAATTGGATCGAATTTTCAAGATATCATAATTCTTCCCCCCTTGCAGAAATTTCGTCTCCGAAATTTGAATTTACATCCAATTCCTAAAAAAGAAAGGGATACTGGTGCCTCATTATCTTTTCACTTTCCCACGTGGCTCCCTCGGTTCCATGGTGTTGCCACATAACTTTGACTAGAGGAATCGTCTTATTTCGTAGTACCTGTTCCTTCTGATCCTCGATTCTTACTGGTCTTTCCACGTACGACATTCTATCGTCCACGTCTATCTCCTCGTAATTCAGAACGTGGATCGGATCCGGCTCATACTTTCTTAACATTGACACGTGGAATAGGTCATGTACCTGAACCAACCTTGGCGGCAAAGCTAGGCGATACGCCAACGTTCCAATTTGCTCTAAGATCTCGAACGATCCTACATATCTTGGGCTCAGCTTGCCTTTCTTGCCAAAGCGCAATATTCCTCACATGGGTGATACCTTGAGGAACACATGATCTCTGACTTGAAACTCCAATGGTTTACGTCGCCTATCTACATAACTTTTCTGACAACTTTGGGCCGTCCTTAGCCTATCCCTGATAACTTTAACAGCATCCTACAACTGTTGCACCAACTCGGGTCCCGTAATCTTTCGTTCTCCAACTTCGTTTCAACAGACATGAGTCCTATAGGGTTTGCCATACAACGCCTCGAAAAGTACCATTCTAATACTTTGCGATAACTCATTGCTGTACGCGAACTCAACAAGATGTAGTTGTTCTTCCCAACTTCCTTTGAAATCCGAACGTAGGCTCGCAAATATCCTCAAGAATCTGAATCGTTCCCTCGGATTGTCCATCTATCTACAGATGAAAAGCGGTACTGTATTGCAGCTTTGTTCCCATGGCACCTTGAAGACTCTTTCAGAACGTGGCGGTGAACTTAGAATCTCGATTCGACGTGATCGTTACAGGCACACCATGAAGGCGAACCATATGCCTTACGTACAACTCCGCATACTTGTCCATAGCAAAGTCCTTTCGCACCGGAATGAAATGAGCGGGCTTTGTAAGTCTATCCACTACCACCCAGATAGAGTCATTACCTCTTTGGCTCCTCGGTAGACCCATCACGAAATCCATCGTGATATGCTCCCATTTCCATTCTGGTATTCCCAGCGGCTGCAGCAATCGGCCAGGCTTACAATGCTGGGCCTTCACCTGTTGACACGTTAAATATCTAGCCACATGCTTGGCAATATCTCCCTTCATGCCATTTCACCAATAATATTGGCACAGATTTTGATAAATCTTTGTGCTACCTAGATGAATACTATAGTTACTACGATGAGTTTCTGCTAAAATTTCCTCCTTAAGTCTTTCATCATTGGGCACGTACAACCGTCGACGAAACTTTAAGATCCCATCCTTAGATACTTGAAAGTCAGGTTTTCTTTTGGTTGCATCCATTTGCAGAATCTTTTGAAGTTTAGGATCCGAAGATTGCGTTGCTTTAATCCTGATTTGCATTTTGGGCTCAATTCTAAGAGTAGCCATTAAATTCGAGAGGTGACTTACCTCGAACTTGAAATCCAAGTCTCGAATTTCTTCAAGTAAAATCCATCCTTGAACCATCATATGCGCAATCGAAGACTTCCGACTTAACGCATCGGCCACCTTGTTAGCCTTACCAGGATAGTACGGAATCTCATAGTCATAATCTTTAAGCCGCTCCATCCATCTGCGTTGCCTCATGTTTAATTCCTTTTACGAGAACAAATACTTGAGACTCTGATGATCCGTATAAATATGAAACCTTTCCCTGCACAAATAATGTCTCCAAATCTTTAGCGTGAAAATGATCGCTGCTAATTCCAAGTCGTGCGTCGGCTAGTTCAATTTGTGCGGTCTTAATTGTCGGGACGCATATGCCACAACTCTCCCATGCTGCATTAAAACACATCCCAATCCTTTGTATGACGCTTTGCTGTAAATCTCATACCCTCCTGAACCAGACGATAACGTTAACACAGGCGCAGTAGTGAGCTTTTGCTTAAGCTCTTGAAAACTAAGCTCACACTTATCCGTCCATTCAAACTTTGTGTCCTTTTTTAGCAAGCGTGTCAAGGGCATGGCTATAGCAGAAAATTTTTCCACGAACTTCCTATAATAGCCATCCAATCCCAAGAAACTTCGAACTTCAGTTACCGTCGTTGGTCTAGGCCAATTCATAACCACTTCAATCTTAGTCGAATCTACTGAAATTCCTTCCCCATAAATCACGTGTCCAAGAAAAGCTACTCGAGTTAACCAAACTCGCACTTGCTAAACTTGGCATACAACTTGTGGTCTCGAAGGGTTTGCAACATTGTCCTCAAGTGTTGTTTGTGTTCCTCATAACTCCTCGAATACACTAGAATGTCGTCAATGAACACGATTACGAACTTATCCAAATACTCCTTGAACACCCTGTTCATCAAGTCCATAAAAGCTGCAAGCGCATTTGTCAGACCAAACGGCATCACGGTAAATTCATAGTGTCCATAGCGCGTTCGAAATACCGTCTTCGATATATCTTTCTTCCTAATCCTCAATTGGTGATAACCTGTCCTTAGGTCTATCTTCGAGAATACCGAAGTTCCTTGAAGTTGGTCAAACAAATCATCTATCCTTGGTAACGGATACTTATTCTTAACCGTCGCCTGATTGAGTTGCCGATAGTCGATGCAAAGGCGCAACGACCCGTCCTTCTTCCTTACAAATAGAACCGGCACTCCCTAAGTTGATGCACTAGGACAAATAAATCCTTTGTCCAACAACTCCTGCATCTAAACCTTTAACTCCTTCAATTCCGATAACGCCATTCTGTAAGGTGCCTTAGAAATCGGCTCCATACCAGGGACTAACTCAATCACGAATTCTACTTCTCTTTCTGGGGGCAACCCAGGTAATTCCTCAGGAAAAACATCCGAGAACTCTCATACTATAGCTATGTCTTGCACCTTCGATTCCTCTACTAGAGTGTCAACTACAGTTGCCAAATAACATTGGCAACCTTCATCCAACAATCGAGTAACTTCAAGTGATGAGATCAAAGGAATTGATGGTCCTCCTCGATTTCTGACAAACTCAAACCCAACACTCCCTAAAGGCTCAAATTGAATCGTCTTACGATAACAATTTACTGTGGCTGGTTGCTTGGTGAGCCAATCCATTCCAATAAGCACATTGAAGTCAAATATCGTCAAGACAATGAAATCTATGCTGTCGTCACGACCACCAATAGATAATTTACAATCAGCACATCCTACTGCAGACACTACGTTATCCTTTAAAGGGGTAGAAATACTATAGACCACTCTTAGCGGTTTCGGACTTAACCCCACTAGCTCCACAAATTGCTTAGCCACAAACGAATACGTAGCTCCAGAATCAAACAAAGTATAAGCAGCATGGTCGTGTAATGAGACCGTACCTATAATTATGGCGGGCGAGTCCTCCACCTCCTTCCTTCTGACAGCATAGACCCTTCCTTGTACTTGGGGTCGGTTCAATTGGTTCGGTGGGGTGTTCCTCGCAGGTTGTCCTACTTGCTGCGCTGATCCTTGCGCTCCCGTGTCTTGGCATGGACAGTCCTTCATGTGGTGACCGTGCTGACCACATCCAAAGTAAGCTCCCGTTCTCACAGGACACGGGGTTGATCCATGGTTCCTACGGCAAAAGTGGCATGTACTATTTTGATTGGGTGCCGGCTTCTTCACGCCACCTTTCCTGTTAAGAGGGACAGGGAACTTACTTCTTGTCATTGGTTTCTTCCCAAACCAATGATTATCCTTACTTGGAACAAACCGCGATCAAGACGCGGTTGTCTTGTCCACCAAGTTCCTCTCAATCAACTGTGCCCTCTCATACAACTCATCATAATCCTTCAGATTCAGAGGCACCACTTGATCCTTAATCTCGGGCTTCAGCCCATCCCTAAACCTCCTTGCCTTATCAACTCGATCTTTAACCAACCTCGGCGCATATTTGGACAATTCCACAAACTTAGCCTCGTACTGGTCTACGGACAATTGATTCTACTGGAGACGTTGAAACTCGTTCATCTTTTGTTCCCCGGCGCGATCGAGAAATACTTGTTGTAAAAGCTTCCACGAAGGTACCCCACACCTGGGCCGTACCATCGGGGAACACCCTCCTTTGGGTAGCTTCCCACCAAGTACTGGCGTTTTCTTGCAACTGGTAGATAGCCAGCGTCACCTTGTCTTCGTCTAAACATCTCAGCAAAGCGAACACTTTCTCTAACTCCCTGATCTAGAGGGTTGTAGCCTCAGGATCACCCGCACCAGTGAACTTGGGCAGTTTGAACTTCAGAAATTACCCCACCAACTTATGCATGGGTTGATTCCCATTTCCATTCCCAGCTAAAGAAATATCTACAGGTATAGGTACAGGTGCAGGTGCAGGCATAGCGGCAGCGGCGGTGCCGGCGGCAGCAGCTTGATTACGAGCTTGCTGTCCTACCAGGGTCTCTAAGGCCTCAAGGATCCGATCTAATCTAGGATCCTTTGGTGCTCTCCTTCTGGCACTAGTCTGACCTGGTTCGACTCTCCTCCTAAGGGCCCTCGGGTCGGGATTTCTCATCTTACAGGATCTTTGGAGAAACCTGCTTTCTAATTCCAACAAGGAATTAGAAATCGTGAACAACCTGCTTAAGAACGAGAAATCTAACAATCAAACACAGGCACAAAGTGTTTTCCTAACTCACTATCCCAAAACCCATTGCACCTTATCACTCCAGGTCTTGACCAAATTTGGATCGAGCTGACCTTGCTCTGATACCAATTCAATGAGGATGTCAGGCCCCGAACCCTATGGACACGCAACATCCCGCTATGGTCGTTATGATGCGACGTCCCAGGACTCGTCGCCGACCCTTTCATTTTTATCTTTCTTTTTATTACGCATGCGGAAGCAATAACAACCAACACCTAGACAACAATAATAAATAGGGATAGGTAGGAAAGCGATTCACAACAAACAAACAACAGCACCATTTTAATATTCACTTGATTAACCCCTAGGAAACTTTTCTTTACAAGCCCACTTCGGGCACTTCCACAAAAAGCCTATAAAAAGATACTAGGCTGGGGTCGATCTACTTCACCATCAGTGGGTCAGTCAAAAAGTCAGCTTTCAGTCAGGTCTCTCATGAGCTATTATAGAGGGTTGGTGAGTCAAAGTAGGATGAATCAGGGTCGTGCTCCGATGGCTTAAAATCCGATAGATCCTCGGGAACAGGGTCGGGCTCAGGCTCAGGATCTTCTACTGACCCGTTAGGTGGGTCGATCTTCATAGGATCCCATATCTCGTACCCAGGACCCTCTTCCGGAGGACCGTCAAACTCCTTGATAGGTCCAAACAGATCCTCACCATCCCTAACAAACCAGGCCTGGAACTGGTGGGGAGCCCGATGATTCAGGCCCTCATCCACCCAAACTATCGTCCGATGGCGCTAAAAAACATATGGTTGGTCAGGGAACACGTGCGTAGAAACAACAGTCTCCATGTCCTGAGGTACCTCGAACCATACCGGGTGCATCGACATGCTAAGGGCCTGAATATGTTTAACAATGACAAATGAGATAAAATCTCAGTAAGTTAACGGCCTAAACCCCGCTTAGGAGGCCAACTCGCCTCGAGGTTCCTAGTCAGGCAACCACACATCATATACTGATCAATCACATGCCGAATAACAATCGCAAGCATCTTTACCTCGCCTTGGCACACGTGGCATGCATAACATTAGTCAACAAACATCACAACCATGCACACAGCATAACACGTACTCGGAACACATAAAGAGATTTTCCATGCATCATGCATCCACACTCGTGTGTGTCTCGATTATAATATAAAACCACTTGGGCACGACCCATACCATGCCTAACAGTATTCAACCCATAATCAAACACTTTGCAACATGCGTGTTCCATTTATCACGATCCCTCTGGGCCACTACTGTCACGCCCCGAACCCTGACCGGCTCGCGACACCCCTTCGATGGCCATATTGAACGCGACAACCCAGGATGCGTCGCCGACCCAAACGAAACACCCAACGATAAAGGCAAGCGGAAGCGGAATAAAAACGACCCAGATAATAAACAATGACAACGGGAGAGCATAGGCACAAATCAACAAACGCACTTCATAAAACTGACAGTCACTTACAACATTCAATCTAGGCTACTAACTTCAAGCCACATTTATCAAAGGGGGGCGATGGTTAGGTATTCTACTTCACTAAACAAAAGAGGGGGGCATCCAAAGATGAAACAAAGCATCAAATGCCCAAGGTCACTCCCAGTCTCTGAACCGCACGTGACGACTATCCGTCACTCCAAACCTGAAAATGTTTAACAACGGGGGATGAGATAAATCTCAATAAGCAGACAACCTATACCCCACCTAGGCCAATGCGTACCCAGACGAGTCTAACATGCAATCTAACCACCGATATAACAAACTTGCCAATTCACATTTACCTCGCACCGATTCACACGCCAGCTCTGCACAATAGATAATTCACCATAAAGCAATAATAATTCAAGAACATAACATCACCACTCAAACGCCATAACCACATATATTCAATCAATTCAATCACACTCAATTCGCATTCGTGGCCGAGCAACTTTCCACGACCCGGGTCAACACCCCACACGTCAGCCCTCCGATCAATCCAGGCTCCGTCCCTCACTAGACCTTTCACACTTTCTCATGACCCGCGTAAACACACCTCAGGTCAGCCCTCCGATCAATCCGGGCTCCGTCCCTCACTGGACATTCCACACTTTCACACTACCCGCGTAAACACGCCTCAGGTCAGCCCTCCGATCAATCCGGGTTCTGTCCCTCACCGGACATTTCACACTTTCTCACGACTCGCGTAAACACGCCTCAGGTTAGCCCTTCGATCAATCCGGGCTCCGTCCCTCACTGGACATTTCACATTTTCTCACGATCCGCGTAAACACGCCTCAGGTCAGCCCTCTGATCAATCCGGGCTCCGCCCCTCACTGAACATTTCACATGCACATACACCACATCACAATTCGCCATTCTCACACGTCACACGAATCCAATTCAAATCACAAACTCATCACACTAGTCCACCAATCCGACACTCAAGTTGGCCCAATCAAACGTCAATTTCACCCACAAACGCCACGACAATCCGGTCATCGTACCCACATAAACCAGCCACTAATCATGCCACATAATCATCACAACTTAATCTATCAATTAACCACATTCACATATTGATCCTAATCCAAGCTTAGCCACTAACCCGATACTAATTAATCCCTAAACAAGTCTAATAATACCCATAATACTAGGGAAGGTTTAGGGAGTCGCTACCTAAATTTGGCCTGGGAAAAATCGGCACGAGCCCAAAATGGCCCGGGTGAACAATAACGGCTCGGCATGGGCGAGGGCGCGACGGGCAAGGGGCTCGGCCACGGCTCGGCACACCCTCGGCCACGGCCCGAGGCTCTCGACCACAACCGGGCGAGCGGCTAGGCACGGGCACGGGCACGGGCACGGTGGAGATGGGCAGCGGCTGGGACGGTTGGGCAACGGGCTAGGCGAGCTCGGGCACGGCTGGGCACGCTCGGGCACGGCCTGAGCAATGGCCAGGCAAGCTCGGCCATGGCCTGGGGTGAGTTGGATGAGCGGCCGATGGCGACGGCGACTGGACGATGAAGGCTCTGCCACGGCCGGGACAGTCTGGCCAAGGCTGAGCTGGGGTGGCGTTGGGCTGTCCAGGTGAGCACGGCGGCTGCAAGTGGCTGGACAGGGTTGCTGGGAGCTAGGTAGTGGCGGACGGAGCAATGGCGGAGGCCGGAACGGCGGCACGCGGTGGCTGGACAAGGCGGAGCCGGGGAGAGCTCAAAACAGGGGAGAGGCTGGGGAAGAGAGAAACAGGGGGAAAGGGAGGTCGCGCAGCGGCCTGAGGCGACATGGCGGTGTTGCGGGTGGCCGGGCGACGGAGGACAGGCCGGCGAGCGACTGGGCAGCGCTGGACCGCGGCGGACGCAATGGCGAGTTGTTGCTCGCGTGAAGTGTGGGCGAGGCCCGCGACGGGCGGTTGCGGGCGACGAATGGCGGCGCGGCTCGGTCGGGGCAACGGTGGCGCGAGGCGGACGGCGAGGGCGATCGGCAATGACCGGTCGAGCGAGCGAAGCGAAGCGAGAAGCGATCGGGCGGAAGAGAAAACCAGAGAAGAAGAAGAAGAGAGGAAGAAGAAGAAAAGGGAAGAAGAAAAAGGAAGAGAGAGGGGTGGGAGGGGACGTGTATGGGGAAAGGGGGGAATGGACGGGCGCAGTGGGGAGGGGACGCGGCAGAAGGGGGGAGAGAGAGAGAGAGACAAAAGTCAACGCAATGATTGCGCGATCCAACGGCCCACGTTCAAACCAAAAATCGATCTAACGGTCCACGAAAAAACCTAATTATAAATTAGGAAAAAGGCTAGAAGATATTAATTAAAACACACTACGAGGGAGGTGTACTAATCCAAATTCGCACCCAGTCCAAATTTCACTTTTCACTTATCTCGAGCAATATTGACGCTGGCCACAATAATATCGATACCGTTCAATTAAATTTGTCACGAAACTTCAATAAATTCGACACCAAAGTTCGGGCTCTAAATAACGGCCAAATTCGATCGAGTGCGATTCTAGCGAAATCTCTAATTTAAAAATAACCCAAGAGTGATTAGTTCCGGGCGAGATTTTATTATAAGCGCACTGATGAAATACACGTTTTATAAATCCCAAAAATGGGCCGAAATTCGGAATGTCACAACTACACATCAAGCGATACGCAGCGAGATGGTAGTTTTTCGGCATGACCGAGTATCGTCCCGCCTCGTCGGGCACGGCAACGTCAAACGATCTATAGAATGACGGCATTCCAATACGGCAACATCAAATGATCTATAGCAAGTGGTATCCCGTAAGGAGCATTGAATCCGCCATCGGGGGCCACGATTCAGCATTCGGAGTATCGGCTATCCAGATAATCTCCAAGCATTAGATAAAATCGAGCGCGATCTACAGCAGACCTCAATAAATCGAGCATCGTCATGCGATCTACGGCAAGACGGCTTCGACATGGGACCACACGAACACACAAGCATTCAAGCCAATTCATATCTTTTCAATTAGCCAATGCAAACATGAATTGTGCTCGAATTAATGCCACATAACCAATTTCTCGTGACCACATGTGCCAACAGTCACTCAATTTTGTAAATCATCATTTCGAAACACGCTTTTCATTCTCAAGCCTCAAATTCCTTTCTCGAACATAATTATAAAATAATTTATTTTTAAAGATTCAAAATATTTTCTCGAATCATAATCATTCAAATCATTTGTCCATATACGCCAACTTATACGGCGAAATCCAACATTGGTATTACAATCCAAGCATAAAACAATCACAATTCGGTACTAAAAATTATTTGAAAATATGAATATTTGATTTTCGAAATTTGAATATTTTATTAATAAATAATTTTTGTAAGAATAAAATATTATTATTTAATTTCGAAAATTAATTTATTTAATAAAATAAATATCAATAATAAATTAATAGATAACTTATCGTCAAAATAGCGATAACTTATCGCGAACACAACAATAGCCTATCACACAAATAATCATAGCTTATTGAACATACCGATAACCTATCGCTAAAATTTACCAGTAACTTATCATTTAAACACCGATAACCTATCACCACATCCAATGATAACTTATTATCTGCCGATAACTTATCATCAACAATTATCTAATAATCTAACGTAACCTATCACCTAATCCCACTTAACTAGTCAATAAATTAATCTAAACTAACCGAAGCAAGTTTAACACCCTAAACACGGGATTAGGGGTTAACTTACTCATCTAACTACTGTGATTACACGAGGACAGCGGCGGCGGCGCGGTTATTTGCGGTGGTTTCCGGTTCAAGCTCGGCGGGAGGCGACCGGCGGCAAACGAGCGTGACAAAGAGAGCGGCTGCCAGGGGCTGTTCGGTGGCTATTTGGGGTTGAGTCAGGGATGGGATGGTGGTTGGTGATGGCGTCTTGCTGGCTAAAATGGCGGCGGCAAGTGGCGGAGGCGGATGGCAGATGAACCGGCGAGAGGCACAACTCGCCTTGGCTGGAATAGCTAGCGACGGGCTGTTCCGGGGCAGCAGAGGCGGTGCTGCGTGGCCAGGGGAAGAGTAGGGGTGGCGGTGGGGTGACGGTGGGGTGGAGCGGTCCTCGGCGATGGCTGGTTCTGCGAGGAAAAAGGCTGGTCGCTGGCTGAAAATAAGAAGCATAACAAGAAGCAAAAGCGAAGAAGAAGCAGCAGCAGCGAAGTAGGAGTAGAAGAGGCGAGGAAGGACGGTGCACGGTGGTGGTTGGTCCAGAACACTGGTCCAGTCGGCGGTGGCAGCAAGAAGAAACAGAACGAGGAAGCAAAAGTAGAAGCATGAAGCAGCAGCAACAACGGTGATGCAGAAGCAGAAGTAGCAGCGGTAAAGCAGAAGCAGAAGGAGCAGCGGTGAAGCAAAAGTAGCAGCAGCGAAGGAAAAGTCAAGAAGAATAGGAAAAGAAGAAGAAAAGGAAGAAAAAGAAGAAGAGAAGAGAGAGAGAAAGGAGTTGGTGGAGTCGGTGGAGGGTGCAGCAGAAAATGGGGGAGTCAGCGGCGGAAATCAGCCGGAGGAGGGAGGGGAGAGAGAGGGAGAGAGAGAAAGGGGAGGGTTGGGTTCATCATTACCCAAAAAATAAAGATCTTCCAAATTTCCTTTTTCAAATTTTCTTAAATTTTGTCCCCCAAAATCCATTTTGTCCTCGACCCAAGTACCGAATTACAGGCCAACTCATTCTTATGAGGTCTTGATGGCTGGGCCCCTCGGGCGCGAGGCCCAACAGGCTTTGCTCGGTTCACTTCCGTTTCTCGTGTCGAATTTCCGAATCTTCAATCCTTTTCTGAAATTGAAATTTTATACGGAAAACTCGTAAAATTATGAGACGACATCCTAAGGTTCGAGTGTGAAATTCTTGAGCATTCGACACTCAATATCAGATCATAATTCATGGCCGAAATCCATCAATCCCAACTATAGTTCATCTCGAACTAACGAGTGGTTGTTAGAAATAAGTTATTCGATAGCCTTTTCCATTTGATTAGTATTCCCTGAGTGATTAGGTCAGGGCGAGAAATAACTAATAGAGCGTCGACGAAATCACCATATGATAAATCACCAAATTGGGTCGAATTTTTAGGATATAACAACCAACCAATCACCATTTCGTCCCCAGTTTAGCCCTCAAGCCGCGCCGAACAGCCGCCCATAGCCGGCTGGTTTCTGCTGGAATGCTAGCTTCGTTGCTCGCCGAACACGTCCGCTGCTGCAGCTGCTGGTCCACCACTGTCCGGCCACCTAGCTAACACCACAAGCCGCCATTTCACACTAGGAACAGCCCCGAGCAGCCTCCGAATAGCCCCACAGCAGCCGCTGCCTTAGCCGCGCTCATTTGCCGCCGTTCGTCGAGCCCAAATAGGAAACCACCGTGGACAGTCGCGTCGTCGCCGTTGTTCTAGCATAATCGCTGTAGTTAGACGAGTAAGTTAACCCCTAATCCCGTGTTTAGGGTGTTAAACTTGCTTATGGTAGTTTAATTTAGTTTTAGATTAAGTTAATGGTTGTTTAAATAGAATTAGTGGATAAGTTATCGACGAATTATTTGATAATCATGGATGATAGGTTATCGTTGGACTCATAAGTTATCATTGGAAATCGGTGATAGGTTATCGGTGAAATTGACGATAGGTTATCGGTGATATCGTGAAAGGTTATTGTTGTGTTCGCGATAAGTTATCGCTATTTTGACGATAAGTTATCTATTATTTTTTTATTATTTATTTTATTAAATAAATTAATTTTCGGAATTAAATAATAATATTTTATTCTTAAAAATATATATTTATTAATAAAATATTTAAATTCGGAAAATTAAATATTAGTATTTTCGAATAATTTTTAGTACCAAATTGTGATTGTTTTATACTTGGATTGTAATGCCAATGTTAGAAATCGCCATATAAATTTAACTTGTATAGCTAAATAAATTGCTTGATTATTTTCAAGAAAAGATTTTGTATCTTTGAAAATAAATTATTTTATAGTTATGTTGAAGAAATGATTTTGATGCCTTGAGAAGGAAAGCATGTTTTGAAATGATGTTTTTACAAAGTCAAGCGACTGTTTGCATATGTGATCACGTGAAATTGTATGTGGCATTGATTCGAGCACGATCCATGTTTGCATTGGCTAATTGAAAAGATAAGAATTGGCCTGAATGCTTGTGTGTTCGTGTGGTCACATGTCGAAGCCGTCTTGCTGTAAATCGCTTGACGATGCCCGATATATCGAGGTTTGTTGTAGATCGCGCTCAATTTTATCGGATGCCTGGAGATTATCTGGATTGCCGATACTTCGGATGCTGAATCGCGGCCTGATGGCGAATTTGATGCTCGTTATGGGATACCATCTTACTGTAGATTATTTGATGTTGCCATATTGGAATGACGTCATCTTGTACATCGTTTGACGTTGCCGTGCCCGACTGGGCGGGACGATGCCCGGTCATGCCGGAAGACTACCATCTTGCTGTGTATCGCTTGATGTGTAGTGGCCCAGAGGGGTCGTGATAAATGAAACACGCATGTTGCATAGTGCTTGATTATGGGGTGAAAACTACTAGGCATGATATGGGACGTGTCCAAGCGGTTTTTACCTTATAATCGAGACACGCGCGAGTGTGGATGCATGATGCATGGGAAATTTCTTTGTGTTCCGAGTACGTGTTATGCTGGATGCATTATTGTGATGTTTGATGACTACGGTCATGCATGACACATGTGCCAAGGCGAGGTAAGGATGCTTGTGATTGTTAAACGGTATGTGGTTGATCCATATTCTATGTATGGTTGCCTATCTAGGAACCCCGAGGCGAGTTGGCCTCCTAAACGGGGCTTAGGCCGTTAACTTATTGAGACTTTCGTCTCATTTGTTGTTGTTAACATCTTTCAGGACCTTCGCATGTCGATGCCCTCAGTATGGTTCGGGGTGCCTAGAAGCTGGCTTTTTGGACTGACCTATTGATGAAGTAGATTGACCCCCAGCCTGGTATCGTTTTGTAGGCTCGTGTGAAAATGCCCGAAGTGGGCTTGTAAAGAAAATGTTTCCTAGGGGTTAATCAAGTAATTTTTAAAATGGTTTTGTTGTTTGATTGTTGTGAATCATTTTCCTACCTATCCCTGTTTATGGTGGTTGTCTGGGTGTTGGTTGTTACCACTTCCGCATGTGTAATAAAAAGAACGATAAAAATGAAAGGGTCGGCGACGAGTCTTGGGACATTGCATCATAACGACCATAGTGGGATGTTGCGTGCTCGTAGGGTTCGGGGCGTGACAACGCTGGTTGTCGCCTTTGGTCAGTTGTTTATGACATTGAAGGTAACGTAGAATTAATAAGCACATGCTCACTACTTAAAAAATTCATCTTAGGGTGTATTTGTTTAGAGGAAAATTTCATAATAAAAGAAAATGTTTTCCCCTTTTCCTATTAGGGAATTTATTCTCCTAACTTTAAGCCTACATATTTTCTTTTTCCTGCAAATAGTTTCCATTGACTAATCATTTTCAACAAACCAGACACGTGAAAAAGTCTAGAAATCAATTTGTGGAAACTTATTTCACTCAAACAAACATACCCTTAGAATATAGAGCTTAGAATATAGAGCATGTGACTTAGTACTTAACGACGCCATCAAAGGAGATATGTGATCAAGAAAAGAACACAGCTGCACAGCATCACTCAACGGAACCCCCTTTCTCTTTCCAGCTTGTGTTGTCCTTTAGTTCATGTATGTTCTTTCTTTCTAATTTATTTTCCTCTTTTGTTTGTCTTTTTTTTTTTACAATTTTTGTTGATTTGGCACTCACGTGTAAAAACACATCAACAAACACGAGTCCCATGACGAAGTTGGATTGCCATGTCAGATGCCAATCTTACCAAATCAAATTGAAGGAATAAATTGGCCCATTGAAAGAACATAAGGACCAAATTGAACATTGAAGAAAAGTACATGAACAAATTATGGCATTGTCCCTTTAATTTCCAACCATTAGCTTATCAATTAATCTTTAAGTCTCTTTGATTTTTTAAAGAGCAAGGAAAATCTTTGAACAAAATTTTAGGTGCCAACAATAGCCAATACTTGTCGCTTTGATTTTACAAATTATGGTCTCTCATTGAAAAAAAAAAGAAGAAAGTTATACTTTGCTACCTTCTTCATAATGGCAAGTATAGAAACCTAGACAATCTCACTTCAATTCGAAACACAAACAGTCCAATTCATTATGGGTTCAATCACAAGAAAGTGTACAAAACAAAGAAAAGTGCCACAAAAAGCAGAGACCCTAGACCAAACCCATCACCCCCACCATCATAGCTAGAGATACTGCTGTGATACAGTTTAGAGCTGCCAACGTATGTTGGGAAGTTGAGAGAGGGAAAGAAGGTGGTATGAAAAAACTTCCAATTTTTTAATGCTATGATTACTCTCGCGTTATGTATAATCACTACTTTTGGAGATTGAATTAATTGCCATATCAATTATATTTAACACAAGTATGCCAAGAGCACTCACTTTAAAATGACCCCAAAAACGTATATTATACGTTTGGCTAGAGTTACTATTGTTATCAAGGGAGGAAGTCCCTTCAATGTCACATCAATTTTCCTATATGCAAACATTTTCGATTTCATGTTCGGATTCTAGAAAATTCCTGGACAATTTTACTTCTGACATCGTTGCAGTTCATTCTCGTGTGAAGCACATTCACCGGCGTCGATTTTCACCAGAGAGACTTCCAGGACTTCCTCTTGATCGAAGAAAGAGCAAACCCAACACTACAAAAAAAGCCGGGTTTAGCGACGGAAAAAAATTTGTCGCTAATAGGCCGTCGCAAAATTTTGCCACGGAAAATTTCAATTTTCGTGGCTAATTTGCGACGAAAAAAATTCGTCGCAAAATTCGTCGCTAATTATTCGTGGCTAATTTGCAACGAAAAATAATTCGTCGCTAATTATTCGTGGCAAAATTCGTGGCTAATTTGCCATGAACATTATTCGTGGCAAACTTCCGTCTCTAATTTGCCACGAACATTATTCGTGGCAAAATTCGTCGCTAATTACTCGTGGCAAACTTCGGCTAAATATTCGTGTCAAAATTCGTCGCTAATTTGCCACGAGATCTATTCGTGGCAAAAGTCATCGCTATTATTTTGATAATTTTTTTTTGTTGGTCGCGAAATTGCGACGAAATATTTCGTGGCAAAAATCGTTGCTAATTATCCGTGGCAAAATTTCTCGCATTTCGTGGCAAAATTCGTGGCTAATTTGCCAAAAAAAAAATTTCATTTTTTTGCGACGAATTTATTCGTGGCAAAAGTCGTGGCTAATTTGCCACAATTTTTTTTTTTCAATTATTTGCGACGAACTTATTCGTGGCAAAATTCGTGGGTAATTTGCCACGAACACATTTAGTGGCAAAATTCGTGGCTAATTTGCCACAAACAAAATTCGTGGCTAATTTGGGACCATATTTTTTTTTTGTCGGTTTTTTGCGACGAACTTATTCGTTGCAAAATTCGTGGCTAATTTGTCAAAAAAAAAAATTTTGGTCATTATTTTGCCACGAAAAATTTTGACTTTTGCGACAAACATTATTCGAAAACGAATTTGGCGACGAATTTTAATGAATAATTTAGGGACGAATGTTGTTTAGGGACGATTTCGATTTGAAATCTAATTAACATTGATAGAAAATCACAGTCAAGACAAGAACAAACCCCAAAAAGAAAGAAATGAAACAAAGTTCTAAATTAGCCAGTTGGCAAACTGTTGATCTTGCCAAGAAGTTCTTTCACGTTGTCTATAGTGTTCTCCAAGAATCGAAGTCCTGTCCATCTGCAGCGCAAACATCACAATATCAAACTCCTAACCCCTGTTAATTTTTTCACATCTATTCAACAGCAGAAGCATAAAGATATAAGTACCTCTTGGAAATTTAAACTAGCAAGGATCATCATCATCATCAGCATCATCATCAGGAATCTCATTATCATCATCATTGTGGCCATCACCTACTGGATTTGTCACGCCCCGAACCTACGAGCGCGCGATCATCCCTTTGTGGTCGTAATGTACGCGACAGCCCAGGACTTGTCGCCGACCCAATCGAAACACTAACGAGTAACACATGCGGAAGCAACCTCGAACTCTCCGTACAACATATAAACAACGGGATAGTAGAGAGACAAAGAATACACATCAACAAGACACTTTTATAAACACAACATCGATTACAACACATACATTTGCAAGCCTTCTACGAGGCCACTATCTACGAACCACGCACAATAACATGGATCGGGTGGTTGGTAAGCTTAACTCCTCTACAAAAAGGTGCACTCAAAAAACGAGGTAACTCGACCTATCCTCAATCCCCGTAGTATCCTGGCAACGTCTCCGGATCAATCACGGTCGCTGGTCTGAAATGGTTTGGTTATACAACCATGAGAACACTTCTCAATAAGCAACTACCTAAGCCTCGCTTAGGCCAAAGCGTACTTCCGAACAATTCTAAACATGCGATTCAAACAATCGACGTGCCATAAACAATCACAGGCGTCCTTACCTCGCCTTGGCGCATACACAAGCCCTGCACGTTAGAATATCGCCATAACATGGCCAATTGCCCATCAAGCACACGCAAAGCAATTCATGGCATGATCAAGCATAACATGGTTAATAATCCAGACGTGCTCATCAATTAACTCAGGCAAAGCATTCCCCAATGCAAATCGCACTCATTAAGTCCAGATTATTAACGACACCTCGGGCCACCGAACTCCCGCCGGTCTTCTGGCGTAACCAGGCATCGTCCCGCTACTTCGGCGACGGCAACGTCCGGAACCCCCGCCCAGACGGCATTCCACAAAGGAGCATCGATCCGGCCTCTACCGCGATCGGCAACGTCTAGAACCCCCCGCCTAGACGGCATCCGAACTCCCGCCGGGCATCGTCTAGAACTCCCGCCTAGACGGAACGTGTCGTGACCATGCACACACCTCAACAATCATTACCAATTCTTATCTTTGTAAATTAGCCCAATGTCAACTAAATCCACCAAAATGTCATGGTAACACCGATCAGTTCCCGAGAGAGAAAAACCGAGTATGCACAGAATCGGGGCCAAACTGGGCAGTAACATAGTCACCGAATTTCCTTTAAAATAAATAGTAAATCAACTCCAAAAATTATGAAATTTGGATATGTCGTATAAAACATCTTGATAAACATTTTCCGCGAAGAACTCAAAACCCAGTTCCTACTGTAAACACCTCTTTTTGTCACTTGAAGTCAGACAAAATTCAACCCGTCCGGTCAGGCCGTCTGACCATCAAAATGCATCTCATCCAGTACCCAAATCATTTTGGAAAGCCTTCAAATTTTTATATGTCATAGAAACAAATTTTCTTAACAATTTTTGTGAAGGAAGTTTGTTGAAAAGAGGTCTGGAAAAATTTTTAGAAAATCGGAAAGACCAGAAGGTCGGATGAACAGTAAATCCTGCAGACTGAATTCGGTCCAAAAATGGACTTACGAATGGAACTAAATGGTCTCCAAAAATTCCAGATTTAATATATGTCAAACCTCAAGATGTTATGAACAACTTTCATGAAGAACACTTCCTCAAATTCGGCCCACACAAGTCACAGTAAAAATAGCAAAATCCAGCGACGCAGCAGCAACCTTACCGGAAATTAACCAACAAGCACCACCAAGCAAACCAAGCACAACCAGCCACTAAACCAACTATCCACAGCCCTTAAACCATCCCTAACATGTCCATTAGTCACCCCTTAGCCTAGTCAAGGGTTAGGAAGCCACTTACTAGGAATCCTAAGCAAGCAAACCAAGAAGAAGAGGCAGCAGCAACTCCGGCAGTGAGCTGAGCTCACAGTAGCTGGACGGGCGAGCGCTGGCACTCACGCGGCTGAGGGTGGCTGAGCAAGGGAGCTGGTCGGTCTGGTGAGCGGCAGCAAGAAAAAGCAAGAAGCAAAGAAGCAAAATGAAGAAGAAAACAGCAGCAACAGAAGTGAAGAAGAAGCAGCGAAAGAGAAGAAGAAGCAGCGGCAGCAGCAATTCCGGCAGAAGCAGCACGTGAAGCAGCATGGGGCAGCATGGGTCAATGGTCAGCAAAGCACACGTGAAGGTGCAGCAAGAAGTCAGCAGCAAGTCAGCAGAAACAGAGGCGAAACAATCGCAGTGCAGAAGCGAAGCAAGCCGGAAATGGCATGGGCGGAGCGAAGCAACACGGCAGCGTAGAAAGCGGGAAGTCCATCATGGCAGCTGCATGGGAAGGTCGACAACGTAGGGGAGTCAGCTGAAGTATGGGGGAGTGATGATGGCTGGTGGAGTTGGTGGAAGAAGTCGGCGAGCAGCAGCAGCAAAGGCGAGTGAAACGAAGCAAAGCGAGAAGCATGGGTGGAGCAACGTGAGATGAGGAGTCAACAACGTGGAGGAGGGCAGCGGGGAAAGAGGAGAAAGTCAGCGGCGTGGGGGCAGCGGCGACGTGGGGGAGGAGAGAGAGAAGAGAAGAGAGAGAAAGTCAAACGCACTTTAGTGCGATCCGACGACCATCGTTCAAATCCGAAAATAATCCAACGGCCCACGAAATACCCTAATTATAAATTAGGAAAAAGGCCAAAAGATAATAACTAAAACACACTACGAGGGAGGTCTACTTGTTCAAATCCGCACCCGGTCAAAATTTCACTTTTCGCATATCTCGGGCAATATTGACGCTGGCCACAATAATATCGACACCGTCCAATTAAATTCGTCACGAAACTCCAAGAAATTTGACACCAAAATTCGGGCTCTAAATAACGGCCAAATTCGATCGAGTACGATTCTAGCGAAATCTCAATTTTAAAAACGATAACCGAGAGTGATCAGTTCCCGGGCGAGATTTTACTATAAGCACACTGACGAATTATACGTTTTATAAATTCCAAAAATGGGTCGAAATTCGGAATGTCACAGGATTAGTAGGAGGTACAGGAGGAACATCATCAACTTCGAGGTTGAGGTGTCGCATGATCAATTGCAAACGTTGTTTCACTCCTATCATTTCTTCGTCCTTCTGTACAAGTAATTGTCTCAGGCGGTTCAATGCTTGGTCCTGTCGCTCCTCGTGTTGTGCCCTTAAAAAAGCCGCATTGGAGGATGAAGTTGCAACAGCCGGCGTTCTGTACATCCTTGACAAGGATCCCATCCCAAATATTTGACCTCTTCTCATTCCACCCGATGCCTCCATCCATAATGCCATACTGTCAACCGATGACTCGGACGCAGCAACACCATCACCATCACCATCACCACTAGCAGCAGCCGTGGTCATTACAAGTTCATCATATTTGTCCTACATTAACAATATAGATAAAAATAAAAAAAATTAATATATATAAATACAAAATATAACCTTACATACCTTAATAGCTTTTGCTCGATTGCCAGTCCATGTCTTATCTTTTTTCTGAAAGGTGCGTTCAAATGTAGCCATAAATGTTGGTTCCGTCCCCAATTCATCTGCCTACAAAATATAGACATAATTACGACATAATTATTGATTTAACTTACAACATGATTAAAAGACTAACCATTCTTTTTCTACGCTCCCCGATGTTGATAGAGCCCCAGCATATGTGGCAGACCCTTCACTAGAACTAGAAGCTCGATTCTTCTTATTAATTTCACTGATTTGCTTATGCTTTTCAGTGTCCCAAGTTCTCATAATTTCCGTCCAATTGTCAGCTGTAATAAAATCCGGCTTTTCTTGCTTTCTCTTTGCTTTATTCATCACATTTTGCATGTGATCACCGGCTTTCTTCTTAAAAATTCTTTTAACTTCTTTCTCTTCCGCTTCATCCCACCTGAACTTCCGCTGCAAGCAATCAATAGAAAAATAATTGTACACTCAGTATGCTAAATCGAACTTAGTTTGTGAGGAAATAGAAGGACAAAACTTACCTTGAACTCATTCCACCACAATTCCTTTACTTCTTTTGGAGCGGTGGTCCAACTACTATACTGCCCATCCAATAGTTATTGATTATTTTATTAAGTCTCCTCACAACATGCGTAGCATCCGTGAATCTGCAAACGGGTTATAACTTATTTCAACATACGTAGCATCCGTGAAGCATACGGACAATTCAGTTGACATCCATAATAATTCACATATACTTAAAAAAATGAAATACTTAAGAATCTCCAAATGGGGCTATCATGAATCGGGTATCTTCTTCATAATTCGAGTGTTGCGTTGAAGAAGAAGGTGGAACCGAAGCCGATGGAACTGAAGTAAATTCAGTTCGCATTTGAGGGTCGGAGGAAGGGCCAATGTGTCCATGTACTAGTTGAGGATTAGATGAAGGGGCAGGGGCAGGGGCAGGGGCAGGGGCAGGGGCGTGGGGAAATGGAAAGGGACGAGGACGAGGACGAGGAAGTGGAAAGGCCTGGTCTTCTTTGTGAAGCATCACCACGACGCATGTGACCTCCACGTTTATACTAAAAGTTGCAAGGTTAGACAAAAATGTAAAAAATTATGAACATGTATTAAGGACACATAATGACGTATGTCGTGAAGCTTACCATTTTGTTATTGAGAGCAAGAGAGAAACGTGGCCCCTGAAAAAAAGGAAGCTGTCCGGAAATGTCTACGAGCTAAATTTCTGGTCCTACAACTGTAAAAAAGGGAGAACTCATCTAGCTGGTCAGGGTCATCAAATTTTTAGTTAATTGCTGTAATTCGACTTGTTTTAAAATTTAATTGCATGCTTTGAAAGCCTTAGAACTTAATAAGTTACACTTTCACAACAAATTTTATGATGCAAGGAAATCAGTAAGTTCTGTTCAACAAATTTTAATAAGTTTTGATTGCATGTTTTATGGTGCACATATCCCTTTAAAATGAATATATCAACTTCAACAAGGAAATCAATAAGTTTTGAACAAGTAATTATAAGGCTTTACCCCGAAGGGAGCCATTCCAGAAAACCCAATTGTCACGGAAATAGTTTTACCCCCGATGGCCAAAGCTTCAACCTAGGCCAAAGAAGGTTTGGAAATAGTTTTCAAAACCCATCTAAACTACTCCGAAACGAAAAAAAAAAAACGCAAATGTCACGGAAAACACTATTCACCAGAATCGTTTTTTGCCAAAAAACCCATCTAAACGACTCCAAAAAGCCAAAAAACGACTTGCGACACGGCCATAGGCGGTGATTTTGGATCAGCGGGCCGTTTCCACTTGACCGACCAAATTCCACTTGACCGACCACATTTCACCTCATTCCGACCAAATTTCAAATGAATTTCAACTAAATTTCAACCCAAATTTGACCAAATTTCAGCTCATTCCGACCAAATTTCAACCTAAATCCGACCAAATTTCAACTTAAATATGAGGAATTTGATTCTGTTTCGTGGGCGAAATAGATTGGGTCTGTTTCGCCCACGAACAGAATCAAATTCGTGGGCGAAATAGAAACAGAATTCTGTTTCGCCCACGAACAGAACGAAGCAGAAGCAGACCCAACACAGAAGCAGAAGCACAGAAGCGCCCACGAAACATAACTGTTTCGCCCACGAACAGAACGAAGCAGAAGTAGACCCAACACAGAAACCAGCCAACACAGAAGCAGAAGCACAGAAGCAGAAGAACAGAAGCATAAGCAGAAGCAGACCCAATCGTAGACCCAACACAAATATCAGAACAGAAGCATAAGCAGACGCAATCGCCTAGAAATAACGCCGAAAAGCAAACCCAAGCAAACGTACCTCTCGCTTCCCAACAGAAGCAGACCTAACACTCTCGGACGCCGCCGAAGAACCCAACAGAAGCAGACCGCGCGCTGGGTGTCCTCGCTTCCCAGCGTCCGCCGCCGAAGAACACGGCAAAAATTCGTGGGATTTTTGTGGGATTTTTTCAGGAAATTCGTGGCAAAAATCCGTGGCAAATTTGCCACGGATTTTTGCCACGAATTTCGTAAAAAGCCCAAAATTATTCATGTTTTTGGGATTTTTTCAGGAAATTCGTGGCAAAAATCCATGGCAAATTTGCCACGGATTTTTGCCACGAATTTCCTGAAAAAATCCCAAAAACATGAATAATTTTGGGCTTTTTACGAAATTCACAGATTTTTGCCACGAATTTCGTAAAAAGCCCAAAATTATTCATGTTTGTGGGATTTTTTTTAGGAAATTCGTGGTAAAAATCCGTGGCAAATTTGCCACGGATTTTTGCCACGAATTTCGTAAAAAGCCCAAAATTATTCATGTTTTTGGGATTTTTTCAGGAAATTCACAGATTTTTGCCACGAATTTCGTAAAAAGCCCGAAATTATTCATGTTTGTGGGATTTTTTCAGGAAATTCGTGGCAAAAATCCATGGCAAATTTGCCATGGATTTTTGCCATGAATTTCGTAAAAAGCCCAAAATTATTCATGTTTGTGGGATTTTTTTTCAGGAAATTCGTGACAAAAATCTGTGGCAAATTTGCCACGGATTTTAGCCACGAATTTCGTAAAAAGCCCAATATTATTCATGTTTGTGGGATTTTTTTGCCACGAATTTGGTAAAAAGCGAAAATTATTCATGTTTGTGGATTTTTTGACGAATTCGTGGCTAAAATCCGTGGCAAATTTGCCACGGATTTTAGCCACGAATTTCGTAAAAAGCCCAAAATTATTCATGTTTGTGGGATTTTTTTCAAGAAATTCGTGGCAAAAATCCGTGGCAAATTTGCCACGGATTTTTGCCACGAATTTCATTTCTACTATCCCACACCCGCGTAATTCGTTTTTTTTTCCAGACAATAACGTTTCATTAACAATAATAGCAATAATAATATTCAACAACAATTACAATAATAATAACAACAACAACAACAACTATACTAATAATTACGACAACAACAATAAACTTTTGTCATAATAATAATAATAATAATTACAACATAATTAGTAAAAAGTCTCAAAAATCTAAATCTTCATCTTCACCTTTGTCTTCATCTTGATCTTGATCTTCTTCTTGAGCATCATCGTCATCGTCGTCATCATCGTCGTCATCATCATCATCATCCTCATCATCCTCTGTCTCAAAATCAGATTATGCAACACCTTCTAAATTTGATTCGCGAATTTCAGTTAGATCTACATCTATCATTTGCTCCACATGGATCTCGTAAAGTAGGAATGTTATATTCCTCGTTTGAACCGCGTTACAAACTTCCTCTTGTTGATATGCTTGTATCCTTCCGGTGTTCCTCGATTTTTCTTCGTGCTTTGGTTTTACATACAGCCCACCAATCAGCTTTGTCACGTTTCAAACTAGGATATGATGCATAATATACTTGAATTGCTTGTTGTGCCAACACAAATGGTTCATATTTCTTATACCTTTTCTTGTGATTTATTTCAACCAAATTAAACTTCGTATGCACCTTCATTCCTTTGACGGGGTTGAACCACATGCACTTAAATAACACAACCCGCATTAATGGTCCGGGGTACTCTATCTCGATGATTTCATCCAACAAGCCATAAAAATCATCTTTTGAACTACCACAATTGGATGACCGAACACACACACCACTATTCATTGTGGCTTTTCCCATTCCATATTCTTGAGTGTGAAAATTATACCCGTTTATGAAATATGCTGGCCAAGTTCGTATGCTTGACTGTGCACCCCATGACAGATAATATAGCAATCCTTGCTCTTCAACTTGATCATGATTACTGTGAACCTAAGATTACACACGAAAAGTCAATAATATATATTTAAATGATGTATAAAATATTAATAACTTGATTTTGGTCTATAGGCAACTTACATATGTTTTGAACCATGCTGCAAATTGTTCATCGCACAAACGGTCGAACTCATTTGGCGGTAGTCCATACATTGAATTTTGAAAAATCCTATTAACAATTTACATTTATATATTAGTAAATATTTGACACGCAATACATATATTTACAAATATACACTTACTGGAAGTATGGCTCCACTTCTGGACAGTTCAGTAAAATATAGGTATGGGTTGCCTGCCGTTCTTCGCCTGTTAAGCAACGAAACTGACATGCGCCGCTTGGTCGACCAAGATAATTGAAAATAGAGAATGATTTGCAATTGGGATCGATGGGACCTTCATCATTTCTTCCTGCTCTCCGCCTCTTGCACTACACGTGCGGCTCAAAATAGTATGATGCAAATATTGTCACTTCTTCCACAATATATGCATTACAAATTGAAGCTTCAACACATGGCTTATTCTTCACTTTTTTCTTCAAATGATATAAGAACCTTGTTGCAATAGAAAGAAGTTTATCAGAATATAATATATAATAAAGTATTTTGAAATTTATTTTGAAAATTTTTTTACCTCTCAAATGGATACATCCATCGAAATTGGACGGAACCTGCAACTTTGGCCTCATAAGGCAAGTGAACTAAGAGATGCTCCATTGAATAAAAAAACGATGGAGGAAATATCCTTTCTAAATTGCAAAGAATAATTGGAATGTCTCTCTCCAGTTTCTCCATGTGTGATGCTTTTAACACTGTTGAGCAAATATCATGAAGGAAATTACTTAACTCTGTAATGGCGCCCCATACAAAATTTGGTAGAAGTTCCTTCAAAGCTATTGGAATTAGTCTTTCCATAAATATGTGACAATCATGACTCTTTAATCCTGTCAACTTGCATTCGCTCAAATCAACATATCTCCCGATGTTCGAAGCATATCCATCAGGAAACCGCACAGATTTCAACCATTGACAAACGACTCGTCTCTGCTCCTTATCCAATGTATAAACTGCTTTTGGTTTTGGTCCCCTGCTGCTTGCATCCACATCTAATGTTAGTCGATCACAAATATTTCTCATATCTTTTCTTACATTCAAGTTATCTTTTATTTTTCCCGTGACATCGATCACAGTATTTATGACATTGTCGAAAACATTCTTTTCAATGTGCATGGCGTCAAGATTATGATGAATAAGATGGGCCTTCCAATATGGTAGATCCCAAAATATACTGCGTTTAGTCCACTTATGTACACTTCCGTACGCAATAGTTGTGCCATGAGGGTTTTCAACAACAGTTGGAAAGTCATGCACTTGCTCCCATATTTGATCACCGATCAACCTCAATGGTGGAGGAGTTCTTTCAATCATATTCTTAATGAACTCTTTTTTATTCCTTCTGAATGTATGATTCATCGGCAAAAATTGTCTGTAACAGTCAAAATAGCAGGGCTTCTTACCATGTCTTAATCTGAATGACTTCGATCTCTGCAAACATATCGGGCATCCTAAGATCCCAGTTATACTCCATCCAGATAACATTCCATATGCTGGAAAGTCATTTATCGTCCAAAGAAGAGCAGCCTTCATTACAAATGTTTGATTAGTAGAAACATCATACGTAACGAACCTTCATTCCATAGCCGTTGTAACTCTTCAATCAATGGTTGCATATAAACATCTATCAACTTTTTCGGATTTTGCGGGCCGGTCACGATCAATGTCAAAAACATATAAGGTGTCTTCATGCACATACCGGGTGGAAGATTGTACGGAGTTAAGATAACTGGCCAACATGAATAACTTTTCCCTGATTTTCCAAATGGGGCAAATCCATCAGCACAGAGACCTAACCTGATGTTTCGAGGCTCTATCGCAAACTCAGGGTATGTTCTATCAAAATGTTTCCATGCCTCTGCATCTGAAGGATGACACATTAGACCCTCTTCTGTTTCATGATTTGCATGCCAAGTCATGTGTTCAGCAGTGGCTTGAGACGCATAAAGCCTTTGCAATCTGGGGATTAAGGGTAGATAAAACATTTGCTTGCATGGTCTACGCTTCTGATTACGACCATGCCTCCTGTTTATCTTGTACCTAGGTTGGCTACAGAATTTGCAAGATTCTGCATTTTCATCATCTCTCCAATATAACATACAACCCCTACTACATATATCAATCCTTTCAACTGGAAGACCTAAGTTATCCACTAACTTCTTCATATCGTAAAAATCACTTGGCATGATGTTATCACGAGGCATTGTTTCTCGCATTACTTCAACAAAAGAGTTAAAGCAATTCTCAGACACATTATGCTCTGCCTTGATATTTAACAATCTTGCTGTCACTGATAACTGAGTATGGTTGTCACAACCTGCCCATAAAGGTTCATCTGCTGCTTTCAACACTTCCCAGAACTGATTAGATGGAAACGTTTCATTACACACATTCTCATCAAAACCTGTTACTCCTATCTCTTCCAATTGTTCAAGTGTAGGAGTAAAACTAGTACTTGTACTTGCATGGTTCGGATCTGAAACAACATTCTGACCAGCTGCATCAATCACCATCCTCTGGTATGGGTTCAATTGATCATAATAGCTACATTCTTTCCTAACTAAAAATTGGCCACTTATTCGCAAACCTTCATCAAATATAAATGGTTCACCATGACAAGTCCAATTATAGTAGTTCGGAGTAAACCCAAATCTACAAAGATGTTCTCTAACTGTATCACACACATGAAATTTACCATTACTGCACTTCCTACACGGACACCTTTACTTATTTCCATCCATTAACTCATATTTACTATTAGCAAAGTCCAAAAATAGTTCCAACCCAGTACGAAACTCATCGGTCAATCCTAGACGTCCAGGTAAGTTCTTATTATACATCCAAGCCCTGTCTCTTTGCATTGTGTCTATATAAAAATAACAAAATCTCGTAAAATATTAAAACCAAAAAATTTTCTTAATTAAAACCATAAAATTCTAAAAATTAAATTTTTTTTTGGCCAAAACAATGACTTTGAAATTGAAAAAAATAAAACAATTACCATGTCAAGAAGACTTACCCAAGTATTTGACTGAAATCTTTGTAGTAGAAAGTGCTCAATTTGATGAGAATTGCAACGTTCACTTCATCTGCGAGACTTTCAAACGGATAAGTACCTACAAAAAAAAATTGACTTCAGATTTTATTTTTTTATAATAATTTTTTTTGCCGAATTTTTTTTTTAAATAATATTTTTTTCGAATTTTTTTTTCCCGAATTTTTTTTTCCTAAATATTTTTCTCCGGTCGCCGGTCCGGCGACCGGCGACCTGCTGAGGCCGGCGAGTTGGACCTCGCCGGCCATGGACGAGGTCACTTCGCCGGCCAAATCTGGGCGGCGAGGTCGAGCTTGGGCCTCGCCATGGCCGCCGTTGAACCTCGCGGCGGCCATGTTGGACCTCTGCGGCGAGGTCGAGCAGCGGCCATGGCGAGGCCGAGCGGCCTCGCCCAGATCTGGACGAGGTCCAGCAGCCCCGCCCATGGCCGGCGAGGTCTCACCGGTCGCCGGTTGCCGGACTGGTGACCGGCGACGAAGTTAGAAAAAAAAAAGAGAAGAAAAAAACTCAATAAAATAACAAAAATTCGTCAATAGTTTTGCAACGAACCGTCTTCGTCGCAAATTAGTCACGCCACTTACCGGTAGAAAAGGTTTACCGAGACAGATTTTTGCGCATGCGGAGAGATTTATCGAGAGAAATGAAAGAGGGAGAGGAAGGGAGAACAGCGAAGAGGGATAAGAGGAATTAGCAGGGAGAGAGAGAAATTGGGTCTACAAGTAGCACGGACAATTAGCGACGAAAAAAAATCCGTTGCTAACTCCCTCGCAAATTAGCTACGAATTTTTTTTCGTCTCAAATTCCGTTGCAAATTAGCGACGGATTTTTTTCGTGGCAAATCCCTTCGCAAATTAGCGACGAAATTTTTTTTCGTTGCAAATTAACAACGGAAAAAAATTCGTCGTTAATTCCGTCGCAAATTCGCCATGAATTTTTTTTCGTGGCAAATTCCGTCGCAAATTAGCGACAACATTTTTTTTTTGTCGCAAATTAGAAACGGAAAAAAATTCGTCGCTAATTTCGTCGCAAATTTGCCACGAATTTATTTTCATGGCAAATTCCGTCGCAAATTAGCCATGGGTTTTTTTTCGTCGCAAAATTCGTCGGAAATTTGTGACGAATTCTTTTTTCGTCGCTAATTTGCGACGAATTCTTTTTTCGTCGCTAATTTGCGACGAATAATTTTTCGTGCCTAATTTGCTACGGAAAAAAAATTCGTCGCAAATTCCGTCGCAAATTAGCCACGAAAAATAATTCGTCGCAAATTTCCGTGGCTAAATCCTTGTTTTTTTTGTAGTGCAAGATTTTGCCAACAGCTCGCACAACTCTTCCTTGTCGACTGACTGCGGGAGGCTCGAACTCTCTAGATCTGGCGAGGTCGAGCCTCCCCGCCTCGCCCAGCCACTGACAAATGTGTAATAAGTTTATAACTTTTTGGATAATTTCTCCTCCGAACAGATCCGGATAAAAACTCAAATAATTTATTCAGGCATTAAGGTAGGATATGATGCATAAATTAAATATGCAAAGGAAAAGTCGGAGAACGGCTTTGTCTATTCTTCTTAGTGCCCTACAGCAGGAGTTGTGCTGCCTTGTTCGGTGCACCTCTTAAATTTAGTCGTGTGATCTCTCTGTCTCTCTCTATGTTAAGGCTGTCGAAACTTAGACCGAAGCTACTGTAGTAGTCGTTGTCGACTATGTTGACCACAACAGGGCCATGTTAGTTAGGGTTTCTTATATTCATTTGACCATTTTGAGTTATCAATAAATTTCCTCGCTCTTGGATTCACGTAAATTCAACATTCCATCCCGCCCCTGTCGGTGCATTTTGTGGTCGAGCGTGAACCATGGAGCAATCTCGATCACTCTCCAATTGTTTTTGGTTCGGATAAGAGTTTTCGTTAACAATAGTAAATTAGTATTGATGCAAATAGATTTTCTATTGTATAATCTCGGACCAATATCCTAGAAAACTTTCTCCCTTTGGTATATTTTTCCACAATCCCCAGCATGTACATATTATGGTTAAATAATATTACCTTAATGGACAAAAATTCGGGTACTTATAGTGTTATTACCCCAATGGCAGAGCATAAACAGAATTTACTGGGATGAATTTCCAAGTAAATACACTAATCTAATAATTGAACTACAACTCGCACCACCGCAAGGTTTCAATAAGTTTAACCATTGCCGACAAGCTCTATCTTTGCTTTCCCAAGGGTTGTTGTAATTTTTTATTATACAGAGACATGAGGGCAAAGATGTGCGACCTAAAGAAGCATTTGCTATTGGATAATCAAATCATTTAATTTATTGTAAGCCACCCTATAAGGTTCGATCAGAAAATCATGGGGATAAGTACACTAGGAGTATCATAACTTTCGTACAGCGCTCACTTAAGTGTCATAACGTATTTTTTTTTGCTCGCTTAAGTGCCACAAATTTGAAAAATCGATCGCTTGAGTGCCATCGGCGATTTGCCAACTTGAAAGAATTGACAAAAAGCGGAGTCAACAATATTGGATGCAACCGTAAAAAGAGCAACCGTCAACGTAGTGAAATCGAAGAAACCATCGACATAGTGGAGTCAACGTAACCATTGATAACCGTTCGGTAACCATTCATAACCTCTATTTGTAACTTCTTTTTGTAACCTTTATTTGTAACTTCTTGTAGCCGTTAGAAAGTTATTTATTTTTTAGTAACCGTGTGTAACCTCCATTGATAATTGTTGATTGTAGGCTTTAAATAGCCACATTGTACTCTTCAGATAAGACCCCCGATAGATCAACCAAAATGTTATCTTTTAATTATCTTTACTTTCCTTTACTGCACTTGTCACGCCCCGAACCCTACGGACATACAACATCCCGCTATGGTCGTTAAGATGCGACGACCCAGGACTCGTCGCCGACCCTTTTCTTTTTATCTTTGAATTACACAAGTGGAAACGATAACCAACACGACAAACCCCAGACAATAATCAAATCTGGGATAGCAGAGGAAAACTAGTCATAACAAAAGCCATTTTTTTTTATCGATTAACCCTGGGAACATACTTACAAGCCCACTTCGGGCGTTTACACAAAAAGCCAGCAAAAGATAAAGGCTAGGGTTAATCTACTCCATACAAAAGATCAGCTTCCAGGCCTAACCCTCAAGGACCAACCAAAAACTACAGTACTCCAAACTGCATAGGGAGCAACGACATGCTAAGGTCCTGAAAAGGTTTAACAACAACAAATGAGATAAAATCTCAATAAGTTAACGGCCTAAGCCCCGCTTAGGAGGCCTACTCGCCTCGGGGGTCCCTAACCAGGCAATATAGCATCAACAACAACATCATTAAACAACCACATGCATCCTTACCTCGCCTTGATACACTCGTTGATGAAATGAACATGTCACATACTCGAAGCATTTAAATAGATTTCCCATGCATTATTGCATCACAGGCGCGCGTGTCTCGATTATAAGACAGAATCCACTTGGGCACGTCCCATACCATGCCTAGCAGTTTCTATCACATAATCAGGCACTATGCATCACACGTATTCCAATTATTACGCCCCCTCGGGGCCACCACACATCAAGCGATCTGCAGCAAGATGGCAGTCTTCCGGCATAACCGGGCTCCGTCTCGCCCCGTCGGGCACGGCTACGTCAAACGATCTACAGTAAGACGGCATTCCAATACAGCAACATCAAACGATCTACAGTAAGATGGTATCCCGTAAGGAGGATCGAATCCGCCATCGGGCCGCGATTCGGCATCCGGAGTATCGGCTATCCAGATAATCTCCAGGCATCCGATAAAATCAAGCGCGATCTCAGTAGCGAGACCTCGATAAATCGGGCATCGTCAAGCGATCTACGGCAAGACGGCTCCGACGTGTGACCACACGAGCACGCAAGCATTCCGGCCAATTATTATCTCTTCAATTAGCCCATGCGTCCATGAATAGTGCTCACACAATGCCGCATAACAAACCAAGTGGTCACACATGCAAACGGTCAATCAATTTGTAAATCTCATTTCAAACATGCTTTCTTTCTCAAGACATCAAATTCATTTTGTAGACATAGCGATGACAAATATTCATTTTCGAAAAATCGAAATCTTTTCTTGAAAATAGTTATTATAATCATTTAGCTATACTAATTAATTAACACAATAATTCTTAGCATAAGCATCATAATTCAAGCATAAAAATCGCAATTTGCTATTAAAAATCATTCAAATATGCATATTTAATTTTCGGAAATAAATTATTTTTAATAGTATTTTTAATAGTATTTTTTTAATAATAAAATATTAATATTTAATTCCGAAAATTAATATATTTAATAAAATAATCAATAATAATAAAATAATTGATAACTTATCAACAAATACGCAATAGCTTATCGCAAACCCAGCAATAGCCTATGACACAAATAATCATAGCTTATCGAACTTTCTGATAACCTATCGCATAATCCCACTTAACTAGCCATAAACTTAAACTAAACTGCCCTAAGCAAGTTTAACACCCTAAACGAGGGATTAGGGGTTAACTTACTCGTTTAACGATGGCGTTAACATGAGAACGACGGCGACGACGCGAGCTCGCTCATGGCGGCTCCGGTTTTGCGTTACGAGTGATGAACGGCGGCGATCCAGGAGCGGTGAAGGAGCGGTTGCTGTGGTGGCTGGTCGGGGCTGCTTGGGGGCTGATCTAGTCGTGAACGGCAGCTGGCGACGGCGGCTAGGTGGCCTGGACAGCAGCGGACCAGCAGCTGCAGCGACGAGGACGAACGGCGAGCAAGAACGGCGGTGGATGGCGCGACGGAGGAGCAGCTGTAGGTGGCTGTTCGAGTCGACTCGGGGGCTGGTCTAAGGACGTAATGGCAGCTGGTGGTGGTGGTTTGGGGTGCCGGACAGTGGCGGCAAGCGGCGGAGGCGGACGGAGGGTGAGACCGGCGAGAGGTGCACTCGCCTTGGCTGGAAAGCAGGCCGGCGACGGGAGGTTCTGGGGGACCGGGGGCGGTGCTACACGGTCTGAGATGGAGTTGGGGTGGCAGTGGCTCGACGGCGGAGAGGAGCAGCGAACGGCGATGGCTGGTCCGATGAGGACAGGCCGGCGGTGAGCAGCAAAAATGGAGGAGCCGAGCGGAAAGGAGAAAGAACGAAGAAGAAGAAAGAAAAGAAGAAGAAGAAGAAGAAGTGGGGGAAATGATGGGGAGTTGGTGGGGCTGGTCAACAGGCGTGGAGTGTCAGCGGGGGAAGGGGGAAGAGAGAGAGAGGAGAGAAAGTGGGTCTAATTATTACCCCACAAAAATATCTCCCATTTTCTATTTTCTTTTGCAATTTCTCTAATTTTTGTCCCCCAAAATTACAATCTTGACTTCGATCCGTGTACCAATTTACGGGCCGATTAAACTTTATCGGGTCTTGATGGCCAGCCTTTCTCAGCCGCGAGGCCCAACAGGCGTTGCTCGGTTCACTTTCGTTTTTCGCATCGAATTTCCGATTCTTCGATTCTTTTCCAAAATTGGAATTTTCAATGGCCAATTCGTAAAAATTATGAGGCGATGTTCTATGGTTCGAGTGTGAAATCCTTGACCATTCGACACTCAAAATCGGATCATACTTCGTGGCCGATCGATCAATCGCAGCTATAGTACATCTCAAACTAACGGGCGGCTGTTGGAAGTAAATACCTCGATAGCCTTTCCGCTTTGGGTAGTATTCTTTGGGTGATCAGGCCAGAGTAAGAATTACTAATAGAGCAATCGATGAAATCACCATTTCATATATCACCAAAATGTGTCGAATTTTCGAGATATTATAGCACTTCATTTTCCCTTAGCTATAGCTTTCCGATTTGCATCGTCGATTAAATTCCGGCGCATATCTCTATCCCGGGTGTCGCGTATTCAATTAAATTCGAGCGTTACATCTTTGCATATTCTCAAGCTTTGTCGTCAATTAAATTCCATCATGATTTGTACATACAGTTCGGTTCAAAGTTCAAAGTAAAAGTTTGCAATTATTTCTTGTATGCCCAGATATTTCCTGTCCGGAATCGCCACACAACCCGTCTCCGCTCATTAAAAGTCGAAGAGCGGCTTTCAGTGAAAGATATTTCATTGCGGGAGCAATTTTGGCAAAACATCTTTTTGGCACGCCCAATGGGACCATTGTGGTTTATTTGAGGAGATACAATGGTGAGAACAACGAAAAAACTTGATCCTGATAATGCTGGTGGTAACAACTTGTCACCACAACTTGGAAATGACAGAGTGGGATGTTTTGAGTCATCGACTGCATAACCGATGGCAGAACAAGAGGAAGGTGGAGATGTCGACATCTTGAGACAACTCGCCGATGAGTAGAGAATGCAGTCAGAGCAAAGTCCTGTGATGTTGGTTACTATGAGGAGGATTCTCGACGAACACTAGAAAGAAATGACCAACTGCACTAGGTTAAACTCCCCATTTCCTGGGGAAACCAGATTAAGCCAACGAGCCACCTTTATCAGGTCGTCTGATGGGGCAAATCTTATCCCCATTTCCTGGGAAAATCAGATTAAACTCTGGCACTAGGTTAAACTCCGACTGGACAGCGACAGTCCAGAAATCTGTTAAGAGAAGTACCCTATGTCGTTTACTTATTATCTTCCTATACTTTTCTTTATGAATTTTTTAGTATGAGGGTTGTAAAACTGATAAAATGAAAATATAAAATATCAGCAGCTATGCACCATTGTGTAGATTAGTATCCAGAAAAAAACAATGAAACCTCTGACCTTCTTTTTTATTGCTGCGACTTCTGAACATTTAACTATCAAAACACCGGCCAAAATTCAAATGCAGCCGTTATGCACCTGATCAGGAGAAACAACTAAATTCAATATCATTTGTGTTGAAACATTATAAGTAATTTGTGAATTGAATGGAATATGACATGATTCATATTCAAAGATCCTGCTGGTATAAACAAATTGAAAGAAAAATGCAGAAAGAAAACGTTTCTGAGGATCCTCTGAAAATGCAATAAAAGTTTTGGGCCATTTGGACTACTTCTCTTTCGAAAGCAAATCAATCAAATATTCAATTGGCAACGTCGATGAGATGAACTTATACATACCAGTTATAGGCTCGGGCTCTGGATACTGTGAGACATCATATCCAAGATGACGAGCGTCCATATCAGGAGGTGACCGGCTCCTATCTCTACAATGAGATTCTCAGGAAGTGCTTCTCTCCTCTCCATGACCACCCGTTGCACGTCGGTGGTCTTGTTGATAGTCGTGGTGGCAATAACGCCGATCTCTATTCTAGTTTCTTGCTCCCCTCTTCCGATACCGATTGCGTTCTCTACATCGGTTTCCACGTCTGTCCATGATGGGGTCAAGAACGGTTATGCGATTTGAGGTCGGAATGCTTTTATGACCTGAGAGACACGACTGTATGTCAGGAACGAAAAGAGAGGGAGATGAAGAAAGGCGAGCGATGTGCGACAAGATAGGTTAACCCAGTGCAAAAGAGAGAGGTTTCGGATTCTTGGAATTTTAGCGGCGGTGCGAGCGAGAGAGGTTGAGCGGCTTTAAGGAAAAGGGCCGGGACAATTACGGAAGAATGGACGAGTACTTTGGCGTGCTTTCATTACTGGAAAAATAAAACTAAAGACAAACAAATTGGTGTCTGTCGCTAAGAAAATCAGTTAATTAAATCTTGACGATCTTGACGTGTTTGCATCTGTTATTTTTTTCCTTTTTGTTGCCGAAGGCGCGGTTTGTGTCGTAGCCAAAATAAGATATCCTGAAAAATAGAAATGAAAGCAAACTCCAAACTCGGAAATGTTGTTATTACATTGTCTATTAGTAAATTGTCCAACTCTGGTGGGTTGACATGCATGAACCAGTAGTATATACAGCAAATCTAACATGGCAAGTACATTTAATTGGAGATATCTACCCTGAGGCCCCAAAGATTGGAAAGAAAGATCCAGGAACAAAACCAATAGAGAGAGAGAGAGAGATGGGATGAATCTACCAAACAGAGAGAAACTGGGGATGTCTGATAAAAGACATACTAAGTCATGCCTTGTTTTGTTGACAGGAACAGGGAAATAGGAAATGAAATAGAAAAGAATCTGAACAAATGATGAGAAATGGAATGTAAGATCTGGGATATGATTGCGAGTTACTATAAATCTAAGTCAATGGATGAACTTACCGAATATAGAATTACCATATCGAATTGTCTATTGTATAGAAAGATACATGGAGGAAGCGTTGGTTATTGGTTTATTCATGGAGTTGACACGATTGTTAGATTTGATTCATTCGTTCTTATCCATTGCGCTGATTTTCATGACTTTTTTTAGAGAAGTAATTCCCAAAAAAGATCTCTCCTAAATCTATTTCCCAAACTAGAATTCTTATTATCAAATGATCCTTAAAATAACCTAGTCTCTTCACCATTTTTCATCCTCATCATTTTTACCTCTCTCGCAAAGTTATTAAACTTTCTAACATTTTGCAAAGTCTTGCATTTTATAACTATTCTCTAACATATAATCAAAATCGAGGAGTACATTGCACCCAATCAATATCAATTGTTAATTTATCGATTGGTTACTCCACAATTGTGATCTCTCGTTGAGCTTAAACAAAATATACTACTAAAAGATATTATGAAATGCATTTTAAAGTTATATTGCCTATTCAGAATTTTTTTTGAGAAGTATGATAACACAAATCAATTTAATTTATCCTTACCAAAAAAAAATCAATTTAATTTACAATTGAATCAAGTTAACATATTTTTATTAACCAATTAAATTTTATAACACGCGTAAATTTATAATTGGATGACAACAAAAATATATGACATTTAAATTTACAAATGGAAAGAAACCAAATATAATGGAAGTTAATATATATAAATCCATGACATCGCAAGTTAGAGTAGAATTTAAAAATTAAATAACTAATAATCTATCTTATCAATTAAAGAAAACTTTTATAATTTTAAGTATGACGTTATTTTCATTCAACACAAAAGTTGATGATGAAAATTTATCAGGAAAGAAAGTGTTCATCAACAAAGACAATAGTAATGAAGGTTTATCAACAAAAACAACGGTAAGCCTCTATTTCTTTATATGTAATGAACATCACATATAACATTTCCTTCATGATATTAATGACCGGTAATAACATTTACGTATTGTATCTCAGGTCGTAATTAACTAAGTCCTCTTGCTTACTTTGCAAAGAACTCATTCTAGCTTGGGCATATGAGGAGGCATGAATGAGCACAACTTCAACTCCTTACATGGATCATTTCGAGATTTTCAGCCTTGCTAGGAGTTTGTTTTGCAAGCTATCAATATGAGTAAGTACATTATTACTAAACCCTAAGGGCCCCCATAAGCATAGACATGAGTTAACTACAATAGATACCGAGTGTGTGTGGGATTGGGAGACTGCCACGCTGTTCGTAAAATTCTAAATGTGTTAATGAACAAGTAATATAATGATAATAAAAGTATCATTCCACAGAGATTGATGATTAATAAACCAATTAAATATTAAAAATTGACTAATTTTAAAATTTATCTAACAGATCAAAATAGAATTGAGAATAAATGAAAATTGACAATCTTAGAAACAAAATTTCGGAACTAAAGGCAAATAATCAATCAAATAAAATATGTTATATCATCTGATTTCTCCACAACCACTAGATATGAATTTCATATCATTATGCATACAAAAACAATATCAAACATATGATAGCGAAATTTTCTAATCTATTTACTATCATATCTGTAGGTATAACAAACCTACTCATTTTACCAATCCACTATATCTCTATGTGAATTTAAATGAACATAAGCGCATTAAAATCTGTGAATATTCCCGATTTACAATGAATCTTGTAGACCACCTTATCACCAAAAGCTATACAAATAACATGGTATACATCTATCCACATTTATTTTATGGTTATATATTATAAAGAGTAATTGCATATTATCACTTCTCAGTCTCAAATATTCACATCAAATCATTCAAATGGTGGCCAATCACTTAAATGCATTAAGCATAATAATATATAACTCACATAAATGAAATCACTTGCAAAACATAAAAAGAATAAATTCATATCATCATGGTCGGGCTACATCGTAGCCTAACAAAAAAATTAGAACATAATTAGAGCAAAAACAAAAATATAAATTAAACCAAACATCTTGAATCAAAAAACAAGAATTCTATCACCACTTTTTGTCTTCTTTTCAAAATATTTGAAAAATTCCCAAAACGGTGAAAACAAAGACGATAAAAAAAAAACCTAGTTGTCCCCCCAAGCTCTCAATTTTATCCTATAAATAGAATAACATCTAAGACTCCTATCACAAGGCAATTGCTTCTTTTTTGCATAAAACTAGGGAATAAATCACAGGATTCCCGATTTGGTATCCACTTTCTAAATTTTCTCTAGGTAGCATATTCATTTCCTTCTTTTTGCCATTTTTTCCTTATTTTCTCCATATCTTATTATTCTGCATAAACAAGAAAAATTTGAGTAAATAGATGGAAATCCAAAAATTTTCTCACAAATATTGCATTATTTGTTGCATTATTTGTTGCCTAAAGTAGGTAAAATAACTTTATTTTTATAGAGTTATCACACGCCTAATGCACGGCCGATGCACGCCCGATGCACGCCCCATGCACGGCCAATGCACGCCCCGTGCACGCCTATGAAACCTGATAAACATGTATTTTTTTATTAAATAATAGCATACATACCCCATGGACTCTGGCCTCTTGTTTTCAACCCAAATTGTGTAGTCCGATAAGATTACATCCATGTAAAATACACCATGAGAAAAAAGATCTCGAGAATCAAAGGAAACACTATTTATGCTCGATTTACTGTAGACCATTAATCATCTTGGTCACACCGTAGGTAATGCCCATAGCCAACCAACCTCCGAGCAGTGCCCCAGAAGCAGACTTCACCACCGGCACTTTCCTCACTTTGCGCTCAAAGCGCCAAACCCAAGCAATGCTATGCTTACCGCCACTATCAGTGTCCGCAGCCTCAACTTGTAATCATCAATGAACGCAGCTGCTAGGAGCGGTACCAACAGCCCCATCTACGCAGAGGTCGGTGCGGATGCCCCCGCCATCCGCCATGGGCTTAGTAGCTTCTCCTTGCTCGCATCCCTCTCTCTCGGCTCCTATGGTTCTGTTCATGTCCTCTCTTTGAATCCGGGCCACCTCGATATCGTCTTGGGAGTAAACCGATACGAGCTCCCCGAAGACCATGGTGCAGGCCCAACAATCAACCCCTAGCGCTCTAGATATTGCCATAATCCTGCTGTCCTTGTTGATGGTGCTGACGCCCATCCTGAGCGACACCATTGCGATCACGCCATCATTCGCACCCATCATGGTAGTGCGGAGCCACTAAGCTCACTTCGAGAAGTAGACGACCTCCGCCTTGGAGGGAGGAGGATGAGGAGGAGGCAATGGTTGTGTTGATGTTTCAATTTCGAGGTGGACTTGGAGGGGAGGAGGAGGAGGCAGTGGTTGAGTTGATGGTTTGACCTCTTGCTCCAGAGGGACTGAGGCAATGGTTGAGTTGATGGTTCGACCTCTTGCTCGAGGGACTAAGGCAATAATTGAGTTGATGGTTCAACTACAATAGATACTAAGTGTGTGCAAATGGAACCCACGCCTAATGCACGGCCAATGCACAGCCGATGCACGGCCAATGCACGCCCCGTGCTCTCCATTGCAAAAAAAAAAAAAAAAATAGTACATGTTGTCCTGCCATTTCGGGAGGAAGCCTAATGAGATTTCATCAACATTACAACAACATTCAGCACACTTATGAAGACACCTATTAGAAGATCTTACAAATTGTGAAATGTGAACACATGAGATTTCATTATCCCAAATTTCCTATAAGAAGCAAGATAATTCTCATTTACGTGGAAAGCTTGTCCCTCGACTAACTTGTTCACTTATTTGAGCTACTGAAATTGGGTTGCATTCCATTAAAAAGAAATGAAAAGAGTGCTGAGATTCAAGTGTAGACTTTGTGTTTCACAAGTTAAGGTGTTCACCTTCTACTCAAAGAAATAAACCAACTCAAGTGTGAACACATGAGATTCCACCAACAATACAAAACCATGTTATACAAAATTACGTTCTTGGTTGTTATTTTATAACGCACATTTTTCTCTCTATATAGCTTCTCTCAGGGTGTGTGCCCTCCTCACGCCCTTGTATCTTCCTCTCTAATATCCCATTCATTTCTTGAGCTTCCTCATATTAACCTTCTCTCTCCATCTATCCATGGCAACACCACCATCAACTCAACCACAAGACCTCCTACAATTGCCGCCTCCTCCTCCTCCTCTCAAAGTTGACCTCAAGGTCAAACCAAGAAATCCCTCGAACAAGACGTTAAGGTCGTTTACTTCTCGAAGCGAGCTCAGTGGCTCCGTGCCGCCATGCTAGGTGCAAAGGATGGCTTGCTCTTGACAGTCTCGCTCATGATGGGCGTCGATCCTGTCCGCAAGGACGTCAAGACCATGGCGATATTCGAGGTGGCAGGGCTCATCCCGGGGCCTACAACCATTGGGGAGCTCGTATCTGTGTACTCGCAGTACAACATTGAGGAGGTGACCGAGATGAAGAGAGAGAGTAGGAACTAAACCCTAGAAGTCAACGAGATGGATGTGATGAAGGAGAAACTGCCAAGCTCACGGTAGGCGCTGGGTGCATCGAGATTGGCCTTTACGATGGGGGCACTGATGCCACTCCTAGCGGCTATGTTCATATAAAGGAGTACAAGGTGAAACTAGCGGTGGTGATAGAGGCGGTAAGCGTGGCATTGGTCGAGTTTAGTGAGCTGGGTGCGATGCTGGAGAACACGCTAGTGGTGAAGTGGACTTCTAGGGTGCTACTTGGAGGGTGGTTGGCCATGGTCATCACCTTTGGTTTGACCAAGCTAATTGGCTCTACTGGTCCATAATAACTTGAGCACCATATATAGTGTTTCCTTGATGGTATTAATGACAAGTAATATTTACATATTTGTAACTTAAGTCATAATTAATTAATAACTCTTGCTTGCTCTGCTAGCTAGGGCACATGATGAGCATAACTTTTCTTTTCTTTTCTTTTCTTTTCTATGAGTTGTAAGAGCTTAAGCTTGTTAGGATATGCCTATCCTTTATCATGCATTGTTGTAGATCTGTTTGCGTAAAATGGCGATCGATGATGAATTGATAATTCCATACCCTTAAATTTTGCTCCTATTCTCTTCCTCGCTGCCCCTCCCCTAATTTCTCTGTCATCTTTTAGTATTTCCTTTGATTCTCGAGATCTCTTTTATGGTGTATTTTGCATGGATTGTAAGAAAATACAATTGAGTTGAAAACAAGAGGCCAAAGTCGATCGTGTATGCTGTTATTTAATGGTAAAAAGGCATTAAAAACCCCAAACTATATCTACTATGACACATTTACTCTGAACTATTTTTTGGAACATCAAAAACTCCAAACTATGCCCACTATGACGCATTCACCCTAAACTTTTTCTTGTGATATAAAAAATATCGAACTTGTACCTATATGATAAATTTACTTTCCGTTAAGGTTCTGTCAAATAATTTTTCAGACAAAACCTCGTTTAACATTCCAATTTTATCAGATGTCTCTGAACTGATCATATCACTAGTAAAGGTTTAGCCAACAACTTTATGGAGTAGACTTTTTAAAGGACTTTATTTCCCCCAACGAAATTTCTGGAATGCTGAGAAGGAAGCTAGACCGTCTTGGGGGTGGCAAAGCATACTTATGGGAAGAGATAATATTTCCCCTCATATAATGTGGTGGAATGGTGACAATATTAAAATCAGGGAGGACAAATGGCTAAAAAGAGGAATTTTGGGGGGTCCTGCCACTAGAAATGAACCAAAAACAGTTGCTGAACTGATCATCAGGGAAGAGAACTGCTGGAATGAACCATCGCTAAGAAGCCTCTTTGAGGATCAAACGGTTTCAGAAATCCTCACAATCCCAATAAGGTCTCAGTTAGTACAAGATAAGCTAGTCTGGACAGGAGCAAAATCTGGTACCCACTCAGTTAAAAGTGGGTATCACGGAATTAGAGAGAGAGAAGATAAACTAATTCTAAATCAAGCATCCTCCTCATTTCAGCCCTCTCGCGCTCTATGGAGTAAACTATGGGGAATGCAAACTACTCCTAAAGTGCGAATTTTTCTCTGGAATGTAAGCCAAAATGCATTAGCCACAAAGGAGAACCTCTACAAAAGGAGAATCATACCTGACCCTACCTGTTCGATCTGCAAAAGAGAAGTGGAAACCACGGAACACTTGTTCCTTCTCTGCCCATGGACACAAGAGGTTTGGTCCAACCCTGCAGTACAAATCCATATCACTAGTAAAGGTTTAGCCAGAATTGATGCGTGGCTCTTCCAACATAGAAATGGAACAACAAACTCCCCTGGAATTGAAGTAATTGCATCTATTTTCTGGGCCATTTGGAAGACACGAAATTGCTATGTCTTTCGACATAAGGATCCTGACCCAGGCGAAACACTAGCCTCTGCTTTTCTCATGTTGAATACTGTGAAGAATTGGAGCCAGAAAAAAGAAAATCTCAAGGAATGATACCAGCCCAGTGAGCGAACCCCCAAATTCCTCTCAGTTTTGGATCCCACCGAAACAAGGAACCCTGAAGATTAATTTTGATGGATCGTTCTTGCCCGGAGAGATGGAAGGATCCATAGCGGCTGTCTGTCGTGACTCGTCGGGACTCCTCATCGATGGTTTTGGAAGGACGGTTCGAGCTTCTTCGGCCGCGCAGACGGAAACCCTGGCTCTGCTCCTCTCTCTTCAATATTTCCAGTCCCGAAAGAATGAAGCAATTGTGTTTGAAGGAGATAACTTTCATCTGATAAGACCAGTGCAGTTAAAGAGCTCGTATCAGTTCACTTGGGAAGTTCGAGCTCTTATCACCGAGCGTATCGAGCTGTCGTCCCAATTTTCAAAAATCCGGATAGCCCATTGTTTCAGAGAAGCTAAGGTAGACATGGCCATGGGCCGGTTTCGGCCCGGGTCAAACCCGGGACCAGCCCGTTGACCGGGTCCGCAGTTCGGAACCGGCCCGTGGCCTACGAGCCCGGTTCCGGTTCCAACAATTTTGGAACCGGCCCGATACAGCCGGTTCCCAAAAAAAAAAAACTGCAGATAAGTGGAGAAACTCTTTTTTTTTCTCAAATTTGATTACAATGTACATTTTGATTATATTTTATATTGAATAATTCATTATTTCATAATTTGATAATTCACTATTTTTTATTTCATAATTTATTTTTGTAATTTTTACCGCCGGTTTCGAACCGGGACTGGCACGGAACCGGCCCGAATCGGTCGGTTCGGTTCATACATGGCCACAAACCTGTAACTCGCTGTTCCGAACCGTGGCCATGTCTAAGCTAAGGGCGCAAATAATAACCATTCTATTTCTTTCAAAAACTAGTTTTATATTCCCGGAAACAGGTTTGGAACAGAAACCTGTTTGCTAACGTAATTCCATTTTTCTATTTATGGAACAATTTTTTGTTCCAAAACTAGTTTTGGACCAAAAATCAGAACAAAAAAAAAGTAGATTTTTTATTTCTGGACGAGAAATGAAAATCATTTCTAAAAGAATATGTTTTCTCTCTTCAAAACACATCTCTTCTTAAATTTGGCCCCGGTCGACCTAGTTAGATCAATTTGAACCGATTCAGTCCGGTTCATTCCCAACGGGAAAATAAAAAAATTGTAAAAAAATTAGAAAAATCAGAAAAAATAAAAAAATTCAGGAAATTCATAAAAAAATTTAGAAAATCCAGAAAATTTCTACAAATCTCAAAAAAAAAAATTCAGAAAATCCATAAAAATTGAAAAATTCCAGAAAAATTCATAAAAATTTCCAGAAAATAAAAAAAGTCAGATTTCGGGAAAATAAGAAATTTGGTGAATTTTTAAAAAAAAATCAAAAAATCAAAAATTTCAAAACTTCACAAAGATGGCTTAGAATACATGTGGCCACTCACTTTGAGTGAAATTTAAATTTTTTGAGGTGCCCAAATGGTATTTTTGAAAACTCCTTAGTTTAAAGATTTAAAATGGGTTTTAACCCTTAAAAAACCCTAAAAGGGGTTTAACCCCCAAAAGGGTATCTAAAAAAATGGATTTCTATTCCAGGAAATAGAAATTTATGTTATTATCAAACGGGTTCATGTTTCAGGAAATAGAAATTTTATGCTGTTATCAAACGGGTTTCTGTTTTAGAAATAGAAATTTTTTGTTGTTATCAAACAGGTTTCTTTTATCAGAAACTCGTTCTGGGAACATAAATAGAAAAATTTATTTCTGTTTTAGAAATTGTTTCTGGAACATAATGGTTGTCATTCGCACCCTAATTCAATTGCAGATTGGGCTGCTATAGAGAAAAAGCCTTGCCAAGTTACTGGTTATCTTCCCCCCCTCAGGTCCTTTTGGATCTTTTATGTAATTATGCCCACTCTATGGGATCTCCTCTTTCCAAATATTATCAATAAAGAATTATTTCGATAAAAAAAAAAACATGGTGGATGTACATGTGCCACCAACTTCAAGAACCGAAGAATTCTCAAGTATTTTGTGGCCTCCGCCAACTGAAATCAATTAATTATGACAGATTAACTTCTCTAGATGCGTATTAATCGCATTTTCATCGTTCTTTTCTTCACCATTATCAAGCAAACTGTGTCGGTCCCGCTCACCACCCCATTTCATTGAGGGTATGAATGCTAAATGGATCTAACGGCATCCCGTCAACCAAAGAAATTAGCCTGCAATTGAAAAGTTTTATCACCTGGTGCAGAAAAAATTTAAACCAACATAGAAAGTAAGTAGCGCAGCCAATCCTAACTCTTAGGAATGTTCTTCCCCACAATCTTGGCGGGTGCTATTCGCAAAAGATTTCCGGGCTTTCCAGGAACGGCGCCTTTGGCCATGACCACATTCAGATCTTTATCGATTTTAACAATCTTAAGCTTCCCAATCTATCTCTTTGATCCTCCCATCCTACCAGGCATCATCTTCTTCCCCTTATATACACGACCAGGCGTTGTTCCCGCACCAATCGAACCCAACTGCCTGTGGCTCTTGGACCCGTGTGTCAGTAGACCTCTTTTGAAGTTATGCCGCTTGATCCCACCTGTCAGGAAAAACATAAATACTCAAGATCAGCCCGTCTGAGATATTTAATAAAAAAAATGCAATGATGAAGCATTTCCGTGTTTCCTTGAGCTGAATAAGAAGGAGCACATAACTTTACCACAAGAATAAAGAAAAAGAACCATCCCCTCGATTAATCAACTCCATATTAACAAGAATTGAGAAATTAAGAAATTAAGAACCAAAGAAAGGCAACATACTAATTCTACAGCTAAAGACATCACGCACAAAAGTTATCATGATCTGAAGCCTAGAAAAAAGTCAAGACAGATGATACCATTTCAGAAGTCTATCCCATTATTTAGGTGCTCTCCCCACATGCAAAGGGTAAAAGTTCATTGATGTCAAAAGCTCGCACCCTAGCTCAAGGTATTCTATTCAGCACGAGTCTGATGTGTCATTACAGAAAGGAGGATCTATTTTCCTTTTGATAGCCGGACAAGAACACCTATGCCTAAGAGAGCCACTTAAAATTGCTGAATCTGATTGTAAGGCATACAATCATCAAGAGACCTGTGGAGTACAGATATCAACCACTGTAAACTACTTCCATTGCACCTCAACAAACTTGAATGGTACAAAAAAAACCCCAAGCTTCCACACTTCAGCAAACAGTCCGCGTGCTTTTGCACAAAAGACTAGATCCACATCGGTGAAATCCATGGAGCATCCAATTCATTTCCACATGTACAATCACATTAGCTGACAACAAAACAGGAAAAGTAACAAAAGAACATAAAAGATTTTAAAAATTAAAAAATTAGAAGATTCAAAACAAAAGTGCAAAAATTGTCAATGTCAGCGTTGGCCGTACCACGTAAGGTAGCTAATGTTTATGTTGGCAATTTCCGGCCAGAATGACTGCATTGAGAAATCATCAAAAGATTTAGGATTACTTTAGCCAAATTGAAAAGTTTAAGACTAAATTGATATATGTATAATAGGTTTATGACTTTTCGGGTAATTATCCCTATGACTGGATATAAGAAATACGAGGGAATTTTTTATCCAATCCTAATCTATTGCATCTGACTTCTTCAGTTCTTGATGACCAAACTCAACATGAGCTGTTGTCGATGCTCCAACATATTATCACTATCTCCATTGCTTACCTTATTTCTGATCAGACGTGAGAAAGAAGGAGAAAAACAAAATACAAAAAATACCTGTGTCAACCATAGGTGAGAAGCAAACGCCGTGGTCACTTTCTTTGGTTCGTATTTAGAAGATCTTCTTTAGTTCTCATTCCGAGCATTGTCGGGTTTTACTACATCGAGTTCGCCTGTGTGGTCGAGTTTAGGTAAATTTACTCATAAAATACCTTATTAACCTCATTCAAGCGTGAAATTCGCATCGTGCTTAGCCTCAAGTGGATGTAATTAGAATCCAATTGCCACATGTTTATGACATTGAAGGGAACGTAGAATTAACTAACATATGCTCACTCTTTAACAATTCATATTAGAATGTGTTTATTTCGGAAAAAAAATTTCATGATAAAGGAAATGCTTTCCAGAAAATCATTTTTCAGGAAAGTGTTTTTCCCATTTCTTGTTAGAAAATTCAATTTTCTAACTTTAAGCTTGCATATTTTCATTGACCGTAAATAGTTTTCCGTTGACTAATCCTTTTCAACAAACCAGACGCATGTAGAAGTCTAGAAAATCAATTCGCGGAAACTTATTTCACTCAAACAAACACACCCTTAGAGTATAGAGCATGTGACTTAGTACTTAATGACGCCCATCAAAGGAGATATGAGATCAAGAAAAGAGCACAGCCGCACAACATCACTCAACGGAACCGCCTCTCTTTAGTTCATGTATGTTCTTTTTTTCTAATTTATTTTCCTATTTTGGTTCTGTCTTTAAGTTTTACGGTTTTTGTTGATTTGGCAATGACTTGTACAACCACATCAACAAACACAAGTCCGATGGCTAAGTTGGATTGCCATGTCAGATTGCGACGGACAAAAATTCGTCGCAAATTTGCGACGGACAAAAATTCGTCGCAAATAATTCGTCGCAAATTAGCCACGAACACTATCCATCGCAAAATTCGTCGCAAATAATTCGTCGCAAATTTCGTCGCGAAATTCGTCGCGAAATTCGTCGCAAAATTCATCGCAAATAATTCGTCGCAAATAATGTAGTCGCAAAATTCGTCGCAAATATCGACGCAAATTTCGTCACAAATTTAGTCGCACATTTCGTCGCTAATTATCCGTCGCAAAATTCGTCGCTAATTATTCGTCGCAAAATTTGTCGCTAATTTGCAAAAAAAAAAAATTTGGTCAGTAATTTACGACGAACTTATTTGTGGCAAAATTCGTCGCTAATTTGCCATAAAAAAATTTTACTTTTTCCATTAACATTATTCATGATCGAATTTAGCGACAATTTTTTATTAATTCTTTAGCGACGAACTCCCCTACGAATATCGTTTAGCGACGAAATTTTATTTTTGCATTGAACTTTTGTAATTTGTGATCGTACGATAAAATCATTTATTTTATTTTTCGATTTTAAACCTAATTAAAAGCAAAATTAATTTTTGAAATTTATATTTAACATTGATTAAGCACTTAATAACATCAAAATATTATAATAATATGAAAATGAAATACATTCATCTACATTTTCCACAAGAATGATAAAAATAAAGAACCAAACTGAAAGGTGCATTCTTCCTCTTCAAGACAGACTTTCTCAATTGAGGAACTATCCAACCAAAAGGCGTTATCAGCCTTGTTATCAGAAAAAAGTTCACAGAATATGTTCTTGGCTCCACCAAGTCTAGCAGCCAAACCTTCTAACTTTCTCCATGTCAAGCCAGTTCAAGATTGGTTCCGATTTAGACGCAGAAGAAACTAGGAATACAAGTTCTGATGAAATACGATTCATCATCAGAGAAGAGTTTTCCCTAATCCATTTCATGTGTTCAAGGGCAAGTCTCACCTCGTCCGCATCATTTAAGTATTTCAGGAAAGTGACAAGGGAGTCTAAATTGCCCAAATCACAATTGAAACGTTGGAGCAACTTTGAAGCGGTAACAAAATCACCTGCATCAAGCATGTCAAGACATAGAACCAAGACATTATCTGTTGGTGCAATTATATAAGATCAAGAATACTCAAATTCAGTATTTACCGAGCTCGTCAAAACTTTACCTTTTCTGCAGAGACACAGGATGAATGCACTGAGGACACTACTGGCAAGAGTTGGATCCTGTTCAATACACTTATCGAAAATATTAAAGGCAACTTCAAAGTTTGCTTCTTGACAAAGCCCTTCTATGAGAGATTTGTAGATTGAGGAATCTGGTTCCAACCCGTTCTCCAACATGTGGTAAAACAGCCTCCTCGCCTCTTCAACTTGCCCTATTTCAGAGAACTTCTTGATCAAGATAGTATATGTTCTAAAATCTCCAGAATACCCACTTGAAAACATCTCATCCCACAGCCTTTTTGCTGGACGTATAAGATCTTCCCAACAACATGCTTCCAGAACAGAATTATAGCCAACCACATCTGGGCCCAACCCTTTCTTCTTCATCACCTGAAGGATTCCATAAGTTTCTCTTACTTTTCCAGCCCTGCATAAAAATGAGACCATCACAGTGTAACTCTCCGCATCAGCAAAATAACCACCAGAATCCAAGACTTGATACACCTGCATCAGTACATCAGTTTGGTTGTGCTTGCATAAGTTCCTACACAAATTGCTCAATGTCAAAAGGGTCGGGAACTTTCCCTTCTTAATCATGAACCTAAAGAAGGCGATAGCTGATTGGGGATCATCAGCTGAGATTGTTCCGATCAATGCATTGAGGATATCATCCTCCAGGGGAAAGTCCCCACTAACGATGACTTCACCCAACTCTGAGGCTTCCTTCATTAGTCTTTCAGAAATCAGAGTAAATAAAAACTCTTTATAGTCATTCGCCCTCGGAGCTACTCCTAACTTCCGCTTCAACTTCAAAACTCTCTCTTTCTGCACCACATCACCCATTTCTCGAAAAGCTTCCGCAACAATTCTATACGCCATAAAATCAGGTTTGCAGCTTCTACTTCTCAGCTCGTCCAGCACCCAAAGAGCCTCTGATACCCTTGAAGCTTGACAAAGACCATGAACTACCAAAACGGCAATAACTGACCCGTTAATCCCTGCATTACGCCTCCTAACTTCATCTAACGCGCTCAGAACCTCGGAAATTTCCCCATTACCACAAAACTTCCACAAGAACACGCCCAATCCCAAAGTGCTCAAACGAACACCCCACTGCATCATTTCATCGAACACCTTCCTTGCATTATCGATATACCCATCAGACGCGAGGGCAGCCAGAAGCAAGTTACACACGTCGGGCCCAACGTCCCCAACTAACGAACCAATCTCGCTGAAAACCAAAAACCCGTCGTGGGTCCTCTTGTTCCTGACGAAACAGGCGATGACGTGCCCGTATGCCGAGGCGTCGAGGCTGATCCCGCGGGCCCTGACCCGCTTCAACAGGGCCTCGACGGCGTTGGACTGTCGGGAAGCGGAGAGGGACTTGAGGACGGAGCGGTACGTGAGGGGGTCGTGAGCGAAGCCGGGCTGCTGGGAGGCCCAGTCGAAGAAGCCGAGGGCGAGCGAGAGGTGGGGGATCAGGAAAGGGTCGATCACGCGGGCGACGAGCTGAGGGGTGAGCAGGTCGCGGCAGCCGAGACGGTGGAGAGCTTGCTCCGTCCATGTGCGCGCCGAGACGGTGTGGCTGGAGGCTGAAATGAGAGCTCTGCTTATTCTTCGCCGCGCTCGATTTCCTCCTCCTCTTGGGCACGCCCTGTTTCTCCACGGAGCTCCCTCCTTTCGGATTCTCCTCGCTCTCCTTCCCTTTCGGGGGGGCGTCGTCGTCCCCGTCGTCATCTTCGGCCGAGGCCTCCTCGTCGGAAGCCTCGGCCTCCTCCTCCTCCGGAGCGGCGATCTCTCGGTCCTCTTGATCTGCCTCCTCCACCTCTGATTTCTCGGGGAGCTCCTCCTCCTTGCCCTCGACGGGGGGAGGAGCCGCCGCCCCTTCGGGCTCCGCGGCCTCTAGGGCTCCGGAGGCCATGGGCGAGGAGGAGTCGCGGGAGGAAGCGCGAGCGCGAGAGGTTTGGGGGTGTGGGGGAGAGGGAAGAAGCAGAAGCGAGAAGAGGGAGAGAGAGGGAGAACAGTGAGCGAGAGAGAGAGAAATTGGGGGTAAGGGCGGGGCTTTGGGGCGCACTTTTTTTAATTAAATTTGCGACGAACTTCATATTTCGTCGCAAATTTTAGCGACGAACCTTTTCAGTTCGTCGCAAATTTTTGCGACGGATTTTGTTTCCGTCGCAAATTTTTGCGACGGATTTTGTTTCCGTCGCAAAAATTTTGTTTCCGTCGCAAAATTGCGACGGATTTTGTTTCCGTCGCAAATTTTTGCGATGGATTTTTTTTTTCGTCGCAAATTTTTGCGACGGACTTATTTTTCCGTCGCAAATTTGCGACGGACTTATTTTTCCGTCATAAATTTGCGACTGATTTTGGGACAGATTCCAAAAATAAAGAGCATTTTCTAAATCTTGCAACGGATTTATTTTCCGTCGCTAATTTGCGACGGAAGTGATCTTCGCGGCACATGGTGCCCATTTTTTCAAATCCGTCGCTAATTTGCAACGGAATTACCGACGGAAATGTTTATACCGACCAATTTTTCGAATCCGTCGCTAATTCCATCGGAACTTTGAGTAGATATGCTTCTTACAATGACACATTACTCATATTTGACGAATTAGTAAATGTCATGATCTAATTCATCTAAGGGCGGCAAGTTTGGTGATTTTTTTTTTTTCATTAGAGCAGCGGAGGAATGTCAAACAACCACGGGAGGTTGTTGCGAAATGGGCCGATGTGACTAGCATTACGAGCACTGTGGAGAAACATGACTGATGTGGATGTCGTTGTTACAAACAGACTCGATTGACGCTTTCTCAAATAACAATAGGGCTCTGATACCAAGTCAAGAATGTGATAAAAAAAATTAAGAGCAATATATATATATATATATCATTGTCAAATGAAGAGTACACGAACCTATTTATCGGTTTTATAGGATGACTATCTAAAAGGGAAAATATCAATTACAATCAATTAAACGAAATATAGGGAATCTTCTAAATATTTCTCTAATGGAATGCATGTCCTCTATTCACTCATCATTCGGATGTAACCCTTTAGAAATAATTCATCTAATTGGTTAGATCAAACTGGTTAGGTCTAAATAAGAATATCTCTTTTATATGATCTCCTATAGATATCCCCATATAGATATATTGACTTTACATTTCATACATCCACTCGATTCAGATCTATTTGAAAATTGCTATAATTTATTTACCCATATATTTACGCATACATAAGAGCTACGTGCGGAGGAAACCGCCATATTCAACTAAATAGATATCTGCGTTATCTATATCTAAGTCTTGAAAAAAAGAAGAAGATAAGATTTGCACCTATCGAATCTAAAAAAGCTTATTTGGGACGAGAACATTTTAAGAGATTATCTAATATCTTGAGTTTATAATAGATGTTCTTATCTAATTTGAATTTGTAATATCTAATCTCTCTTAGAATTGGACGTGTAGCAAATCGTCCAATCTCTTTTGAATTTGAACTTGTGACAATCATCCAATTCGTCTCTACTTTCATCGCAAAATGGTAAATTTTGTTGCACAAATTAGCGACGGAAAATAAATCCGTCACAAAATTTGTCGCAAATTTGCGACGGAAAATTAGTCGTCACTAATTTGCGACGGAATTAGCGACGAAAATTTTCCGTCGCAAATTTGCGACGAATTTTGCGACGGATTTATTTTCCGTCTCAAATTTGCGACGAATTTTGCGACGGATTTATTTTCCGTCTCAAATTTGCGACGAATTTTGCGACGGATTTATTTTCCGTCGCAAATTTGCGACGGAATTTTTCCGTCGCTAATTTGTGACGAATTTTGCGACGGATTTATTTTCCGTCGCAAATTTGCGACGGAATTTACGACGGATTTATTTTCCGTCGCTAATTTGTGACGGAAAATTGATCCGTCGCAAATTTTCGTCGCTAATTTGCGACGGAATTAGAAATCCGTCGCAAAGTTTGTCGCAAATTAGCGACGAAAAATTTTCGTCGCAAATTTCCGTCGCAAAATTCATATTTTTTTGTAGTGCTCTCTGTTAAGACTGTCGAAACTTAGACCGTAGCTACTGTGGTAGTCGTTGTTGACTACGTTGACCACAACAGGGCCATGTTAGTTAGGTTTTCTTATATTCATTTGACCTTTTGAAGTTATTATCATTAAATTTCCTCGCACTTGGATTTGCGTAAATTCAGCATTCCATCCCGACCCCGTCCGCGCATTTTGTGGTCGAGCGTGGAACCATAGAGCAATCTCGATGACTCTCCAATTATTTTTGGTTCGGATATGAGTTTTCGTCAACAATAGTGAACTAGTATTGATGCAAATAGATTTTCTATTGTATAATCTCGGACCAATATCCTAGAAAAACTTCTCCTTTTTGGTATATTTGTCCACAATCCCCAGCATGTACATATTATGGTTAAATAATATTACCTCCATGGACAAAAATTCGGGTACTTATAGTGTTATTACCTCAATGGCAGAGTGGAAACATAATTTACTGGGACGATTTTCCACGTAATTACACTAATCTAATAGTTGAACTACAACTCGCACCACTGCCAGGTTTCATTTCAGTGAAAGATATTTCGTCGCGAGAGCAATTTTGGCGAAACAATTATGAACCATGAAACTCAGAGAAACGTACTACCATAAATGAACTTTTGTCCTCTCAATAAAAGTTACAAAGAATATGTAATAGATAAGATATTATACGTGAGGATAATTACGGGATGAAGTATTACGAATCATAAGATCCATGGAATATAAGACGAGAAAAGGGAAATTATGAGTTTTATCATGCAAATCAATTTTGAAAGTACATACTAGTAATGATATTTTCCCTCATGCATCCAAGAAAAATAGAGAGTTCAGAGGCATGGTTGATAGACCCTTTATTTTCAATACCACATCAGTGTGACGATGTTTAGTTCAAACTTCAAATCAGCAGGGGACTAACATAGAGCGATATGATATGATCTTTGACCTTGGTCTTCGAATGGGTGTAATGATCTCCATTGGTGTATACAACATTGATAACCCGCGAGAGATTGAGAATTCGCATGAGAACCGGTGCTGGGACCGCGGTCAGACGAAGAAACTCGTCATTGATGTCCTTCTACGCATCAACAACTCGTTTCTGGAGTTCCTCCTCAGCTTCCTGCTCCGAGATGCCATTTTCTTTCATCAACAACTCCACCGAAGATGCTACGTGCCCCCTCTTTTGCTCCAACTGTATATCAATAAAATTGGTGTGATTAGGTCAACAGCGTTTCCGATTGAGTAGTGGTTGATCTAATTTCATTAGATTATTGGAGGATAATTACGTTTCTATTATACCTGGTGAGAAGCAATGTCATCCATGAACCTACATATGGTTTGTGAAGCCTTCAAGATCTTGCAGTCGCCGAGCAACCATTCAAAAGCATCTCTTGTGACCACATCGCCCATTCCTACAAGCGATGTGATCGCTATCTCTTCATAGCCGGTCGTTAATAATGCAAGGGACATGTATTCCTCCATCGTTGGTGTGTAGCCAGTATGGAACCATTTGGCTTCGTCAAAGTACCCTCTTGCTTGCTTCTTCATCTGAGAAATTAAACGTAAACAAGAATGTTGGGTTCCCGAGAAAAATTGAATTGGGTGCATATAAAGGGTGCCGATGATGCTTACGGCTTCTTTTGCATAGACAAGGCGATATGATCTTCCTTTCGTGGCCAGTTCATTCCCAATTTCATCATACAGATCGAGAAGCACCTTATAATAAGCTTGCATATACTCCGGTAGTCCATCCATGGCATCAACACTCCACCTGAATTCGAGTCCTTGAAAATTACACACTTACTCTACACATACTCGATCAAATTCAGAAGTTTGAGAAAGAGAATGCGGATTACGTACTTCTCAATTGCTTCAGTGAAGGATACGAGTTCTTCTAACGTGCCATAGACGTCATAGATATCGTCGAGAATGGAAATCGGGGCGATCACTCTGGTTAGTATATATCTGGCCTCGGCAAACTCCGGCCGGAAATATACTCCCGATATCCAAAAGAACAACTCCACAATCCTGTCTCTAGAGAATGGGAACTTCCTCGCAACATCTATATCCTTCCACCACCTATGATAAAACAAAGATGAGCGTTATTGAAAGTACGTTAGCCCGATGAATTCGCATAGTTCAAACTCACTTTTTCACTTGTAAAGGACTTTCAAAAGCACTAATTAGCAGGGTAAATTGAAACTAGACGAGTAAACCTTTGGAAAACACAATCTATAAGCTAATTTTAGATTATACTATCACGTGAAGTTAGTTGACCTTGTAATCTTGCCGAGTTCCTTCTGGTGTTGCTTCCTTCTGGTGTTGCTCTTGCAGTAAGTTGAAATCTAGCTTAGCCAAGGCGAGCAAGACCTTGTCATGTGAAGGCTCTTCTTGGTAGAGTGATATATAATTCCTTGCCTCGAGTCTTGGCAGCCCCTTGCGAAGTGGCTGATTGAGGGCACAACTCACTTGTTTCGCAATACTATTGCTTACTTTCATTTCATCAATTGATTCAAGTTGAGTTATAGCAAAAGGAAGTGCTTCCTCCAAAATATCATCGCCATGGCACCTTAAATGGCAAGCTTCATATAGGGTCAATAATCCGCGCACATCTGTGATGAGCGATTCCCTGAATTTGCCTTCACTGTCCTTGAATTTGTTAAAGACCTCTGTGCGACCAGCCAACATGGGACAAAAGACGTAATTGATTAGAAATTAGGAAGGCGTTACACGTAGTTAATGTTGTAGATTTTCTTTCACTTGTTTCTCCTAAAATTCGAATGAGCAATAGTAAATTTTGCGGCATTAATTTTCCAAAGAAGGAATTTTATGGGCATATTGTCGAATTGGTTCACTAAGTTTAAGACTTACCCGATGAGATATTGAAACCTTGTTGTCGCAGCAATCGAAACATAAGAGCAACCATGTGAAGGTCATCTCCCATAAAACCTCCATGATAGAGTTGAGAGTAACTTTTGTGGATATGTTCTAATTGCTCATCTATTTCTCGTTCAAAATGGTAGTCAATTCCCAAGCGTTGAATTTGATCAATCAAGTGAAGCATTTGTGAAGGCTTATCCGCGACATCAGTCAGCATCTTCCTCACCACTCCTTTCAATTCCTCGACTTGTTCCTCCACTCTTCCAAGGAATTTGAACTTCTGCAAATATGTAACACGCTATTCTGAATAAAAGCAAGCATGTGAAATATATATATTACAAAAAAAAAAAAACTCAAAGGAAAGCGAAGTTACTGTGAAAAATAATAATAATGTTTTCTTGGTTACAAACCCATAGAAAGAAAATATGAAAACAAGGCAAGTTGTAATTTCTGATAACTCATTACGACGAGCATATATTCTCAGAAAAGTGAATTAATGATAAAGGCCAAATCATTTCATTTTGAAACTTTCAAAGAGACGAAATCTAAGATTATTCTCTAAAATCGAATAATCGATGACCAAATCATTTCATTTAGGTGGAGTAGTACTGTTGATGTTTTTAAAGGAGGGACTGTAGCATACGTCGGGTGCATACAATGTAGTCTAAACTTGTTAAACTTGACCCTGTTTGATGGAGAAAGACCGAGGGGGATAGTTGAATTGATAAAGAGGATGGAGATCAAAACAAAAGCTGAATGCCCGAGAAAGCAAAGACAGATTCAAAAGTAAAATCCACCATGTACGATTGGTGATACTTCTCTTGAATGGACAGCAAAATTACGATCGAAATCATCAAGCCAACCACAAAGTTCTGCTACTAAGACTTAGTCCTAAACCAACGCAACTAGAACCATGTATCCGCATTCTCTTTCTCCCGGATGGAAAGGCTAAGAGAAAAAAGTAAACGAGGAAGGAAACTTTTTTCTCGCTCAATCCCTTCATTGTTCTACCACTTCTTACTAGCAGTTCTTTCTTTACACTTGAAGACAACCCACTTTTTTCATAAACATGAAGAGTCACAGAGTTCACAAATGTTGAGAGCTTTCAGGCAGAAGAAGAGCTCAAAGCGGTCCTTAGCAGCCCTACTTTCACCATATTTTCCCTACGTTCACATATAGTGTAATTGGTACCTTCACAACATGCAATTGCAAAAGTTTTCTGGTTATACATTTTTTTTTACCTGGAACATGAATAATGGGTGACTTACATAGTGATGGACGATGAGAGTTTTCCGATATGTAACCAATTTATCAAGCAACATTGGGATCGATGCTGCCCAATAATCTAAGAATTATGGTGCATGTGTGTTACTGAAAACTTTATGATAAAGGATAATATATTCCATGTAAATCATTTCTAAGGAAAATGGATAGTTTTCATTTGTTTTGTGGTTTAGGGAAAATAATTTCCTTATTGCTAGAAGGGGAAATTATTTTTCCCCAATTTAAGCTTATTGTTTTCGGTCCATGGAAAACGCGTTTTCGTAGATCGATTAGTTTTCCGTCATCCAAATACCGGAAAGTTGAAAAATAATTTCTAGGAAACAATTGTCCTTTAAACAAACGGACCTTAGTTCTTTGATGCCATCAATTATCGTGAACATAGGGACTTTTATTAATTCTACAAAACGCAGTTGCACGAAAACAAAGGAAGAAGATAAGAGAAGAATTACTAACCGTTGAGTTGGAGGGAGAAGCATATTTGAGGAAGTAATCACCCCATACGCTCTCGTGATATTCTGCCGACCGGCGTTCGACCCCGCCGCTTCTTCCTTTACTCGGAGAAGAAGATGGAATTGCCGAAACCTGAACCGACATGTTCCCCACTATTTTCGTGCTTCGTTTGCGGATATCGGACGGCTACGCAAATCGAAGAATGGGGAGAGGCTTTCGCTGCGTTGCAGAACATCAACACTTGATGGGTATTTATAGGCAACATGTTCGTAGCCACCTCGTTACTTGGACTTAATTTTTCAGGGCAAACCAATCACATTTTAATGAATAATAACACGAGTGAGAATATTTCGTATGAAGAGAAGATATTCTCCTCGTAACATTATCGATCCTATCCATCCCGCCTTCATACAACAACCGATATTAGTAAAATTCAGATGTAGTAAATAGAGTTTTATTTTCTATCGAAATTACTCGCCAAAACTTATTTCTTATCGACTTATATTTCTCGGTTGGTGGTCGAGTGGCTCAGCCAAGGTCTTGCATTCAGCTGCCTGACTCACGGCATTCCTCTATTTTTCTAAGGGGATTGGGATTAGGTACTTCTTCTTGTTGCGATACAGTGGAAAGAGTTCTGCCTATACCATATATGACTATCCAATTTAAAACTGTTTTCTGACAAATGATTTTCCAACATTCCCATGTTTGGATGACGGAAAACTAATCAATCTACGGACAAACGTTTTCCATGGACTGAAAACGACAAACTTAGATTGGGGGAAAATGACATCCCCTTCTGCTAAGGAAATCACTTTTCCTAAACCACCAAACAAATTTAAACTAACTATTTTCCTCGAAAATGATTCTCATGGAAAATGTTTTCCTTTATCATAAAGTTTTCAGCAATACAAACGTACCACAAGTTTAAAATTTACTTCATTGAAATAATAAGGAGCGGAACGATAGACGCTATTTGGATCTTTTTTTCATTTTATTTTCATTTTTTGCATATTAGAAAATTGTCCAAAAAGTCCTACGTAACACGGCTGGTGTTAACGTGGACAAGTTTTAATAATATTTTTTTAATTATTTCTTTGTTTTTCTTTCTTTCTTTCTTTTTCTTTTTCTTCTTCCAAGTCCGGTGAAGGTTGGCCAAAGAAAAAGAAAGAAAGATAAAAAAGAAAAGAAAGCATAAGAAAAATAATAAAAATAAAAATTCGAAAAAATATTAAAATATTATAAAAAATTTATTCACATCAGGGCCGGCCATGCCATGTAAGATGGCGTAAGACGGTCAGCGTCCACTTCAACGATTTCCGGCTAAAAATTGACCGAATGGACTCAATTGGCAAAATGTGAAAAGGTTTAGAACTTAATTGGCAAAATTAAATGGTTTATGAGTGAATTGACAAAAGTACAATAGGTTTATAACTCTTTAAACAATTTTCGCTAGTATATTATCATGTCAAAACTAGTGAACAACCTTTCAGCGGCTCTGAGTAAAGAGCTCTTTTTCTTTAAATGTGAAGATTTCACCTGTCTAGAGTTCACCCCCATCGCTTTTGTCAACATCCAGGTACAAACTCTTCATGAAAATTCACTTCCAAAACCAAGGAGTCCAGCGCTCCTATGTCTTGTTTACAGTAACTTCATCCTCCTACCAACTACGAAGTGACATTCTTTCGGTAACAACAACTGACATTTGATACGCATTGGTTAAAAGTCCTAGCTTAAAGTTCCTAAGAATAGACTTGTAAACTGATTTGACAAGATTTATAGAAATCTATCTATACCTTTGTAAGAAAGGAGGGTTCTTAGGAGGGACGATGGCATCCTTCCAAGGACTCTCCCTCTGTCACGCCCCATACCCTACGAACACGTAACATCCCGCCGCGGTCGTTAAGAATGCGACTCCCAGGATTCGTCGCCGACCCGTTACCATCGAAATAAGAGAAAATACGCGGAAGCCAAACGAACACTCCATTCAACGAACATTCAAACGGGATAACAGAGAGAGAATTTAAACAAACCAACGAACTATTTTATAAACTTAACATCACATACATCGATAGAATATACAAGCCTTCCTAAAGGCCACAAACCCAGACCACGCATACTCAAAAAGGGATAGGGTGGTCGATCTGCTCCACTACTCTATTCAAAAGAGGAGCTCCCAAAAAGATAGGGATCTCTAACCCTATCAAAAACCTCCACAACATCCTGGCGGTGCTCCTGGCGAAGCCGGGTCAGATGCCTCACTATAAGAGCCGGACGGCAAGGACTCCCATTCAGGTTCTGGCCACTCGACCCACGCTGGAGGCTCTGTCACCATCGGTTCTGGCTCCGGATTAACTACAGTTCCGTCAGGGGGATCAATCTCCATAAGATCCCATAATCCTAAACCATCGTCATGGGGAACATCAAACCCTTCGAGAGGACCAATATTCTGAGCTCCGTCTCTCAGAAACCAAGCCATGTACTTATGAGCTGTCAAGTACTGCTCCCCATCGTCGACCCAAACCGTGCTCTCATACTTCCGATACTCCCTACCCTCTCCTACTGGGTACTCAGTCACCCAATGCTCCATCTCCGTTGGTACCCCGAAACGAAGCGGAGGCTCAGTCATAATCAAGGTCGAGGGTCTGAAAATGTTTAACAACGGGGAATGAGATAAATCTCAATAAGTAAACTGCCTAAGCCTCGACTAGGGCAATACGTACCTCCGGCACCCTAATCATGCCATTCTAACCAAAAGGTTAAGTTCCTATCCAACGGACAATGGTACCACATACTATGCAAGTCTCAATTTGTATCACAACCATGGCAACTATCAATATGCATAACATCAATAATAATAATCCAGACATAATCAATCATTCACACGAGTCTCGATTATAAGATGAAATCACTTCGGCCCGTCCCATACCGTGCCTCACGATTTTATCCTATAATAAAGCTCAAGCATACCATATGCACATAACACTCGAAGTTGTCCAGATTATTAACGACCCACCATAGGTCACACCGAACTCCCGCCGGTCTTCCGGCATAGCCAGGCATCACCCCACTACTTTGGGCGTGGCAACGTCCGGGATCGAACCCCCCCCCGACAAGTCGGGTACCGGACGGCATCCCATTTAGGAGCATCGATCCGGCCTCCACCGCGATCGGCAATGTCTCGGGATCGAACCCCCCGACAAGTCGGGTACTGGACAAAGATCCGAACTTCCGCGGGCATCGTCTAGAACTCGTCTTAGACGGAACTTATCATGGTCACACACGTAAATAACCACGCATTGCCAATTTTAATCTTTCTTAATTAGCCAATGCAAGTGTTTATGACGTGCAATGTACTACGAATAAATATGCCATGAATCGCACTCGTTTTCGCATCAAACATCGATATATGATCACGATACGCCATGCCAAGCCAACAATAGCCATAATTAACCACACGATCTTCGTTCTAGGCCACGAAATCATCATCAAACTATACGATCAAGACATAGTCAACTAATCAGCCATGATTAAATAAATTAACCATACGATCAAACCAATTAACCATGCGATCAATTTTAAACAACTAATTCACCACACGATCGTCATTAAACCTTTAATCGACACATAATCGACTAATTAGCCATGCGATTGCCAATCAAAGTCACCCGATCAATCTCAAATCTCTAATAAGCCATATGATTAACTTTTATCACATCTTAATTTAATCTAAACCGTAGGATCAAAATTAGCACCTAATCATGATAATTAAGCCCTAAAATTAACCTTAACCATTCTAGAACCAATGGGGGCCATATGATCAAAGTCCAAGTCATCCAATTCAGCCACTACCACATGATTATTGCAGCCACAAGACTAACCCACGAATTTAATTAAAACAATCACTAACAACCATAATTAGCCAAATTAAGCACAATTAGCAACATTAAACATATGATTAAGCTCAAATAACATAATCTACCTATCTTAACATTCAAAACAGCCACATAATTATCAAATCCAGCCACCAACCATTTCTCAATTCAGCTTATGCCATAACCCCTAAATTAACCCCTAAAATAACCCCTAAATTACCCTAACAACCCCTAAACACTATCCATTGGTAACCTACTAACCTAATCAAGGTTTAGGGAGTTACTTACCACTAATATAAGCTAAGAATCAAGCCAAACCCAGCAGCACCAGTCCCGGCCAAGCCAAGAGCTCCGGCGAACGGCGGCGGCCCAAACGGCGATCCGGCGAACGGCGGCTGCTCCGGGTGTGAACGGCGGCTTGCGGGCGGCTCACGGTGGTCCACGGTGGTCCAAGGTGGTGGCGTGAGGGGCTGATGGGTGGTGGACGGTGGTGGGGAGTGTCTCGGCCAAGAGAGAGGAAGAGAGAGAGAAAAATGAAGAGAGAGAGAGAGCAAGGGAAAAGTGAGGAGAGAGAGTGTGTGAGCTGAACATATCTCACCAAAATGGAGGGCTAGGATGAGTCCTTGATGCCCAAGTATTGATCTAAGGGCTAGAAATGCATCTTGACAAAAGTCTTCTAGAAGGGCATTTTTGTAATTAACCAAAAAGGCAAGGGCAAAGTTGTCCATGAAGATTTTCGGTCACTAGGGTAAAAATACCAATAAGTCCTTCCACTCAACAAATAAATTCTAGAACACACAGGGGCAAAATCGTCTTTTCTAATTTCCGAGCCTAATTTCCCGTTTTCGCGAATTTCTGAGCAAACCGATAATAAAGCGAGCTTAATGCGGCGTCGTCCAATATAATAATTTTGATATCCTTGAAAGTTCGATACCCAAGTTCGGATTCCAATTCGTGGTCAAAATCGCTCAAACGCGACTTTCGTGTATCTCAAACTAACGGGCGGCTTTTAGGGTTTACGCGTGTCGACCCGTGGTTGATTTGATATCAATCCACGTTTAAGTTTACTCGAGCCATGGTGACTTCGGTTGTCATGTAATTACGAGGGTCAATCACTAGTTCCGAACGACACGATCGTTAGAAATTGATTTTGGAACGTTTGGAATGCATACAGTGATTAAACGGCATCACCCGTGACTCAATTGTATAACATTGTTAAATTGTTCCTTAATCATTCTTGGATCTGCCTAAAATGGTCCTAAATATCCCCTCGTCAATTCTTATGGTCGAAGTATCGATCCAGGTTCGAGTTCTTGGGTCGTGCGTATCAAAATCCTAACTAGCCATTCCCTAACGGTTAGTATTCTCAAGAATGGCCAATTCCGAGTGAGATATAACAGAAAGTGCATTGATGATAATATCATTTCATAAATCCCGAAAGTGGGTCGAAATTCAGAATGTCACACCCTCCACTTGGTTCTATTTTTCTTTTCCTTCTTTTTCCTCTATATTCTTTATCAATTTTTTTTTGGACCTAAGCAAATCCCTAAAAAACTTCATGTCGGTTCTCGTTCGGATCTCGAGATCACCGAGATGTAAAAATTTCAGAGGGTATTTTATCTTCCTGAGGAAGATAAAGATACAGAGGGAATTGAGAGTGCGAGACGTGTGGATACTAGCACGTTAAAATAAGGAACCCATCCACGGAGCCCGTCTCACAGGATGGGGACAGGCCGCAGAGGCCCTCGTAGAAACGAAATCTCACTTCCTTTGGTGAGGTTACCTCGACTCGAACACCAATAATTCAAGGGAAGCCCCGATTAAGAGGTTACCTCTTAACCTCTTCCCTTTAGTCTACTTTTTGTATCTGAAAATATTGGTATTGATACAACTTACAGATACTTTCACAATCATAACTCATAAGCTCACATATACTATAATATGAGTAAAAAGTCTGGCACATGTAATTTCGATGAGAAAGATTGTTAATACGCAATTTTGCAAGTTTAGCTTTGTCGATTCAACAAACTGAAAAATTGCATATGATTATGGACTTGCTCTCACTCCCACAGTATTAGCAGTTATAATTAATTTGGGATGCTACTCAAATTCAGTTCGTAAAGAAATAAACGAGATGGTGCGCATATCTTTCTCGTCGGTTGGCTTTAAAGTAAAAGTAGGCAAATATGGAATTAAAGAAAAAGGATACTTGAATAATGAAAATTTGACGTTATTTATCCATATAACGGAAATATTAACGAAAATACTAATTGAATTATTGATTTCGTAGAAATCTTTGTAACCAATCATTCTAAACACCTTCAGTATTTGATCGATAAATTTCTTTATCACACGGCAACGCGCAGATAACACCCTCATATATTATTAATACAAAGTCATATTCCGATTTATATTAGGTGCCATCCATCAAAAACAATTGACAAAACACAAGTCCAACGCAAGCAATAACAGAGTATATACCAACGACATAAAGAAAACATTACACAAGCGGTCGTATCCATCTTTGATTAGAGAACTTTAACTACCCACTCTCTCGTTAACAATTAAATTAAGAATGGATAAGGTCGCTTATAGAAAATTTATCTACACTGGCAATTAGGCTTGAAAATCCATGAGATGCTTGGGGATAAATGGGGTTTTAACCGGGCTTTATTACATACTAAAAAATTCCACTGAAAAGGTTGGTGTGGTGGCGGTGATTTTACATTGTTTTTTACTCAAACCCATGAATATTTTTTTTTGGTCTTTCCAGAAGATAAAGTAATTAACTTGAGGCCGGAAAAACAAATGTAAACTTAAAAGAAGAAAATCCAACCGACTTTAAAGGTTGCCATAATTTGGAAAGTAAATGTTGATACCTTAAGCCCTACAGAATTTAAAAGAAATTCCAACCACCTTGATCTTGTCCAATTAACCAAAATGTATGCTTAAATCCGATGGATCACAATGACATGAAAGCTTTAGATTTACTCCAACAACATATGCATGTCCTCTAGAATACGATGTCTATGTCTGTATAATTTAGTTATCCTATATTAAGTTTTATGAATTTTCTTAGTTTTTTCCTAGAAATATACTTTTTGGGGTTATTACTATTAAAAAGTTCAAGCTGGTATTCCCATGACACATTTATCTCAACCAATTTTTGTTTCACAAAAAATCTTGAATCGAAATCCCATGACATATTAATCCAGATTAATTTTTTGCTCACAAAAAATCCAAAACTAATGTCCTTGACCCAAATCTACCCTCCGTCAAAGTGCATACTTATCAACACATGTGGATTTTTCATGTCGGATCTATCATCCTCCACGTCCGTTGAAACGTATGTATTTTACCAGGATATTAGACAGAATGTCAACAGAGCCAATTGAGGTACTAGTTTGGAAATTTTTTGTTGTATTAACCCTACTTTTTACATAGACATTGGGCATTGAATATTTCAAAAAAAAAAAAAAAACTAATGATCTATCCTTGGGCCTGTATCTATATTCCAATAACCATGTTTCTATTAATTGTTGGTTTGGACGATCAAGCTCCACCGATTATATCTTTCGTTCCTCTATGATCTTTGGGATAGGAAACTTAAATTATTAAAGAACAGAAAAAGGGGCACTCGTTAATAAATAAATGAAAAAACTTCCAATTTTTTAATGCTATGATTACTCTCGCGTTATGTATAATCACTATTTTTAGATATTGAATTAATTACCGTATCAATTATAGTTAACATGAGTATTCCAAGAGCTCTCACTTTAAAATGACCCCCAAAAACAGCTAGAGTTACTCTTGTTATCAGAGGAAGAAGTCCCTTCAATGTCACGTCAATTTTCCTATATGTAAACATTTTCGATGGTTATAACGGCTTTTTCTTACTTGACTAGATGGCCGCGACTCATACGATACATGTATACCATTCTACACTCACATCCTTTGAAACTTGAAATGAAAATATCTCTTCGAAAGCTTAATTTACTTCTTAAAATCAAGGAGTCCAGCAGCTCCTATATCTTGTTTAGGGTAACTTCATCCTCCTACCAACTAGAAAGTGACATTTCTTTGGCAACAACAACCGACATTTAATACAACATTAGTTGTGTAGTCCTACCTAGAGTTCCTAAAGACAAATGACATAATTTTGCTTGGTTTACTTCCGTTTCTCACGTCGAATTTCTGAATCTTCGATCCTTTTCCGAAATTAAAATTTTCTATGGAAAACTCATAAAATTACGAGGCGACGTCCTAACGTTCGAGTGTGAAATCCTTAAGCATTCGACACTCAAAATCGGATCATAATTTGTGACCGAAATCGATCAATCATAACTATAGTTCATCTCGAGCTAACGGATGGCTATTAGAAATAAATTCTTCGATAGCCTTTCCCCTTTGGTTAGGATTCCCTGAGTGATCAAGTCAGGGCGAGAATTAACTAATAGAGCATCGACAAAATCACCATTTCGTAAATTATCAAATTGGATCGAATTTTCAAGATATCATAATTCTTCCCCCCTTGCAGAAATTTCGTCTCCGAAATTTGAATTTACATCCAATTCCTCAAAAAGAAAGGGATACTGGCGCCTCATTATCTTTTCACTTTCCCACGTGGCTCCCTCGGTTCCATGGTGTTGCCACATAACTTTGACTAGAGGAATCGTCTTATTTCGTAGTACCTGTTCCTTCTGATCCTCGATTCTTACTGGTCTTTCCACGTACGACATTCTATCGTCGACGTCTATCTCCTCGTAATTCAGAACGTGGATCGGATCCGGCTCATACTTCCTTAACATTGACACGTGGAATAGGTCATGTACCTGAACCAACCTTGGCGGCAAAGCTAGGCGATACGCCAACGTTCCAATTTGCTCTAAGATCTCGAACGATCCTACATATCTTGGGCTCAACTTGCCTTTCTTGCCAAAGCGCAATATTCCTCACATGGGTGATACCTTGAGGAACACATGATCTCTGACTTGAAACTCCAATGGTCTACGTCGCCTATCTACATAACTTTTCTGGCAACTTTGGGCCGTCCTTAGCCTATCCCTGATAACTTTAACAGCATCCTACGACTGTTGCACCAACTCGGGTCCCGTAATCTTTCGTTCTCCAACTTCGTTCCAACAGACATGAGTCCTATAAGGTTTGCCATACAACGCCTCGAAAAGTACCATTCTAATACTTTGCTGATAACTGTTGCTATACGCGAACTCAACAAGATGTAGTTGTTCTTCCCAACTTCCTTTGAAATCCAGAACGTAGGCTCGCAGCATATCCTCAAGAGTCTGAATCGTTCCCTCGGATTGTCCATCTATCTACAGATGAAAAGCGGTACTGTATTGCAGCTTTGTTCCCATGGCACCTTGAAGACTCTTTCAGAACGTGGCGGTGAACTTAGAATCTCGATTCGACGTGATCGTTACAGGCACACCATGAAGGCGAACCATATGCCTTACGTACAACTCCGCATACTTGTCCATAGCAAAGTCCTTTCGCACCGGAATGAAATGAGCGGGCTTTGTAAGTCTATCCACTACCACCCAGATAGAGTCATTACCTCTTTGGCTCCTCGGTAGACCCATCACGAAATCCATCGTGATATGCTCCCATTTCCATTCCGGTATTCCCGGGGCAAAGAATCGGCCAGGCTTACAATGCTTGGGCCTTCACCGTTGACACGTTAAATATCTAGCCACATGCTTGGCAATATCTCCCTTCATGCCATTTCACCAATAATATTGGCACAGATTTTGATAAATCTTTGTGCTACCTAGATGAATACTATAGTTACTACGATGAGTTTCTGCTAAAATTTCCTCCTTAAGTCTTTCATCATTGGGCACGTACAACCGTCGACGAAACTTTAAGATCCCATCCTTAGATACTTGAAAGTCAGGTTTTCTTTTGGTTGCATCCATTTGCAGAATCTTTTGAAGTTTAGGATCCGAAGATTGCGTTGCTTTAATCCTGATTTGCATTTTGGGCTCAATTCTAAGAGTAGCCATTAAATTCGAGAGGTGACTTACCTCGAACTTGAAATCCAAGTCTCGAATTTCTTCAAGTAAAATCCATTCTTGAACCATCATATGCGCAATCGAAGACTTCCGACTTAATGCATCGGCCACCTTGTTAGCCTTACCAGGATAGTACGGAATCTCATAGTCATAATCTTTAAGCCGCTCCATCCATCTGCGTTGCCTCATGTTTAATTCCTTTTACGAGAACAAATACTTGAGACTCTGATGATCCGTATAAATATGAAACCTTTCCCTGCACAAATAATGTCTCCAAATCTTTAGCGTGAAAATGATCGCTGCTAATTCCAAGTCGTGCGTCGGCTAGTTCAATTTGTGCGGTCTTAATTGTCGGGACGCATATGCCACAACTCTCCCATGCTGCATTAAAACACATCCCAATCCTTTGTATGACGCTTTGCTGTAAATCTCATACCCTCCTGAACCAGACGATAACGTTAACACAGGCGCAGTAGTGAGCTTTTGCTTAAGCTCTTGAAAACTAAGCTCACACTTATCCGTCCATTCAAACTTTGTGTCCTTTTTTAGCAAGCGTGTCAAGGGCATGGCTATAGCAGAAAATTTTTCCACGAACTTCCTATAATAGCCATCCAATCCCAAGAAACTTCGAACTTCAGTTACCGTCGTTGGTCTAGGCCAATTCATAACCACTTCAATCTTAGTCGAATCTACTGAAATTCCTTCCCCATAAATCACGTGTCCAAGAAAAGCTACTTGAGTTAACCAAACTCGCACTTGCTAAACTTGGCATACAACTTGTGGTCTCGAAGGGTTTGCAACATTGTCCTCAAGTGTTGTTTGTGTTCCTCATAACTCCTCGAATACACTAGAATGTCGTCAATGAACACGATTACAAACTTATCCAAATACTCCTTGAACACCCTGTTCATCAAGTCCATAAAAGCTGCAAGCGCATTTGTCAGACCAAACGGCATCACGGTAAATTCATAGTGTCCATAGCGCGTTCGAAATACCGTCTTCGATATATCTTTCTTTCTAATCCTCAATTGGTGATAACCTGTCCTTAGGTCTATCTTCGAGAATACCGAAGTTCCTCGAAGTTGGTCAAACAAATCATCTATCCTTGGTAACGGATACTTATTCTTAACCGTCGCCTGATTGAGTTGCCGATAGTCGATGCAAAGGCGCAACGACCCGTCCTTCTTCCTTACAAATAGAACCGGCACTCCCTAAGTTGATGCACTAGGACAAATAAATCCTTTGTCCAACAACTCCTGCATCTAAACCTTTAACTCCTTCAATTCCGATAACGCCATTCTGTAAGGTGCCTTAGAAATCGGCTCCATACCAGGGACTAACTCAATCACGAATTCTACTTCTCTTTCTGGGGGCAACCCAGGTAATTCCTCAGGAAAAACATCCGAGAACTCTCATACTATAGCTATGTCTTGCACCTTCGATTCCTCTACTAGAGTGTCAACTACAGTTGCCAAATAACATTGGCAACCTTCATCCAACAATCGAGTAACTTCAAGTGATGAGATCAAAGGAATTGATGGTCCTCCTCGATTTCTGACAAACTCAAACCCAACACTCCCTAAAGGCTCAAATTGAATCGTCTTACGATAACAATTTACTGTGGCTGGTTGCTTGGTGAGCCAATCCATTCCAAAAAGCACATTGAAGTCAAATATCATCAAGACAATGAAATCTATGCTGTCGTCACGACCACCAATAGATAATTTACAATCAGCACATCCTACTGCAGACACTACGTTATCCTTTAAAGGGGTAGAAATACTATAGACCACTCTTAGCGGTTTCGGACTTAACCCCACTAGCTCCACAAATTGCTTAGCCACAAACGAATACGTAGCTCCAGAATCAAACAAAGTATAAGCAGCATGGTCGTGTAATGAGACCGTACCTATAATTATGGCGGGCGAGTCCTCCACCTCCTTCCTTCTGACAGCATAGACCCTTCCTTGTACTTGGGGTCGGTTCAATTGGTTCGGTGGGGTGTTCCTCGCAGGTTGTCCTACTTGCTGCGCTGATCCTTGCGCTCCCGTGTCTTGGCATGGACAGTCCTTCATGTGGTGACCGTGCTGACCACATCCAAAGTAAGCTCCCGTTCTCACAGGACATGGGGTTGATCCATGGTTCCTACGGCAAAAGTGGCATGTACTATTTTGATTGGGTGCCGGCTTCTTCACGCCACCTTTCCTGTTAGGAGGGACAGGGAACTTACTTCTTGTCATTGGTTTCTTCCCAAACCAATGATTATCCTTACTTGGAACAAACCGCGATCAAGACGCGGCTGTCTTGTCCACCAAGTTCCTCTCAATCAACTGTGCCCTCTCATACAACTCATCATAATCCTTCAGATTCAGAGGCACCACTTGATCCTTAATCTCGGGCTTCAGCCCATCCCTAAACCTCCTTGCCTTATCAACTCGATCTTTAACCAACCTCGGCGCATATTTGGACAATTCCACAAACTTAGCCTCGTACTGGTCTACGGACAATTGATTCTACTGGAGACGTTGAAACTCGTTCATCTTTTGTTCCCTGGCGCAGTCTGAGAAATACTTGTTGTAAAAAGCTTCCACGAAGGTACCCCACACCTGGGCCGTACCATCGGGGAACACCCTCCTTTGGGTAGCTTCCCACCAAGTACTGGCGTTTTCTTGCAACTGGTAGGTAGCCAGCGTCACCTTGTCTTCGTCCAAACATCTCAGCAAAGCGAACACTTTCTCTAACTCCCTGATCTAGAGGGTTGTAGCCTCAGGATCACCCGCACCAGTGAACTTGGGCAGTTTGAACTTCAGAAATTACCCCACCAACTTATGCATGGGTTGATTCCCATTTCCATTCCCAGCTAAAGAAATATCTACAGGTATAGGTACAGGTGCAGGTGCAGGCATAGCGGCAGCGGCGGTGCCGGCGGCAGCAGCTTGATTACGAGCTTGCTGTCCTACCAGGGTCTCTAAGGCCTCAAGGATCCGGTCTAATCTAGGATCCTTTGGTGCTCTCCTTCTGGCACCAGTCTGACCTGGTTCGACTCTCCTCCTAAGGGCCCTCGGGTCGGGATTTCTCATCTTACAGGATCTTTGGAGAAACCTGCTTTCTAATTCCAACAAGGAATTAGAAATCGTGAACAACCTGCTTAAGAACGAGAAATCTAACAATCAAACACAGGCACAAAGTGTTTTCCTAACTCACTATCCCAAAACCCATTGCACCTTATCACTCCAGGTCTTGACCAAATTTGGATCGAGCTGACCTTGCTCTGATACCAATTCAATGAGGATGTCAGGCCCCGAACCCTATGGACACGCAACATCCCGCTATGGTCATTATGATGCGACGTCCCAGGACTCGTCGCCGACCCTTTCATTTTTATCTTTCTTTTTATTACGCATGCGGAAGCAATAACAACCAACACCTAGATAACAATAATAAATAGGGATAGGTAGGAAAGCGATTCACAACAAACAAACAACAACACCATTTTAATATTCACTTGATTAACCCCTGGAAAACTTTTCTTTACAAGCCCACTTCGGGCACTTCCACAAAAAGCCTATAAAAAGATACCCGGCTGGGGTCGATCTACTTCACCATCAGTGGGTCAGTCAAAAAGTCAGCTTTCAGTCAGGTCTCTCATGAGCTATTATAGAGGGTTGGTGAGTCAAAGTAGGATGAATCAGGGTCGTGCTCCGATGGCTTAAAATCCGATAGATCCTCGGGAACAGGGTCGGGCTCAGGCTCAGGCTCAGGATCTTCTACTGACCCGTTAGGTGGGTCGATCTTCATAGGATCCCATATCTCGTACCCAGGACCCTCTTCCGGAGGACCGTCAAACTCCTTGATAGGTCCAAACAGATCCTCACCATCCCTAACAAACCAGGACTGGAACTGGTGGGGAGCCCGATGATTCAGGCCCTCATCCACCCAAACTATCGTCCGATGGCGCTAAAAAACATATGGTTGGTCAGGGAACACGTGCGTAGAAACAACAGTCTCCATGTCCTGAGGTACCTCAAACCGTACCGGGTGCATCGACATGCTAAGGACCTGAATATGTTTAACAATGACAAATGCGATAAAATCTCAGTAAGTTAACGGCCTAAACCCCGCTTAGGAGGCCAACTCGCCTCGAGGTTCCTAGTCAGGCAACCACACATCATATACTGATCAATCACATGCCGAATAACAATCGCAAGCATCTTTACCTCGCCTTGGCACACGTGGCATGCATAACATTAGTCAACAAACATCACAACCATGCACACAGCATAACACGTACTCGGAACACATAAAGAGATTTTCCGTGCATCATGCATCCACACTCGTGTGTCTCGATTATAATATAAAACCACTTGGGCACGACCCATACCATGCCTAGCAGTATTCAACCCATAATCAAACACTATGCAACATGCGTGTTCCATTTATCACGATCCCTCTGGGCCACTACTGTCACGCCCCGAACCCTGACCGGCTCGCGACACCCCTTCGATGGCCATATTGAACGCGACAACCCAGGATGCGTCGCCGACCCAAACGAAACACCCAACGATAAAGGCAAGCAGAAGCGGAATAAAAACGACCCAGATAATAAACAATGACAACGGGATAGCATAGGCACAAATCAACAAACACACTTCATAAAACTGACAGTCACTTACAACATTCAATCTAGGCTACTAACTTCAAGCCACATTTATCAAAGGGGGGCGATGGTTAGGTATTCTACTTCACTAAACAAAAGAGGGGGGCATCCAAAGATGAAACAAAGCATCAAATGCCCAAGGTCACTCCCAGTCTCTGAACCGCACGTGACGACTATCCGTCACTCCAAACCTGAAAATGTTTAACAACGGGGGATGAGATAAATCTCAATAAGCAGACAACCTATACCCCACCTAGGCCAATGCGTACCCAGACGAGTCTAACATGCAATCTAACCACCGATATAACAAACTTGCCAATTCACATTTACCTCGCACCGATTCACACGCCAGCTCTGCACAATAGATAATTCACCATAAAGCAATAATAATTCAAGAACATAACATCACCACTCAAACTCCATAACCACATATATTCAATCAATTCAATCACACTCAATTCGCATTCGTGGCCGAGCAACTTTCCACGACCCGGGTCAACACCCCACACGTCAGCCCTCCGATCAATCTAGGCTCCGTCCCTCACTAGACCTTTCACACTTTCTCATGACCCGCGTAAACACACCTCAGGTCAGCCCTCCGATCAATCCGGGCTCCGTCCCTCACTGGACATTCCACACTTTCACACTACCCGTGTAAACACGCCTCAGGTCAGCCCTCCGATCAATCCGGGTTCTGTCCCTCACCGGACATTTCACACTTTCTCACGACTCGCGTAAACATGCCTCAGGTTAGCCCTTCGATCAATCCGGGCTCCGTCCCTCACTGGACATTTCACACTTTCTCACGACCCACGTAAACACGCCTCAGGTCAGCCCTCTGATCAATCCGGGCTCCGCCCCTCACTGAACATTTCACATGCACATACACCACATCACAATTCGCCATTCTCACACGTCACACGAATCCAATTCAAATCACAAACTCATCACACTAGTCCACCAATCCGACACTCAAGTTGGCCCAATCAAACGTCAATTTCACCCACAAACGCCACGACAATCCGGTCATCGTACCCACATAAACCAGCCACTAATCATGCCACATAATCATCACAACTTAATCTATCAATTAACCACATTCACATATTGATCCTAATCCAAGCTTAGCCACTAACCCGATACTAATTAATCCCTAAACAAGTCTAATAATACCCATAATACTAGGGAAGGTTTAGGGAGTCGCTTACCTAAATTTGGCCCGGGAAAAATCGGCACGGGCCCAAAATGGCCTGGGTGAACAATAACGGCTCGGCATGGGCGAGGGCGCGACGGGCAAGGGGCTCGGCCACGGCTCGGCACACCCTCGGCCACGGCCCGAGGCTCTCGACCACAACCGGGCGAGCGGCTAGGCGCGGGCACGGGCACGGGCACGGGCACGGTGGAGATGGGCAGCGGCTGGGACGGTTGGGCAACGGGCTAGGCGAGCTCGGGCACGGCTGGGCACGCTCGGGCACGGCCTGAGCAATGGCCAGGCAAGCTCGGCCATGGCCTGGGGTGAGTTGGACGAGCGGCCGATGGCGACGGAGACTGGACGATGAAGGCTCGGCCACGGCCGGGACAGTCTGGCCAAGGTTGAGCTGGGGTGGCGTTGGGCTGACCAGGTGAGCACGGCGGCTGCAAGTGGCTGGACAGGGTTGCTGGGAGCTAGGTAGTGGCGGACGGAGCAACGGCGGAGGCCGGAACGGCGGCACGCGGTGGCTGGACAAGGCGGAGCCGGGGAGAGCTCAAAACAGGGGAGAGGCTGGGGAAGAGAGAAACAGGGGGAAAGGGAGGTCGCGCAGCGGCCTGAGGCGACATGGCGGCATTGCGGGTGGCCGGGCGACGGAGGACAGGCCGGTGAGCGACTGGGCAACGCTGGACCGCGGCGGACGCAATGGCGAGTTGTTGCTCGCGTGAAGTGTGGGCAGGCCAGCGACAGGCGGTTGCGGGCGACGAATGGCGGCGCGGCTCAGTCGGGGCAACGGTGGCGCGAGGCGGACGGCGAGGGGCGATCGGCAATGACTGGTCGAGCGAGCAGAAGCAGAAGCAGAAACAGTCGGGGCGGAAGAGAAAACCAGAGAAGAAGAAGAAGAGAGGAAGAAGAAGAAAAGGGAAGAAGAAAAAGGAAGAGAGAGGGGTGGGAGGGGACGTGTATGGGGAAAGGGGGGAATGGACGGGCGCAGTGGGGAGGGGACGCGGCAGAAGGGGGGAGAGAGAGAGAGAGAGAGACAAAAGTCAACGCAATGATTGCGCGATCCAACGACCCACGTTCAAACCAAAAATCGATCTAACGGTCCACGAAAAAACCTAATTATAAATTAGGAAAAAGGCTAGAAGATATTAATTAAAACACACTACGAGGGAGGTGTACTAATCCAAATTCGCACCCAGTCCAAATTTCACTTTTCACTTATCTCGAGCAATATTGACGTTGGCCACAATAATATCGATACCGTTCAATTAAATTTGTCACGAAACTTCAATAAATTCGACACCAAAGTTCGGGCTCTAAATAACGGCCAAATTCGATCGAGTGCGATTCTAGCGAAATCTCTAATTTAAAAATAACCCAAGAGTGATTAGTTCCGGGCGAGATTTTATTATAAGCGCACTGACGAAATACACGTTTTATAAATCCCAAAAATGGGCCGAAATTCGGAATGTCACAACTACACATCAAGCGATACGCAGCGAGATGGTAGTTTTTCGGCATGACCGGGTATCGTCCCGCCTCGTCGGACACGGCAACGTCAAACGATCTACAGAATGACGGCATTCCAATACGGCAACATCAAATGATCTATAGCAAGTGGTATCCCGTAAGGAGCATTGAATCCGCCATCGGGGGCCACGATTCGGCATTCGGAGTATCAGCTATCTAGATAATCTCCAAGCATTAGATAAAATCGAGCGCGATCTACAACAGACCTCAATAAATCGAGCATCGTCATGCGATCTACGGCAAGACGGCTTCGACATGGGACCACACGACCACACGAACACACAAGCATTCAAGCCAATTCATATCTTTTCAATTAGCCAATGCAAACATGAATTGTGCTCGAATTAATGCCACATAACCAATTTCTCGTGACCACATGTGCCAACAGTCACTCAATTTTGTAAATCATCATTTCGAAACACGCTTTTCATTCTCAAGCCTCAAATTCCTTTCTCGAACATAATTATAAAATAATTTATTTTTAAAGATTCAAAATATTTTCTCGAATCATAATCATTCAAATCATTTGTCCATATACGCCAACTTATACGGTGAAATCCAACATTGGTATTACAATCCAAGCATAAAACAATCACAATTCGGTACTAAAAATTATTTGAAAATATGAATATTTGATTTTCGGAATTTGAATATTTTATTAATAAATAATTTTTGTAAGAATAAAATATTATTATTTAATTTCGAAAATTAATTTATTTAATAAAATAAATATCAATAATAAATTAATAGATAACTTATCGTCAAAATAGCGATAACTTATCGCGAACACAACAATAGCCTATCACACAAATAATCATAGCTTATTGAACATACCGATAACCTATCGCTAAAATTTACCAGTAACTTATCATTTAAACACCGATAACCTATCACCACATCCAATGATAACTTATTATCTGCCGATAACTTATCATCAACAATTATCTAATAATCTAACGTAACCTATCACCTAATCCCACTTAACTAGTCAATAAATTAATCTAAACTAACCGAAGCAAGTTTAACACCCTAAACACGGGATTAGGGGTTAACTTACTCATCTAACTACTGCGATTACACGAGGACGGCGGCGGCGGCGCGGTTATTTGCGGTGGTTTCCGGTTCAAGCTCGGCGGGAGGCGACCGGCGGCAAACGAGCGTGACAAAGAGAGCGGCTGCCAGGGGCTGTTCGGTGGCTATTTGGGGTTGAGTCAGGGATGGGATGGTGGCTGGTGATGGCGTCTTGCTGGCTAAAATGGCGGCGGCAAGTGGCGGAGGCGGATGGCAGATGAACCGGCGAGAGGCGCAACTCGCCTTGGCTGGAATAGCTAGCGACGGGCTGTTCCGGGGCAGCAGAGGCGGTGCTGCGTGGCCAGGGGAAGAGTAGGGGTGGCGGTGGGGTGACGGTGGGGTGGAGCGGTCCTCGGCGATGGCTGGTTCTGCGAGGAAAAAGGCTGGTCGCTGGCTGAAAATAAGAAGCATAACAAGAAGCAAAAGCGAAGAAGAAGCAGCAGCAGCGAAGTAGGAGTAGAAGCGGCGAGGAAGGACGGTGCACGGTGGTGGTTGGTCCAGAACGCTGGTCCAGTCGGCGGTGGCAGCAAGAAGAAACAGAACGAGGAAGCAAAAGTAGAAGCATGAAGCAGCAGCAACAACGGTGATGCAGAAGCAGAAGTAGCAGCGGTAAAGCAGAAGCAGAAGGAGCAGCGGTGAAGCAAAAGTAGCAGCAGCGAAGGAAAAGTCAAGAAGAATAGGAAAAGAAGAAGAAAAGGAAGAAAAAGAAGAAGAGAAGAGAGAGAGAAAGGAGTTGGTGGAGTCGGTGGAGGGTGCAGCAGAAAATGGGGGAGTCAGCGGCGGAAGTCAGCCGGAGGAGGGAGGGGAGAGAGAGGGAGAGAGAGAAAGGGGAGGGTTGGGTTCATCATTACCCAAAAAATAAAGATCTTCCAAATTTCCTTTTTGAAATTTTCTTAAATTTTGTCCCCCAAAATCCATTTTGTCCTCGACCCAAGTACCGAATTACAGGCCAACTCATTCTTATGAGGTCTTGATGGCTGGGCCCCTCGGCCGCGAGGTCCAACAGGCTTTGCTCGGTTCACTTCCGTTTCTCGTGTCGAATTTCCGAATCTTCAATCCTTTTCCGAAATTGAAATTTTATACGGAAAACTCGTAAAATTATGAGACGACATCCTAAGGTTCGAGTGTGAAATTCTTGAGCATTCGACACTCAATATCAGATCATAATTCATGGCCGAAATCCATCAATCCCAACTATAGTTCATCTCGAACTAACGAGTGGTTGTTAGAAATAAATTATTCGATAGCCTTTTCCATTTGATTAGTATTCCCTGAGTGATTAGGTCAGGGCGAGAAATAACTAATAGAGCGTCGACGAAATCACCATATGATAAATCACCAAATTGGGTTGAATTTTTAGGATATAACAACCAACCAATCACCATTTCGTCCCCAGTTTAGCCCTCAAGCCGCGCTGAACAGCCGTCCATAGCACGCTGGTTTCTGCTGGAATGCTAGCTTCGTTGCTCGCCGAACACGTCCGCTGCTGCAGCTGCTGGTCCACCACTGTCCGGCCACCTAGCTAACACCACAAGCCGCCATTTCACACTAGGAACAGCCCCGAGCAGCCTCCGAATAGCCCCACAGCAGCCGCTGCCTTAGCCGCGCTCATTTGCCGCCGTTCGTCGAGCCCAAATAGGAAACCACCGTGGACAGTCGCGTCGTCGCCGTTGTTCTCGCATAATCGCCGTAGTTAGACGAGTAAGTTAACCCCTAATCCCGTGTTTAGGGTGTTAAACTTGCTTATGGTAGTTTAATTTAGTTTTAGATTAAGTTAATGGTTTTACAAATTATGGTCTCTCATTGAAAAAAAAAAGAAGAAAGTTATACTTTGCTACCTTCTTCATAATGGCAAGTATAGAAACCTAGACAATCTCACTTCAATTCGAAACACAAACAGTCCAATTCATTATGGGTTCAATCACAAGAAAGTGTACAAAACAAAGAAAAGTGCCACAAAAAGCAGAGACCCTAGACCAAACCCATCACCCCCACCATCATAGCTAGAGATACTGCTGTGATACAGTTTAGAGCTGCCAACGTATGTTGGGAAGTTGAGAGAGGGAAAGAAGGTGGTATGAAAAAACTTCCAATTTTTTAATGCTATGATTACTCTCGCGTTATGTATAATCACTACTTTTGGAGATTGAATTAATTGCCATATCAATTATATTTAACACAAGTATGCCAAGAGCACTCACTTTAAAATGACCCCAAAAACGTATATTATACGTTTGGCTAGAGTTACTATTGTTATCAAGGGAGGAAGTCCCTTCAATGTCACATCAATTTTCCTATATGAAAACATTTTCGATTTCATGTTCGGATTGTAGAAAATTCCTGGACAATTTTACTTCTGACATCGTTGCAGTTCATTCTCGTGTGAAGCACATTCACCGGCGTCGATTTTCACCAGAGAGACTTCCAGGACTTCCTCTTGATCGAAGAAAGAGCAAACCCAACACTACAAAAAAAGCCGGGTTTAGCGACGGAAAAAAATTGGTCGCTAATAGGCCGTCGCAAAATTTTGCCACGGAAAATTTCAATTTTCGTGGCTAATTTGCGACGAAAAAAATTCGTCGCAAAATTCGTCGCTAATTATTCGTGGCTAATTTGCAACGAAAAATAATTCGTCGCTAATTATTCGTGGCAAAATTCGTGGCTAATTTGCGACGAAATATATTCGTGGCAAAATTCGTGGCTAATTTGCCATGAACATTATTCGTGGCAAACTTCCGTCTCTAATTTGCCACGAACATTATTCGTGCCAAAATTCGTCGCTAATTACTCGTGGCAAACTTCGGCTAAATATTCGTGGCAAAATTCGTCGGTAATTTGCCACTAGATCTATTCGTGGCAAAAGTCGTCGCTATTATTTTGATTATTTTTTTTGTTGGTCGCGAAATTGCGACGAAATATTTCGTGGCAAAAATCGTTGCTAATTATCCGTGGCAAAATTTCTCGCATTTCGTGGCAAAATTCGTGGCTAATTTGCCAAAAAAAAATTTCATTTTTTTGCGACGAATTTATTCGTGGCAAAAGTCGTGGCTAATTTGCCACAATTTTTTTTTTTTCAATTATTTGCGACGAACTTATTCGTGGCGAAATTCGTGGGTAATTTGCCACGAACACATTTAGTGGCAAAATTCGTGGCTAATTTGCCACAAACAAAATTCGTGGCTAATTTGGGACCATATTTTTTTTTTGTCGGTTTTTTGCGACGAACTTATTCGTTGCAAAATTCGTGGCTAATTTGCCAAAAAAAAAATTTTTGGTCATTATTTTGCTACGAAAAATTTTGACTTTTGCGACAAACATTATTCGAAAACGAATTTGGCGACGAATTTTAATGAATAATTTAGGGACGAATGTTGTTTAGGGACGATTTCGATTTGAAATCTAATTAACATTGATAGAAAATCACAGTCAAGACAAGAACAAACCCCAAAAAGAAAGAAATGAAACAAAGTTCTAAATTAGCCAGTTCACAAACTGTTGTGGCAAACTGTTGATCTTGCCAAGAAGTTCTTTCACGTTGTCTATAGTGTTCTCCAAGAATCGAAGTCCTGTCCATCTGCAGCGCAAACATCACAATATCAAACTCCTAACCCCTGGTAATTTTTTCACATCTATTCAACAGCAGAAGCATAAAGATATAAGTACCTCTTGGAAATTTAAACTAGCAAGGATCATCATCATCATCAGCATCATCATCAGGAATCTCATTATCATCATCATTGTGGTCATCACCTACTGGATTAGTGGGAGGTACAGGAGGAACTTCATCAACTTCGAGGTTGAGGTGTCGCATGATCAATTGCAAACGTTGTTTCACTCCTATCATTTCTTCGTCCTTCTGTACAAGTAATTGTCTCAGGCGGTTCAATGCTTGGTCCTGTCGCTCCTCGTGTTGTGCCCTTAAAAAAGCCGCACTGGAGGATGAAGTTGCAGCAGCCGGCGTTCTGTACATCCTTGACAAGGATCCCATCCCAAATATTTGACCTCTTCTCATTCCACCCGATGCCTCCATCCATAATGCCATACTGTCAACCGATGGCTCGGACGCAGCAACACCATCACCATCACCATCACCACTAGCAGCAGCCGTGGTCATTACAAGTTCATCATATTTGTCCTACATTAACAATATAGATAAAAATAAAAAAAACTTAATATATATAAATACAAAATATAACCTTACATACCTTAATAGCTTTTGCTCGATTGCCAGTCCATGTCTTATCTTTTTTCTGAAAGGTGCGTTCAAATGTAGCCATAAATGTTGGTTCCGTCCCCAATTCATCTGCCTACAAAATATAGACATAATTACGACATAATTATTGATTTAACTTACAACATGATTAAAAGACTAACCATTCTTTTTCTACGCTCCCCGATGTTGATAGAGCCCCAGCATATGTGGCAGACCCTTCACTAGAACTAGAAGCTCGATTCTTCTTATTAATTTCACTGATTTGCTTATGCTTTTCAGTGTCCCAAGTTCTCATAATTTCCGTCCAATTGTCAGCTGTAATAAAATCCGGCTTTTCTTGCTTTCTCTTTGCTTTATTAATCACATTTTGCATGTGATCACCGGCTTTCTTCTTAAAAATTCTTTTAACTTCTTTCTCTTCCGCTTCATCCCACCTGAACTTCCGCTGCAAGCAATCAATAGAAAAATAATTGTACACTCAGTATGCTAAATCGAACTTAGTTTGTGAGGAAATAGAAGGACAAAACTTACCTTGAACTCATTCCACCACAATTCCTTTACTTCTTTTGGAGCGTTGGTCCAACTACTATACTGCCCATCCAATAGTTATTGATTATTTTATTAAGTCTCCTCACAACATGCGTAGCATCCGTGAATCTGCAAACGGGTTATAACTTATTTCAACATACGTAGCATCCGTGAAGCATACGGACAATTCAGTTGACATCCATAATAATTCACATATACTTAAAAAAAATGAAATACTTAAGAATCTCCAAATGGGGCTATCATGAATCGGGTATCTTCTTCATAATTCGAGTGTTGCGTTGAAGAAGAAGGTGGAACCGAAGCCGATGGAACTGAAGTAAGAGGGTCGGAGGAAGGGCCAATGTGTCCATGTACTAGTTAAGGGTTAGATGAAGGGGCAGGGGCAGGGGCAGGGGAAATGGAAAGGGACGAGGACGAGGACGAGGAAGTGGAAAGGCCTGGTCTTCTTTGTGAAGCATCACCACGACGCATGTGACCTCCACGTTTATACTAAAAGTTGCAAGGTTAGACAAAAATGTAAAAAATTATGAACATGTATTAAGGACACATAATGACGTATGTCGTGAAGCTTACCATTTTGTTATTGAGAGCAAGAGAGAAACGTGGCCCCTGAAAAAAAGGAAGCTGTCCGGAAATGTCTACGAGCTAAATTTCTGGTCCTACAACTGTAAAAAAGGGAGAACTCATCTAGCTGGTCAGGGTCATCAAATTTTCAGTTAATTGCTGTAATTCGACTTGTTTTAAAATTTAATTGCATGCTTTGAAAGCCTTAGAACTTAATAAGTTACACTTTCACAACAAATTTTATGATGCAAGGAAATCAGTAAGTTCTGTTCAACAAATTTTAATAAGTTTTGATTGCATGTTTTATGGTGCACATATCCCTTTAAAATGAATATATCAACTTCAACAAGGAAATCAATAAGTTTTGAACAAGTAATTATAAGGCTTTACCCCGAAGGGAGCCATTCCAGAAAACCCAAATGTCACGGAAATAGTTTTACCCCGATGGCCAAAGCTTCAACCTATGCCAAAGAAGGTTTGGAAATAGTTTTCAAAACCCATCTAAACGACTCCGAAAAGAAAAAAAAAACGCAAATGTCACGAAAAACACTATTCACCAGAATCGTTTTTTGCCAAAAAACCCATCTAAACGACTCCAAAAAGCCAAAAAACGACTTGCGACACGGCCATAGGCGGTGATTTTGGATCAGCGGGCCGTTTCCACTTGACCGACCAAATTTCAGCTCATTTCGACCACATTTCACCTCATTCCGACCAAATTTCAAATGAATTTCAACTAAATTTCAACCCAAATTTGACCAAATTTCAGCTCATTCCGACCAAATTTCAACCTAAATCCGACCAAATTTCAACTTAAATATGAGGAATTTGATTCTGTTTCGTGGGCGAAATAGATTGGGTCTGTTTCGCCCACGAACAGAATCAAATTCGTGGGCGAAACAGAAACAGAATTCTGTTTCGCCCACGAACAGAACGAAGCAGAAGCAGACCCAACACAGAAGCAGAAGCACAGAAGCGCCCACGAAACATAACTGTTTCGCCCACGAACAGAACGAAGCAGAAGTAGACCCAACACAGAAACCAGCCAACACAGAAGCAGAAGCACAGAAGCAGAAGAACAGAAGCATAAGCAGAAGCAGACCCAATCGTAGACCCAACACAAATATCAGAACAGAAGCATAAGCAGACGCAATCGCCTAGAAATAACGCCGAAAAGCAAACCCAAGCAAACGTACCTCTCGCTTCCCAACAGAAGGAGACCCAACACTCTCGGACGCCGCCGAAGAACCCAACAGAAGCAGACCGCGCGCTGGGTGTCCTCGCTTCCCAGCGTCCGCCGCCGAAGAACGCGGCAAAAATTCGTGGGATTTTTGTGGGATTTTTTCAGGAAATTCGTGGCAAAAATCCGTGGCAAATTTGCTACGGATTTTAGCCACGAATTTCGTAAAAAGCCCAAAATTATTCATGTTTGTGGGATTTTTTCAGGAAATTCGTGGCAAAAATCCGTGGCAAATTTGCCACGGATTTTTGCCACGAATTTCGTAAAAAGCCCAAAATTATTCATGTTTTTGGGATTTTTCAGGAAATTCGTGGCAAAAATCCGTGGCAAATCCATGGATTTTTGCCACGAATTTCGTGAAAAAATCCCAAAAACATGAATAATTTTGGGCTTTTTACGAAATTCACAGATTTTTGCCATGAATTTCGTAAAAAGCCCGAAATTATTCATGTTTGTGGGATTTTTTCAGGAAATTCGTGGCAAAAATCCGTGGCAAATTTGCCATGGATTTTTGCCATGAATTTCGTAAAAAGCCCAAAATTATTCATGTTTGTGGGATTTTTTTCAGGAAATTCGTGGCAAAAATCTGTGGCAAATTTGCCACGGATTTTAGCCACGAATTTCGTAAAAAGCCCAATATTATTCATGTTTGTGGGATTTTTTTTTGCCACGGATTTTTGCCACGAATTTCGTAAAAAAGCCGAAAATTATTCATGTTTGTGGATTTTTTTACGAAATTCGTGGCTAAAATCCGTGGCAAATTTGCCACGGATTTTAGCCACGAATTTCGTAAAAAGCCCAAAATTATTCATGTTTGTGGGATTTTTTTCAAGAAATTCGTGGCAAAAATCCGTGGCAAATTTGCCACGGATTTTTGCCACGAATTTCATTTCTACTATCCCACACCCGCGTAATTCATTTTTTTTTCCAGACAATAACGTTTCATTAACAATAATAGCAATAATAATATTCAACAACAATTACAATAATAATAACAACAACAACAACAACAACAACAACTATACTAATAATTACGACAACAACAATAAACTTTTGTCATAATAATAATAATAATAATTACAACATAATTAGTAAAAAGTCTCAAAAATCTAAATCTTCATCTTCACCTTTGTCTTCATCTTGATCTTGATCTTCTTCTTGAGCATCATCGTCATCGTCGTCATCATCGTCATCATCATCATCATCATCCTCATCATCCTCTGTCTCAAAATCAGATTATGCAACACCTTCTAAATTTGATTCGCGAATTTCAGTTAGATCTACATCTATCATTGCTCCACATGGATCTCGTAAAGTAGGAATGTTATATTCCTCAGTTTGAACCGCGTTACAAACTTCCTCTTGTTGATATGCTGTATCCTTCCAGTGTTCCTCGATTTTTCTTCGTGCTTTGGTTTTACATACAGCCCACCAATCAGCTTTGTCACGTTTCAAACTAGGATATGATGCATAATATACTTGAATTGCTTGTTGTGCCAACACAAATGGTTCATATTTCTTATACCTTTTCTTGTGATTTATTTCAACCAAATTAAACTTCGTATGCACCTTCATTCCTTTGACGGGGTTGAACCACATGCACTTAAATAACACAACCCGCATTAATGGTCCGGGGTACTCTATCTCGATGATTTCATCCAACAAGCCATAAAAATCATCTTTTGAACTACCACAATTGGATGACCGAACACACACACCACTATTCATTGTGGCTTTTCCCATTCCATATTCTTGAGTGTGAAAATTATACCCGTTTATGAAATATGCTGGCCAAGTTCGTATGCTTGACTGTGCACCCCATGACAGATAATATAGCAATCCTTGCTCTTCAACTTGATCATGATTACTGTGAACCTAAGATTACACACGCAAAGTCAATAATATATATTTAAATGATGTATAAAATATTAATAACTTGATTTTGGTCTATAGGCAACTTACATATGTTTTGAACCATGCTGCAAATTGTTCATCGCACAAACGGTCGAACTCATTTGGCGGTAGTCCATACATTGAATTTTGAAAAATCCTATTAACAATTTACATTTATATATTAGTAAATATTTGACACGCAATACATATATTTACAAATATACACTTACTGGAAGTATGGCTCCACTTCTGGACAGTTCAGTAAAATATAGGTATGGGTTGCCTGCCGTTCTTCGCCTGTTAAGCAACGAAACTGACATGCGCCGCTTGGTCGACCAAGATAATTGAAAATAGAGAATGATTTGCAATTGGGATCGATGGGACCTTCATCATTTCTTCCTGCTCTTCGCCTCTTGCACTGCACGTGCGGCTCAAAATAGTATGATGCAAATATTGTCACTTCTTCCACAATATATGCATTACAAATTGAAGCTTCAACACATGCCTTATTCTTCACTTTTTTCTTCAAATGATATAAGAACCTTGTTGCAATAGAAAGAAGTTTATCAGAACATAATATATAATAAAGTATTTTGAAATTTATTTTGAAAATTTTTTTACCTCTCAAATGGATACATCCATCGAAATTGGACGGAACCTGCAACTTTGGCCTCATAAGGCAAGTGAACTAAGAGATGCTCCATTGAATAAAAAAACGATGGAGGAAATATCCTTTCTAAATTGCAAAGAATAATTGGAATGTCTCTCTCCAGTTTCTCCATGTGTGATGCTTTTAACACTGTTGAGCAAATATCATGAAGGAAATTACTTAACTCTGTAATGGCGCCCCATACAAAATTTGGTAGAAGTTCCTTCAAAGCTATTGGAATTAGTCTTTCCATAAATATGTGACAATCATGACTCTTTAATCCTGTCAACTTGCATTCGTTCAAATCAACATATCTCCCGATGTTCGAAGCATATCCATCAGGAAACCGCACAGATTTCAACCATTGACAAACGACTCGTCTCTGCTCCTTATCCAATGTATAAACTGCTTTTGGTTTTGGTCCCCTGCTGCTTGCATCCACATCTAATGTTGGTCGATCACAAATATTTCTCATATCTTTTCTTACATTCAAGTTATCTTTTATTTTTCCCGTGACATCCATCACAGTATTTATGACATTGTCGAAAACATTCTTTTCAATGTGCATGGCGTCAAGATTATGATGAATAAGATGAGCCTTCCAATATGGTAGATCCCAAAATATACTGCGTTTAGTCCACTTATGTACACTTCCGTACGCAATAGTTGTGCCATGAGGGTTTTCAACAACAGTTGGAAAGTCATGCACTTGCTCCCATATTTGATCACCGGTCAACCTCAATGGTGGAGGAGTTCTTTCAATCCTATTCTTGATGAACTCTTTTTTATTCCTTCTGAATGTATGATTCATCGGCAAAAATTGTCTGTGACAGTCAAAATAGCAGGGCTTCTTACCATGTCTTAATCTGAATGACTTCGATCTCTGCAAACATATCGGGCATCCTAAGATCCCAGTTATACTCCATCCAGATAACATTCCATATGCTGGAAAGTCATTTATCGTCCAAAGAAGAGCAGCCTTCATTACAAATGTTTGATTAGTAGAAACATCATACGTAACGAACCTTCATTCCATAGCCGTTGTAACTCTTCAATCAATGGTTGCATATAAACATCTATCAACTTTTTCGGATTTTGCGGGCCGGTCACGATCAATGTCAAAAACATATAAGGTGTCTTCATGCACATACCGGGTGGAAGATTGTACGGAGTTAAGATAACTGGCCAACATGAATAACTTTTCCCTGATTTTCCAAATGGGGCAAATCTATCAGCACAGAGACTTAACATGATGTTTCGAGGCTCTATCGCAAACTCAGGGTATGTTCTATCAAAATGTTTCCATGCCTCTGCATCTAAAGGATGACACATTAGACCCTCTTCTGTTTCATGATTTGCATGCCAAGTCATGTGTTCAGCAGTGGCTTGAGACGCATAAAGCCTTTGCAATCTGGGGATTAAGGGTAGATAAAACATTTGCTTGCATGGTCTACGCTTCTGATTACGACCATGCCTCCTGTTTATCTTGTACCTAGGTTGGCTACAGAATTTGCAAGATTCTGCATTTTCATCATCTCTCCAATATAACATACAACCCCTACTACATATATCAATCCTTTCAACTGGAAGACCTAAGTTATCCACTAACTTCTTCATATCGTAAAAATCACTTGGCATGATGTTATCACGAGGCATTGTTTCTCGCATTACTTCAACAAAAGAGTTAAAGCAATTTTCAGACACATTATGCTTTGCCTTAATATTTAACAATCTTGCTGTCACTGATAACTGAGTATGGTTGTCACAACCTGCCCATAAAGGTTCATCTGCTGCTTTCAACACTTCCCAGAACTGATTAGATGGAAACGTTTCATTACACACATTCTCATCAAAACCTGTTACTCCTATCTCTTCCAATTGTTCAAGTGTAGGAGTAAAACTAGTACTTGTACTTGCATGGTTCGGATCTGAAACAACATTCTGACCAGCTGCATCAATCACCATCCTCTGGTATGAGTTCAATTGATCATAATAGCTACATTCTTTCCTAACTAAAAATTGGCCACTTATTCGCAAACCTTCATTAGATATAAATGGTTCACCATGACAAGTCCAATTATAGTAGTTCGGAGTAAACCCAAATCTACAAAGATGTTCTCTAACTGTATCACACACATGAAATTTACCATTACTGCACTTCCTACACGGACACATTTACTTATTTCCATCCATTAACTCATATTTACTATTAGCAAAGTCCAAAAATAGTTCCAACCCAGTACGAAACTCATCGGTCAATCCTAGACGTCCAGGTAAGTTCTTATTATACATCCAAGCTCTGTCTCTTTGCATTGTGTCTATATAAAAATAACAAAATCTCGTAAAATATTAAAACCAAAAAATTTTCTTAATTAAAACCATAAAATTCTAAAAATTAAATTTTTTTTTTGCCAAAACAATGACTTTGAAATTGAAAAAAATAAAACAATTACCATGTCAAGAAGACTTACCCAAGTATTTGACTGAAATCTTTGTAGTAGAAAGTGCTCAATTTGATGAGAATTGCAACGTTCACTTTATCTGCGAGACTTTCAAACGGATAAGTACCTACCAAAAAAAAATTGACTTCAGATTTTATTTTTTTATAATAATTTTTTTTGCCGAATTTTTTTTTAAATAAATATTTTTTTCGAATTTTTTTTTCCCGAATTTTTTTTTCCTAAATATTTTTCTCCGGTCCGGCGACCTGCTGAGGCCGGCGAGTTGGACCTCGCCGGCCATGGACGAGGTCACTTCGCCGGCCAAATCTGGGCGGCGAGGTCAAGCTTGGGCCTCGCCATGGCCGCCGTTGGACCTCGCGGCGGCCATGTTGGACCTCTGCGGCGAGGTCGAACAGCGGCCATGGCGAGGCCGAGCGGCCTCGCCCAGATCTGGACGAGGTCCAGCAACCCCGCCCATGGCCGGCGAGGTCTCACCGGTCCCCGGTCGCCGATTGCCGGACTGTTGACCGGCGACGAAGTTAGAAAAAAAAAGAGAAGAAAAAAACTCAATAAAATAACAAAAATTCGTCAATAGTTTTGCAACGAATCGTCTTCGTCGCAAATTAGTCACGCCACTTACCGGTAGAAAAGGTTTACCGAGACAGATTTTTGCGCATGCGGAGAGATTTATCGAGAGAAATGAAAGAGGGAGAGGAAGGGAGAACAGCGAAGAGGGATAAGAGGAATTAGCAGGGAGAGAGAGAAATTGGGTCTACAAGTAGCACGGACAATTAGCGACGAAAAAAAATCCGTTGCTAACTCCCTCGCAAATTAGCTACGAATTTTTTTTCGTCTCAAATTCCGTTGCAAATTAGCGACGGATTTTTTTCGTGGCAAATCCCTTCGCAAATTAGCGACGAAATTTTTTTTCGTTGCAAATTAACAACGGAAAAAAATTCGTCGTTAATTCCGTCGCAAATTCGCCACGAATTTTTTTTCGTGGCAAATTCCGTCGCAAATTAGCGACAACATTTTTTTTTTGTCGCAAATTAGAAACGGAAAAAAATTCGTCGCTAATTTCGTCGCAAATTTGCCACGAATTTATTTTCGTGGCAAATTCCGTCGCAAATTAGCCACGAATTTTTTTTCGTGGCAAAGTCCGTCGCAAATTAGCCATGGATTTTTTTTCGTCGCAAAATTCGTCGGAAATTTGTGACGAATTCTTTTTTCGTCGCTAATTTGCGACGAATTCTTTTTTCGTCGCTAATTTGCGACGAATAATTTTTCGTGCCTAATTTGCTACGGAAAAAAAATTCGTCGCAAATTCCGTCGCAAATTAGCCACGAAAAATAATTCGTCGCAAATTTCCGTGGCTAAATCCTTGTTTTTTTGTAGTGCAAGATTTTGCCAACAGCTCGCACAACTCTTCCTTGTCGACTGACTGCGGGAGGCTCGAACTCTCTAGATCTGGCGAGGTCGAGCCTCCCCGCCTCGCCCAGCCACTGACAAATGTGTAATAAGTTTATAACTTTTTTGGATAATTTCTCCTCCGAACAGATCCGGATAAAAACTCAAATAATTTATTCAGGCATTAAGGTAGGATATGATGCATAAATTAAATATGCAAAGGAAAAGTCGGAGAACGGCTTTGTCTATTCTTCTTAGTGCCCTACAGCAGGAGTTGTGCTGCCTTGTTCGGTGCACCTCTTAAATTTAGTCGTGTGATCTCTCTGTCTCTCTCTATGTTAAGGCTGTCGAAACTTAGACCGAAGCTACTGTAGTAGTCGTTGTCGACTATGTTGACCACAACAGGGCCATGTTAGTTAGGGTTTCTTATATTCATTTGACCATTTTGAGTTATCAATAAATTTCCTCGCTCTTGGATTCACGTAAATTCAACATTCCATCCCGCCCCTGTCGGTGCATTTTGTGGTCGAGCGTGAACCATGGAGCAATCTCGATCACTCTCCAATTGTTTTTGGTTCGGATAAGAGTTTTCGTTAACAATAGTAAATTAGTATTGATGCAAATAGATTTTCTATTGTATAATCTCGGACCAATATCCTAGAAAACTTTCTCCCTTTGGTATATTTTTCCACAATCCCCAGCATGTACATATTATGGTTAAATAATATTACCTCAATGGACAAAAATTCGGGTACTTATAGTGTTATTACCCCAATGGCAGAGCATAAACAGAATTTACTGGGATGAATTTCCAAGTAAATACACTAATCTAATAATTGAACTACAACTCGCACCACCGCAAGGTTTCAATAAGTTTAACCATTGCCGACAAGCTCTATCTTTGCTTTCCCAAGGGTTGTTGTAATTTTTTATTATACAGAGACATGAGGGCAAAGATGTGCGACCTAAAGAAGCATTTGCTATTGGATAATCAAATCATTTAATTTATTGTAAGCCACCCTATAAGGTTCGATCAGAAAATCATGGGGATAAGTACACTAGGAGTATCATAACTTTCGTACAGCGCTCACTTAAGTGTCATAACGTATTTTTTTTCGCTCGCTTAAGTGCCACAAATTTGAAAAATCGATCGCTTGAGTGCCATCGGCGATTTGCCAACTTGAAAGAATTGACAAAAAGCGGAGTCAACAATATTGGATGCAACCGTAAAAAGAGCAACCGTCAACGTAGTGAAATCGAAGAAACCATCGACATAGTGGAGTCAACGTAACCATTGATAACCGTTCGGTAACCATTCATAACCTCTACTTGTAACTTCTTTTTGTAACCTTTATTTGTAACTTCTTGTAGCCGTTAGAAAGTTATTTATTTTTTAGTAACCGTGTGTAACCTCCATTGATAATTGTTGATTGTAGGCTTTAAATAGCCACATTGTACTCTTCAGATAAGACCCCTGATAGATCAACCAAAATGTTATCTTTTAATTATCTTTACTTTCCTTTACTGCACTTGTCACGCCCCGAACCCTACGGACATACAACATCCCGCTATGGTCGTTAAGATGCGACGACCCAGGACTCGTCGCCGACCCTTTTCTTTTTATCTTTGAATTACACAAGTGGAAACGATAACCAACACGACAAACCCCAGACAATAATCAAATCTGGGATAGCAGAGGAAAACTAGTCATAACAAAAGCCATTTTTTTTTATCGATTAACCCTGGGAACATACTTACAAGCCCACTTCGGGCGTTTACACAAAAAGCCAGCAAAAGATAAAGGCTAGGGTTAATCTACTCCATCCAAAAGATCAGCTTCCAGGCCTAACCCTCAAGGACCAACCAAAAACTACGGTACTCCAAACTGCATAGGGAGCAACGACATGCTAAGGTCTTGAAAAAGGTTTAACAACAACAAATGAGATAAAATCTCAATAAGTTAACGGCCTAAGCCCCGCTTAGGAGGCCTACTCGCCTCGGGGGTCCCTAACCAGGCAATATAGCATCAACAACAACATCATTAAACAACCACATGCATCCTTACCTCGCCTTGATACACTCGTTGATGAAATGAACATGTCACATACTCGAAGCATTTAAATAGATTTCCCATGCATCATTGCATCACAGGCGCGCGTGTCTCGATTATAAGACAGAATCCACTTGGGCACGTCCCATACCATGCCTAGCAGTTTCTATCACATAATCAGGCACTATGCATCACACGTATTCCAATTATTACGCCCCCTCGGGGCCACCACACATCAAGCGATCTGCAGCAAGATGGCAGTCTTCCGGCATAACCGGGCTCCGTCTCGCCCCGTCGGGCACGGCTACGTCAAACGATCTACAGTAAGACGGCATTCCAATACAGCAACATCAAACGATCTACAGTAAGATGGTATCCCGTAAGGAGGATCGAATCCGCCATCGGGCCGCGATTCGGCATCCGGAGTATCGGCTATCCAGATAATCTCCAGGCATCCGATAAAATCAAGCGCGATCTGTAGCAGACCTCGATAAATCGGGCATCGTCAAGCGATCTACAGCAAGACGGCTCCGACGTGTGACCACACGAGCACGCAAGCATTCCGGCCAATTATTATCTCTTCAATTAGCCCATGCGTCCATGAATAGTGCTCACACAATGCCGCATAACAAACCAAGTGGTCACACATGCAAACGGTCAATCAATTTGTAAATCTCATTTCAAACATGCTTTCTTTCTCAAGACATCAAATTCATTTTGTAGACATAGTGATGACAAATATTCATTTTCGAAAAATCGAAATCTTTTCTTGAAAATAGTTATTATAATCATTTAGCTATACTAATTAATTAACACAATAATTCTTAGCATAAGCATCATAATTCAAGCATAAAAATCGCAATTTGCTATTAAAAATCATTCAAATATGCATATTTAATTTTCGGAAATAAATTATTTTTAATAGTATTTTTTTAATAATAAAATATTAATATTTAATTCCGAAAATTAATATATTTAATAAAATAATCAATAATAATAAAATAATTGATAACTTATCAACAAATACGCAATAGCTTATCGCAAACCCAGCAATAGCCTATCACACAAATAATCATAGCTTATCGAACTTTCTGATAACCTATCGCATAATCCCACTTAACTAGCCATAAACTTAAACTAAACTGCCCTAAGCAAGTTTAACACCCTAAACGAGGGATTAGGGGTTAACTTACTCGTTTAACGATGGCGTTAACATGAGAACAACGGCGACGACGCGAGCTCGCTCATGGCGGCTCCGGTTTTGCGTTACGAGTGATGAACGGCGGCGATCCAGGAGCGGTGAAGGAGCGGTTGCTGTGGTGGCTGGTCGGGGCTGCTTGGGGGCTGATCTAGTCGTGAACGGCAGCTGGCGACGGCGGCTAGGTGGCCTGGACAGCAGCGGACCAGCAGCTGCAGCGACGAGGACGAACGGCGAGCAAGAACGGCGGTGGATGGCGCGACGGAGGAGCAGCTGTAGGTGGCTGTTCGAGTCAACTCGGGGGCTGGTCTAAGGACGTAATGGCAGCTGGTGGTGGTGGTTTGGGGTGCCGGACAGTGGCGGCAAGCGGCGGAGGCGGACGGAGGGTGAGACCGGCGAGAGGTGCACTCGCCTTGGCTGGAAAGCAGGCCGGCGACGGGAGGTTCTGGGGGACCGGGGGCGGTGCTACACGGTCTGAGATGGAGTTGGGGTGGCAGTGGCTCGACGGCGGAGAGGAGCAGCGAACGGCGATGGCTGGTCCGATGAGGACAGGCCGGCGGTGAGCAGCAAAAATGGAGGAGCCGAGCGGAAAGGAGAAAGAACGAAGAAGAAGAAAGAAAAGAAGAAGAAGAAGAAGAAGTGGGGGAAATGATGGGGAGTTGGTGGGGCTGGTCAGCAGGCGTGGAGTGTCAGCGGGGGAAGGGGGAAGAGAGAGAGGAGAAAGAGAGAGGAGAGAAAGTGGGTCTAATTATTACCCCACAAAAATATCTCCCATTTTCTATTTTCTTTTGCAATTTCTCTAATTTTTGTCTCCCAAAATTACAATCTTGACTTCGATCCGTGTACCAATTTACGGGCCGATTAAACTTTATCGGGTCTTGATGGCCAGCCTTTCTCAGCCGCGAGGCCCAACAGGCGTTGCTCGGTTCACTTTCGTTTTTCGCATCGAATTTCCGATTCTTCGATCCTTTTCCAAAATTGGAATTTTCAATGGCCAATTCGTAAAAATTATGAGGCGATGTTCTATGGTTCGAGTGTGAAATCCTTGAGCATTCGACACTCAAAATCGGATCATACTTCGTGGCCGATCGATCAATCGCAGCTATAGTACATCTCAAACTAACGGGCGGCTGTTGGAAGTAAATACCTCGATAGCCTTTCCGCTTTGGGTAGTATTCTCTGGGTGATCAGGCCAGAGTAAGAATTACTAATAGAGCAATCGATGAAATCACCATTTCATATATCACCAAAATGTGTCGAATTTTCGAGATATTATAGCACTTCATTTTCCCTTAGCTATAGCTTTCCGATTTGCATCGTCGATTAAATTCCGGCGCATATCTCTATCCCGGGTGTCGCGTATTCAATTAAATTCGAGCGTTACATCTTTGCATATTCTCAAGCTTTGTCGTCAATTAAATTCCATCATGATTTGTACATACAGTTCGGTTCAAAGTTCAAAGTAAAAGTTTGCAATTATTTCTTGTATGCCCAGATATTTCCTGTCCGGAATCGCCACACAACCCGTCTCCGCTCATTAAAAGTCGAAGAGCGGCTTTCAGTGAAAGATATTTCATTGCGGGAGCAATTTTGGCAAAACATCTTTTTGGCACGCCCAATGGGACCATTGTGGTTTATTTGAGGAGATACAATGGTGAGAACAACGAAAAAACTTGATCCTGATAATGCTGGTGGTAACAACTTGTCACCACAACTTGGAAATGACAGAGTGGGATGTTTTGAGTCATCGACTGCATAACCGATGGCAGAACAAGAGGAAGGTGGAGATGTCGACATCTTGAGACAACTCGCCGATGAGTAGAGAATGCAGTCAGAGCAAAGTCCTGTGATGTTGGTTACTATGAGGAGGATTCTCGACGAACACTAGAAAGAAATGACCAACTGCACTAGGTTAAACTCCCCATTTCCTGGGGAAACCAGATTAAGCCAACGAGCCACCTTTATCAGGTCGTCTGATGGGGCAAATCTTATCCCCCTTTCCTGGGAAAATCAGATTAAACTCTGGCACTAGGTTAAACTCCGACTGGACAGCGACAGTCCAGAAATCTGTTAAGAGAAGTACCCTATGTCGTTTACTTATTATCTTCCTATACTTTTCTTTATGAATTTTTTAGTATGAGGGTTGTAAAACTGATAAAATGAAAATATAAAATAACAGCAGCTATGCACCATTGTGTAGATTAGTATCCAGAAAAAAACAATGAAACCTCTGACCTTCTTTTTTATTGCTGCGACTTCTGAACATTTAACTATCAAAACACCGGCCAAAATTCAAATGCAGCCGTTATGCACCTGATCAGGAGAAACAACTAAATTCAATATCATTTGTGTTGAAACATTATAAGTAATTTGTGAATTGAATGGAATATGACATGATTCATATTCAAAGATCCTGCTGGTATAAACAAATTGAAAGAAAAATGCAGAAAGAAAACGTTTCTGAGGATCCTCTGAAAATGCAATAAAAGTTTTGGGCCATTTGGACTACTTCTCTTTCGAAAGCAAATCAATCAAATATTCAATGGGCAACGTCGATGAGATGAACTTATACATACCAGTTATAGGCTCGGGCTCTGGATACTGTGAGACATCATATCCAGGATGACGAGCGTCCATATCAGGAGGTGACCGGCTCCTATCTCTACAATGAGATTCTCAGGAAGTGCTTCTCTCCTCTCCATGACCACCCGTTGCACGTCGGTGGTCTTGTTGATAGTCGTGGTGGCAATAACGCCGATCTCTATTCTAGTTTCTTGCTCCCCTCTTCCGATACCGATTGCGTTCTCTACATCGGTTTCCACGTCTGTCCATGATGGGGTCAAGAACGGTTATGCGATTTGAGGTCGGAATGCTTTTATGACCTGAGAGACACGACGTATGTCAGGAAACGAAAAGAGAGGGAGATGAAGAAAGGCGAGCGATGTGCGACAAGATAGGTTAACCCAAAGTGCAAAGAGAGAGAGGTTTCGGATTCTTGGAATTTTAGCGGCGGTGCGAGCGAGAGAGGTTGAGCGGCTTTAAGGAAAAGGGCCGGGACAATTACGGAAGAATGGACGAGTACTTTGGCGTGCTTTCATTACTGGAAAAATAAAACTAAAGACAAACAAATTGGTGTCTGTCGCTAAGAAAATCAGTTAATTAAATCTTGACGATCTTGACGTGTTTGCATCTGTTATTTTTTTCCTTTTTGTTGCCGAAGGCGCGGTTTGTGTCGTAGCCAAAATAAGATATCCTGAAAAATAGAAATGAAAGCAAACTCCAAACTCGGAAATGTTGTTATTACATTGTCTATTAGTAAATTGTCCAACTCTGGTGGGTTGACATGCATGAACCAGTAGTATATACAGCAAATCTAACATGGCAAGTACATTTAATTGGAGATATCTACCCTGAGGCCCCAAAGATTGGAAAGAAAGATCCAGGAACAAAACCAATAGAGAGAGAGAGAGAGAGAGAGAGAGAGAGAGAGAGAGAGAGAGAGAGAGAGAGATGGGATGAATCTACCAAACAGAGAGAAACTGGGGATGTCTGATAAAAGACATACTAAGTCATGCCTTGTTTTGTTGACAGGAACAGGGAAATAGGAAATGAAATAGAAAAGAATCTGAACAAATGATGAGAAATGGAATGTAAGATCTGGGATATGATTGCGAGTTACTATAAATCTAAGTCAATGGATGAACTTACCGAATATAGAATTACCATATCGAATTGTCTATTGTATAGAAAGATACATGGAGGAAGCGTTGGTTATTGGTTTATTCATGGAGTTGACACGATTGTTAGATTTGATTCATTCGTTCTTATCCATTGCGCTGATTTTCATGACTTTTTTTAGAGAAGTAATTCCCAAAAAAGATCTCTCCTAAATCTATTTCCCAAACTAGAATTCTTATTATCAAATGATCCTTAAAATAACCTAGTCTCTTCACCATTTTTCATCCTCATCATTTTTACCTCTCTCGCAAAGTTATTAAACTTTCTAACATTTTGCAAAGTCTTGCATTTTATAACTATTCTCTAACATATAATCAAAATCGAGGAGTACATTGCACCCAATCAATATCAATTGTTAATTTATCGATTGGTTACTCCACAATTGTGATCTCTCGTTGAGATTAAACAAAATATACTACTAAAAGATATTATGAAATGCATTTTAAAGTTATATTGCCTATTCAGAATTTTTTTTGAGAAGTATGATAACACAAATCAATTTAATTTATCCTTACCAAAAAAAAATCAATTTAATTTACAATTGAATCAAGTCAACATATTTTTATTAACCAATTAAATTTTATAACACGCGTAAATTTATAATTGGATGACAACAAAAATATATGACATTTAAATTTACAAATGGAAAGAAACCAAATATAATGGAAGTTAATATATATAAATCCATGACATCGCAAGTTAGAGTAGAATTTAAAAATTAAATAACTAATAATCTATCTTATCAATTAAAGAAAACTTTTATAATTTTAAGTATGACGTTATTTTCATTCAACACAAAAGTTGATGATGAAAATTTATCAGGAAAGAAAGTGTTCATCAACAAAGACAATAGTAATGAAGGTTTATCAACAAAAACAACGGTAAGCCTCTATTTCTTTATATGTAATGAACATCACATATAACATTTCCTTCATGATATTAATGACCGGTAATAACATTTACATATTGTATCTCAGGTCGTAATTAACTAAGTCCTCTTGCTTACTTTGCAAAGAACTCATTCTAGCTTGGGCATATGAGGAGGCATGAATGAGCACAACTTCAACTCCTTACATGGATCATTTTGAGATTTTCAGCCTTGCTAGGAGTTTGTTTTGCAAGCTATCAATATGAGTAAGTACATTATTACTAAACCCTAAGGGCCCCCATAAGCATAGACATGAGTTAACTACAATAGATACCGAGTGTGTGTGGGATTGGGAGACTGCCACGCTGTTCGTAAAATTCTAAATGTGTTAATGAACAAGTAATATAATGATAATAAAAGTATCATTCCACAGAGATTGATGATTAATAAACCAATTAAATATTAAAAATTGACTAATTTTAAAATTTATCTAACAGATCAAAATAGAATTGAGAATAAATGAAAATTGACAATCTTAGAAACAAAATTTCGGAACTAAAGGCAAATAATCAATCAAATAAAATATGTTATATCATCTGATTTCTCCACAACCACTAGATATGAATTTCATATCATTATGCATACAAAAACAATATCAAACATATGATAGCGAAATTTTCTAATATATTTACTATCATATCTGTAGGTATAACAAACCTACTCATTTTACCAATCCACTATATCTCTATGTGAATTTAAATGAACATAAGCGCATTAAAATCTGTGAATATTCCCGATTTACAATGAATCTTGTAGACCACCTTATCACCAAAAGCTATACAAATAACATGGTATACATCTATCCACATTTATTTTATGGTTATATATTATAAAGAGTAATTGCATATTATCACTTCTCAGTCTCAAATATTCACATCAAATCATTCAAATGGTGGCCAATCACTTAAATGCATTAAGCATAATAATATATAACTCACATAAATGAAATCACTTGCAAAACATAAAAAGAATAAATTCATATCATCATGGTCAGGCTACATCGTAGCCCTAACAAAAGAAAATTAGAACATAATTAGAGCAAAAACAAAAATATAAATTAAACCAAACATCTTGAATCAAAAAACAAGAATTCTATCGCCACTTTTTGTCTTCTTTTCAAAATATTTGAAAAATTCCCAAAACGGTGAAAACAAAGACGATAAAAAAAAAACCTAGTTGTCCCCCCAAGCTCTCAATTTTATCCTATAAATAGAATAACATCTAAGACTCCTATCACAAGGCAATTGCTTCTTTTTTGCATAAAACTAGGGAATAAATCACAGGATTCCCGATTTGGTATCCACTTTCTAAATTTTCTCTAGGTAGCATATTCATTTCCTTCTTTTTGCCATTTTTTCCTTATTTTCTCCATATCTTATTATTCTGCATAAACAAGAAAAATTTGAGTAAATAGATGGAAATCCAAAAATTTTCTCACAAATATTGCATTATTTGTTGCCTAAAGTAGGTAAAATAACTTTATTTTTATAGAGTTATCACACGCCTAATGCACGCCCGATGCACGCCCGATGCACGCCCGATGCACGGCCGATGCACGCCCCATGCACGGCCAATGCACGCCCCGTGCACGCCTATGAAACCTGATAAACATGTATTTTTTTATTAAATAATAGCATACATACCCCATGGACTCTGGCCTCTTGTTTTCAACCCAAATTGTGTAGTCCGATAAGATTACATCCATGTAAAATACACCATGAGAAAAAAGATCTCGAGAATCAAAGGAAACACTATTTATGCTCGATTTACTGTAGACCATTAATCATCTTGGTCACACCGTAGGTAATGCCCATAGCCAACCAACCTCCGAGCAGTGCCCCAGAAGCGGACTTCACCACCGGCACTTTCCTCACTTTGCGCTCAAAGCGCCAAACCCAAGCAATGCTATGCTTACCGCCACTATCAGCGTCCGCAGCCTCAACTTGTAATCATCAATGAACGCAGCTGCTAGGAGCGATACCAACAGCCCCACTGCAGAGGTCAGTGCGGATGCCCCCGCCATCTGCCATGGGCTTGGTAGCTTCTCCTTGCTCGCATCCCTCTCCTCAGCTCCTATGGTTCTGTTCATGTCCTCTCTTTGAATCCGGGCCACCTCGATATCGTACTGGGAGTAAACCGATACGAGCTCCCCGAAGACCATGGTGCAGGCCCAACAATCAGCCCCTAGCGCTCTAGATATTGCCATAATCCTGCTGTCCTTGTTGATGGTGCTGACGCCCATCCTGAGCGACACCATTGCGATCACGCCATCATTCGCACCCATCATGGTAGTGCGGAGCCACTAAGCTCACTTCGAGAAGTAGACGACCTCCGCCTTGGAGGGAGGAGGATGAGGAGGAGGCAATGGTTGTGTTGATGTTTCAATTTCGAGGTGGACTTGGAGGGGAGGAGGAGGAGGCAGTGGTTGAGTTGATGGTTTGACCTCTTGCTCCAGAGGGACTGAGGCAATGGTTGAGTTGATGGTTCGACCTCTTGCTCGAGGGACTAAGGCAATAATTGAGTTGATGGTTAAACTACAATAGATACTAAGTGTGTGCAAATGGAACCCACGCCTAATGCACGGCCAATGAACAGCCGATGCACGGCCAATGCACGCCCCGTGCTCTCCATTGCAAAAAAAAAAAAAAAATAGTACATGTTGTCCTGCCATTTCGGGAGGAAGCCTAATGAGATTTCATCAACATTACAACAACATTCAGCACACTTATGAAGACACCTATTAGAAGATCTTACAAATTGTGAAATGTGAACACATGAGATTTCATTATCCCAAATTTCCTATAAGAAGCAAGATAATTCTCATTTACGTGGAAAGCTTGTCCCTCGACTAACTTGTTCACTTATTTGAGCTACTGAAATTGGGTTGCATTCCATTAAAAAGAAATGAAAAGAGTGCTGAGATTCAAGTGTAGACTTTGTGTTTCACAAGTTAAGGTGTTCACCTTCTACTCAAAGAAATAAACCAACTCAAGTGTGAACACATGAGATTCCACCAACAATACAAAACCATGTTATACAAAATTACGTTCTTGGTTGTTATTTTATAACGCACATTTTTCTCTCTATATAGCTTCTCTCAGGGTGTGTGCCCTCCTCACGCCCTTGTATCTTCCTCTCTAATATCCCATTCGTTTCTTGAGCTTCCTCATATTAACCTTCTCTCTCCATCTATCCATGGCAACACCACCATCAACTCAACCACAAGACCTCCTACAATTGCCGCCTCCTCCTCCTCCTCTCAAAGTTGACCTCAAGGTCAAACCAAGAAATCCCTCGAACAAGACGTTAAGGTCGTTTACTTCTCGAAGCGAGCTCAGTGGCTCCGTGCCGCCATGCTAGGTGCAAAGGATGGCTTGCTCTTAACAGTCTCGCTCATGATGGGCGTCGATCCTGTCCGCAAGGACGTCAAGACCATGGCGATATTCGAGGTGGCAGGGCTCATCCCGGGGCCTACAACCATTGGGGAGCTCGTATCTGTGTACTCGCAGTACAACATTGAGGAGGTGACCGAGATGAAGAGAGAGGGTAGGAACTAAACCCTAGAAGTCAACGAGATGGATGTGATGAAGGAGAAACTGCCAAGCTCACGGTAGGCGCTGGGTGCATCGAGATTGGCCTTTACGATGGGGGCACTGATGCCACTCCTAGCGGCTATGTTCATATAAAGGAGTACAAGGTGAAACTAGCGGTGGTGATAGAGGCGGTAAGCGTGGCATTGGTCGAGTTTAGTGAGCTGGGTGTGATGCTGGAGAACACGCTAGTGGTGAAGTGGACTTCTAGGGTGTAACAGTCTGAATTTTCGATCCTTTTTCCCGGGATTTAGGAAATGAATTTGACCAATGCGCTATAGTGAGATCTCACCCGGGAACCGCGCATTCTCGGGATGCTAACCTTAGGGGTAGGGCTATTACGGGATTGAGTTCGCACGACCAAAGAACTCGACCTGGGTTCGATCTTTGACTATATGGATTGACGAGGGAATGTTTTGAGCCAACCGAGACCGGTCTATTTGATTGATCGTGTCCGAAGGGCACTAGTGACAGATCCTCGCAATTATATGACGATTGAGGTCGCCTTGGTTCGAGCAAACTTAAACGTGATTTGACTTAGTGTCGATCACGGGTCGAGAGCGCGTAATCCTAATGAGCCACCCGTTAGCAAGAGATAAGCTAAAGTCGCGATTGGTCAATTTTAGTCATTTCTTGGAATTCGGGCCCGGGAATCGAGAATTTTGAAAGTGACAATTTTGAGCGGCCGATGACGTTTTCGGCTTGGCCAACCTTGGGGCCACCCATTTCTGCAAAAAAATAGATTTCGGTCCGGGGCCGGAAAAATTACGGTTTTGCCCCTGTGGACACCGATGTTGGATTTTGAGGTCGTTTGAGGTTATTTTTCGAGGCCAAGGTCATTTTAGAGTGGCCACGCATATTTGGAGTGGTTACGGCCAAAAATTAGAATTTCGACAAAAATTAGAAAAATAATATTATTTTATTCCCGGAACTTCGCAGTCAATTTTCGAGGACTTAGAAAGTGAATTTCGCGATTCTGACGCCATATTATGTTGGCCACGCACATATGGAACACGTATGTGCGAAAATTGGAATTTCGCCCCGGGACCGGAAAATTACGATTTTGCCCCTAGGCCTATTTTTGGGTATTCCGAATTTTGGGGATTTTGGAAATTGAATTTGGGGATTAAGTGTGGATAAATATCAGCCCCAAAATATTGGACAAAAACGCCCTTAGATATTTTGGTTTGGAAGAATGTGGACCAAGTGTTTTAGGGGCAAAATTGGAATTAAAAAAAAAAGTGGTCAAACCTTGGACCAAATATTTAATTGTTTCTCTCCTCTCTCTCTCCTCATTCCCTCTCTTCTCTCGGCAGCCCCCCCCCCCCCCCCCCAACAGAGAACTCTCTCCCTCTCTCCCTCACCAAAAATCCTCTCATCTCTCTCTCGGCCTTGGACCGCCGATCATCGCCGGAGCATCGCCGGAGCAAGCCGCCACCGCCGATCGCCGCCGGCCAGCCGTTCCCCCTTGCCGCTCTAGCCGAGTTAGTCTAGAGTTCGGGTAAGTCGCGATCTAATCCCTATTTAGGACGTCGGGTATTTTCGGACTCGTCGGGTATGGTTTAGAGGATTTAGAGGTTAATTAAGGTGTCGATAATGGTGGTTGATCGTGGTTATTGGTGGCTGATCATGACTATTAGCGGTTGTTGCGGGTTGGATTAGACGTCGGGAAATGAGTTTAGGCGGTTGGAATTCGGTAGAAATCGGTTCGGGTTTGAATCCGTGAGGTTCGGGGTGAATCGCGGATTCACGGTTACTGTACCCGCTCGGTTTGCTATTTTTGTAGAGAATTTTGGGGGCCGAATTTGAGGAAATTTTCTTCATGAAAGTTTCTCCCAACATCTTGAAGTATAACATACTTTAATTTGGGAATTTTTGGAAATCATTTGTGGTCATTCGGAAGTCCATCTTTGGACCGAAATAAAACTGCCCGATTTACTGTTCACTCGACCTTCGGGTCTGTTCGAATTTTTATAAATTTTTACAGGCCTATTTTCAAAATTCTTCCTTCACAAAAGTTGTTGGGGACATTCGTGGCTATAACATATAAAAATTTCAAAGCTTTTCAAGGTGATTTGGTTGTTGAAATAAATGTATTTTGAGGACAAAATATTCTGTTGGAGCAAACTGATTTTGGTCTGATTTCAAGGGACAAAAAGGCATGGTTGTAGTTTGAACCGGATTTCGTGTTCTTCATAAGAAATATTTATCGGGATGTTTTTTGTGACATATCCAAAATTGAGAATTTTTGGAGTTCGTTTACTATTTATTTTGATGGGATTTCGGTCACTGTATAAACTGCCCAATTTTACCCCGATTCTTTGGATGTTCGTTTTTATGAGCGGAATGGTGGGGGTGTCGAGGTTGAATGGTTGCTGCCCTTGTGGCGGGAATTGAGCCTGAATGTGTGTTTGAATGTGGATTGGTGATATGCCGTGTGTGTTTGGCCGTGAGATGTGGTGGTGTGATAGTGCATTCGCGTATTGTATTCGCGTGCCAAGAATGTGTGATTGGGTGGCGTGTTCGTGTGACGAGAATGTGAAATTGTGAAATGTGTGTGAGGTGTGCGTGTTTGGCAGTGTGTAGGTGTGGCCGTGTGACAAATGTGGTTTGAGTGGAACGAAGGCACTGGAATGTAGGATTGGTTTGAAAGGTGAGACCCTGAGGCGTGTACGTTTACGCGGGGTGAGGTCCGTCCTGAGGCGTGTACATTTACGCGGGACGATGCCGTCCCTGACGAGGTGACGATGCCCGGCCCGACGGGGTGACGATGCCTGACGTGGTCAGAAGACCGTTGGCCTGATGCGTTTTACGCGGGCGCGGTAGAAGGAAAGTGTGTGTAGGATTCCGTCCTGAGGCGTGTTCGTTTACGCGGGACGATGCCGTCCCTGACGAGGTGACGATGCCCGGCCCGACGGGGTGACGATGCCTGACGAGGTCAGAAGACCGTTGGCCTGATGCGTTTTACGCGGGCGCGGTAGTGGTGGAAAGGTTGAGAATCAGCGGGATTTGGCTTGACATGTGAGGATTGTGAAAGTGATGCATGGTGTGAGTTAGTGTGCGAGTGTGTTTGTATCGCGTGATGCAGTGCGCGATTATGGGGTAAAATCTGCTATGCATGGTATGGGACGTGCCCAAGTAGGTTTTGCTTTATAATCGAGGCACGCGCGCGGCTGTGATGTACTGCTGTGGTATGATTGGCGTGTGTATTGATATGTGGAAAGTGTGTGATGGCATGTGTGCAAGAATTGTATGTTGGGATTGTGGGCTAACGTGCATGGTGCGTATGCAGAGAGTCCAGGTATGTGTGAATGTTTGATTGCTGGTTGTGTGGTTGTTTGGTTGCGCGTTTGGATGTGTCTGGAATTACGTGATAGCCTAGGTGGGGCTTAGGTTGTGACTTATTGAGATGTGATCTCATGGTTGTTTCAACCAAACCATTTCAGAGCCCCCGCCTGAATGTCGAGATTGAGGTCGACTCAGAGTCGTCGGGTGAGCAGACAGCTGCGGACGATTCAGGTGTTGATGCCGAGGACAGTGAGTAAGAGTGGACGCCTTCGAGAGGGCATAGGGGATAGTTCTGGGAGGAGGATGCGCCCCATTTTTGGATAGTGCTGACCTAGAGAGCTGATCTTGATATTTTGGTGGTTTGGAGTTTATAGTTCGGTGTGCTTATAAATTATTTTGTGGTTTGTATTGGCGGATGATGTAAATATTTGGAAGTGTAATATATGCTTGGTGGTTTGACGATTTGTTCCTTCCTGGTGTTCTCCAATTTTAATGTCCGGGATTTTTTATTGCTTCCGCCGCGAGTTAACTTTGATGGATCGTTGGGTCGGCGACGTTATTCCTGGGACGTCGCACTCTGTTCGACCGGAGGCGGGATGTCGCGGGCTCGACGGGGGTTCGGGGCGTGACATAGGGTGCTACTTGGAGGGTGGTTGGCCATGGTCATCACCTTTGGTTTGACCAAGCTAATTGGCTATACTGGTCCATAATAACTTGAGCATCATATATAGTGTTTCCTTGATGGTATTAATGACAAGTAATATTTACATATTTGTAACTTAAGTCATAATTAATTAATAACTCTTGCTAGCTCTGCTAGCTAGGGCACATGATGAGCATAACTTTTCTTTTCTTTTCTTTTCTATGAGTTGTAAGAGCTTAAGCTTGTTAGGATATGCCTATCCTTTATCATGCATTGTTGTAGATCTGTTTGCGTAAAATGGCGATCGATGATGAATTGATAATTCCATACCCTTAAATTTTGCTCCTATTCTCTTCCTCGCTGCCCCTCCCCTAATTTCTCTGTCATCTTTTAGTATTTCCTTTGATTCTTGAGATCTCTTTTATGGTGTATTTTGCATGGATATTAAGAAAATACAATTGAGTTGAAAACAAGAGGCCAAAGTCGATCGTGTATGCTGTTATTTAATGGTAAAAAGGCATTAAAAACCCCAAACTATATCTACTATGACACATTTACTCTGAACTATTTTTTGGAACATCAAAAACTCCAAACTATGCCCACTATGACGCATTCACCCTAAACTTTTTCTTGTGATATAAAAAATATCGAACTTGTACCTATATGATAAATTTACTTTCCGTTAAGGTTCCGTCAAATAATTTTTCAGACAAAACCTCGTTTAACATTCCAATTTTATCAGATGTCTCTGAACTGATCATATCACTAGTAAAGGTTTAGCCAACAACTTTATGGAGTAGACTTTTTAAAGGACTTTATTTCCCCCAACGAAATTTCTGGAATGCTGAGAAGGAAGCTAGACCGTCTTGGGGGTGGCAAAGCATACTTATGGGAAGAGATAATATTTCCCCTCATATAATGTGGTGGAATGGTGACAATATTAAAATCAGGGAGGACAAATGGCTAAAAAGAGGAATTTTGGGGGGTCCTGCCACTAGAAATGAACCAAAAACAGTTGCTGAACTGATCATCAGGGAAGAGAACTGCTGGAATGAACCATCGCTAAGAAGCCTCTTTGAGGATCAAACGGTTTCAGAAATCCTCACAATCCCAATAAGGTCTCAGTTAGTACAAGATAAGCTAGTCTGGACAGGAGCAAAATCTGGTACCCACTCAGTTAAAAGTGGGTATCACGGAATTAGAGAGAGAGAAGATAAACTAATTCTAAATCAAGCATCCTCCTCATTTCAGCCCTCTCGCGCTCTATGGAGTAAACTATGGGGAATGCAAACTACTCCTAAAGTGCGAATTTTTCTCTGGAATGTAAGCCAAAATGCATTAGCCACAAAGGAGAACCTCTACAAAAGGAGAATCATACCTGACCCTACCTGTTCGATCTGCAAAAGAGAAGTGGAAACCACGGAACACTTGTTCCTTCTCTGCCCATGGACACAAGAGGTTTGGTCCAACCCTGCAGTACAAATCCATATCACTAGTAAAGGTTTAGCCAGAATTGATGCGTGGCTCTTCCAACATAGAAATGGAACAACAAACTCCCCTGGAATTGAAGTAATTGCATCTATTTTCTGGGCCATTTGGAAGACACGAAATTGCTATGTCTTTCGACATAAGGATCCTGACCCAGGCGAAACACTAGCCTCTGCTTTTCTCATGTTGAATACTGTGAAGAATTGGAGCCAGAAAAAAGAAAATCTCAAGGAATGATACCAGCCCAGTGAGCGAACCCCCAAATTCCTCTCAGTTTTGGATCCCACCGAAACAAGGAACCCTGAAGATTAATTTTGATGGATCGTTCTTGCCCGGAGAGATGGAAGGATCCATAGCGGCTGTCTGTCGTGACTCGTCGGGACTCCTCATCGATGGTTTTGGAAGGACGGTTCGAGCTTCTTCGGCCGCGCAGACGGAAACCCTGGCTCTGCTCCTCTCTCTTCAATATTTCCAGTCCCGAAAGAACGAAGCAATTGTGTTTCAAGGAGATAACTTTCATCTGATAAGACCAGTGCAGTTAAAGAGCTCGTATCAGTTCACTTGGGAAGTTCGAGCTCTTATCACCGAGCGTATCGAGCTGTCGTCCCAATTTTCAAAAATCCGGATAGCCCATTGTTTCAGAGAAGCTAAGGTAGACATGGCCATGGGCCGGTTTCGGCCCGGGTCAAACCCGGGACCAGCCCGTTGACCGGGTCCGCAGTTCGGAACCGGCCCGTGGCCTACGAGCCCGGTTCCGGTTCCAACAATTTTGGAACCGGCCCGATACAGCCGGTTCCCAAAAAAAAAAAATCTGCAGATAAGTGGAGAAACTCTTTTTTTTTCTCAAATTTGATTACAATGTACATTTTGATTATATTTTATATTGAATAATTCATTATTTCATAATTTGATAATTCACTATTTTTTTATTTCATAATTTATTTTTGTAATTTTTACCGGCCGGTTCCGAACCGGGCTGGAACCGGAACCGGCCCGGAACTGTCGGTTCCGGTTCATACATGGCCACAAACCAGAACTGCTGGTTCCGAACCGTGGCCATGTCTAAGCTAAGGGCGCAAATAATAACCATTCTATTTCTTTCAAAAACTAGTTTTCTATTCCCGGAAACAGGTTTGGAACAGAAACCTGTTTGCTAACGCAATTCCATTTTTCTATTTATGGAACAATTTTTTGTTCCAAAACTAGTTTTGGACCAAAAATCAGAACAAAAAAAAAGTAGGTTTTTTATTTCTGGACGAGAAATGAAAATCATTTCTAAAAGAATATGTTTTCTCTCTTCAAAACACATCTCTTCTTAAATTTGGCCCCAGTCTGACCTAGTTAGATCGATTTGAACCGATTCAGTCCGGTTCATTCCCAACGGGAAAATAAAAAAAATTGTAAAAAAAATTAGAAAAATCAGAAAAAATAAAAAAATTCAGGAAATTCATAAAAAAATTTAGAAAATCCAGAAAATTTCTACAAATCTCAAAAAAAAAATTTCAGAAAATCCATAAAAATTGAAAAATTCCAGAAAAATTCATAAAAATTTCCAGAAAATAAAAAAAGTCAGATTTCGGGAAAATAAGAAATTTGGTGAATTTTTAAAAAAAAATCAAAAAATCAAAAATTTCAAAACTTCACAAAGATGGCTTAGAATACATGTGGCCACTCACTTTGAGTGAAATTTAAATTTTTTGAGGTGCCCAAATGGTTTTTTTGAAAACTCCTTAGTTTAAAGATTTAAAATGGGTTTTAACCCTTAAAAAACCCTAAAAGGGGTTTAACCCCCAAAAGGGTATCTAAAAAAATGGATTTCTATTCCAGGAAATAGAAATTTATGTTGTTATCAAACGGGTTCATGTTTCAGGAAATAGAAATTTTATGCTGTTATCAAACGGGTTTCTGTTTTAGAAATAGAAATTTTTTGTTGTTATCAAACAGGTTTCTTTTATCAGAAACTCGTTCTGGGAACATAAATAGAAAAATTTATTTCTGTTTTAGAAATTGTTTCTGGAACATAATGGTTGTCATTCGCACCCTAATTCAATTGCAGATTGGGCTGCTATAGAGAAAAAGCCTTGCCAAGTTACTGGTTATCTTCCCCCCCTCAGGTCCTTTTGGATCTTTTATGTAATTATGCCCACTCTATGGGATCTCCTCTTTCCAAATATTATCAATAAAGAATTATTTTGATAAAAAAAAAAACATGGTGGATGTACATGTGCCACCAACTTCAAGAACCGAAGAATTCTCAAGTATTTTGTGGCCTCCGCCAACTGAAATCAATTAATTATGACAGATTAACTTCTCTAGATGCGTATTAATCGCATTTTCATCGTTCTTTTCTTCACCATTATCAAGCAAACTGTGTCGGTCCCGCTCACCACCCCATTTCATTGAGGGTATGAATGCTAAATGGATCTAACGGCATCCCGTCAACCAAAGAAATTAGCCTGCAATTGAAAAGTTTTATCACCTGGTGCAGAAAAAATTTAAACCAACATAGAAAGTAAGTAGCGCAGCCAATCCTAACTCTTAGGAATGTTCTTCCCCACAATCTTGGCGGGTGCTATCCGCAAAAGATTTCCGGGCTTTCCAGGAACGGCGCCTTTGGCCATGACCACATTCAGATCTTTATCGATTTTAACAATCTTAAGCTTCCCAATCTATCTCTTTGATCCTCCCATCCTACCAGGCATCATCTTCTTCCCCTTATATACACGACCAGGCGTTGTTCCCGCACCAATCGAACCCAACTGCCTGTGGCTCTTGGACCCGTGTGTCACTAGACCTCTTTTGAAGTTATGCCGCTTGATCCCACCTGTCAGGAAAAACATAAATACTCAAGATCAGCCCGTCTGAGATATTTAATAAAAAAAATGCAATGATGAAGCATTTCCGTGTTTCCTTGAGCTGAATAAGAAGGAGCCCATAACTTTACCACAAGAATAAAGAAAGAGAACCATCCCCTCGATTAATCAACTCCATATTAGCAAGAATTGAGAAATTAAGAACCAAAGAAAGGCAACATACTAATTCAACAGCTAAAGACATCACGCACAAAAGTTTTCATGATCTGAAGCCTAGAAAAAAGTCAAGACAGATGATGCCATTTCAGAAGTCTATCCCATTATTTAGGTGCTCTGCCCACATGCAAAGGGTAAAAGTTCATTGATGTCAAAAGCTCGCACCCTAGCTCAAGGTATTCTATTCATCATGAGTCTGATGTGTCGTTACAGAAAGGAGGATGTATTTTCCTTTTGATAGCCGGACAAGAACACCTATGCCTAAGAGAGCCGCTTAAAATTGCTGAATCTGATTGTAAGGCATAAAATCATCAACAGACCTGTGGAGTACAGATATCAACCACTGTAAACTACTTCCATTGCACCTCAACAAACTTGAATGGTACAAAAAAAACCCCAAGCTTCCACACTTCAGCAAACAGTCCGCGTGCTTTTGCACAAAAGACTAGATCCACATCGGTGAAATACAAGGAGCATCCAATTCATTTCCACATGTACAATCACAGTAGCTGACAACAAAACAGGAAAAGTAACAAAAGAACATAAAAGAGTTTAAAAATTAAAAAATTAGAAGACACAAAACAAAAGTGCAAAAATTGTCAATGTCAGCATCGGTTGTGCCACGTAAGATAGCTAACGTCCATGTTGGCAATTTCCGGCCAAAATGACTACATTGAGAATTCATCAAAAGGTTTAGGACTACTTTAGCCAAATTGAAAAGTTTAAGAGTAAATTGACATTCGTGTAATAGGTTTTGGACTTTTCGGGTAACTATCCCAATGACTGGATATAAGAAATACTAGGGAATTTTTTTATCCAATCCTAATCTATTGCATCCGACTTCTTCATTTCTTGACGACCAAACACAGCAGTAGTTGTGCTGCCATGTTCGGTGCACCTCTTAAATTTGGCCGTGTATGTGACATTCTGAATTTCGCATGCGACGTCAAATCATCATCTTAGTCATCAGACGCAATCATCTGACGACAACTTACATACAAGTTTATAATTCGCATGTGACATTTTGAATTTTGACCCACTTTTGAGATAAATGAAATGTGTATATTCTTCAATGCATTTGTAGTTAAATCTCGTCCGAAACTTATCATTCTCGGGATACTAACCTTTAGGGAATGGCTACCTAAGGAAATGTACGTGGACCTAAGAACTCGACCATGAGTCGACCTTTGGTGACCATCGAGGTCGCCATGACTTGAGTAACCGTAGGTCAATACGCGTAAACCCTAAAAAGCTGCCCGTTAGTCAAAGATACACTAAAGTCGCATTTGAGTGAAATTGGCCGTTATTTGAATCTGAACTTGGATGTCGAATTTCTCGAAGTGTCACGACTAATTTATTTGGACGACGTCACATAAGCGTTGCCAACCTTAAGGTTTATTAGATTTGTCGGAAATTGGGAATTTGGACCGGGAGTGGAAAATGACCGTTTTACCCCTGGAATTATTTGAATTCATTTGAAAGGTTGAAGGGCAATTTGGACTTTTGAACTTTCCCTCCTTTGGCTAAAATTCATGGACAAGTATGCCCCTCTCCATCTTGCTTATTTATTTTGTGTGCCATTTAGGAATTTTGGGAAAGTAATGTGAGGAATTACGTGGACCCTTGGATCTTGACTTGGAGAAGGGGATGGAATGTGAGCCCTTGGATGTGTGAGTGGGGGTGGGTGATGGGGTTTTTAGTGGGATTAGTAGAGAAAACTCTGATGAAGTCTCTCTCTCTCTTTTGCTTCTTTTCCTCTGCTGGTTTCTGCTACCGCTACTTCCACTTCTGCTTTTAGCTTCTGCTGATGCTTCTTCAACTGGCTTCTGCTCCGCTGCTGCTGTTCTAGGCCTTGTGCTGCCCTCCTTGCTTGGATTTGCTTAGGTTTTTCCCTAGTAAGTGGCATTCTAAACCTTGTCTAAGTTAAGGGGTTACCAATGGGCTTATTAGAGGTTGATTAGTGGCTGTGGTTAGTTGGTTTAAGGGCTAGACAAGTTGATTTGCTTGTTGGTTGTGTTCCCGGATTTCGTTAGTCATGTGTCGCCGAGTTTTACTATTTTTCCGAGACCTGTGTGGGCCAAATCTGGAGTTTAGTCCTTCATGAAAGTTGTTCAAAACATCTTGGAGTATAACATAATTTAATTTGGGAATTTTTGGAAGTCATTTGAGGCCATTCGGAAGTCCATCTTTGGACCGAAATTAGTCTACCAGAAACACTGTTCCTCCGACCTTCGGGTTTGTTCGAATTTTTATAAATTTTTCTAGACCTATTTTCAAAATTCTTCCTTCACAAAACTTGTTGGGGACATTTGTGGCTATAACATATAAAAATTTTGAAAGCTTTCTAAGGAGATTTGGTTACTGCTTGAAATGCATTTTGAAAGCCGGATGGCCAGTTCGAATGAAATATTTTTTGTCTAACTTTGGGTTACAAAAAACGGTCGTTCTAGGAAGAACTGGATTTTGTGTTCTTCATGAAAAATGTTCATCAGGATGTTTTATAGGACATATCCAAAATTCATAATTTTTGGAGTTGAATTACTATTTATTTTAAAAGGAATTCCAGAACTGTATGCTGGCCCAGATTTGCCCCGAATCTGTGTATTCGGTTTTCCCTTGTTTCTTGTGGCTGAGTTGTGGTGCTTGGTGGCTGAGTTGAATGTTGTGATATGTGGATTTATGCCATTGGGTGTATAACTTGAATTGTGGATTGAAAGGTGTTGGAATGATTGAGTGATATGGTTGAGCTACATTGCTGCCATTATGAATGGATTGGTTGGGCTGAGTTGTTGGTTTGGAATTGAGCATGTTTGTATGTGATTAGGGCATATGGATGTTGTGTGAAGGGAATGAGATATGTATCTCGTATGATCGATAATCCCTGAGGCGTGTTGACGCGGGAAAAAGGCATGAAATTGAATGAGGATGTACGTTTGGTTCTATAATCCCTGAGGTGTGTTGACGCGGGGAAAGGCATGAAATTGAATAACGATGTACATTTAGTTCTATAATCCCTGAGGCGTGTTGATGCAGGGAAAGGCATGAAATTGAATGAGGACGTACGTTTGGTTCTAAAATCCCTGAGGCGTGTTGACGCGGGAAAAGACATGAAATTGAATGAGGTTTGATCCTATAATCCTTGAGGCATGTTTACGCGAGGAATTGGATTTGTCTTGAGGCGTGTTACGCGAGACACTGCTAGGATAAACCGGAGGACCGCAGACTTGATGCGTCTTCACGCGAGTTGTGCCGTGGACTTGATGCGTCTTTATGCGAGTCGTGCCGTGGACTTGATGCGTCTTTACGCGAGTCGTGCCGTAGACTTGATGCGTATTACGCGAGTCGTACGATGAGGTGGACCTGAGGCGTGTTACGCGGGTCGGTATTGATCGAAGTGGACACATATGTGTGTCGAAAGTTGAAAGATGTGAGCATCTGTTGAGTGTGAGATTGGAATAGGTTGGAATGTTATTATGAATGCATGTGTAGGAAATTGGTTGTATCTTGGAGTGCATGTGTGTCGCGCCGCGCTTTTTTCGGGGCTTTTGGGATTTGCGCGCTAAGGAGGTATTTTCGTGTAAGGGTCTCTCCAAAACCATGCCTCACGTGACAGTAGAAGGTAATTTTCTATTTAGTCTAGGTTTGTGATTTTGGAGTCGCCACTAGTCATTATTGGTAGGTAGACTAGAAACCTAATCAAGGTACGGGAGAAATACCACGATTCTACGAACCAGAGATTCTGAGTACGAGGACTTGGTTACGTTATTGATCCCGAATTGAGATCCCTAACGCCCTTTCGGTACCTAAGAACGATACGACGTCTAACGTGTCATGCAAATTTCCGAGGCTTACCCACTAATTCTATCCATTCTAATCGCAGGAAAGACCAAACAAGTATTAAACGCACAATCGAAGTCAATCAAATCAATCAATCCGAAGTGGTCTCTAAAAACGAAAATAAATCAAAACATCCAAACCCTAATGAAGCTCTAAAAGCTCATTCATTTCACGATTTATATTTTTTAGGGTTTTAGGGTTTTTTAGGGGTTATAACCCCTGAATTTGGGATTTTTCTAAAAATTCCACTTGGGCGCTTCTAAAAATTCAAATCTCACTTTTTATGATTGGCCACGATGCTTTTGGACCATTTTGTGAATTTTTAAGATTTTCGAATTTTTTTTTATTTTTTTTTCGAAAATTTTATTAACCGAGAATTAATTTTTTATGATTTTCTGAAAATTTTTATGAATTTTCCAAATTTTCAATTTTTTATTGATTTTTCCAAATTTTTACATTTTTTATTTGTATTTTCTAAATTTTCTGAATTTTTATGAATTTTCCAAAAATTTTTGAATTTTTATGAATTTTCTGAAAATTTTTGAATTTTTATGAACTTTCTGAAAATTTTTGAATTTTCTGTATTTTTCTGAATTTTTTTTCGATTTTCCAATTTTTTTTATATTTTCTGATTTTTTATTATTTTGATTTTTATTTAATTTTCTGAATTTTTATGAGTTTTTTAGATTTTTTAAATATGTTTTTTAATATTTTAAAATTTCCCGCCGGGAAAATGAACCGGACCGGCTTGGTTCGGCCTGACCGAACCGGGCTTCGACGGCGCCGGTCGCCGATCACCTCCTCTGGCAAGCCCAACGCCGAAACGGCACCATTTTGGGTGTTTTTCATTGAGGCATTTTTACAAACACCTGATGGGCATGGTTCGGTGTTAAACGTTCTCGAGACCGCCGGTTTGTGATCATCTCCGGTGACCTTCCGGTGAATATTTTACCATTCCGATTGCACCATTGTTATGTCTATGTATTCTATTCTCAATCTAGCCTACTCGGAACACCGGCAGATGTTCGCCGGCCAGCGAAAAACCAATAAAAAAAATGAACCTAACACTGATCTATACTAGCGTTCCTGGCTTTCAGACCATCACACAGAACATCCTAGCCATTTCTAGCGTTCATTCATCATTCAAAACATTCACAAGGAATCAGATACACTGACTTGCTCAACCATAGACCATCGGTAATGCTCCGGCGGGTGGAAAATGCTCCGGCAAGATTCAACCAATGATGACCGATTTGGTTTTGTTGATTCAATGACACAAAATGCAAGCAAACAACAAAAATATGCTCAGAAACGTATTATAAACCTCCAGAAAATCAAAATCTCCAAGAAAATCGCATGAATATGCATTTTAAGGTGAAAATGGTTTTCTGGAATTCTAAAAAAAAAAAATGATCACGAGCGATGTTTACCTTCTTCGTACGATGATAAGGAGAAATTGTCGAACTGATCCGCGCCTATTGGGTTGTTCCTTGCCACTTGAACTTTCACTCGCTGGTCTTGGTCTCGTTGAAAGAGCTCCGAGCGCGCCGGATGAGCTTGATTTTCAGAGGTTCACGGTCAGCTTCCATTCTGGTTCGCCCGAGGAGGAGATTCTCCCTAGACGGTTGATTTACCGGCGCCGTTCAATCGACCGGTGCCGATCACTCGACCTGGGGATCTCCACTCCTCTCTCTCTCTCTCTAGATTTCAGGCTTTTTCCTCTCTGGTTCTCTCTCTCTCTCTCTCTCTTCGGCAATTCGTCGAGCATGTTCTTTGCAATGTTCCAGTTTTTTTAGTTTTTCCTTGATCAAAAATCCCGCCCAAAGATCGTTAGAACCGATTTCTAATCGGTTATAACTGATCTCCGACGACAGCCGGAGATTCTTCGGCTGTCGTTCAGGTCAAACACGTGTTTATTTGACCGGAAATGATCGACTAAGCCACGGGCTTGAAATGATTTTTCTGGGTTTTTGCACGTTCTGGGGCGAATCGGGTAGGGAAGATGAACAACCCGGGTCGGGTCGGGTTGACCCGATCAACCCGACAGACTCGGGTTGATCTAAATTGGCAAATTAAACTCAATTTTGACCCAATTTTCAAAATTAAACCCCGAAATTGAATTCCCCATCATATTTATTATAATTGTGTCCAAGATTTTCAAATTTTTGTATTCGGGTTAATAGGATTTTATTCAATTTGATGTCCTAATGACCTGATTAGGCAAAATTGATGCCAAAATTGAATTACCCACATCTGATTAACCTTAGAAATGATGGTCTCATATTTCGACAATTTCATATTGGGCACGATTCCCAATTTGGGTTCAAAATTCTTAATTTTCAATTGAATTTTGGGGATTTTTTATTTTTATGTCAAATTGTGCAATTGGACCGACCATTATGTAATTCAAGGTCCTAGAATTATTTGTTGTGAAGACACTATGACTTAAAAATGACTAGAAAAAATTTAATTGCATTTTTGGTTCAATTCGGGTTTAATTTTGCCCAATTTTGAGAAAAACACATACCTGATTGAGATTTTTCAAAATTGATGATGTATTTATGGAATTTTCTGATTCCGTTTACTATTTTTCTTGATTTTCTCACCTATTTTGACTAAAAGAAATTAAGAAAAAATGCAGGAAAATGCTAAAAAATTATTTTTTGGTTTAGAAATAGGTTCTAGGCTTGGCCAAGATTCCTAGTCCTAATTTTGAGATTTTTGAAAATATGAAAAAAATGAGCTAAAAATTAGGTGTCAATAGCTGCCCCTCTTTGAGATTGAGCTCATTAGAGGTTGATCTCAAAGACAAGGTGACACCTGAATTTTTAGTCGACTCACTGAACAAGATAAGATGGAAATTTTACAACAACTTATTAGGGATCTTGCTTTTGAAATTTGTGATGTAATCCATCGGTTCTCTTTTCATAACATATTTTGAAAGGTTCTTAATGATTGAGGGAGAGAAGCTTACATGTTTGTGAGCCATCTCTTTATTGCTTATCCAAGGGAATGAATTGATGGTGATGATGATTATGATGGTTATTCGGATTTCGTGGTTTAAGGATAAATCCACGAACCATGAACACCTAAGGCTCTTCGTTTGAGGATTTGGAAATTTGCCTAGTGATTCATCACCAGTAGGACTTTGAATTTGCCTAGGGCTCCTCGCTTGTAAGACTTTGGATTTGCCTAGTGGTTCCTCACCAGTAGGACTTTAAAATTTTTGAAATTGAAAATTGGACCATTTTGTGAATTTTCAAAATTTTTGATTTTTTTGATTTTTTTTTCGAAAAATTTTTTTAACCAAGAATTGATTTTTTATGATTTCCCGAAAATTTTTATGAATTTTTTCAAATTTTCAATTTTTTATTGATTTTCTAATTTTTTTACATTTTTTATTTGTATTTTCTGAATTTTTATGAATTTTCTAATTTTTTTACATTTTTATGAATTTTCTAATTTTTTTTGTGAATTTTCTTTTTTTTGTGAATTTTTTTATTTTTTTATTTTTCTGAATTTTTTGTATTATTATTTTTTGATTTTTTATGAGTTTTTTTTTTAAATTTTTTAGTATTTTTTAATTTTTTTGAAATTTCCCGCCAAAGTGGTGAACCGGACCGGACCGGTTCGACCCGGTTCGGCTTGACCGAACCGGGCGTCATCGACGCCGGTCGCTGGTTACCTTCTCCGATGAGCCCAACGCCGAAACGGCGCCGTTTAGGATTTTTTTCATTGAGGCATTTAATCAAACACCTGGTATGTGTAATTCTGTATTGAACGTTTTCAAGGCCGCCGGTTTGGGCTCGTCGCCGACGACCTAACGGACGTTCACCGGCCGGCGAAAACCGAACCTAAAAATGCCAACTTAAAACTGACATTTCCAACTTTTCTAACATTCACCCCTATTCTGATCGCCCTAGCCATTTTCTATCGATCAATTCAACATCAAAACATCAAGTAAGGATAGAAATGGCTAACTTGAGTGATTGTTGGCTACAATTAGCACTCCAGTGGGGTCAGGGAAGCTTCGGTGATGATCAACAATGGCGGCCGACTCGGTTTATGCCATTTAATGAACCAAAATATAATCAAACAACGAGAAATATATTCAGAAACATGTTTCAATCATCAATGAATTCAGAATCATGATGAAAATGGCACAATCAAACCTAACGAAACTGAAACATGAAATCTGGATTTTATAAAACTATGAACATGAGCAAATTTTACCTTCTTCGTTGAAGTCAGATTGGAATTTCCGAGCCAAACCACAACCGTAGGGCAATTCCTGGACGATTACTCTATCAGCCAATGGTTGCCACTTCGCCGGGAAAGTCCAGTATGCGCCGGCTGAGACCTATCATCAGGCCTTGACAAGCAACTTCAACTATGAATTTTTAGGTATGGAAGATCACTCTCCGAACTGATTTGCCGGCGTTTCCTCGCCGGAGGAAGCGTCGAACGCTCAGTTCCGGGATCCTCTACATGCCTCTCACACTCAAACTCTTGCTTTCTCCCTCCTTGGTTCTCTCTCTCTCTCTCTAGCCATATGTTGAACACCTTCCTTGCAATGTTTAGTTTTTTCTTCGTTTTTGTTCTGCGATTTTTCCTGCTCAAAATTTGTTGGAACCGACCTTGAATCGGTTAGGGTGATTATCTGGTGCCAGCTGGATATTTTCCAGCTGGCCAAATCGATTAAAACGTGCTAATTTGATCGGGAATGATCGGTGAAGTCGCGGGGATGAATTGGGTTTTATTGTGTTCTGGCGAGTCGGGTAGGGAAGATGAACAACCCGGGTCAAGTCGGGTCGACCCGCTCGACCCGGGTTGATCTAAATTTGCCAATTAAGCTCAATTTTGACCCAATTTCCAAAATTAAACCCCAAAATTGAATTCCCCATTATATTCCGAACCCAAATATATGATTTTCCTCAATTTTTATTATGATTGTGTCCAAGATTTTCTCATTTTTATATTTGGGTTAATAGGATTTTTTTCAATTTGATGTCCAAATGACCTGATTAGGCAAAATTGATGCCAAAATTGGATTACCCACATCTGATTAAAGTTAGAAATGATAGCCTCATGGTTCGACAATTTCATATTGAGCACGATTCCCAATTTGGGTTCAAAATTTTTAATTTTCAATCGAATTTTGGGGATTTTTGATTTTTATGCCAAATTGTGCAATTGGACCGACCATTATGCAATTCAAGGTCCCAGAATCATTTGTTGTGAAGACACTATGACTTAAAAATGACTAGAAAAAATTTAATTGCATTTTTGGTTCAATTCGGGTTTAATTTTGCTTAATTTTGGGAAAAACATATACCCGATTGAGTTTTCTCAAAATTGACAATGTATTCATTAAATTGGATTTAAAATAAGACTAATGACTATTTTTATGGAATTTTTTGATTCCATTTACTATTTTTCTTGATTTTCATACTTATTTTGACTAATAGAAATTAAAGAAAAATGCAGAAAAATGCTAAAAAATTATTTTTTTGGCTTAGAAATAGGTTTCTAGGCTTGGCCAAGATTCCTAGTCCTAATTTTGAAATTTTTGAAAATATGAAAAAAAATGAGCTAAAAATTAGGTGCCAACAGTTGCCCCTATTTGATATTGAGCTCGTTAGAGGTTGATCTCAAAGACAATGTGACACCTAGATTTTTAGTCAACTCACTGAACAAGATAAGATGAAAATTTCACAATAATTGATTAGGGATCTTGCTTTTTGAAATTCGTGATTTAATCCAAAGGTTTTTTTTTCATAACATAATTCGAAAGATTCTTAATGATTGAGGGAGAGAAATTTACCTGTTTGTGAGAGTTTCTTTGTTGCTTATCCAAGGGCATGAATTGATGGTGGTGATGATTATGACGGTTATTTCTGATTTCGTGGTTTAAGGACGAACTCACGAACCATGAACACCTGAGGCTCTTCGCCCGAGGATTTTGGAGACTTGCCAAGTGGTTCCTCACCCGTAGGATTTTGGAAATTGCCTAGGGGCTCCTTGCCTGTAAGACTTTGGATTTACCTAGGGGTTCCTCATCAGTAGGACTTGAATTTTGCCGAGGGGCTCCTCGCCTGTAGGACTTTGAATTTGCCTAGGGGCTCCTCATCTGTAGGACTTTGAATTTGCCTAGGGACTTCTCACCTGTAGGACTTTGGATTTGCCTAGGGGCTCCTCGCCAGTAGGACTTTGAATTTGCCTAGGGGCTCCTCGCTTGTAGGACTTTGAATTTGCCTAGGGGCTCCTCACCTGTAGGACTTTGAATTTGCCTAGGGGCTCATCGCCTGTAGGACTTGAATTTGCCTAGGGGCCCCTCGCCTATAGAACTTTGATTTGCCTAGTGGTTCCTCACCAGTAGAACTTTGGGAAGACTTCAAACAATGAACGCCTTAACCGTGAGTTTTGTGATTTTGAGGTTTCACTAACCTTTGTATGGTTTTTTAGTTGACCAAAAACTATTTTGAAAAGTAGTTTTGAAATTGATCAAAACTGTTTGAAACGTGGTTTTTTTTTTAGTTTACCAAAAACTGTTTGAAAATTTGGTTTTAAGTTGACCAAAAACTTTTGAAAAGTAGTTTTAAAATTGATCAAAACTATTTGAAACGTGGTTTTTTTTTAGTTTACCACAAACTGTTTGAAAATTTGGTTTTAAGTTAACCAAAAACTTTTGAAAAGTGGTTTTGAAACATGCATTCTTTGCATTAACGCATTTCAGACAATCAAATTTCCTTTTTAAAGAATTATTTGAAGAAAATGCTTGCAATCTTTCAAGAAATGTTTGGAATGGAAGACCTTCATTAGAAAGGATTTATTTCAATCTATGAACTTGGTCTTTTCTTCATTTGATTGAAAGGGGACTTGTCTGATATCCCTTAATTTTTCTCTCTTAACCAATCCTTAGGTGTTCGGAGATGTTCGCAATGTATATAATACAATTGATCCGATAAGGTCTTTCGGAGGATTGTAATGTTAGCTTGGTCAATGACTATTCAAAGGATAGGCATTCTGAGGCTAAGAAAAGGATTTCGTCACAACTGACTTCGGGTTTACAAGTTAAGAACCTCGAGGACGAAACAAAATATTATTGCATACACTTCTTTGAGTGATGACTTCTTGTCATAAAGTCATGTTTCTACTTTCAACATCCCAATCTGAAGAGTCTTTGGGGAGAGGTTGTATTGTTGATATTGGGTAGGCTTAAAAGGCTCATTTGTTTGAATTCAGGGTTTTCATGAAATTGGTGATCTTTTTGGCATCACCACCTTTTCTTTTCTTCTTTTTCACTAGAGATCTTTTCTTCTATGAACATCAGAGTCCTCTAAATATTCATCACAATCTCTTTTTTTTTTGCTCATTCTCACTTGTTGTGATCTATGATCTGTCATGATCTTGACTTTGCTTTGTCATGACTTCTTGTCATTTTGAGCTTTCTTTTGCATTCTCTTTTCTTTCTCATTTTTCCCGGGCATTTGGCCTTACTTTTACCAGGCACACTGCTTTTTCATGCCGCAGACTCTTTTGTCTTTGATCTTTTTGAATTCTAAGGACTCTGTGTTCTGCCCTTTTGTTTCCTATCTATTAAAGTGGATCATATGCTCATGCTCCAGTGTGAAGAGATGATCACCGATTTAGGGTTCTGAAATGAATATTCATGCTCAATTGGGCTTTGCCAAAAGTAATGTGTTTGGGTATAAGAAATGAAGTGCTCTTCTTCCTCTTGGGATGTCTTGAGCTTCCATATGACTTCATATGAAGTTATCACAGAAAGATTGATGCAAGAGTATATAGTAAAATCTTTCTTGATCTTATTCTCCATAGCTATCAATCCACAAACCTCCTGATTTGCCCCAGTGTGGGGTGGTTCTTAACAGGGTTATTTTGGGAAAACTTTTCTACTGTTTTGGTTCAAATTTTCGTTTGCAAGGGATAAGCATGTGTTTAGGGATAGTGAAATTATTGCTTTTCATCATTTCAATCCATGTAATCATTGTGAATATCCCCTATTTCCTTCGTATGAGTTTTTCTCACTCACTTCTCTATTTTGACTTTGAGTGTATAAGGGACGTGTTTGGATATGACTTACCTTTCATCATTTGAAGGTCTTTCCATTGGATTTGATCTAAACTTTCTCTTTGAAATTTTTCAAAGCCTTTTGTCTAATTATCCCTTTTAGGAAATTTTGATGCTTAGTGCATTTTCAAAGAAAGTGTGTTTCAAAATCTTTGATTGAAACATTTCTGAGGTATTTTCCTTTTCAAAATAATTTGTTTTGTTTTTTTGCTCAGCCTTGTGTCATTCCGCTTGGGGAAGAAAAAGTTTGATTTTTCTCTTAGAAAGGCAACCTCTTTAGCACATGCCCTCACGATTTAGGGATACCTGTCTGATCAATTTATCAAGATCCCTCTTGTTTGCATGTTTTTGCTTTGGTTACACTAGGGATTCTTCTGTTGTTGCTCCCTTTTCTTTGTCTCTCTGGGGATGATAAAAATGAAAGTACATTAGAAGATATCAATGGAAAATAGAATTGGAAGTGATACTTCCCTCTACTATTTGATAACTCCATTGGGAATTTTGAAATCACCAACTGGTTCAGATTCTTTTTTGCTTTCTTCTGCAAAACAGATAAACATGCTCATGAAATGCATGGCGTGCATGATATGCATGATATGCACATGTTCTAAAGTGACCCGAATCTTTTCTTGAATGTTTGTCTTCATTTCATGGGTAGAAAATCTTGACAGCATCTGCATTTACAGGATAAGCCAGTTCTATTCCTGCCATATCTACAAGAATCAATGCTCCTCCAGAAAGAACCTTCTTGACACTATATGGACCCTCATAGTTCGGAGTGAATTTGCCACGAGGATCTGAATTGTTGAAGATGACTTTCCTCACTACTAAATCCTCTATTTTGAAATTCCTCGATTTCACCTTTCGATTAAAGGATTTAGCCACTCGTCTTTGATAGGCTTATCCATGGCATATAGCTCTTAATCTTTTTTCATCGATCATGTTGAGTTGTTCATATCTTTGTTGGATCCACTCAGCTTCTGAAAGCTTTAACTGGAACAGTATCCTTAATGAATGAATTTCTACTTTAACGGGTAGCACTGCTTCCATTCCATAAACCAAGGAAAATGGGGTTACTCTAGTTGATGTTCGAATTGAAGTTCAGTATGCCATCAGAGCATACGGCATCTTTTCATGCCAATCACGATAATTTTCGGCTGTCTTGGCCAGTATCTTCTTGATATTTTTATTTGCCGCATCAACTGCTCCATTCTTTTATGGACGATATGGAGATGAGTTCAGATGTCGGACATTGAAGTGCTCAAGTAAATCATCTACAATTCTATTATTTAGATTTGAGCCATTGTCCGTAATTATTGCTTCTGGAACTCCATACCTAGCAATGATGTCCCGCCTGATGAATCTTGCAACATTCTTGGCAGTAACATTTGTGTAGGAGTTTGCTTCAATCCATTTAGTGAAATAGTCAATAGCAACCAGGATGAACCGGTGTCCATTTGAGGCCTTGGGGTTGATTGGACCAATCATATCAATGCCCCACATTGAAAATGGCCATGGCTCGGACATTTGATGTAGCTCATTTGGCGGTGCATTGATTTTATGTCCATAAACCTGACATTGATGGCAACATCTCACATGTTGGATGCAATATGATTCCATTGTCATCCAATAATATCCCAATCTCATAATCTTTCGGGCTAGAAGATGTCCATTCATGTGCGGTCCACATTCACCTTCGTGAATTTCTTTCATGATCTGTTCAGCTTCTGTAGCATCCACACATCTTAACAGGGTTGAATCAAATGATTTCTTGTAGAGGGTTTGACCACTAAGGAAGAATTTGTTGGCTATCTTCCTTATAAATTTCCTGTCACCTGGTTGGCTTTCTTCAGGAAATTCTCCTGATTGAAGATATCTTTTGATGTCATGATACCATGGTTCGTTGTCGAACTCTACTTGGACCATCATGCAATGAGCTGGTTATTCAAGAATATTGATTCTTAATGGTTTTATATCCATACAATCTTCAGCCTGTAGTAAGGATGACAAAGTTGCAAGAGCATCTGCAAAATGATTTTGAGCTCTTGAAAGATAATCGAATGTTACCTCTTCGAAACTTTCTATCATCTCTTCTAAATATCTGTGATAAGGAATCAGTTTGGCATCTCGAGTTTGCCATTCACCAGTTATTTGCAATATGATGAGCATAGAATCTCTATATACTTGCAACCTTTTTACTCTCATTAAAAGGGCTAATTGTAAGCTGAGAATGCATGCTTCGTATTCAGCGACGTTATTGGTGCATGAAAATACCAATTTCGTAGATACCGAATAGTGTTGGCCTTCTGGGGAGATCAGTACTGCCCCAGTTCCTGATCCAGATAAATTGATTGCACCATCAAAATACATGGTCCATTTATCGTCAACCAGTGTCAATATGTGATCGTGTTGTTCTTCAGGACTAGCAATATTCTGCGAATTTTTTGCCAACATGTCTGCTATCGCTCGTCCTTTGACTGACTTTTGGGATGAACTGCTGATATCGAATTCTGATAACAAAACTTGCCACTTTGCTAATTTCCCGACCAAAGAGGATTTCTCAAGAAGGTACTTGATCGGATTATTCTCGGTCACTAGCAAAATTTAGTGATGAAGGGTGTACTGTCTTAATCTGTGTAATACCCAAATCAATGTAACGCATGTCTTCTCAACTACTGGGTAATTCACTTCTGATGTTGTGAATTTCTTGCTCAAGTAATAAATGGCTTGTTCTTTACCATCATTTGCTCTTATTTGTACCAGCACTGCTCCTAACGACTCACAGTGAATTGTCAAATATAAGATAAGTGGGACTCCAGGAATTGGTGGTACCAACATTGGTGGGCATACCAGATATTTTTTGATCTTGTCAAAGGCTTGTTGGCATTCCGCATCCCACTTTACTTTGGCATTTTTCTTCAATAGTTTGAAGAATGGTTTAGCAGTCTCAGAAAGCTGATATATGAAACGGGCAATGTAGTTTAATCGCCCCAACAAGCTTCTCACTTCTTTTACCGTAGTAAGAGTCTTTAAGTCGTATATTGCCTTGATCTTAGAAGGATCTATTTCAATGCCCCTATTACTAACCACAAATCCTAGCAGTTTGCCAGATTTTGCCCCAAATACACACTTGTTGGGGTTTAGCCGCAACTTGTACTTTCTAATTCTTTCGAACAATTTGCGAAGTACCTCAACATGATATTCTCCTTGTTTGGATTTTGCAATCATGTCATCCACATATACCTCGATTTCTTTGTGCATCATGTCATGGAACAAAGTTACCATTGCCCTTTGATATGTGGCACCAGCATTTTTCAGACCGAAAGGCATCACCTTGTAACAAAATGTGCCCCATGGTGTTATGAAAGACGTTTTCGCCTTATCCTCTTTCTTCATGAGGATTTGATTATATCCTGAGAAACCATCCATGAATGAAAATGTTTCGAACCCAGCAGTGCTATCCACTAATACATCGATATGTGGAAGCGGAAAATCATCCTTAGGGCTTGCTTTATTTAGGTCGCGATAATCAACGCACACCCGTACTCGACCATTTTTCTTCATTACGGGCACTATGTTGGCAACCCATTCTAGATATGGTACTACTTCAATGAAACCGACTTTGAGCAATTTCATCACCTCTTCTTCTATTTTCTTTGCCAATTCCGGCTTTGTTCACCTCAGTTTTTGCTTCTTTGGTGGAATATTTGGATCAATTGGCAAAGCATGTTCAACTATGCTTGGATCAAGGCCTGGCATGTCAGCATAAGACCATGCGAATATATCTTGATATTCCTTGAGCAAATCTGTGATTCTTTCTGCTTCTGCTGAGAGAAGACTTTCTCTAATCTTAACCTCTTTGGGATTCTCTTTATCACCCAGATTAATAGTAATCGTTTTCTCTAACGTGAGTGGTTTTGATTCTTCATGACGAATCCATTCTTTTCTGACCCATTCCTCATCTTCATTATCTACTTCAATAACGCAAGTGATCTCCTCGGAAAAATTTGGGTCACATATGAACCTATTATGGATATGTGAATGCTCATGCCTGACATGTAACAAACATGATTAGTAATTGCATACAAAGTAAGTAACGCACATGGTCCTATGAAAAAAAATTTTGAAATTCATTTTGAATCTTATTTTGAAAGAACATAAAGACATAGCTAGTCCTCATATCATAAGACTTCCTTGCTCTTAAAATCATTTTCGCAATGAAGAGCAATATAGAAACCCAAAGCCTCAAGCCTCATGAATGAGGATAATAGTCATCATAGGTTTGGTTTTGTTTCTACATGTCCTTAACAAAACATTCGACCACTTTTATTGAATTGAAAAATGCGATTACATCTATATCAAAAGGAATGTAAATTGCAACTGAATTGAAATTGCAAATGAAATCACGAGAAACTTGAAATTGTGATCAATAAAATGCAATGGAAAAAGCTAGTAGCAAAAGTTCAAGAGAATCTTCCTACTCCAGTGCGTAAGTAACTTCCGCCTCAGTTATGATAACGTTGATGGTATTCTCCTCGAATAAATTTGGCAGAATAGATTCTTCCTCTGCATGTAAGTCTTCTTCTTGAAGTAACTTGGAAGGTCCAGGAAAAGTTTCCTTGATGTGGATCTGATGATAGGGAAACTCTTTAGCTTTGCCCTTCCATATGGATAGATTAATGATGCAATTACCTCAGCCTCTACAGCCTCCGTGGTTCTTTCGACCTTGGCCTTGGCCTCCATGGTGATCTTTAGAGTTATTTGGAATATAACCTATTCCGTACTTCATCCTTGTAGCGAGTGGAGTGATAGGTTCCTTGATTCCTTGGGATTTCGATCCAAGGCCATTACCGGGAGTAAATCCATACTGGTACAACATCCTTCCAGACATAATGGATGGTGTTGAGAACTCAGGGGATTTTATGATGCAACCAGTGGGAATTTGCACCATTGAGATCATTTCGAAGGAATGATAACTTGGTTCTTCTTTCACTTCGGGTTCGACATACGGTATTGCACTCTCCTTGTAAGTGGTGAAATCTGTCTCTCCGTGTATGGTGATCATTTTGCCATTAATGACAAATCTGACCTTCTGATGGAGACTTGAAGGAATAGCGCCAGCCATATGAATCCAAGGTCTTCCGAGTAACAAGTTGAAAGTCCTTGGAATATCCATTACTTGGAAGTCAATCAGGAAAGGCACATGGCCTATGTTTACCTCGAGCTCGATATCACCAATAACGTCTTTCTTCATTCCATCAAACGAGCGCACTGTTACCTTAGAAGGTTTGATGAGCTCTTCACTAATCCCCAAGCGATGCAGTGTGCTTAGTGGACACAAATTAAGTGTGAAACCATTATCGATCAGCACTCGTGACACCTCCTTGCCTCGGCATTTGATGGCAATATACAGGGCTTTATTGTGGGAACGCCCGTCAATTGGGAAATCTTCATCAGAGAAGGCAATTTGATCCTTCAGAAGAATAGCGCCGACAAAGTCTTCCAATTGTACTTCATTAATCGTCTCCGGGACGTGCACCTCATTGAGAAGCTTCATAAGCACCATTTTATGGCTTTCTGAAGTCTTGAAGAGATCCAACAGAGAAATCTGTTCCGGCATCTTTCTTAGCTGTTCAATCACCTCAAATTCACTCGTCTTCATGATTGAGAGTAACTGTTTAACATTTTCTTCAGTTACTCCTTTCTTTTCGTGTTCACTTTCCTTCGAGACATTGCATCTTCCCGACCGAGTTATGACATCGACCTCCTTGGAAGAGTAATCCCAAGGTACACATTTAGTGTCAAACTTTTCGTTTGGAGGGAGAGTGATGATCACAGGCTGCGTTTCTTCTACTTCGATCCTTAACTGATCAATGGGAAGTTGAATAGTGATTGGTGTGATGGGACCTTCCTCCTCCTTATATTTATCTACCTCATCAAGCTTGATTAGAAATGGTGTAATCATGGATACCATGCTTCTATTGGCTTCATCAGCATCCATTCCACCCCAACCATCAGGTGTGATTGTTTCGTTTTTGAATGCCCATGAAGGAGGTGTATATTTGACACGGTAATTGTATTTACCACTGTCTTGACCTAGATAATCAACAACTTCACCTTGTCTTCATGCTTTTCGAACAAATCGCCTATCACCTCGGCGAGTCTTTTTCTTTTTTTTCTCTTCCTAATCTTCATTCTCCTCGAGATTCAATTGGCTGATCGAGACCTCATCCTTGCCACCCCATCCGTCCGGTACAATGTCTTCATTTTTGAACGCCCATGGTGGTGGTGTATATTTGACACGGTAATTGTATTTACCGCTGTCTTGACCGAGTAAGTCTATAGTTTCGCCTTTCCTGGCCGCTTTCTAGGTGAAACGCCTTTCACCCTGACGGACTTTTTCTTCCTCCTTTTCATCCAGATCTATTTCATCTTGAAGCATTTCTTTCTTAGGTAGAGTTTTCTCCTCAGGACTGGTTTCTTCGTCCATACCACCCCAACCATCAGGCACAATCACTTCATTTTTGAATGCCCATGGCGGTGGGGTATATTTCACTTGGAAGTTATATTTCCCGGAGTCTTCTCCCAAGTTGTCTACAATCTCGCCTTTTAGGAGTGCTTTTTGACAAAGCGAGCATCTCCTAATCGAGAAGCTTTAATCTTGATTCCATATTCATCTTCATCGTCAGACTCGATCACTGTTTCCTCATCCTTGATCATGTTTACTGTATTGTGCTCAGGAAGAGGATTCTGATGTACATTTGGCTCGGGCTCTTGGAAGTTCAATATCTTCTTGTCAATGAGCTGTTGAACCTTGTACTTTAGAATGGGACAATTATCCACATCATGTCCCCTTTCTCCCATGTGATAGGTGCAAGTTTTTGACTCATCATACCAAGAAAATCTTGCAGGATTATCTCTCGGTACTTCCTTGGCCACCAAATGCCTTTCCAGAAGCATTGGTAATAACTTTGACAGGGGTCCGGGCAACGGTGTATATTGCCTGACGGGCCTTTTATTTGGCTCGAATTGCCTTGGATTTTTCCAAGTAACATTTGATTGTTTCGAAAATGATGCTTGATGAGTACTTGGGCCCGACACCATAGCTACTTCTCGGATGGGTTCTTTGTCTTTTTTCCCGGGGTAAGGCCTTCGTGCTGCTATTTCTTGAGCCTTCTTTTCTTTCAAACCCTATTCAATTCTCTCACCCACTTTTACCAATATGGTGAACGTCTGACAGCTTGATACATGAAGTTTGTCATAATACTCAATTGGCAATGATTTTAGAAAGAGCTCAATGAGCTCGTCTTCACTTATGGCGGGCTTTACTTATGAGGCAACGGCTTTTCATCTCTGAGCATAAGCTCTGAACCCTTCATTCTTCCGTTTCTCGGTTCTGACGAGATCCTCTCTGGTTGGGAGTACTTCAACATTAAACTTATATTGGCGAAGAAATTCTCCCGCCAAATGATCCCATTCAGTGAAGTCTTCTATGTCAAGGGCTATATACCATGCAACGACTGCCCCTCTCAAACTATCTTGAAATGTGCTAATAAGAAGTGGCGTGTTGTCTGAATATCTTGCCGTCTTACAGAGATAATACTTCAAATGGCTCTTGGGACAACCAGTGCCATCACATTTGCTCACGAACTCTAGTTCCTTATAATTTTCTGGAACAACCACCTTTGCGTACGGCGAGAACTTGTCGAACCTTTGAAGCTCATAGCCTTGACTTGCTAAGCATTCTTCAATTTTGGCCAATCTCTTGGCCTCTTCTTCATCCTTTGTTTTGGATGTCTTCTTGATGTGATCATCCTCTTCCAAATTTACCACCTCAGGCGTAGTCTTTGGAGGATTTTCTTGAACCGGTTCTTTATTTCTGACTGGGTCTTCAATTGGTGTTTCGGTGTGTTTGAAGCTCCCACATTTGGAGTAGTGGGATAAGATCCTCGAGATGCGAGAATAAAAGCCTTCATTTCTGCCATCATTGCAACTATTTGGGTCATTTGATTCTCAACTTCAGCTAATCGAGCACGGGTTTCTTCTTCTGCCATTCTAACTTGTAGGCGAGTCCGAGGTCTTTTACCTTCCGTTGTTAAACAACCTGATTTGCCAAAAAAGACCCGATATCGGCATAGTAAAATGATCATAAAACTTTACATTCTTTTAATTGAATGGTTTCATGAGATTGTCAAGGATAAGAAATTCTATACAAATCTTAGTCTTGTATAAAATTCTTCATCAATATCTTTCTTAAGGAATTATACAATTCAAAGAATTGCAATCCACAGTGATTCCTTTATGTTTTGAAATCATGTTATGAAATTATCTATGCATGTTTAGAAAATGATCAATCCATCATTGCATATAAAATTTGAAATTGTTTGACATCATGATTTTAAACTCAAATGGGAATCTAAATCATCCAATCCTAGGCTTCTTGCTAGCTAAGATAGCTTTCGCCTTTTGGTATTCTTCCCATTCCTTAGCTCGAGACTCCCATTCTTCCACATCGATCACAACCTCTTCAGGGACGTAGGGTTCCATTCCAGGCATGCTTGGAACAATGTATTCCGGGACATACTCATCTACAGGGTCTGGTACCATGCTCAACGGGACATATGGCTCGACATCAATTGGACGTTTATTTTCTATCCATTTGATGTATTCTTTAGAGGCCATGCAAATCTTCATGTCTTCTTCCAAGCTTTTTGGCCACTCGATTATTTGTTCGAGTGGGTTATCCAAAGATAAGATGATCTTGTGAATTTTGGCTTGAAGGACATTCTTCTCCTCTTCGGGTATAATTCCACTTGGGATGTCAAAGGCGAACTTTTCGGGATTTCATACCAGTGGTACTTGCTGAAGTATCCCAAATTGTCTAATAACCCTTAGAAGGCAATAAGTTGCTCCTCCATTCAAACCAAGCAATAGTACCACATTTCCCTCTCGGCTTGTGATCTTCACCTTATTAATCTTTGACCAATTGATCCGCCATTGGATTTGATCAGGAGTTAAGGCTCTAATGAAATTGGCCCAAACTAAGAAAGATTGTTTGGGTAATTTGCTTTGGAGACAAATATATCATTCAATTGGATTTATCGGTGAATAAATTTCGCGAATGTTCATGAAACGACACCATGGTCGAATGTGTGAAATGAACCATAATGACAAAAGACCAGTAGAAGCTTGAAAGATACCCTTCCCATGATTTTGGTATATGTTTAAGGAGATGATGGTTTGGGCAAGAAGCATATTAGAGAAGTCACACTTAAGACATGATTGTCTTGCTATCACAGCCACTAAGGGGTCTAATCCCGTTCTGGACACGAGAAATAGAATAAACCCGAAGAAAGCTAGAATGAATACCCGGGCTGAAGTGTTTCCCATTTCCTTAGGAAGTTTTGAAAAGTTGTCTACTAGGAAGGATAATGGAAATCTACCCGTGTTTGATTTGATTAGCTTTTCTATTTTGGAAATTTTGAGGTTAAGGAATTCGGCTAAAAGGCTCACAGGATTAAGTCCAACGGGTGGTTCTACGACCCTAGGTTTAGAATTAATTCCAATGGCGGCTTGATATTCTTCTAATGTTGGTACCAATTCATGTTCTCCAAGTTGGAATGTGGCGGTGGAAACTTCCCAAAAATGTGCCAAAGCTTGGACTAAACTGACTTGATGTTCCACATGCATAAGTTCGAGAAGATATCCAAGCCTTTCTTGGACATAAGTTTGGTTATCCTTGGACATGCCTTTCCACTAAGCAACAAGTTCCTTCCGAGGAATGGGAATTACTTGGATGTCTAGTTTTCCCATTGAGCCTAATCATGCAAAAAGATTTGTCATTAATCACCATGGATTGCAAATCAATTTTAATGCCTCCATTTCAATCATATGTCCTTTTGAGGTAAAAAGGAGGTAAAGTACACTTGTATGCCTCGAAAGTAATGCAAATATCATTTTAAGTCCATTCAAACCTTAAAAGAGCATATAGTTGAAATTATGGACAAATTCAATGTGTGATGTAAATGCCCATTCTGTCGTACTCCATTTAGACCATAAAGTCCTAAACTATGGTTTACAACTTCGAATACATGGAAATGAACAAATAAGCATTTGATTTATATGGAAAATCCACCATGGACCTATACATTTCATTTAAAAATGAAAGAATAGTCAAATGGAGTATGCTGCCTTAATCATGCATTCTAAAATGAAAGGGCATTTAGACCAAGCATTGAATGTCATTTAGGCATTTTTTTGAAAATGTGCCAACTAACATGCATAATTGTAAAAGAATGGAATGGAACGATACTTGCTTACCATGATATTTTGGTTTGGTTTTAGGTATACCAACCACAAAAACAAGCGAATGCAACTAGTGAAGTTTTGACGCCTAAAAGGGTAGGATATACTAAAGGTTCAAGGTCATCACTTTAATGGACAAGCGATTCCATTCCAATAGGTAATCGGCCTAAAGTTATGGAATAATATTCCACCTCGGTGATCGGCATTGTATTTAAACGATCCCATGAGCAATCAGCCTATAGTTCTGCCTAAACACATACCTCCTAAGGGTAATCCTAAATGTAGCCGGGGTTAGGCCACGGGTAGTGTGTGCTAATGGTGTAGTGCTAAAGCAATTTAAAGGCATGCATAGCAATTAATGACCAAACAACACTTCTAAAATTCATTCAAAACACATTCAATCCCAACACCATCCTGCAAAATAAGGGTTAGCAAAGACAACATCCCTTATATCACCCGCCTGTAAAACCATTTAACACTATCATTAGCGAGACATACCTGGGATCCTTGCAAGCACAAAACACAAGCATATCGTTCTATCTAGGCTTAAGTCCACTTAGAAAAGGTTCATTATCCCCAGCGGAGTCGCCAAGCCTGTCGCGCCGCGCTTTTCTTTTTTGGGGGGTTTCGGGATTTGCGCGCTAAGGAGGTATTTCCGTGTAAGGGTCTCTCCCAGACCATACCTCACGTGACAGTAGAAGGTGATTTCTTATTTAGTCTAGGTTTGTGATTTTGGAGTCGCCACTAGTCATTATTGGTAGGTAGACTAGAAACCTAATCGAGATACAGGAGAAATACCACGATTCTACGAACCAGAGATTCTGAGTACGGGGACTTGGTTGCATTATTGATCCCGAATAGAGATCCCTAATGCCCTTTCGATACCTAAGAACGATACGATGTCTAACGTGTCATGCGAATTTCCGAAGCTTACCCACTAATTCTATCCGTTCTAATCGCAGAAAGAACCAAACAAGTATTAAACGCACAATCGAAGTCAATCAAGTCAATCAATTCTAAGTGTTCTCTAAAACGAAAATCAATCAAAACATCCAAACCCTAATGAAGCTCTAAAAGCTTATTCATTTCATGATATGCATTTTTTAGGGTTTTAGGGTTTTTTAGGGGTTATAACCCCTGAATTTGGAATTTTCTAAAAATGCCACTTGGGCACTTCCAAATATTCAAATTTCACTTTTTGTGGTTGGCCACGATGTTTTTGGACCATTTTGTGAATTTTCAAAATTTTTGATTTTTTTGATTTTTTTTTTCAAAATTTTTTTTTAACCGAGAATTGATTTTTTATGATTTCCCGAAATTTTTTATGAATTTTTTCAATTTTTATTGATTTTCTAATTTTTTTACATTTTTTATTTGTATTTTCTGAATTTTCTAATTTTTTGAATTTTTACGAATTTTCTAATTTTTTTTTGTGAATTTTCTGTTTTTTTCTGAATTTTTTTATTTTTTGAATTTTTTGAATTTTTTTGTATTATTTTTTTTTTGATTTTTTATGATTTTTTTGATTTTTTAATTTTTTTGAAATTTCCCGCCAAAGTGGTGAACTGGACTGGACCGGTTTGACTCGGTTCGGCTTGACCGAACTGGGCGTCGCCGGCGCCAGTCGCCGGTTACCTTCTCCGGCGAGCCCAACGCCAAAACGGCGCCGTTTAGGATTTTTTTCATTGAGGCATTTAATCAAGCACCTGGTATGCGTAATTCTGTGTTGAACGTTTTCAAGGCCGCCGGTTTGGGCTCGTCGCCGATGACCTTCCAGCGACTATTTCACCATCCTGATTGCACCATGGTGATGTCCCTACATTCTATTTTTTATTTAGCCTACTAGGAACACCGACGGACGTTCACCGGCCGGCGAAAACCGAACCTAAAAATGCCAACTCAAAACTGACCTTTCCAACTTTTCTAACATTCATCCCTATTCTGATCGCCCTAGCCGTTTTCTATCGATCAAATCAATATCAAAACATCAATAAGGATAGAAATGGCTAACTTGAGTGATTGTTGGCTACAATTAGCACTCAGGTGGAGTCAGGAAAGCTCCGGTGATGATCAACAATGGCGGCCGACTCGGTTTATGCCATTTAATGAACCAAAATATAATCAAACAACGAGAAATATATTCAGAAACATGTTTCAATCATCAATGAATTTAGAATCATGATGAAAATGGCACAATCAAACCTAACGAAACTGAAACATGAAATCTGGATTTTATAAAACTATGAACATGAGCAAATTTTACCTTCTTCGTTGAAGTCAGATTGGAATTTCTGAGCCAAACCACAACCGTAGGGCGATTCTTGGACGATTACTCTATCAGCCAATGATCGCCACTTCGCCGGGAAAGTCCAGTATGCGCCGGCCGAGACCTATCTTCAGGCCTTGACAAGCAACTTCAACTATGAATTCTCAGGTATGGAAGATCACTCTCCGAACTGATTTGCCGGCGTTTCCTCACCGAAGAAAGCGTCAAACGCTCAGTTCCGGGATCCTCTACATGCCTCTCACACTCAAACTCTTGCTTTCTCCCTCCATGGTTCTCTCTCTCTCTCTCTCTCTCTGGCCATCTGTCGAACACCTTCCTTGCAATGTTCAGTTTTTTCTTCATTTTTGTTTTGCGATTTTTTCCGCTCAAAATTTGTTGGAACCGACCTTGAATCGGTTAGGGTGATTATCTGGTGCCAGCCGGATATTTTCCGGCTGGCCAAATCGATTAAAACGTGCTAATTTGATCGGGAATGATCGGTGAAGTCGCGGGGATGAACTAGGTTTTATTGTGTTCTGGCGAGTCGGGTAGGGAAGATGAACAGCCCGGGTCGGGTCGGGTCGGGTCGACCCGGCAAACCCGAGTTAATCTAAATTTGCCAATTAAGCTCAATTTTGACCCAATTTCCAAAAATAAACCCCAAAATTGAATTCCCCATCATATTCCAAACCCAAATATATGATTTTTCCCTATTTTTACTATAATTGTGTCCAAGATTTTCTCATTTTTATATTTGGGTTAATAGGGTTTTGTTCAATTTGATGTCCAAATGACCTGATTAGGCAAAATTGATGCCAAAATTGGATTACTCACATCTGATTAACCCTAGAAATGATAGCCTCATGGTTCGACAATTTCATATTGAGCACGATTCCCAATTTGGGTTCAAAATTTTTAATTTTCAATCGAATTTTGGGGATTTTTGATTTTTATGCTAAATTGTGCAATTGGACTGACCATTATGCAATTCAAGGTCCCAGAATCATTTGTTGTGAAGACACTATGACTTAAAAATGACTAGAAAAAATTTAATTGCATTTTTGGTTCAATTCGGGTTTAATTTTGCCCAATTTTGGGAAAAACATATACCCGATTGATTTTTTTCAAAATTGACAATGTATTCATGAAATTGGATTTAAAATAAGACTAATGACTATTTTTATGGAATTTTCTGATTCCATTTACTATTTTTCTTGATTTTCTTACTTATTTTGACTAAAAAAAATTAAAGAAAAATGCAGAAAAATGCTAAAAAATTATTTTTTTGGTTTAGAAATAGGTTTCTAGGCTTGGCCAAGATGCCTAATCCTAATTTTGAAAATTTTGAAAATATGAAAAAAATGAGCTAAAAATTAGGTGTCAATAGCTTCATTAGAAATAATTTGTTTCAATCTATGAATTTGGTCTTTTCTTCATTTGATTGAAAGGGGACTTGTCTGATATCCCTCAATTTTTTTTCTCTCTTAACCAATCCTTAGGTGTTCAGAGATATTCGCAATTTATACAATCCAATTGATCCGATAAGGTCTTTCGGAGGAATGTAATGTTGGCTTGGCCGATGGATAATGAAAGGATAGGCATTCTGAGGCCAAGAAAAAGGATTTCATCATATCTGACTTTGGGTTTACAAGTTAAGAACCTCGAGGACAAAACAAGATATTATTGCATACACTTCTTTGAATGATGGCTTCATATCATAAAGTCATGTTTCTTCTCTCAACATCCCAATTTGAAGAGTCTTTGGGGAGAGGTTGTATTGTTGGTATTGGGTAGGCTTAATAGGCTCATTTGTTTGAATTCAGGGTTTTTATGAAATTGATGATCTTCTTGGCATCGCCACTTTTCTTTTCTTCTTTTTTCACTAGACATCTTTTCCTCTATGAACATCAGAGTCCTTTAAACATTCATTACAATCTCTTTTCTTTTGCTCATTCTCACTTGTTGTGATCTATGATCTCTCATGATCTTGACTTTGCTTTGTCATGACTTTTTTGTCGTTTTGAGCTTTATTTTGCACTCTCTTTTCTTTCTCATTTTTCTCAGGCATTTGGCCTTGCTTTTACCAGACATACTGCTTTTTCATGCCCCAGACTCTTTTGCCTTTGATCTTTTTGAATTCTAAGGACTCTGTGTTCTGCCCTTTTGTTTCCTATCTATTAAAGTGGATCATATGCTCATGCTCTAGTGTGAAGAGATGATCACCAATTTGGGGTTCTGAAATGAATATTTAGGCTCAATTGGGCTTTGCCAAAGGTAATGTGTTTGGGTATAAGAAATGAAATGCTCTTTTTCCTCTTAGGATGTCTTGAGCTTCCATATGACTTTTATCACAAAAAGATTGATGCAAGAGTATGCAATAAAATCTTTCTTGATCCTATTCTCCATAGCTATCAATCCACAAACCTCTTGATTTGCCCCAATGTGGGGTGGTTCTTAATAGGGTTATTTTGAAAAAAAAAAACTTCTCCACTGTTTTAGCTCAAATTTTGGTTTGCAAGGGATAAGCATGTGTTTAGGATAGTGAAATGATTGCCTTTCATCCTTTCAATCCATGTAATCATTGCGAATATCCCTTATTTCCTTCGGATGAGTTTTTCTCACTCACTTCTGCATTTTAACTTTGAGTGTATAAGGGACGTGTGTGGATATGGCTTGCCTTTCATCATTTGAAGGTCTTTTCATTCGATTTGATTCCAACTTTTCTATGAAATTTTTCAAAGCCTTTTGTCAAATTATCCATTTTAGGGAATTTTGATGCTTAGTGCATTTTCAAAGAAAGCGTGTTTCAAAATAATTCTGAGGTATTTTCTTTTTTAAAACAATCTGTTTCGTTTTGTTCAATTTAGTATCATTTCGCTTAGGGAAAAAGAAGTTCGTTTTTTCTCTTAAAAATGCAACTTCTTTAACACATGCTCTCATGATTTGAGGATACCTATCTGATCAACTTACCAAGGTCCCTCTTGTTTGCATGTTTTTGCTTTGATTCCACTGGGGATTCTTCTTTTGTTGCTCTCTTTTCTTTATCTTCCTGGGGATGATAAAAAGGAAAGCGCATTAGAGGATATCAATGGAAAATATAATTGGAAGTAACACTTCCCTCTATTATTTGATAACTCCATTGGAAATTCTGAAATCATCAACTGATTCGGATTCTTTTTGCTTTATTCTGCAAAACAGATAAACATGTTTATGAAATGCATGGTATGCATGGTATGCATGATATGCATGATATGCATATGTTCCAAAGTGACCCGAATCTTTCTTGAATGTTGGTCTTCATTTCATGGGTAGAAAATCTTGACAGCATCTGCATTTACAAGATAGGCCAGTTCTGTTCCTGCCATATCTACAAGAATCAATGCTCCTCCAGGAAGAACTTTCTTGACAATGTATAGACCCTCACGATAATTTTTGGCTGTCTTGGCCAGTATCTTCTTGATATTCTTATTTGCCGCGTCAACTGCTCCATTCTTTTGTGGGCGATATGGAGATGAGTTCAGATGTCGGACATGGAAGTGTTCGAGTAAATCATCTACGATCCTGTTGTTTAGATTTGAGCCATTGTCCGTAATTATTGCTTCTGGAACTCCATACCTAGCAATGATGTCCCGCCTGATGAATCTTGCAACATTCTTGGCAGTAACATTTGTGTAGGAGTTTGTTTCAATCCATTTAGTGAAATAGTCAATGGCAACCAGGATGAACCGGTGCCCATTTGAGGCCTTGGGGTTGATTGGACCAATCATATCAATGCCCCACATTGAAAATGGCCATGGCTCGGTCATTTGATGTAGCTCATTTGGCGGTGCATTGATTTTGTCTCCATAAACTTGACATTGATGGCAACATCTCACATGTTGGATGTAATCTGATTCCATTGTCATCCAATAATATCCATATCTCATAATCTTCCGGGCTAGAAGATGTCCATTCATGTGCGGTCCACATTCACCTTCATGAATTTCTTTCATGATCTGTTTAGCTTCTGTAGCATCCACACATCTTAACAGGGTTGAATCAAATGATTTCTTGTAGAGGGTTTGACCACTGAGGAAGAATTTGTTGGCAATCTTCCTTATAAACTTTCTATCATCCAGTTGGCTTTCTTTAGGAAATTCTCCTGATTGAAGATATCTTTTAATGTCATGATACCATGGTTCGTTGTCGAACTCTGCTTGGACCATCATGCAATGAGCTGGTTGTTCGAGAATATTGATTCTCAATGGTTTTATATCCATACCATCTTCAGCCTGTAGTAAGGATGACAAAGTTGCAAGAGCATCTGCAAAATGATTCTGAGCTCTTGGGAGATAATCGAATGTTACCTCTTCGAAACTTTCTATCATCTCTTCTAAATATTGTGAGAAGGAATTAGCTTGGCATCTCGAGCTTGTCATTCACCAGTTGTTTGCAATATGATGAGCATAGAATCTCCATATACTTGTAACCCCTTTACTTTCATTGAAAGGGCTAATTATAAGCTGAGAATGCATGCTTCGTATTTAGCGACGTTATTGGTACATGGAAATACCAATTTCACAGATACTGGATAGTATTGGCCTTTTGGGGAGATCAGTACTGCCCCAGTTCCTGATCCAAATAAATTGGTTGCACCATCAAAATACATGATCCATTTATTATCGATCAGTGTCAATATGTGATCATCAAGTCGTTCTTAAGAACTGGCAATATTCTGTGAATTTTCTGCCAACATGTCTGTTATTGTTCGTCCTTTGACTGACTTTTGGGATGAACTTTTGATGTCGAATTCAGATAACAAGACTTGCCACTTTGCCAATTTCCCAACCAAGGAGGATTTCTCGAGAAGGTACCTGATCGGGTCATTCTCAGTTACTAGCAAAATTTGGTGATGAAGGGTGTACTGTCTTAATCTGTGTAATACCCAAATCAATGCAACGCATGTCTTCTCAACTGCTGGGTAATTCACTTATGATGTTGTGAACTTCTTGCTCAAGTAATAAATGGCTTATTCTTTACCATCATTTAGTCTTCTTTGTACAAGCACCGCTCCTAACGACTCATAGTGAATCGTCAAATATAAGATCAGCAGAACTCCAGGAATTGGTGGTATCAAAACTGGTGGGCATACCAGATATTCTTTGATCTTGTCAAAGGCTTGTTGACATTCCGCATCCCACTTCACTTTGGCTTTTTTCTTCAATAGTTTGAAGAATGGTTTAGCAGTCTCAGAAAGCTGATATATGAAACGGGCAATGTAATTTAATCGTCCCAATAGGCTTCTCACTTCTTTTATCGTAGAAGGAGTCTTTAAGTCGTATATTGCCTTGATCTTGGAAGGATCTATTTCGATGCCCTTGTTACTGACCACAAATTCTAGCAATTTGCTAGATTTTGCCCCAAATACACACTTGTTGGGATTCAATCGTAACTTGTACTTTCTAAGTCTTTCGAACGATTTGCGAAGCACCTCAACATGATCTTCTCCTTGTTTGGATTTTGCAATCATCTCATCTACATATACCTTGATTTCTTTGTGCATCATGTCATGGAATAAAATTACCATTGTCCTTTGATATGTGGCACCAGCATTTTTCAAACTAAAAGGCATTACCTTATAACAAAATGTGCCCCATGGTGTTATGAAGGACGTTTTCGCCTTATCCTCTTTCTTCATGAGGATTTGATTATATCCTGAGAAACCATCCATGAATGAAAATGTTTCGAACCCAGCAGTGCTATCCACTAATACATCGATATATGGAAGCGGGAAATCATCCTTAGGGCTTGCTTTATTTAGGTCGCGATAATCAACGCACACCCGCACCCGACCTTCTTTCTTCATTACGGGTACTATGTTGGCAACCCATTATGGATATGGTACTACATCAATGAAACCGACTTTGAGCAATTTCATCACTTCTTCTTCTATTTTCTTCGCCAATTCCGGCTTTGTTCGCCTCAGTTTTTGCTTCTTTGGTGGAATACTTGGATCAATTAGCAAAGCATGCTCAACTATGCTTGGATCAAGGCCTGGCATGTCAGCATAAGACCATGCGAATATATCTTGATATTCCTTGAGCAAATCTATGATCCTTTCTGCCTCTGCTGAGGAAGACTTTCTCCAATCTTAATCTCTTTGGGATTCTCTTTATCGCCCAGATTAATAATGATCGTTTTTTCTAACGTGAGTGGCTTTGATTCTTCATGACGGATCCATTCCCTTCTGACCCATTCCTCATCTTCATTATCCACTTCAATATCGCAAGTGATCTCCTCGGAAAGATTTGGGCCACATATGAACCTATTATGGATATGTGAATGCTCATGCCTGACATGTAACAAACATGATTAGTAATTGCGTACGAAGTAAATAATGTACAGGGTCCTATGAAAAACTTTTTGGAATTCATTTTGAAATTTATTTTGAAAGAACATAAAGACAGAGCTAGAACTCATATCATCAGACTTCCTTGCTCTTAAAATCATTTTCGCAATGAGGAGCAATATATAAACCCAAAGCCTTTAGCCTCATGAATGAGGATAATGTTCATCATAGGTTTGATTTTGTTTCTACATGTCCTTAACAAAACATTTGATCACTTTTATTGAATTGAAAAACGCAAGTACATCTATATCAAACGGAATGTAAATTGCAACCGAATTGAAATTGCAAATGAAATCACAAGAAATTTGAAATGGCAATCAACAAAATGCAATGGAAAAAAGTTTGTAGCAAAAGTTCAAGAAAATCTTCATACTCCAGTGCGTAGGTATTTTCTGCCTTAGTTATGATAACGTTGATGATATTCTCCTCAAATAAACTTGGCAGAATAGATTCTTCCTCTGCATGTAAGTCCTCTTATTGGAGTAGCTTGGAAGGTCAAGGAAAAGTTTCTTTAATGTGGATCTGATGATAGGGAAGCTCTCCAGCTTTGCCCTTCCATATGGATGGATTAATGAGGCGATCACCTTGGCCTCTACAGCCTCCATGGTTCTTTCGACCTTGGTCTTGGCCTCCATGGTGGTCCTTAGAGTTATCTGGAATATAACCTACTCCGTGCTTCATTCTTGTAGCGAGAGAAGTGATAGGTTCCTTGATTCCTTGGGATTTCGATCTAAGACCATTACCAGGAGTAAATCCATACTGGCATAACATCCTTCCAGACATAATGGTTAGTGTTGAGAACTCCGGGGATTTTATGATGCAACCAGCAGGAATTTGCACCATTGAGATCATTTCGAAGGGATGATAACTTGGTTCTTCTTTCACTTCGAGTTCGACATACGGTATTGCACTCTCTTTGTAGGTGGTGAAATCTGTCTCCCCGTGTACGGTGATCATCTTGCTATTAATGACAAACCTGACCTTCTGATAGAGACTTGAAGGAATGACGCCAGCCATATGAATCCAAGGTCTTCCGAGTAACAAGTTGAAAGTCCTTGGAATATCCACTACTTGGAAGTCAATCAGGAAAGGCACAGGGCCTATGTTTACCTCGAGCTCGATATCGCCAATAACGTCTTTCTTCATTCCATCAAACAAGCGCACTGTTACTTTAGAAGGTTTGATGAGTTATTCACTAATCCCCAAGCGATGCAGTGTGCTTAATGGACATAAATTAAGTGCGGAACCATTATCGATCAGCACTCGTGACACCTCCTTGCCACGGCATTTGACGGTAATATACAGGGCTTTATTATGGGAACGCCCGTCAATTGAGAAATCTTCACAGAGAAGGCAATTTGATCCTTCAGAAGAATAGCGCCAACAAAGTCTTCCAATTGTATTTCATTAATCGTCTCCGAGACGTGCACCTAATTGAGAAGCTTCATAAGCACCATTTTGTGGCTTTTTGAAGTCTTGAAGAGATCCAACAGAGAAATCTGTGCCGGCATCTTTCTTAGCTGTTTAATTACCTCAAATTCGCTCGTCTTCATGATCGAAAGCAACTGTTTAACATCTTCTTTGGTTACTCCTTTCTTTTCGTGTTCACTTTCCTTTGGGGCATTGCATCTCCCCGATCGGGTTATGGCATCGACCTCTTTGGGAGAGTAATCCTAAGGTACACATTTAGTGTCAAACTTTTTTTTTGGAGGAAGAGTGATGATCACAGGCTGTGTTTCTTCTTCTTTGATCCTTAGCTGATCAATGGGAAGTTGAATAGTGATTGGTTCGACAGGGCCTTCCTCCTCCTTATATTTATCTACCTCATCAAGCTTGATTAGAAATGGTGTAATCATGGATATCATGCTTCTATTGGCTTTGTCAGCATCCATTCCACCCCAACCATCAGGTGTGATTGTTTCGTTCTTGAATGCCTATGAAGGAGGTGTATATTTGACAAGGTAATTATACCGGCCACTATCTTGACCCAGAAAATCAACAACTTCGCCTTATCTTCGTGCTTTTCGAACAAATCACCTATCACCTCGGCGAGTCTTTTTCTTCTTTTTCAATCTTCATTCTCCTTGAGATTCAATTGGCTGATCAGGACCTCATCCATGCCACCCCATCCGTCCGGTACAATGTCTTCATTTTTGAACGCCCATGGTGGTGGTGTATATTTGACACGGTAATTGTATTTACCGTTGTCTTGACCGAGTAAGTCTACAGTTTTACCTTCCTTGGACGATTTCTGGGTGAAACGCCTTTCACTTTGACAGACTTTTTCTTTCTCTTTTTCATCCTGATATGTTTCATCTTAAAGCATTTCTTTCTTGGGTAGAGCTTTCTCCTTAGGATTGGTTTCATCATCTATACCACCCCAGCCATCAGGCATAATTACTTCTTTTTTAAATGCCTATAGTGGTGGGGTATATTTCACTTGGAAGTTATATTTTCCGGAGTCTTCTCCCAAGTTGTCTACAATCTCGCCTTTTAGGAGTGCTTCTTGACGAAAGCGATCATCCCCTAATCAAGAAGCTTTAATCTTGACTTCATATCTTCATCGTCAGACCTGATCACTATTTCTTCATCCTTGATCATGTTTACTGTATTGTGCTCAGGAAGAGGATTTTGATGTATATTTGACTCGGGCTCTTGGAAGTTTAATATCTTCTTGTCAATGAGCTATTGAACCTTGTACTTTAGAGTGGGACAATTATCTACATCATGTCCCCTTTCTCCCATGTGATAGGTGCAAGTTTTTGACTGATCGTGTCAAGAAAATCTCACAGAATTGTCTCTCGATACTTCCTTGGCCACCAAATGCCTTTCCAGAAGCATTGGTAATAGCTTTGACAGGGGTCGGGGCAATGGTGTATATTGCCTCACGAGTTTTTTATTTGGCTCGAATTGCCTTGGATTTTTCCAAGCAACATTTGATTGCTTCGGAAATGATGCTTGCTGAGTAGTGTCACGCCTCGTACCCTACGAAGCGCTAACATCCCTACCTTGGTCGATTGCAGTGCGACGTCCCAGGAAGCGTCGCCGACCCAACGCCCAAACAGAGAACAAGCACAAACGGAAGCGATTAAATAAACAACCCTGACAATTAAAAAAAAACGAGCCAAGGATAGCCAAGCAATAAACACGATCGCAGTAGAAAATAGGTACATACTTACATTGCTATAAAAACCTTTTTACAATATTTGTTTATACAAAAACAGCAGTCAACACTCATAATAGCGCCTTTAGGTCAAAAGGGTCGGTGGCTAGGGTACTTGGATGGGACTAAGACAGGCTTCAGTCAAAAAGGTGTACTCGCTTTACTTAGGAGTATTGCTAACCTAGGGACCCCAGTCCGGGTCGGACCCTGAGGACTCCTCTATCGAGCTCTCCTGGGACTCGGACTCCTCGGAATCCATGTCCTCTGCTGCATCACTCTCGTCCTCCGAATCCGGTTCTAACTCAGGGTCTAAGTATAATCCCAGCTCGTCCTCGGCTCCTATTTCTTGATCGGATCCCGGTTCCTCAACCTCTCCATCCCTTCGTGATCTACTTCCATGGCTACCGGCTCTTCTTCATTCTCGGTGGTCCAAGGGTTCCGGACCAGCATACAACACTTCAGGTTCCTCAGCCTCCTCGACCATAGCAGCAGGTCCGTCCACGGTCTCGCCCTGGCTGCTCCAATCAGGCGTAGTTTGTAACATCCTGAATTTCGACCTATTTCCGGAATCAATGAAATAGATGTTATTTCTCATTTCATTTTAGTAAGTCTCGCCCGGAACTGATCATTCTCGGGATACTAACCTTTAGGGAATGGCTACCTAGGGAAATGTACGTGGACCTAAGAACTCGATCATGAGTCGACCTTCGGTGACGATCAAGGTCGCCATGACTCGAATAACCCTAGGTCGATACGCGTAATCCCTAAACAGCCGCCCGTTAGTGAGAGACCCTAAAATTGAGATTGGGCGATTTTGATCGCGAAATTGGATCCGGACTTGGATGTCGATTTTCGAGGTCGTGCGCGACTATTTTTACGAGGATGACGTCATTTTAGTGTGGCCAATGATGTTTGGGGTAAGTACGGTCGAAAAATGGAATTTCGACCCAGAACTCAGAAATTACAGTTTTGCCCTTGTGGGCACCGAGGCTGGATTCGGAGGCCGTTTGAGGTTATTTTTCGCGGCCAAGGTCATTTTGGGGTGGCCACGCACATTTAGAGTGGTTTTGGCCAAAAATTGGAATTTCGACAAAAATTGGAAAAATAATATTATTTTATTCCCGGAACTTCGCAGTCGATTTTCGAGGACTTAGAAAGTGAATTTCGCAATTCTGATGCCATATTATGTTGGCCACGCACATATGGAACACGTATGTGCGAAAATTGGAATTTCGCCCCGGGACCGGAAAATTACGACTTTGCCCCTAGGCCTATTTTTGGGTATTCCGAATTTTGGGAATTTTGGAAATTAAATTTGGGGATTAATTGTGGATAAATATCAGTCCCAAAATATTGGACCAAAATGCCCTTGGATATTTTGGCTTAGGAGAATATTGGCCAAGTAAGGAGGGGCAAAATTGGAATTTGGAAAGTTTGGTCAAATTTGATTATTTAAGTCAAGAAACCTTCTCTCTCTCCTCATTCCTCTCACTCTCCCTCCACGGCAGCCCCTCCCCCTCACAGAACCAGTTTCCTTCCCCATCCTCTCCCCCATACCGATTTCCCCTTCCCCTCTCTCGGCCGCGTGGACGCCGATCACCGCCGGGAGACCGTCGCTGCCGCCGTGAGCTGCCGGCCAGCCGTTTCCCCTTCCCGCTCTAGCCGCGTTAGTCTAGAGTTTGGGTAAGTCGCTCCCTAAACCTCGCCTAGGACGTCGGGTATTTTTCGGACTCGTTTGGGTGCGGTTTGGGGTGATTAGAGGTTGATTAAGGTGTTGATCATGGTTATTGGTGGTTAATCATGGCTATTGGTGGCTGAGTATGGCTGTTAGTGGTTGTTGCGGGTTGGATTAGACGTCGGGAAATGAGTTTTGGCGGTTGGAATTCGGTAGAAATCGGTTCGGGCTTGAATCCGTGAGGTTCGGGGTGAATCGCGGATTCGCGATTACTGTACCCATCCGGTTTTCTATTTTTGTAGAGAATTTTGTGTGCCGAATTTGAGGAATGTTTCTTCATGAAAGTTGTTTCCAACATCTTGAGGTATAACATACTTTAATTTGGGAATTTTTGGAAATCATTTGAGGTCATTCGGAAGTCCATCTTTGGACCGAAATAAAACTGCCCGATTTACTGTTCACCCGACCTTCGGGTCTGTTCGAATTTCTATAAATTTTTCCAGGCCTATTTTCAAAAGACTTCCTTCACAAAAGTTGTTGGGGACATTCGTGGTTATAACATATAAACATTTCAAAGCTTTTCAAGGTGATTTGGGTGTTGAAATAAATGTATTTTGAGGACAAAATATTCTGTTGGAGCAAACTGATTTTGGTCTGATTTCAAGGGACAAAAAGGCATGGTTGCAGTTTAAACCGGATTTCATGTTCTTCATAAGAAATGTTTATCGGGATGTGTTTTGTGACATATCCAAAATTGAGAATTTTTGGAGTTCTTTTACTATTTATTTCAAATGGATTTCTGTCACTGCGCAACTGCCCAGTTTGGACCCGATTTTACATATTCTCGGTTTTTCTCTCTCTCGAGAATTATTCGGTGTTATCGTGGCGTTTTGATGGGTAGTTTGATGCTTGAATGAGCTCGTATGTGTGATTGTGTGGCTGTGAGGTGTGGTGGCATGATTGCGCATTGAGTTCGCATGCCAAGCTTGGGTGTTTGTGTGGTGTTCGCGTGATGAGGATGGGTAATTGTGAATAGTGTGTGCGATATGTGAATTTGTGTGTGTGACCGTGTGTATGTGTGGCCGTGTGGTACGTGTGGAGAGTGTGGAACGAAGGTACGGGAATGTAGGATTGATGGGAAAAGTGATACCCTGAGGCGTGTTCGTTTACGCGGGGTAAGGTCCGTCCTGAGGCGTGTTCGTTTACGCGGGACGATGCCGTCCCTGACGAGGTGACGATGCCCGGCCTGACGGGGTGATGATGCCTGACGTGGTCAGAAGACCGTTGGCCTGATGCGTTTTACGCAGGCGCGGTAGAAGGAAAGTGTGTGTAGGATTCCGTCCTGAGGCGTGTTCGTTTACGCGGGACGATGCCGTCCCTGACGAGGTGACGATGCCCGGCCCGACGGGGTGTCGATGCCTGACGAGGTCAGAAGACCGTTGGCCTGATGCGTTTTACGCGGGCGCGGTAGTGGTGGAAAGGTTGAGAACGAGCGGGATTTGGCTTGACATGTGAGGATTGTGAAAGTGATGCATGGTGTGAGTTAGTGTGCGAGTGTGTTTGTATCGCGTGATGCAGTGCGCGATTATGGGGTAAAATCTGCTAGGCATGGTATGGGACGTGCCCAAGTGGGTTTTGCTTTATAATCGAGGCACGCGCGCGGCTGTGATGTATTGCTGTGGTATGATTGGCCCGTGTATTGATATGTGGAAAGTGTGTGATGGCATGTGTGCAAGAATTGTATGTTGGGATTGTGGGCTAACGTGCATGGTGCGTATGCAGAGAGTCCAGGTATGTGTGAATGTTTGATTGCTGGTTGTGTGGTTGTCTGGTTGCGCATTTGGATGTGTCTGGAATTACGTGATAGCCTAGGTGGGGCTTAGGTTGTGACTTATTGAGATGTGATCTCATGGTTGTTTCAACCAAACCATTTCAGAGCCCCTGCCTGAATGTCGAGATTGAGGTCGACTCGGAGTCGTCAGGTGAGCAGATAGCTGCGGAGGATTCAGGTGGTGATGCCGAGGACAGTGAGTCAGAGTGGACGCCTTCGAGAGGGCGTAGGGGATAGTTCTGGGAGGAGGATGCGCCCCATTTTTGGATAGTGCTGACCTAGAGAGCTGATTTTGATATTTTGGTGGTTTGGAGTTTATAGTTCGGTGTGCTTATAAATTATTTTGTGGTTTGTATTGGCGGATGATGTAAATATTTGGAAGTGTAATATATGCTTGGTGGTTTGACGATTTGTTCCTTCCTGGTGTTCTCCAATTTTAATGTCCGGGATTTTTTATTGCTTCCGCCGCGAGTTAACTCTGATGGATCGTTGGGTCGGCGACGTTGTTCCTGGGACGTCGCACTCTGTTCGACCGGAGACGGGATGTTGCGGGCTCGACGGGGGTTCGGGGCGTGACATAGTTGGAGGATCGGAAATCTCACCACTTACCATCTGTGGGATCATGACATTATTCACGTCTACCGGGACATCAAAGGTCCTGAGCGGGGGTCCGATTGCTCCGTCGGCTCCTCGATAGCACCAAGCCACATATTCTTGGGTGTGGTAGTGCGCCTCTCCCACATTTATAAACAAAACAGCATAATATCTCACATAGGCTGCTCCATCGCCACAGGGGTGCACGCTTGACGACCGCTGAATATTGTGCGGTATCCCAAAAAGAGGTGATGCCCTCGACATTCTACGGCTGGGGGTCTGAAATGTTTCGGTTTACACAACCGTGAGACGAATCTCAATGAGTTCAACCCCTAAACCTAGGCTAGGCTAGCATGCAATCTCCTGACCGGAAACAAACATTTAAAATCATAACACAACCATAATCATACAATTCTCTGACCCTGCAGGTTAGATAGTTCAATATGTAATAATCACGGGACATACGTGGCACACATTATCACACGTACGCCAATCACATGCTCATACACCGAGTCTCACACACTCGCATGCCATTCAATGCATGTTTATGCATGCAAATGTCATTGACATGTCATGCACATTTCTTTGGCCCACTGGCCCACACTGGCACACTTGCCCAATTAATTATTATTACGACTCGAGTCATCAATTTTTCACGGCCCGGTGCGTCTAGCCTGCTTCAAAGTGCATGAGGCGCAGCATCCGATCTGGCCCAGTGTCTCTAGCCTGCTTCAAAGTGCATGAGGCGCAACACTGTTCTCCTTGCGAACCAGAGCCTGCTTCAAAGTGCATGAGGATGGTCGCCTTCCGGACGTACCGGGCATCGTCCTGCTTCAAAGTGCATGAGGACGGTATCGACCCGAAGGTCCTTAGGTGATCACACAGCTCATTATTATCTCGAACCGCCGTATAACGCTTCGTGGTATTTTAGGTGATCACATGCTCATGGCAGACACGCATTCTCGCACAATTTTCATCACATGCCTCACTCTTGGCATACGCAATGTGTGTCCATGTTATGCAATGCAATGAACCACGAGCACCAATATAATTCAGACAACCCGGGCATACCCGGCAATTTCACCAATGAACTCCTAAATTGGTCATTAACCCCTATTATCCTCCCCAACGATTCTCATTAATCCATTAAATTTTTCCGATAATAAATTCTACTAATCGGTCCTCAACCCAGTCTCAAATACACACTGCTATTATCTAAGCCAGTCAAAAATGCACCGATAATACCTAAACCAGTCCAGGAAAAACGCACTATCAGTCCTAATCCGGGTTTAGGAATTTTACTCACCAAAACAAGGGTCACGACGACGGGGAATGGCGGCCGATCACTGATGAACAGTGAAACCGGCGGCGAAATTCCCGACGGACGGCGGCGCGGTGTACGGACGGGCGAACAGTGATTCCGTACGGACGCGTGAACAGTACCACCGTACGGACACACTGTACGGACGGCTGGGAACTGTGGCCGGCGAGGCGCCGTCACGCGCGACGGCGACGCCGTACGGTGCAGGATGAACAAGTGACCGTACGGACGGTGAACAATAACCGTATCGATCACATGCGGACGGGGCCGAACGGCGACGTATGGACGTCTTTGGAGGCACAGGTGTCGACGGGCAGCGATCGAAGCTCCGGCGAAGCTCCGTGTCTTGTTTGTAAAACAGAAAAATGAGAAAAGAGGGAAAAAGGAGAGAGAGAGAGCTGTTTTTGGACTATACCCGGGCCGTGGTGGATGCACGAGAGGTGGAACTAGTTGCTGGTGGTTACGGCTCGGCGGGACGCGCTGCCATGAATGCTTCCTCGGCGTGAACGTGCACTGAACTTGCGAGAAAGTGCACGGCAAAACCGAAACGGAAGAAAAGGGAGAAGAATTTGGGGGAAATGGGGAAGCTCTCGGCAGAATGGCTGGAGGAGAGAGAGAGGGCATGGTCAAATGGGTCAAAGATAGTCTTAGTGGAGTCCAAGTGTCATTATCCAAGCCCATTTGACAATTTTACCCTTGATCTAATGGACTAGATTTGATCAAATCCAATAATTTAGGGGTACAATGGTCTTTTGTCCCCTAACCATGGTTGACCAGACCTGGTTTAACCTTAACTCACCTTGGTTAATCCCAAAATTAAATCCAATTTTCGGAATTAATCAAAAATGGCCTAGGGGCATTTTCGTAATTTTCCGATCCCGAACCGAAATTCCAATTTTCGCACATACGCGTTCCATATATGCGTGGCCAACATAATATGACGTCGGAATCGCGAAATTCATCGCGTAAGCCCTCGAAAATCCACGTCAAAGTTTCGGGAATAAAATAATATTATTTTTCCAATTTTTGTCGAAATTCCAATTGTTGTCCAAAACGACTCCTGGTATGCGTGGCCACCCAAAAATGGCGTCGGCCACGAAAAATAACCTCATTTGGCCTCGAAAAGCGACGCTGACATCCCGGGGGCAAAATCGTAATTTTTCACCCCCGGACCGAAATTCCAATTTTTACTCGTACTAACTCCTCATGTGAGTGGCCAGCGTAATATGACGTCAGATTCCCAAAAATAGTCTCTTAAGCCTTTGAAAATCGATACCGAAATCCGGGCCCAATTACGTGAACAAAACCCGCTAAACTTTCAATTTCAGGGTCTCTCACTAACGGGCGGCAGTTTAGAGATTACGCGTATCGACCTAGGGCTACCCGTATCGTAATGGTCTCGATCATTGAGAGAATGAGAAATTATCATTAGCCCCAGAGGCTACGATCGTTCGGTTTAGGTTCAGGACTGATTGGCCACGTGTACTTTTCGGTCATGCAGATTCACTTGCGATCCGAGTGTACAACGTTGGCCCTGGCCAAACCAAATCCGTTACCTTTTCTAAGATCGGCCCACATCGGTTCAAAATATTCCTCAGCATCTCTCGTGATTGGTATCCGTCTCACGATAGGGTCCCGGTCCCGTACCATCTTCTAGTTAGCCATACCCTATTGGTTAGTATCCCGAGAGTGATCAGCTCTGGGTGAGACTTACTAAAATGAAATGCGAAATAATATCAGTTTCATTGATCCCGGAAATTACATCGAAATTCAGGCTGTTACAAGTAGTTGGGCTTGACACCATAGCCACTTCTCGGATGGGTTCTTTGTCTTTTTTCCCAGGGTAAGGCTTTCGTGCTGCTGTTTCTTGAGCCTTCTTTTCTTTCAAACCCCATTCAATTCTCTCACCCACTTTTACCAACATGGTGAATGTCTGACAGCTTGATACATGAAGCTTGTCGTAATACTCAGTTGGCAATGATTTTAGAAAAAGCTCAATGAGCTCGTCTTCACTTATGGCGGGCTTTACTTATGAGGCAATAGCTTTCCATCTCTGAGCATAGGCTCTGAACCCTTCATTCTTCCGTTTCTCGATTCTGACAAGATCCTCTCTAGTTGGGAGTACTTCAACATTAAACTTGTACTGGTGAAGAAATTCTCCCGCTAAATGATCCCATTTAGTGAAGTATTCTATGTCGAGGGCTGTATACTATGCAAGGGCCGCCCCTCTCAAACTATCTTGAAATGTGCTGATAAGAAGTGGCGTGTTGTCTGAATATCTTGTCATCTTGCGGAGATAATACTTCAAATGGCTTTTGGGACAACCAGTGCCATCATACTTGCTCACGAACTCTGGCTCCTTATAGTTTTCTGGAACAACCACCTTTGCGTATGGTGAGAACTTGTCGAACCTTTGAAGCTCATAGCCTTGACTTGCTAAGCATTCTTCAATTTTGGCCAATCTCTTGGCCTCTTCTTCATCTTTTGTTTTGGATGTCTTCTTTATTTGATCATTTTCTTCCAAATTTACCACCTCAGGCGTAGTCTTTGGAGGATTTTCTTGAACCGGTTCTTTGTTTCTAACTGGGTCTTCAATTGGTGTTTCGGTAGCGTTTAAAGCTCCCACATTTGGAGTAGTAGGATAAGATCCTCGAGATGCGAGAATAAAGGCCTTCATTTCTGCCATCATTGCAACCATTTGGGTCATTTGATTCTCGACTTCAACTAGTCGAGCACGGGTTTCTACTTCCGCCATTCTAACTTGTAGGCGAGTCCGAGGTCTTTTACCTTCCGTTGCTAGACAACCTGTTTCGCCAAAAAAGACCCGATATTAGCATAGTAAAATGATCATAAAACCCTACATTCTTTTAATTGTATGATTTCATGAGATTGTCAAGGATAAGAAATTTCATACAAGCCTTAGATTTGTATAAAATTTTTCATCAATGTCTTTCTCAAGGAATCATACAATTCAAAGAATTTTAATCCATGGTGATTCTTCGCAAAAAATATTTCGAAACTTCATTAAGCAATTGTTTCAATTTTAATTTTTTTTTATTACAATGCCATTCGTTAAAATAGGGAAACACTAACTTAAACAAGTCTAGGCTTCTTGCTAGCTAAGGTAGCTTCAGCTTCTTCATACTCATTGACTTGTGTCTCCCATTCTTCTACATCGATCACCACTTCCTCGGGAACATACGGCTCTACACCTGGCGTGCTTGGCACAATGTACTCTGGGATATACAGCTCATCAGAATGAGTTGTAACACTCAAAGGTACATAAGGTTCGACGTCAATTGGTCGCTTAGCCTTCAACCACCTTATATACTCATTAGATACCAAAAAGAGCTTCATTTCTCCTTCCAAATCTTCCGGCCATTGTACTATTTGTTTGGTTGTTCTCTTCAAGGAATTCACGATCCCATCGACCCTTGTTCACAACTCTTTATTTTTCCTTTCAGGTAGAGGTTCTTGCGGTATCTCAAATGTGAACTCCTCAGCATGCCAAATAAGTGGCATTTGTTGAACCATTCTGAATTGCCGTATGATTCTTAGTGGGCAATAAGCAGTCCTACCACTCAATCCTAGTAAAGGCACAAAATTACCGTCTTGGGTAGTAATTTGAGTTTCCGCTATCTTCGGCCATCGAATTCTCCATTGAAGCTGGTCGGGAGTTAATGCTCTAATGAAGTTTGCCCACTCATGAAAAGAGTACTTTGGCATTTTGTCTTGGAGTTTCAAATACTTCTCAATAGGGTTGGTAGATGAGTCAATCTCTCGAATGCACATATAATGTTCCCAAGGCCGAATATGGGAGATAAACCATACAGAAAGTAACCCAGTTGAAGCTTGCAGTACACCATTTTGTTGATTTTGGTATTTGTTCAGTGAAATGATAGTCTCCGCCAAGAGCATATTGGAGAAGTCCCATTTTCGGCAAGCTTGCCTAGTAATTACCGCAACGAGAGGATTTAATCCTGTCCTTGATGTGGGAAATAAAACGAATCCGAAGAAAGCCAGAATAAAAACCATCGCCGAAGTATTTCCTGTTTCTTTCGGCAATTTGGAGTAATTGTCCACCAAGTATGTTAAAGGAAATCTCCCAGTATTTGACTTGATCAACTTTTCCACTTGAGGGGTCTTCAAGTTTAAAAATTCAGCTATAACACTTGTAGGTTTCAATCCAACTGGGGGCTCAACGGTTCTTGACCCGAAATCAATCCTAATGGTTGCCTTATATTCTTCTACTGTAGGTACCATCTCGTGCTTGCCTAATTAAAATGTGGAAGTGGTAACTTTCCAGAAATGGGATAATGCTTGGATTAGACTCGCTTGGTACTCCAGGTTGATGAGCTTGAACAAATACCCAAGCCTTTCCCTTACGTATGCTTTATTGTCCTCTGTCATGTTTACCCACCATGCCAAAAGGTCCTTCCTTGGAATAGGAATGACTTGTATGTCTAGTTTCCCCATTTCGATTTAAAGCATGTAAAAAAAGTGATTATTATTCACCATGGATTACCAATTGATTTTAATGCCCCCGTTTCACTTATATATTCTTTTAAGGTAGGACAGAGGTTAAATACACTTGCATGCCTCGAAAGTAATGCAAGTGTCATTTTGAATCCGTTTAAACCTTAAAAGAGCATATAGTTGAGATCATGGATAAATTCAATGTGTGATGTAAATGCCCATTTTGTCATACTCCATTTAGACCATAAAGTCCTAAACTATGGTTTGCAACTTTGAACACATTGAAATAAACAAATAATCATTTGAATTACATGAGAAATCCGCCATGGACCTATACATTTCATCTAAAAACGAAAGAATGGTCAAATGGAGTATGACACTTTAATCATGCATTCTAAAACAAAAGGGCATTTATACCAAGCATTGAATGTCATTTAGGCATTTTTTAAGAATGTGCCAACTAACATGCATAATTGTAAAAGAATGGAATGGAACGATACTTGCTTACCATAATATTTTTGTTTGGTTTTAGGTATACCAACCACAAAGATAAGCGAATGCAACCAATGAAGTTTTGATGCCTGAAAAGGGTAGGATATGCTAAATGCTCAAGCTCATCACCTTAATGGACAAGGGATTCCATTCCAATTGGCAATCGGCATAAAGTAATGGAATATTATTCCACTTTGGTGATCGGTATTGTATTTAAACGATCTTATGAGCAATCGGCCCATAGTTCCGCCTAAATACATACCTCCTAAGGGTAATCCTAAATGTAGCTGAGGTTGGGCCGCGGGTGGTGTGTGCTAATGGTATAGTGCTAAAGCAATTTAAAGACATGCATAGCAATTAATGACCAAACAGCACTTCTAAAATTCATTCAAAACACATTCAATCCCAACACCATCCTGCAAAACAAGGATTAGCAAAGACTACACCCCTTATACCACCCACCTGCAAAACCATTTAACACTATCATTAGCGGGACGTACCTGGGATCCTTGCAAGCACAAAACACAAGCATATCGTTCTATCTAGGCCTAAGTCCACTTAAAAAAGGTTCTTTTTCCCCAGCAGAGTCGCCAAGCCTGTCGCGCTGCGCTTTTTTTGGGGCTTTTGGGATTTACGCGCTAAGAAGGTATTTTCGTGTAAGGGTCTCTCCCAGACCATACCTCACGTGACAGTGGAAGGTAATTTCCTATTTAGTCTAGGTTTGTGATTTTGGAGTCGCCGCTAGTCATTATTGGTAGGTAGACTAGAAACCTAATCGAGGTACGGGAGAAATACCACGACTCTACGAACCAGAGATTCTGAGTACGGGGACTTGATTACGTTATTGATCCCGAATCGAGATCCCTAACGCCCTTTTGGTACCTAAGAATGATATGACGTCTAATGTGTCATGCAAATTTTCGAGGCTTACCCACTAATTCTATCCATTCTAATCGCAGGAAAGACCAAACAAGTATTAAACGCACAATCGAAGTCAATCAAATTAATCAATCCTAAGTGGTCTCTAAAAACGAAAATCAATCAAAACATCCAAACCCTAATGAAGCTCTAGAAGCTTATTCATTTCATGATTTACTTTTTTTTTGGGTTTTTGGGTTTTTTAGGGGTTATAACACCTGAATTTGGCGGATATATACCAATCTCGGATACCGCGGGAACATATCGGTTCGGGATTTTTTCGACTCTACATGGCAGCCATCAGCAACCTTACACTCTATTTTAGACTTGATGGAAGTTCTTCCAAGCTTTGAAGATGACACTCCCGACAGCTTCATCTGGAGTCCTAACCCGTCAGAACCCTTCTCGGTGGCCCAGGCCTGGAATCATATAAGGAAGAAAGGCCATCCAGCCCCTTGGCACTCCTTTATATGGGACTCACATTTGGTCCCCCGACACTCCTTTCTATTATGGATTGTGTCATTAAAACGGCTACCTACCCAGGTTTTTCTTATGCAGAATCGTCGGATTGAATCTGGCTTATGTGCCTTCTGTCGCACTACCCCGGATTCCATCAATCACTTCTTCTTTGAATGTTCCACTACCAGCAGGCTGGCCTCCTTTTGGGCAACCAAATGCCATTTGCCATGGCGCAACCGTCCGTGGCCGGAACTTATTTTTTGGGCAAATACAGTTTGTGGAGGCACTTCCTTTGGCCACCGACTTGCTAGGTTTTCCTTCGGTGCCCTTTGCCATATCATATGGATTGAGCGGAACAATTCTCTCTTCAGGAACAAGTCTATCTTCATTCCGGGAATACGCAAACACATTCTCAAGCTGGTCAAGGATAAAGCTTTATCTTCTGGAAAAATTGCTGATACACCTGCAAATAGAAGACTTCAAAGGAACTGGGAACTCTCTCCTACCATCTTTTCTTAGTTTGGTTGTGTAGTTCTCTGTCTTGTTCCTTGCTTAGTTGTTTGTAGGTCTTTTGGTTAGCCTTGTTGAGTGACCCTCCTCCCCCCCTCTTTCATTCGGGGCCTGGGTTGTCTCTTGTGTCTTGTATAGTCCTTGCTGGACCTCTCTTGACCCTATCTAGACAGGTTATGTCCTAATAGGATCAGGACTTGGTTTGAGCTTTAGCTTGTATTTGGTGTTTGAAAAGTTATATATACACTTACCTTTACCAAAAAAAAAAAAATAACACCTGAATTTGGGATTTTTCTAAAAATGCCACTTGGGCACTTCCAAAAATTCAAATCTCACTTTTTATGATTGGCCACGATACTTTTGGACCATTCTGTGAATTTTTAAAATTTTCGAATTTTTTTTATTTTTTTTTATTTTTCTTTTTCGGAAATTTTATTAACCGAGAATTAATTTTTTATGATTTTCTGAAAATTTTTATGAATTTTCAAAATTTTCAATTTTTTATTGATTTTCCAAATTTTACATTTTTTATTTGTATTTTCTGAATTTTCTGAATTTTTATGAATTTTCTGAAAATTTTTGAATTTTTATGAACTTTCTGAAAATATTTTAATTTTCTGTTTTTTTCTGAATTTTTTTCGATTTTCCAAAATTTTTTATATTTTTCTGATTTTTGATTTTTTATTTAATTTTTCTGAATTTTTACGAGTTTTTTAGATTTTTTTAAATATATTTTTTAATATTTTAAAATTTCCCGCTGGGAAAATGAACCGGATCGGCCCGGTTTGGCCTGACCGAATAGGGCTTCGCCGGCGCTGATCGCCGATCACCTCCTCCGGTGAGCCCAACACCGAAACGGCGCCGTTTTGGGTGTTTTTCATTGAGGCATTTTCACAAATACCTAATAGGCATGGTTCGGTGTTAAACGTTCTCGAGTCCGCCGGTTTGTGATCGTCTCCGACGACCTTCCAGTGAATATTTTGCCATTCCGATTGCACCATTGTTATGTCTATGTATTCTATTCTCAATCTAGCCTACTTGGAACACCGGCGGATGTTCGCCGGCCGGCGAAAAACCGATAAAAAAAAACGAACCTAACACTGATCTATACTAGCGTTCCTGGCTTTCAGACCATCACACAGAACGTCCTAGCCATTTCTAGCGTTCATTCATCGTTCAAAACATTCACAAGGAATCAGAGACACTAACTTGCTCAACCATAGACCATCGGTAATGCTCCGGGGGGTGGAAAATGCTCCAGCGAGATTCAACCAATGATGACCGATTTGGTTTTGTTGATTCAATGACACAAAATGCAAGCAAACAACAAAAATATGCTCATAAACGTATTATAAACCTCCAGAAAATCAAAATCTCCAAGAAAATCGCATGAATATGCATTTTAAGGTGAAAATGGTTTTCTGGAATTCTTAAAAAAAAATGATCACGAGCGATGTTTACCTTCTTCATTCGATGATCAGGAGAAATTGTCGAACTGATCCGCGCCTTTTGGGTTATTCCTTGCCACTTGAACTTTCACCCGATGGTCTTGGTCTCACCCGAAGAGCTCCGAGCGCGCCGGATGAGCTTGATTTTCAGAGGTTCACGGTCAGCTTCCGTTCTAGTTCGCCCGAGGAGGAGATCCTCCCTAGACGGTCGATTTGCCGGTGCTGTTCAATCAACCAGCCCCGATCACTCGACCTGGGGATCTCCACTCCTCTCTCTCTCTCTCTCTCTAGATTTCAGGCTTTTTCCTCTCTGGTTCTCTCTCTCTCTCTCTCTCTTCGGCAATTCGTCGAGCATGTTCTTTGCAATGTTCCAGTTTTTTTAGTTTTTCCTTGATCAAAATTCCCGCCCAAAGATCGTTAGAACCGATTTCTAATCGGTTATAACTGATCTCTGACGATAGCTGGAGATTCTCCAGCTGTCGTTCAGGTCAAACACGTGTTTATTTGATGGGAAATGATCGACTAAGCCACGGGTTTGAAATGATTTTTCTGAGTTTTTGCACGTTCTAGGGCAAACCGGGTAGGGAAGATGAACAACCCGGGTGGGGTCGGGTTGACCCGATGACTCGGCAGACCCGGGTTGATCTAAATTCGCAAATTAAACTCAATTTTGACCCAATTTTCAAAATTAAACCCCGAAATTGAATTCCCCATCATATTCCGAATCCAAATATATGATTTTCCCCAATTTTGAAGACACTATGACTTAAAAATCCGAATTGAATCCAATTTTGTGAAGACACTATGACTTAAAAATGACTAGAAAAAATTTAATTGTATTTTTGGTTCAATTCGGGTTTAATTTTGCCCAATTTTGAGAAAAACACATACCGGATTGTGATTTTTCAAAATTGATGATGTATTCATGAAATTGGATTTGAAATAAGACTAATGACTATTTTTATGGAGTTTTCTGATTCCATTTACTATTTTTCTAGAAAAAATTTAATTGTATTTTTGGTTCAATTCGGGTTTAATTTTGCCCAATTTTGAGAAAAACACATACCAGATTGAGATTTTTCAAAATTGATGATGTATTCACGAAATTGGATTTGAAATAAGACTAATGACTATTTTTATGGAATTTTCTGATTCCATTTACTATTTTTCTAGAAAAAATTTAATTGCATTTTTGGTTCAATTCGGGTTTAATTTTGCCCAATTTTGAGAAAAACACATACCAGATTAAGATTTTTCAAAATTGATGATGTATTCATGAAATTGGATTTGAAATAAGACTAATGACTATTTTTATGGAATTTTCTGATTCCATTTACTATTTTTCTTTATTTTCTCACCTATTTTGACTAAAAGAAATTAAAGAAAAATGTAGGAAAATGCTAAAAAATTATTTTTTTGTTTAGAAATAGGTTTCTAAGCTTGGCCAAGATTCCTAGTCCTAATTTTGAGATTTTTTAAAATATGAAAAAAATGAGTTAAAAATTAGGTGTCAATAATGTGTAATGAGAAGTTGGTTATGTTATTGCGATCCAACTAACGTGCAGGGTTATATATGCATCGAGGTAAGGCTAGAGAGTGCCTTTGATTGTTATTGTATGTTGATTGAATGTGTTGGGTGTTATTCTATTTGTCTGGAGGTATGCGTTAGCTTAGGTGGGGTTTAGGATGCTTGCTTATTAAGACTCGTTCTCATGGTTATTATATAACCATTTCAGACCCCCGACCCTGATCATGAATGGTCCATCACAGCGTTTTGGGTTCCCGAGGAAGAGCCGATGGAGCAAGACCCCGAAGAGGAGCCCATGGAGTTGGTGGACCGTTTTTGTATATCTAGGCTAGCCTACCCGACCACTTGTCCTTTTTTTGATGATGGTGGTTTTAACCCTAGTGGTCTTTTATATGTAAGGTTGGATTTTATAAGTACGTGCCGTTGAATGAAGTATGTGGCCGATTTGTTCAAGTGTTCTCCTACTACCCTTAGTCTTTAATCTTGTCTGGGTGTTATAATTGCTTCTGCGTGCATTCTATGCTTGAAGTTTCGTTTGGGTCGGTGACGAGTCCTGGGACATTGCATTCAAAATACAACCACGGAGGGATGTCGTAGGCTTGGTGGGGTCCGGGGCATGACAGTGTGATCTCTCTGTCTCTCTCTGTGTTAAGGCTGTCGAAACTTAGACCGAAGCTACTGTGGTAGTCGTTGTCGACTATGTTGACCACAACAGGGCCATGTTAGTTAGGGTTTCTTATATTCATATGACCTTTTTAAGTTATTAATAAATTTCCTCGCTCTTGGATTCACGTAAATTCAGCATTCCATCCCGCCCCCATCCGTGTATTTTGTGGTCGAGCATGGAACCATGGAGCAATCTCGATCACTTTCCAATCATTTTTGGTTTGGATAAGAGTTTTCGTCAACGATAGTAAACTAGTATTGATGCAAATAGATTTTGTATTGTATAATCTCGGACCAATATCCTGGAAAATTTTCTCCGTTTTGGTATATTTTTCCACAATCCCCAGAATGTACATATTATGGTTAAATAAAATTACCTCAATGGACAAAAATTCAGGTACTTATAGTGTTATTACCCCAATGGTAGAGCATAAACATAATTTACTGGGATGAATTTCCAAGTAATCTAATGATTGAACTACAACTCGCACCACCGCAAGGTTTCAGTAAGTTTAACCATTGCCGACAAGCTCTATCTTTGCTTTCACAAGGGTTCTTATAATTTTTTATAATACGGGGACATGAGCGCAAAGATGTGTGACCTGAAGAAGCATTCACTACAAAAAAACCAGTTTTTTGCCACGAAAATTTGCGACGAAAAAATTTTCGTTAGAAATTTGCAACAACTTTTCCAACGAATTCAAAAATTCGTCGGAAATTAGCGACGAAAAATTTTTCATTGGAAAATTCGTCGGAAATTAGCGAGGAAATAATTTTTGTTGGAAAATTCGTCGGAAATTAGCTACGAAAAATTTTTCGTCGCAAAATTCGTTGGAAATTTGCGACTAAAACATTTTTCCTTGCAAAATTCGTTGGAAATATCCAACGAATTCAAAAAGAAATTGTTCGCCATACTGGAAAATTCGTTGCAAAATTCGTTGCAAAGTACCAACGAATTTTCCACCGAATTCAAAAAGATGAATAATTGTTCGGAATATTGTAAATTTGTTGCAAAATTCGTTGGAAATTACTGACGAATTTTGCAACGAATTTCGATATTCGGTACAATAATTTTTGTTCGTACTAACTTCGTTGGAATTTCCAACGAATTTTCCAACGAAATAGGTTTTCGGTTCAATTATTTTTCAATTTTGTTGGGAAATTCGTCGCAAATTTCCGACGAATTTTCCAACGAAACTACTCAGCGCAATCACTGGCCAGAAATGTGAAATTCGTTGGAAATTTAAAATTTGTTGCAAAATTTGTTGGAAATTTACAACAAATTTAGCAACAAACTTAAATTTTGGTTACATTAAATTATTTATGTACCAATTTCGTTGCAAAATTCGTTGTAAATTTCCAACGTATTTTGCAACGAAATATTAAACACCATAGTTCCGTTTCACTGAAATTTGTTGCAAAATTCGTTGGAAATTACCGACGAATTTTGATATTCGGCGCAATAATTTTTGTTTGTACAAACTTCGTTGGAAATTTCGTTGGAATTTCCAACGAATTTTCCAACGAAATAAGTTTTCGGGTCAATTTTTTCAATTTCGTTGGAAAATTCGTCGGAAATTTCTGACGAATTTCCCAACGAAACTAACTCAGTGCAATTATTGGCCAGAATGTGAAATTCGTTTGAAATTTAAAATTTGTTGGAAAATTCGTTGGAAAATTACCGACGAATTTTGCAACGAATTTCGATATTCCTTTCAATAATTTTTGTTTGTACTAGATTCGTTGGAAAATTCGTTGGAATTTGCAACGAATTTTCCAACAAAAATTGGTTTTATGTGCAATTATTTTTGGATTTCGTTGGAAAATTCGTCGGAAATTTCCGACGAATTTTCCAACGAAAATAGCTTGGTGCAATTATTGGCCAAAATTGTGAAATTCGTTGGAAATTTAAAATTTGTTGCAAAATTCGTTGGAAATTTTAAATTCGTTGCAAAATTCATTGGAAATTTCCAACGAATTTTGCAACGAAAATAGAAAAACATATTTATATGTTCGGCAACAAACATTTCGTGTGCACCGATTATTTTTGGCTGAACAAACTCTCTTTCTCGTCGTTCTCTTCGCCGTCCACCTCGCCGTCCTTCTCGCCGTCGCCGCCCTCGCCGTCCGCCTTGCCAACCGCGGTAAGTATCTCAAGATCCGACTAATCGCATCGAACCGCGCGAACAGCGTCGGGACCGAGTCCAGCAGCTCCGACTGGGCGTTGAGGGCGAGCCTGTGGCGGCTCTAGATGCGTGTCCATTCGAAGGTCTCCCAATCCAATTATTCTTTGCAACTTAGAAATGATATTTTCTCCATCGTTCTTCGATTCAATGGAGCATCTTTTAGTTCACTTGCCTTATGAGACCAAAGTTGCAGGTCCCGTCCAATTTCGATGGATGTATCCATTTGAGAGGTAAATTTTTTTTAAATTAAATGTGAAATTACTTCATTACATATTATGTTACGATAAACTTTTTTTTACTGCAACTAGGTTCTTATATCATTTGAAGAAAAAAGTGAAGAATAAGGCATGTGTCGAAGCTTCAATTTGTAATGCATATATTGTGGAAGAAGTGACAACATTTGCATCATACTATTTTGAGCCGCACGTGCAATGCAAGAGGCGGAGAGCTGGAAGAAATGATGAGGGTCCCATTGATCCCAATTGCAAATCATTCTCTATTTTCAATTATTTGGGTTGACCTAGCGGCACATGTAAGTTTCGTCACTTAACAGGCGAAGAAAAGCTGGCAGCCCATACATATATTCTATTGAACTGTCCAGAAGTTGAGCCATACTTCGAGTAAGTGTACATTTGTACGTATACGTCATGTGTGTCAAACCATTGCTAATACATAAATGGTATTTGTTACTAGGAATTTCCGAAATGCAATGTATGGACTACCACCAAATGAGTTTGACCGTTTGTGCCAGGAACAATTTGCAACATGGTTCAAAACATATGTAAGTTGAATATGGACGAAATCCTATTTATTCGAATTTTTTATACATCATATTTTGAAATATATATTATTGACATTGCGTGTGTGTCACCTTAGGTTCACAGTATTGATGCTCAAGTTGGACATCAAGGAATGCTATATCATCTATCGTGGGGTCCAAAGTCAAGAGTATGAACTTGGCCAGCATATTTCATTAACGGGTATAATTTTCACACTCGCGAATATGGAATGGGAAAGGCTACAATGAATAGTGGGGTGTGTGTTCAGTCATCCAATGGTGGCAATTCGCAAGGTGATTTCTATGGCTTGTTGGATGAAATCATAGAGATTGAGTACCATGGACAGTTAATGCAGGTTGTCTTATTTAAGTGCATGTGGTTCGACCCCGTGAAAGGAATGAATGTACATACCAAATTTAATTTGGTTGAAATAAATCACAAGAAAAGATATATGAAATATGAACAATTTGTCTTGGCACAACAAGCAATTCAAGTCTATTATGCATCATATCCTAGTTTGAAGCGTGACAAAGCCGATTGGTGGGCTGTATGTAAAACCAAAGCAAGAAAGAAAATCGAGGAACACTGGAAGGACACGGCATATCAACAAGAGGAAGTTCGTAACATCAATGAAATAGCTGAATACAACATTCCTACTTTACGAGATCCATGTGGTGCGATGATCGATGTAGATCCAACTGAAATTCGGGAATCAAATTTTCAAGTTGGTACACAATGTGATTTTGAGACAGAGGATGAAGATGATGATCAGGAAGAAGATGAAGATGAAGATGATGACGAAGAAGAAGGTGAAGATGAAGTTGAAGATGCATATGAAGATGAAGATTATGATTTTTGAGACTTTTTACTAATTATGTCTAATTATTAGTAGTAATGCGACACGCGTATTTTGGTGTTGTCGTAATTTTTAATATTTCTGTTGTTATTGTTCTGTAATAATTTCCTTCAAAAAAATCTTTTTTTTCCGCTTATATAAAAAACGTTGCAAAATTTGTTGGAAATATCTAACAAAATTTTAATAAACAAAGTTCTTAGGGTGAAATAAAAATCGCTGGAAATTTCTAACGAATTTTAAATTTTTTTTTTTTTTTCAGCGAAATTAAAATTTGTTGGAAAAATCGTTGGAAATTTCCAACGAATTTTCCAACAAATTCTTAGTTTTCGGTAAATAAATTAACTGTTAACTTATTTCGTTGGAAAATTTGTTTCATTAATGTAATTGTTAACTAATTTCGTTGGAAAATTCGTGGGAAATTTCCCACGAATTTTCCAACAAATTAAAATTTGCTCTTTTCATCGGATTATTGAAAATTCGTTGGAAAATCCGTTGGAAATTTCCAACGACTTTTCCAACGAATTTTTAAAGTTTTTATGTTCCGCTCAAATGAAATTCGTTGGAAAATTCGTTGGAAATTTCCAACGAATTAATAGTTTTTGGTAAATAATTTAATTGTTAAATTATTTCGTTGGAAAATTCGTTGGAAATTTCCAACGAATTTTCCAATGAATTTTTAAAAGTTTTTATGTTCCACTCAAATGAAATTCGTTGGAAAATTCGTTGGAAATTTCCAACGAATTCATAGTTTTCGGTAAATAATTGTTTGTGCAGAATCAAATTCATTGCAAAAATCGTTGGAAATTTGCAACGATTTTAAATTTTTGTTTTATTAATTTAATCGTTAAATAATTTCATTGGAAAATTCGTGGGAGATTTCCCACGAATTTTCCAACGAATATAAACTTGCCCGTTTATCTGTTAATTAAAAATTCGTTGGAAAATCCGTTGGAAATTTCCAATGAATTTTTAAAAGTTTTTATTTTCCGTCGAAATAACATTCGTTGGAAAAGTCGTTGGAAATTTCCAATGAATTTTCCAATGAATTTTTAAAAGTTTTTATGTTCCGCTCAAATGAAATTCGTTGGAAAATTCGTTGGAAATTTCCAACGAATTCATAGTTTTCGATAAATAATTGTTTGTGCAGAATCAAATTCATTGCAAAAATCGTTGGAAATTTGCAACGATTTTAAAATTTTGTTTTATTAATTTAATCGTTAAATAATTTCATTGGAAAATTCGTGGGAGATTTCCCACGAATTTTCCAACGAATATAAACTTGTCCGTTTATCTGTTAATTAAAAATTCATTGGAAAATCCGTTGGAAATTTCCAACGAATTTTCCAATGAATTTTTAAAATTTTTTATTTTCCGTCGAAATAACATTCGTTGGAAAAGTCGTTGGAAATTTCCAATGGATTTTCCAACAAATTCTTAGTTTTCGGTAAATAATTTAATTGTTAACTGATTTCGTTGGGAAATTCGTTGGTAATTTCCAACGAATTTTCCAACGAATTTTAAATATTGTTTCTTCCGACTTTTTAACGAAATTTTGTTGGAAATTTTGTTGGAAATTTCCAACGAATTTTATTGTTCGTTGGAAATGTTGTTGGAATTTCAAAAAAAAGCGCTGGAATTTTTGTAATTTTTCAATTTTGTTGGAAATTTCGTGGGAAATTTCCAACAAATTTGCTCACGAATTTATTATTCGTTGCAAAAGTCGTTGAAAATTTGGATTTCGTTGGAAAATTCGTTGGAAATTTCCAACGAATTTTGCAACGAAAAGATAGAAACGCTTTTATTTGGTTCGGCAACTAGCTCGTTTGTGTCTACAGAGTATTTTGAGCACGACAAAGTTTCTCTCTCTTCTCGTCCTCTTCGCCGCCGCCGCCCGCTCGCCGTCGCAGCCCGCGCCGTCGCCGCCCTCGCCGTCCGCCTCGCCGTCCGTGGTAAGTGCTCGCCGTCCTTTTCTCCTCCTCTTCGCCGTTCACTATCTTTGCCGCCGCGGGGGTGGTCTCGGCCGGGGGTGGCGGCCGCGAAGGGGGGGTCGCGGCCGCGCGGGGTGGGGGTGCGGCGGGGGTGTTGCGGCGGGGGAGGGGTTGCGTCCGCGTGGGGTGGGGAGGGGGTGCGGTCGGGGGGTGTTGCGGCCGGGGAGGGTGCGGTCGGGGCGGGTGTTGCGGCCGGAGGAGGGGGCGCGCCGCGCGGAGGGGGTTGCGGCCGGGTGGGGGGGGGGTCGCCGCCGGGGGCGGGGGTCGCGCGGCCGGGGACGGGGGAGGCTGCGCGGGTGGGGGGTTGTGGCGGGGTGGGTCGCCGCCGCGAGATTCCGGCAGGGGGGTTGGCGACCGGATTCCGGCCGGCGGGGGAGGGGGGGTTCGCAGCCGGAACCCTGCCGAGTGGGGTGGCGGCCGAATTCCGGCGGGGGGCTGGCGGTCCCGGCGGGATTCCGGCGGGCGGAATCCCACGGCCGGAATGAGGCCGCCGGATTCCGGCGGGCGGAATCCGGCGCCGGAATGAATCCGCCGGAATCCGGCGGCCGGAATGAGTCCGTCAGAATCCGGCCGGCCGAATGCCAGCCGCTGGAATCCGGCGGCAGGATTTCGGCCGCCGGATTCCAACCTGGTGGGGGGGTCGCGGATGCAATTATAATTTTGTTTCAGAATTGTTATTCGTTTTGTAAATTAAATATGCTTCATTATACAGTTTAGTGGCATCTGATGTGATCTAAATTGTAATAGGTTCTTCCGACGAGGACCAGTGACTTGACTATTTATCAGAGGCGGTACTCTGTTAGTTTCAATTTGTTAACATTATTTCTTGATATCTAATACAAAATGGTAAGGAAAATGATTTCATTTTCTGTCCCTAATACTTGTTCATATTTTTTGTAATATTTGTCTAACCTCTTTACTAATTGTCAGCATAATCGAGGAGGTCACATGCGGGGTGGGGGTTCACAAAGAAGACCAGGCCTCTCCACTTCCTCATCCTCGTCCCCGGCCTTATCCTCTTCCCCCGTCCTGTCTTCGAACCCTGTTCTACCATATGTGCAGGGACAATACGGACACATTGGCCCATCCTTCGATCCGCAGCAACATATTCACGAAGAACTGGGGGACATGCGAACTGATTTTACTTCAGTTTCATCTCCTTCGGTGCCACCTGCTTCATCAGTGCAACACTCAAATGAGGAAGAAGAGAACCGATTCCTTATATGCCCATGCGGAGATTCGTAAGTAATTCATTTTTGTATGTATATTTAAATTATGGAACGAATTTAAAAGTGTCCATGTTTCGAATTTTTCATATGCTTGATTGTCTTATTCTCTATATTGTTATAACATGTTTTCAGATTTACGGATTCTACGCATGTTGTGAGGGAACTTAATAGAATAGTCAATAACTGTTGGATAGGGCAGTTTACATCTTTCAGCAGTGCTCCTAAAGAAATAAAAACTTTGTGGTGGAATGAGTTCAAGGTTAGTGTTGTTTTTATTTATTTTCTCACAACGTAAGTTCGGTGTAGCATACTGATGGTCAATAATGAAATTTGACGTGAATTGTTTGGTGCATTGTAAGGGATATCTCACTTGTGACCAATATAATTAATTTCCCTTGCTTTTGCTATTGATTGTAGCGTAAGTTTACGTGGGATGAAATGGAAAAGGCTGAGGTTAGAAGAATTTTTAAGAAGAAAGTCGGTGATGACATGCGTTATGTGATAAATAAAGCGAAGAGAACAAAAGAAAAGCCGGATTTCATTACAGCTGACGATTGGATAGAAATTACGAGAACTTGGGAAACTGAGAAGCATAAGAAAAGGTGTGAACAGAACAAGAAGAATCGAGCTTCTAGTTCTACTGACGGGTCTGCGTCAGCCACATATGCTGGGGGCTCTATCAGCATCGGCGAGCACAGAAGAAGAATGGTAAGTCTGTTTAAACTTGTAAGTTTATTTAATTCAATTGTGACTAATTTTTGTTAAATTTTTGTAGGCAGATGAATTGGGGACGGAACCCACATTTACAGCTACATTTGAACGCACATTTCAGAAAAAGGATAAGACATGGACTGGCGATCGAGCAAAAGCTACTAAGGTATGGAAGGTTATAGTTTGGACTTTATCGAAACTAGAATGAAAAGCATGCATGTTTTTAATATTTATGGTAATATATTCGAATTTATTTTATTTTTATCTATACTGTTAATATAGGAAAAATATGATCAACTTTTGATGAGCACTGCTAGTGGTTCTGGTTGTGGTGATGATGGTGGTGGTGGTGATGGTGTTGCTGTGTCTGAGCCATCGGTTGATAGTATGGCATTATGGGTGGAGGCAGCGGGTGTGATGAAAAGAGAAAAAATATTTGGGATGGGATCCTTATCAAGGACGTTTAAAACGAAGGCTGCTGCATCTTCATCCTCCAATGCGGCTGCTGCAAGGAGGACACGACATGAGGAGCACATGACCCAAGAATTGTGCCAACTGAAACAGTTGCTTGTACAGAAGGACGAAGAAATGAAGCATTTACTTGGACAGAAGGACGAACAAATAAGAGTGATGCAATCACAAATACAATACGTCATGCGACACCTCGACATCGATCGCAATGACGTTCCTTCTGTACCTCCTGTTAATGTAGCCGGTCATGGGCATATTGATGAACCACACGATGATGCGGCGATTGGTGATGATGCTGATGATGATGATGCTGGTGATTTTATTGTCAGTCCCCCTTAGGTAAGAACATTTTTTTATAGCTAGTTCTACGTCAATGCATAAATGCTTTTTTTATATTTTGGACAAATTCCATATCTTTATTTATGTTTCCATATTTCATCAGGTGTCGATACAGCTGACTGTTCCTAATGTCATGCCCAGTACCGAAGCTGCCAATGTCTTATGGTTGTCCCCCGTCCTCTCAATGTTTTCAATGTATTAATTGATGTTCATTCTTACTTAGCTACCTATATGTATTATGACATTCAATTTTTAATACCATCATGTGAGACTTTGCAACTTATGCATTGTAGAAATTAATATTGCATATGTAATTAGATTTCAAATCGAAGTTGTTCCGAAACAAAATTCGTCGCAATTTAGCGACAAAAAAAAATATTGCTGCAAATTAGCAATGACTTTTTTCACGAATAATTACGGATGAATTTTTGTAACGAACAATTATCGACATAATTTGCAACGAATTATTCATGGTTTCCCACGAATTTTCCAACGAAAATTTTGCAACGAATTTTCCAACGAAATTTTTTAAACAAATTTTCCAACGAAATTTCCAACTAAAATTTTCCAACGAATTTTCCAACGAAAAATTTGCAATGAATTTCCCAACGAAAAATTTGCAACGAATTTTCCAACGAAATTTTTCCAACGAAATTTCCCACGAATAATTTGCAACGAATTTTCCAACGAAATATTTCCAACGAATTTTCCAACGAAATTTTTCCGACGAATTTTCCAACGAAATCCAACGAAATATTTGCAACGATATTTCCAACTAATTCTCCAACGAACTTACCGACGAATTTTGTTTTTTGTTGCAAATTACCTACGAAAATTATTTTTTTGTCGGACATTTAAACGATTTCCAACGAGGTTTCCAACGAATTTTTTTTCGTTGGAAATTCGTTGGAAATAGAATTTCCCACGATTGTTACGATCAATTATTACCGACGAATTTTTCCATGACTTTTCCAACGAATTATTACCGACGAAATTTACAACGAAATTTCCAACAAATTTATCCACGAATTTACCCACAAATAATTACCGACGAATTTTTCCACGAGTTTTCCAACGAATAATTAGCGACGAATTTTTCAACGAAATTTCCAACAAATTTATCCACGAATTTACCGACGATTTTTCCAACGATATTTCCAATGAAAAAATTTTTGTCGCAAATTTCCAACGAAAATGAAAATTTTTTGTTGGAAAATTTTCCGACGACGAATTACCCACGAATTTTTTTTCGTTGGAAAATTCATTGGAATTTCGTTTTCCAACGAATTTTTCAGAATTTTTCGTTGGAAATTTCGTCGGAAAAAACTTGTTTTTTTGTAGTGATTTGCTATTGGATAATCAAATATTTAATTTATTGTAAGCCACCCTATATGGTTCGATCAGAAAATCAAGGGGATAAGTACACTAGGAGTATCATAACTTTCATACAGCGCTCACTTGAGTGCCATAACATTTTTTTTTTGCTTATTTGAGTGCCACAAATTTGAAAAATCGATTACTTGAGTGCCATCGGCGATTTGCCAACTTGAAAGAATTGACAAAAAGCGGAGTCAACAATATCGGATGCAACCGTAAAAAAGCAACCTTCAACGTAGTGAAATCGAAGGAACCATCGACATAGTGGAGTCAACATAACCATCGATAACCATTCAGTAACCATTCATAACCTCTGTTTGTAACTTCTTTTTGCAACCTTTCTTTGTAACTTCTCGTAACCGTTAGGAAGTTATTTCTTTTTTAGTAACCGTTTGTAACCTCCTTTGTAACCTCCGTTGATAACTGTCAATTATAGGCTTTAAATAGCCACATTCTACTCTTTAGAGAGAACCCTCGACAGATTAAAAGTCTTGTAGAGTTTTCGATTTCAAAAGGAGGTAGACAATCGTGACTGATCAGGATGCGGAAAAAGGATGGGAACTTCAGTGAAGAATCGCCAACTTGAAGGAATTGACAAAAAGCGGAGTCGATAATATCGGATGCAATCGTCAAAAAAGCAACCGTCAACGTAGACCATCGATGTAGTGGAGTCTATGTAACCATCGATATCCGTTCGGTAACCATTCATAACTTCTATTTGTAACTTCTTTTTGTAACCTCTCTTTGTAATTTTTCATAACCGTTAGGAAGTTATTTCTATTTTAGTAACCGTTTGTAACCTCCTTTGTAAGCTTCATTGATAACGGTCGATTGTAGGTTTTAAGTAGCCATATTTTACTCTTCGGAGAGACCCCCCGACAAATCAACAGAAATGTTATATTTCAATTATCTTTACTTTCCAGTATTGCACCAATTTTTCCTTAGCTGTAGCTTTCCGATTCGTATCGTCGATTAAATTCCGACGTTACATCTTTGCACATTCTCAAGCTTTGTACTTAAAGTCCGGCACAATTTTGTACTTATAGTTTGGTTCGAAGTAAAAGTTTGCAGTTATTTCTTGTTTGAAATTGCTACAGAACCCGTCTCTTCTCATTAAACGCCAAAGAATGGCTTTCGGTGAAAGATATTTCGTCGCGAGAGCAATTTTGGTTAAACAATTATGAACCATGAAACTCAGAGAAACGTACTGCCATAAATGAACTTATGTCCTCTAAACAAAAGTTACAAAGAATATTTAATAGATAAGATATTATATGTGACGATAATTACGGGATGAAGTATTACGAAACATAAGATCCGTAGAATATATGACGAGAAAAGGGAAATTATGAGTTTCATCATGCGATTCAATTTTGAAAGTGCATACTAGTAACGATATTTTCCCTCATGCATCCAAGAAAAATAGAGAGTTCAGAGGCATGGATGATAGACCCTTTATTTTCAACACCGATGACCATTTATTTTCAATACCACATCAGTGGGACGATGTTTAGTTCAAACTTCACATCGGCAGGGGACTAACATAGAGCGATATGATATGATCTTTGAGCTTGGTCTTGGAATGGGTGTAATGATCTCCGTTGGTGTATAACACATCGATCACCTACGAGAGATTGAGAATTCGCGTGAGAACCGGTGCTGGGACCGCGGTCGGACGAGAAACTCCTCATTGATGTCCTTCCACGCATCAACAACTCGTTTCTGGAGGTCCTCCTCAGCTTCCTGCTCCGAGATGCCATTTTCTTTCATCAACAACTCCACCGAAGATGCTACATGCCCTCTCTTTTGTTCCAACTGTATATCAACAAAATTGCTGTGATTTGGTCAGCAGCGTTTCCGATTGAGTAGTGGTCGATCTAATTTCATCAAATCATTGGAGGATAATTACGTTTCTATTATACCTGGTGAGAAGCAATGTCATCCATGAACCTACATATGATTTGTGAAGCCTTCAAGATCTTGCAGTCGCCGAGCAACCATTCAAAAGCATCTCTTGTGACCACTTCGCCCATTCCTACAAGCGATGTGATCGCTATCTCTTCATAGCCTGTCGTTAATAATGCAAGGGGCATGTATTCCTCCATCGTTGGTGTGTAGCCGGTATGGAACCATTTGGCTTCGTCAAAGTACCCTCTTGCTTGCTTCTTCATCTGAGAAATTAAACGTAAACAAGAATGTTGGGTTCCCGAGAAAAACTGCATTGGGTGCATATAAAGGGTACCGATGGTGCTTATGGCTTCTTTTGCATAGACGAGGCGGTACGATCTTCCTTTCATGGCCAGTTCATTCCCAATTTCATCATAGAGATCGAGAAGCACCTTATAATAAGCTTGCATATACTCTGGTAGTCCATCCATGGCATCAACACTCCACCTGAATTCGAGTCCTTGAAAATTACACACTTACTCTACACATACTTGATCAAATTCAGAAGTTTGAGAAAGAGAATGCAGATTATGTACTTCTCAATTGCCTCGGTGAAGGATACAAGTTCTTCTATTGTGCCATAGACGTCATAGATATCATCGAGAATGGAAATCAGAGCGATCACTCTGTTTAGTATATATCTAGCCTCGGCAAACTCCGGCTGGAAATATACTCCCGATATCCAGAAGAACAACTCCACAATCCTGTCTCTAGAGAATGGGAACTTCCTCGCAACATCTTTATCCTTCCACCACCTATGATAAAATGAAGATGAGCGTTATTGAAAGTACGTTAGCCCGATGAATTCGCATAGTTCAAACTCGCTTTTTCACTAGTAAAGGACTTTCAAAAGCACTAATTAGCAGGGTAAATTGAAACTAGACGAGCAAACCTTTGGAAAACACAATCTATAAGCTAATTTTAGATTATACTATCACTTGAAGTTAGTTGACCTTGTAATCCTGCCGAGTTCCTTCTGGTGTTGCTCTTGCAGTAAGTTGAAATCTAGTTTAGCCAAGGCGAGCAAGACCTCGTCATGTGAAGGCTCTTCTTGGTAGAGTGATATATAATGCCTTGCCTCGAGTCTCGGCAGCCCCTTGCGAAGTGGCCGATTGAGGGCACAACTCACTTGTTTTGCAAGACTATTCGTTACTTTCATTTCATCAATCGATTCAAGTTGAGTTATAGCAAAAGGAAGTGCTTCCTCCAAAATATCATCGCCATGACACCTTAAATGGCAAGCTTCATATAGGGTCAATAATCCGCGCACATCTGTGATGAGCGATTCCCTGAATTTGCCTTCACTGTCCTTGAATTTGTTAAAGACCTCTGTGCGACCAGCCAACATGGGACAAAAGACGTAATTGATTAGAAATTAGGAATGCGATACACGTAGTTAATGTTGTAGATTTTCTTTCACTTGTTTCTCCTAAAAATCGAATGAGCAATAGTAAGTTTTGCGGCAATAATTTTCCAAAGAAGGAATTTTATGGGCATATTATCGGATTGGTTCACTAAGTTTAAGACTTACCCGATGAGATATTGAAACCTTGTTGTCGCAGCAATCGAAACATAAGAGCAACCATGTGAAGGTCATCTCCCATAAAACCTCCATGATCGAGTTGAGAGTAACTTTTGTGGATATGATCTAATTGCTCATCTATTTCTCGTTCAAAATGGTAGTCAATTCCCAAGCGTTGAATTTCATCAATCAAGTGAAGCATTTTTGAAGGCTTATCCGCGACATCAGTCAGCATCTTCCTCACCACTCCTTTCAATTCCTCAACTTGTTCCTCCACTCTTCCAAGGAATTTGAACTTCTGCAAATATGTAACACGCTATTCTGAATCAAAGCAAGCATGTGAAATATATATATATTACAAAAAAAAAACTCAAATGAAAGCGAAGTTACTGTGAAAAATAATAATCATGTTTTCTTGGTTACAAACCCATAGAAAGAAAATATGAAAACAAGACAAGTTGTAATTTCTGATAACTCATTGCGACGAGCATATATGCTCAGAAAAGTGAATTAATGATAAAGGTCAAATCATTTCATTTTGAAACTTTCAAAGAGACGAAATCTAACATTATTCTCTAAAATTGAATAATCGATGACCAAATCATTTCATTTAGGTGGAGTAGTACAGTTGATGTTTTTGAAGGAGGGACTGTAGCATACGTTGGGTGCATACAATATGGTCTAAACTTGTTAAACATGACCCTGTTTGATAGAGAAATTCATAGACCTAGGGGGATAGTCGAATTGATAAAGAGGATGAAGATCAAAACAAAAGCTGAATGCCCGAGAAAGCAAAGATAGATTCAAAAGTAAAATCCCCCATGTACGTTTGGTGATACTTCTCTTGAATGGACTGTGGAATTACAGTCGAAATGATCAAGCCAACCACATAGTTCTGCTACTAAGACTTAGTCCTAAACCAACGTAACTAGAACCATGTATCCGCATTCTCTTTCTCCCGGATGGAAAGGCTAAGAGAAAAAAGTAAACGAGGAAGAAAACTTTTTTCTCGCTCAATCCCTTCATTGTTCTACCACTTCTTACTAGCATTTCTTTCTTTACACTTGAAGACAACCCATTATTTTTCATAAACATGAAGAGTCAAAGAGTTCACAAATGTTGAGAGCTTTCAGGCAGAAGAAGAGCTCAAAGCGGTCCTTAGCAGCCCTACTTTCACCATATTTTCCCTACGTTCACATATGAAGTAATTGGTACCTTCACAACATGTAAATATACCTTTTTCCATTCAAGTGCAATTGCAAAAGTTTTCTGGTTATACATTTTTTTTACCTGGAACATGAATAATGGGTGACTTACATAGTGATGGAAGATGAGAGTTTTCCGATATGTAACCAATTTATCGAGCAACATTGGGATCGATGCTGCCCAATAATCTAAGAATTATGGTGCATGTGTGTTATTGAAAACTTTATGATAAAAGAAAATATATTCCATGTAATTCGTTTCTAAGGAAAATGGTTAGTTTTCATTTGTTTTGTGGTTTAGGAGAAATGATTTCCTTATTGCTAGAAGTAGAAATTGTTTTTCTCCAATTTAAGCTTATTGTTTTCGGTCCATGGAAAACTCGTTTTTGTAGATTGATTAGTTTTCCGTCATCAAAATACCGAAAATTCGGAAAATAATTTCTAGGAAACAATTGTCCTTTAAACAAACGGGCCTTAGTTCTTTGATGCCATCAATTATCGTGAACACAAGGACTTTTATTAATTCTACAAAACGCAATTGCACGAAAACAAAGGAAGAAGATAAGAGAAGAATTACTAACCGTTGAGTTGGAGGGAGAAGCATATTTGAGGAAGTAATCACCCCATACGCTCTCGTGATATTCTGCCGACCGGCGTTCGACCCCGCCACTTCTTCCTTTACTCGGAGAAGAAGATGGAATTGCCGAAACCTGAACCGACATGTTCCCCACTATTTTCGTGCTTCGTTTGCGGATATCGGACGACTACACGAATCGAAGACTGGGGAGAGGCTTTCGCTGCGTTGCAGGACATCAACACTTGATGGGTATTTATAGGCAACATGTTCGTAGCCACCTCGTTACTTGGACTTAATTTTTCAGGGCAAACCAATCACATTTTAATGAATAATAACACGAGTGAGAATATTTCGTATAAAAAGAAGATATTCTCCTTGTAACATTATCGATCCTATCCATCCCGCCTTCATACAACAACCGATATTAGTAAAATTCAGATGTAGTAAATAGAGTTTTATTTTCTGTCGAAATTACTCGCCAAAACTTATTTCTTATCGACTTATATTTCTCGGTTGGTGGTCGAGTGGCTCAGCCAAGGTCTTGCATTCAGCTGCCTGACTCACGGCATTCCTCTATTTTTCTAAGGGGATTGGGATTAGGTACTTCTTCTTGTTGCGATACAGTGGAAAGAGTTCTGCTTATACCATATATGACTATCCAATTTAAAACTGTTTTCTGACAAATGATTTTCCAACATTCCCATGTTTGGATGACGGAAAACTAATCAATCTACGGACAAACGTTTTCCATGGACTGAAAACGACAAACTTAGATTGGGGGAAAATGACATCCCCTTCTGCTAAGGAAATCACTTTTCCTAAACCACCAAACAAATTTAAACTAACTATTTTCCTCGAAAATGATTCTCATGGAAAATGTTTTCCTTTATCATAAAGTTTTCAGCAATACAAACGTACCACAAGTTTAAAATTTACTTCATTGAAATAGTAAGGAGCGGGACGATAGACGTTATTTGGATCTTTTTTTCATTTTATTTTCATTTTTTGTATATTAGAAAATTGTCCAAAAAGTCCTACGTAACACGGCTGGTGTTAACGTGGACAAGTTTTAATAATATTTTTTTAATTATTTCTTTGTTTTTCTTTCTTTCTTTCTTTTTCTTTTTCTTCTTCCAAGTCCGGTGAAGGTTGGCCAAAGAAAAAGAAAGAAAGATAAAAAAGAAAAGAAAGCATAAGAAAAATAATAAAAATAAAATTCGAAAAAATATTAAAATATTATAAAAAATTTATTCACATCAGGGCCGGCCGTGCCATGTAAGATGGCGTAAGACGGTCAGCGTCCACTTCAACGATTTCCGGCTAAAAATTGGCCGAATGGACTCAATTGGCAAAATGTGAAAAGGTTTAGAACTTAATTGGCAAAATTAAATGGTTTATGAGTGAATTGACAAAAGTACAATAGGTTTATAACTCTTTAAACAATTTTCGCTAGTATATTATCATGTCAAAACTAGTGAACAACCTTTCAGCGGCTCTGAGTAAAGAGCTCTTTTTTTTTAAATGTGAAGATTTCACCTGTCTAGAGTTCACCCCCATCGCTTTTGTCAACATCCAGGTACAAACTCTTCATGAAAATTCACTTCCAAAATCAAGGAGTCCAGCGCTCCTATGTCTTGTTTACAGTAACTTCATCCTCCTACCAACTACGAAGTGACATTCTTTCGGTAACAACAACTGACATTTGATACGCATTGGTTAAAAGTCCTAGCTTAAAGTTCCTAAGAATAGACTTGTAAACTGATTTGACAAGATTTATAGAAATGTGAAGATTTCACCTGTCTAGAGTTCACCCCCATCGCTTTTGTCAACATCCAGGTACAAACTCTTCATGAAAATTCACTTCCAAAATCAAGGAGTCCAGCGCTCCTATGTCTTGTTTACAGTAACTTCATCCTCCTACCAACTACGAAGTGACATTCTTTCGGTAACAACAACTGACATTTGATACGCATTGGTTAAAAGTCCTAGCTTAAAGTTCCTAAGAATAGACTTGTAAACTGATTTGACAAGATTTATAGAAATCTATCTATACCTTTGTAAGAAAGGAGGGTTCTTAGGAGGGACGATGGCATCCTTCCAAGGACTCTCCCTCCACTTGGTTCTATTTTTCTTTTCCTTCTTTTTCCTCTATATTCTTTCTCAATTTTTTTTCGGACCTAAGCAAATCCCTAAAAAACTTCATGTCGGTTCTCGTTCGGATCTCGAGATCACCGAGATGTAAAAATTTCAGAGGGTATTTTATCTTCCTGAGGAAGATAAAGATACAGAGGGAATTGAGAGTGCGAGACGTGTGGATACTAGCACGTTAAAATAAGGAACCCGTCCACGGAGCCCGTCTCACAGGATGGGGACAGGCCGCAGAGGCCCTCGTAGAAACGAAATCTCACTTCCTTTGGTGAGGTTACCTCTGACCTGAACACCAATAATTCAAGGGAAGCCCCTGATTAAGAGGTTACCTCTTAACCTCTTCCCTTTAGTCTACTTTTTGTATCTGAAAATATTGGTATTGATACAACTTACAGATACTTTCACAATCATAACTCATAAGCTCACATATACTATAATATGAGTAAAAAGTCTGGCACATGTAATTTCGATGAGAAAGATTGTTAATACGCAATTTTGCAAGTTTAGCTTAGTCGATTCAACAAACTGAAAAATTGCATATGATTATGGACTTGCTCTCACTCCCACAGTATTAGCAGTTATAATTAATTTGGGATGCTACTCAAATTCAGTTCGTAAAGAAATAAACGAGATGGTGCGCATATCTTTCTCGTCGGTTGGCTTTAAAGTAAAAGTAGGCAAATATGGAATTAAAGAAAAAGGATACTTGAATAATGAAAATTTGACGTTATTTATCCATATAACGGAAATATTAATGAAAATACTAATTGAATTATTGATTTCGTAGAAATCTTTGTAACCAATCATTCTAAACACCTTCAGTATTTGATCGATAAATTTCTTTATCACACGGCAACGCGCAGATAACACCCTCATATATTATTAATACAAAGTCATATTCCGATTTATATTAGGTGCCATCCATCAAAAACAATTGACAAAACACAAGTCCAACGCAAGCAATAACAGAGTATATACCAACGACATAAAGAAAACATTACACAAGCGGTCGTATCCATCTTTGATTAGAGAACTTTAACTACCCACTCTCTCGTTAACAATTAAATTAAGAATGGATAAGGTCGCTTATAGAAAATTTATCTACACTGGCAATTAGGCTTGAAAATCCATGAGATGCTTGGGGATAAATGGGGTTTTAACCGGGCTTTATTACATACTAAAAATTCCACTGAAAAGGTTGGTGTGGTGGCGGTGATTTTACATTGTTTTTTACTCAAACCCATGAATATTTTTTTTTGGTCTTTCCAGAAGATAAAGTAATTAACTTGAGGCCGGAAAAACAAATGTAAACTTAAAAGAAGAAAATCCAACCGACTTTAAAGGTTGCCATAATTTGGAAAGTAAACGTTGATACCTTAAGCCCTACAGAATTTAAAAGAAATTCCAACCACCTTGATCTTGTCCAATTAACCAAAATGTATGCTTAAATCCGATGGATCACAATGACATGAAAGCTTTAGATTTACTCCAACAACATATGCATGTCCTCTAGAATACGATGTCTATGTCTGTATAATTTAGTTATCCTATATTAAGTTTTATGAATTTTCTTAGTTTTTTCCTAGAAATATACTTTTTGGGGTTATTACTATTAAAAAGCTCAAGCTGGTATTCCCATGACACATTTATCTCAATCAATTTTTGTTTCACAAAAAATCTTGAATCGAAATCCCATGACATATTAATCCAGATTAATTTTTTGCTCACAAAAAATCCAAAACTAATGTCCTTGACCCAAATCTACCCTCCGTCAAAGTGCATACTTATCAACACATGTGGATTTTTCATGTCGGATCTATCATCCTCCACGTCCGTTGAAACGTATGTATTTTACCAGGATATTAGACAGAATGTCAACAGAGCCAATTGAGGTACTAGTTTGGAAATTTTTTGTTGTATTAACCCTACTTTTTATATAGACATTGGGCATTGAATATTTCAAAAAAAAAAAAAACTAATGATCTATCCATGGGCCTGTATCTATATTCCAATAACCATGTTTCTATTAATTGTTGGTTTGGACGATCAAGCTCCACCGATTATATCTTTCGTTCCTCTATGATCTTTGGGATAGGAAACTTAAATTATTAAAGAACAGAAAAAGGGGCACTCGTTAATAAATAAATGAAAAAACTTCCAATTTTTTAATGCTATGATTACTCTCGCGTTATGTATAATCACTATTTTTAGATATTGAATTAATTACCGTATCAATTATAGTTAACATGAGTATTCCAAGAGCTCTCACTTTAAAATGACCCCCAAAAACAGCTAGAGTTACTCTTGTTATCAGAGGAAGAAGTCCCTTCAATGTCACGTCAATTTTCCTATATGTAAACATTTTCGATGGTTATAACGGCTTTTTCTTACTTGACTAGATGGCCGCGACTCATACGATACATGTATACCATTCTACATTCACATCCTTTGAAACTTGAAATGAAAATATCTCTTCGAAAGCTTAATTTACTTCTTAAAATCAAGGAGTCCAGCAGCTCCTATATCTTGTTTAGGGTAACTTCATCCTCCTACCAACTAGAAAGTGACATTTCTTTGGCAACAACAACCGACATTTAATACAACATTAGTTGTGTAGTCCTACCTAGAGTTCCTAAAGACAAATGACATAATTTTGCTTGGTTTACTTCCGTTTCTCACGTCGAATTTCTGAATCTTCGATCCTTTTCCGAAATTAAAATTTTCTATGGAAAACTCATAAAATTACGAGGCGACGTCCTAACGTTCGAGTGTGAAATCCTTAAGCATTCGACACTCAAAATCGGATCATAATTTGTGACCGAAATCGATCAATCATAACTATAGTTCATCTCGAGCTAACGGATGGCTATTAGAAATAAATTCTTCGATAGCCTTTCCCCTTTGGTTAGGATTCCCTGAGTGATCAAGTCAGGGCGAGAATTAACTAATAGAGCATCGACAAAATCACCATTTCGTAAATTATCAAATTGGATCGAATTTTCAAGATATCATAATTCTTCCCCCCTTGCAGAAATTTCGTCTCCGAAATTTGAATTTACATCCAATTCCTCAAAAAGAAAGGGATACTGGCGCCTCATTATCTTTTCACTTTCCCACGTGGCTCCCTCGGTTCCATGGTGTTGCCACATAACTTTGACTAGAGGAATCGTCTTATTTCGTAGTACCTGTTCCTTCTGATCCTCGATTCTTACTGGTCTTTCCACGTACGACATTCTATCGTCCACGTCTATCTCCTCGTAATTCAGAACGTGGATCGGATCCGGCTCATACTTCCTTAACATTGACACGTGGAATAGGTCATGTACCTGAACCAACCTTGGCGGCAAAGCTAGGCGATACGCCAACGTTCCAATTTGCTCTAAGATCTCGAACGATCCTACATATCTTGGGCTCAACTTGCCTTTCTTGCCAAAGCGCAATATTCCTCACATGGGTGATACCTTGAGGAACACATGATCTCTGACTTGAAACTCCAATGGTCTACGTCGCCTATCTACATAACTTTTCTGGCAACTTTGGGCCGTCCTTAGCCTATCCCTGATAACTTTAACAGCATCCTACGACTGTTGCACCAACTCGTGTCCCGTAATCTTTCGTTCTCCAACTTCGTTCCAACAGACATGAGTCCTATAGGGTTTGCCATACAACGCCTCGAAAAGTACCATTCTAATACTTTGCTGATAACTGTTGCTGTACGCGAACTCAACAAGATGTAGTTGTTCTTCCCAACTTCCTTTGAAATCCAGAACGTAGGCTCGCAGCATATCCTCAAGAGTCTGAATCGTTCCCTCGGATTGTCCATCTATCTACAGATGAAAAGCGGTACTGTATTGCAGCTTTGTTCCCATGGCACCTTGAAGACTCTTTCAGAACGTGGCGGTGAACTTAGAATCTCGATTCGACGTGATCGTTACAGGCACACCATGAAGGCGAACCATATGCCTTACGTACAACTCCGCATACTTGTCCATAGCAAAGTCCTTTCGCACCGGAATGAAATGAGCGGGCTTTGTAAGTCTATCCACTACCACCCAGATAGAGTCATTACCTCTTTGGCTCCTCGGTAGACCCATCACGAAATCCATCGTGATATGCTCCCATTTCCATTCTGGTATTCCCAGCGGCTGCAGCAATCGGCCAGGCTTACAATGCTGGGCCTTCACCTGTTGACACGTTAAATATCTAGCCACATGCTTGGCAATATCTCCCTTCATGCCATTTCACCAATAATATTGGCACAGATTTTGATAAATCTTTGTGCTACCTAGATGAATACTATAGTTACTACGATGAGTTTCTGCTAAAATTTCCTCCTTAAGTCTTTCATCATTGGGCACGTACAACCGTCGACGAAACTTTAAGATCCCATCCTTAGATACTTGAAAGTCAGGTTTTCTTTTGGTTGCATCCATTTGTAGAATCTTTTGAAGTTTAGGATCCGAAGATTGCGTTGCTTTAATCCTGATTTGCATTTTGGGCTCAATTCTAAGAGTAGCCATTAAATTCGAGAGGTGACTTACCTCGAACTTGAAATCCAAGTCTCGAATTTCTTCAAGTAAAATCCATTCTTGAACCATCATATGCGCAATCGAAGACTTCCGACTTAATGCATCGGCCACCTTGTTAGCCTTACCAGGATAGTACGGAATCTCATAGTCATAATCTTTAAGCCGCTCCATCCATCTGCGTTGCCTCATGTTTAATTCCTTTTACGAGAACAAATACTTGAGACTCTGATGATCCGTATAAATATGAAACCTTTCCCTGCACAAATAATGTCTCCAAATCTTTAGCGTGAAAATGATCGCTGCTAATTCCAAGTCGTGCGTCGGCTAGTTCAATTTGTGCGGTCTTAATTGTCGGGACGCATATGCCACAACTCTCCCATGCTGCATTAAAACACATCCCAATCCTTTGTATGACGCTTTGCTGTAAATCTCATACCCTCCTGAACCAGACGATAACGTTAACACAGGCGCAGTAGTGAGCTTTTGCTTAAGCTCTTGAAAACTAAGCTCACACTTATCCGTCCATTCAAACTTTGTGTCCTTTTTTAGCAAGCGTGTCAAGGGCATGGCTATAGCAGAAAATTTTTCCACGAACTTCCTATAATAGCCATCCAATCCCAAGAAACTTCGAACTTCAGTTACCGTCGTTGGTCTAGGCCAATTCATAACCACTTCAATCTTAGTCGAATGTACTGAAATTCCTTCCCCATAAATCACGTGTCCAAGAAAAGCTACTTGAGTTAACCAAACTCGCACTTGCTAAACTTGGCATACAACTTGTGGTCTCGAAGGGTTTGCAACATTGTCCTCAAGTGTTGTTTGTGTTCCTCATAACTCCTCGAATACACTAGAATGTCGTCAATGAACACGATTACGAACTTATCCAAATACTCCTTGAACACCCTGTTCATCAAGTCCATAAAAGCTGCAAGCGCATTTGTCAGACCAAACGGCATCACGGTAAATTCATAGTGTCCATAGCGCGTTCGAAATACCGTCTTCGATATATCTTTCTTTCTAATCCTCAATTGGTGATAACCTGTCCTTAGGTCTATCTTCGAGAATACCGAAGTTCCTTGAAGTTGGTCAAACAAATCATCTATCCTTGGTAACGGATACTTATTCTTAACCGTCGCCTGATTGAGTTGCCGATAGTCGATGCAAAGGCGCAACGACCCGTCCTTCTTCCTTACAAATAGAACCGGCACTCCCTAAGTTGATGCACTAGGACAAATAAATCCTTTGTCCAACAACTCCTGCATCTAAACCTTTAACTCCTTCAATTCCGATAACGCCATTCTCAGTAAGGTGCCTTAGAAATCGGCTCCATACCGGGGACTAACTCAATCACGAATTCTACTTCTCTTTCTGGGGGCAACCCAGGTAATTCCTCAGGAAAAACATCCGAGAACTCTCATACTATAGCTATGTCTTGCACCTTCGATTCCTCTACTAGAGTGTCAACTACAGTTGCCAAATAACATTGGCAACCTTCATCCAACAATCGAGTAACTTCAAGTGATGAGATCAAAGGAATTGATGGTCCTCCTCGATTTCTGACAAACTCAAACCCAACACTCCCTAAAGGCTCAAATTGAATCGTCTTACGATAACAATTTACTATGGCTGGTTGCTTGGTGAGCCAATCCATTCCAAAAAGCACATTGAAGTCAAATATCATCAAGACAATGAAATCTATGCTGTCGTCACGACCACCAATAGATAATTTACAATCAGCACATCCTACTGCAGACACTACGTTATCCTTTAAAGGGGTAGAAATACTATAGACCACTCTTAGCGGTTTCGGACTTAACCCCACTAGCTCCACAAATTGCTTAGCCACAAACGAATACGTAGCTCCAGAATCAAACAAAGTATAAGCAGCATGGTCGTGTAATGAGACCGTACCTATAATTATGGCGGGCGAGTCCTCCACCTCCTTCCTTCTGACAGCATAGACCCTTCCTTGTACTTGGGGTCGGTTCAATTGGTTCGGTGGGGTGTTCCTCGCAGGTTGTCCTACTTGCTGCGCTGATCCTTGCGCTCCCGTGTCTTGGCATGGACAGTCCTTCATGTGGTGACCGTGCTGACCACATCCAAAGTAAGCTCCCGTTCTCACAGGACATGGGGTTGATCCATGGTTCCTACGGCAAAAGTGGCATGTACTATTTTGATTGGGTGCCGGCTTCTTCACGCCACCTTTCCTGTTAGGAGGGACAGGGAACTTACTTCTTGTCATTGGTTTCTTCCCAAACCAATGATTATCCTTACTTGGAACAAAACCGCGATCAAGACGCGGCTGTCTTGTCCACCAAGTTCCTCTCAATCAACTGTGCCCTCTCATACAACTCATCATAATCCTTCAGATTCAGAGGCACCACTTGATCCTTAATCTCGGGCTTCAGCCCATCCCTAAACCTCCTTGCCTTATCAACTCGATCTTTAACCAACCTCGGCGCATATTTGGACAATTCCACAAACTTAGCCTCGTACTGGTCTACGGACAATTGATTCTACTGGAGACGTTGAAACTCGTTCATCTTTTGTTCCCTGGCACAGTCTGAGAAATACTTGTTGTAAAAAGCTTCCACGAAGGTACCCCACACCTGGGCCGTACCATCGGGGAACACCCTCCTTTGGGTAGCTTCCCACCAAGTACTGGCGTTTTCTTGCAACTGGTAGGTAGCCAGCGTCACCTTGTCTTCGTCCAAACATCTCAGCAAAGCGAACACTTTCTCTAACTCCCTGATCTAGAGGGTTGTAGCCTCGTGGATCACCCGCACTGATGAACTTGGGCGCTTTGAACTTCGAAATTACCCCACCAACTTATGCATGGGTTGATTCCCATTTCCATTCCCACTAAAGAAATATCTACGTGTATAGGTACAGGTGCAGTGTGCAGCATAGCGGCAATGGGCGGTGGGCGGCAAAGAAATTTTTGATTACGAGCTTGCCGTCCTACCAGGGTCTCTAAGGCCTCAAGGATCCGGTCTAATCTAGGATCCTTTGGTGCTCTCCTTCGGCACCATCGACCTGGTTCGACTCTCCTCCTAAGGGCCTCGGGTCGGGATTTCTCATCTTACAGATCTTTGAGAAACCCGCTTTCTAATTCCAACAAGGAATTAGAAATCGTGAACAACCCGCTAAGAACGAGAAATCTAACAATCAAACACAGTGCACAAAGTGTTTTCCTAACTCACTATCCCAAACCCATTGCACCTTATCACTCCAGGTCTTGACCAAATTTGGATCGAGCTGACCTTGCTCTGATACCAATTCAATGAGGATGTCAGGCCCCGAACCCTATGGACACGCAACATCCCGCTATGGTCGTTATGATGCGACGTCCCAGGACTCGTCGCCGACCCTTTCATTTTTATCTTTCTTTTTATTACGCATGCGGAAGCAATAACAACCAACACCTAGATAACAATAATAAATAGGGATAGGTAGGAAAGCGATTCACAACAAACAAACAACAACACCATTTTAATATTCACTTGATTAACCCCTGGAAAACTTTTCTTTACAAGCCCACTTCGGGCACTTCCACAAAAAGCCTATAAAAAGATACCCGGCTGGGGTCGATCTACTTCACCATCGGTGGGTCACCAAAAGTCAGCTTTCGGCCAGTTCTCATGAGCTATTATAGAGGGTTGGTGAGTCAAAGTAGGATGAATCGTGGTCGTGTTCGATGGCTTAAAATCCGATAGATCCTCGGGAACAGGGTCGGGCTCAGGCTCAGGCTCAGGATCTTCTACTGACCCGTTAGGTGGGTCGATCTTCATAGGATCCCATATCTCGTACCCAGGACCCTCTTCCGGAGGACCGTCAAACTCCTTGATAGGTCCAAACAGATCCTCACCATCCCTAACAAACCAGGACTGGAACTGGTGGGGAGCCCGATGATTCAGGCCCTCATCCACCCAAACTATCGTCCGATGGCGCTAAAAAACATATGGTTGGTCAGGGAACACGTGCGTAGAAACAACAGTCTCCATGTCCTGAGGTACCTCAAACCGTACCGGGTGCATCGACATGCTAAGGACCTGAATATGTTTAACAATGACAAATGCGATAAAATCTCAGTAAGTTAACGGCCTAAACCCCGCTTAGGAGGCCAACTCGCCTCGAGGTTCCTAGTCAGGCAACCACACATCATATACTGATCAATCACATGCCGAATAACAATCGCAAGCATCTTTACCTCGCCTTGGCACACGTGGCATGCATAACATTAGTCAACAAACATCACAACCATGCACACAGCATAACACGTACTCGGAACACATAAAGAGATTTTCCGTGCATCATGCATCCACACTCGTGTGTCTCGATTATAATATAAAACCACTTGGGCACGACCCATACCATGCCTAGCAGTATTCAACCCATAATCAAACACTATGCAACATGCGTGTTCCATTTATCACGATCCCTCTGGGCCACTACTGTCACGCCCCGAACCCTGACCGGCTCGCGACACCCCTTCGATGGCCATATTGAACGCGACAACCCAGGATGCGTCGCCGACCCAAACGAAACACCCAACGATAAAGGCAAGCAGAAGCGGAATAAAAACGACCCAGATAATAAACAATGACAACGGGATAGCATAGGCACAAATCAACAAACACACTTCATAAACCGACAAATACTTACAACATTCAATCTAGGCTACTAACTTCAAGCCACATTTATCAAAGGGGGCGATGGTTAGGTATTCTACTTCACTAAACAAAAGAGGGGGCATCCAAAGATGAAACAAAGCATCAAATGCCCAAGGTCACTCCCGGGCTACCGAATCACGTGACGACTATCCGTCACTCCAAACCTGAAAATGTTTAACAACGGGGGATGAGATAAATCTCAATAGCGGACAACCTATACCCCACCTAGGCCAATGCGTACCTGCACCTAGTCTAACATGCAATCTAACCACCGATATAACAAACTTGCCAATTCACATTTACCTCGCACCGATTCACACGCCGGCCCGCACAATAGATAATTCACCATAAAGCAATAATAATTCAAGAACATAACATCACCACTCAAACGCCATAACCACATATATTCAATCAATTCAATCACACTCAATTCGCATTCGTGGCCGAGCAACTTTCCACGACCCGGTCAACACCCCACACGTCGCCCTCCGATCAATCCCAGGCTCCGTCCCTCACTAGACCTTTCACACTTTCTCATGACCCGCGTAACACACCTCAGGTCAGCCCTCCGATCAATCCGGGCTCCGTCCTCACTCCGGACATTCCACACTTTCACACTACCGTGTAAACACGCCTCGCCGGCCGCCCTCCGATCAATCCGGGTTCTGTCCCTCACCGGACATTTCACACTTTCTCACGACTCGCGTAACATGCCTCGAAGTTAGCCTCCTTCGATCAATCCGGGCTCCGTCCCTCACTGGACATTTCACACTTTCTCACGACCCGCGTAAACACGCCTCAGGTCAGCCCTCTGATCAATCCGGGCTCCGCCCCTCACTGAACATTTCACATGCACATACACCACATCACAATTCGCCATTCTCACACGTCACACGAATCCAATTCAAATCACAAACTCATCACACTAGTCCACCAATCCGACACTCAAGTTGGCCCAATCAAACGTCAATTTCACCCACAAACGCCACGACAATCCGGTCATCGTACCCACATAAACCAGCCACTAATCATGCCACATAATCATCACAACTTAATCTATCAATTAACCACATTCACATATTGATCCTAATCCAAGCTTAGCCACTAACCCGATACTAATTAATCCCTAAACAAGTCTAATAATACCCATAATACTAGGGAAGGTTTAGGGAGTCGCTTACCTAAATTTGGCCCGGGAAAAATCGGCACGGGCCCAAAATGGCCTGGGTGAACAATAACGGCTCGGCATGGGCGAGGGCGCGACGGGCAAGGGGCTCGGCCACGGTTCGGCACACCCTCGGCCACGGCCCGAGGCTCTCGACCACAACCGGGCGAGCGGCTAGGCGCGGGCACGGGCACGGGCAAGGGCACGGTGGAGATGGGCAATTGGCCGGGACGGTTGGAGCAACGGGCTAGGCGAGGCTCGGCACGGGCTGGGCACGCTCGGGCACGGCTCGAGCAATGGCTGAGCAAGCTCGGCCATGGCACAGGGGTGAGTTTAGACTGACCAGCCGATGGCGACGGAGACTGGACGATGAAGGCTCGGCCACGGCCGGGACAGTCTGGCCAAGGTTGAGCTGGGGTGGCGTTGGGCTGACCAGGTGAGCACGGCAGCTGCAAGTGGCTGGACAGGGTTGCTGGGAGCTAGGTAGTGGCGGACGGAGCAACGGCGGAGGCCGGAACGGCGGCACGCGGTGGCTGGACAAGGCGGAGCCGGGGAGAGCTCAAAACAGGGGAGAGGCTGGGGAAGAGAGAAACAGGGGGAAAGGGAGGTCGCGCAGCGGCCTGAGGCGACATGGCGGCATTGCGGGTGGCCGGACGACGGAGGACAGGCCGGTGAGCGACTGGGCAACGCTGGACCGCGGCGGACGCAATGGCGAGTTGTTGCTCGCGTGAAGTGTAGGCAAGGCCGCGCCGAGTGCGGTTGCGGGCGACGAATGGCGGCGCGGCTCGCCTGGGGCAACAGGCGCGAGGCGGACCAGGCGAGGCGATCGGCAATGACTGGTCGAGCGAGCGTATGTATAAGGAACAATGGGGCGGAAGAGAAACCAGAGAAGAAGAAGAAGAGAGGAAGAAGAAGAAAAGGGAAGAAGAAAAAGGAAGAGAGGTGGGGAGGGGACGTGCATGGGGAAAGGGGGAAACGTGCGCAGGCAGGGAGAGAGAGAGAGAGAGAGAGAGAGAGACAAAGTCAACGCAATGATTACGCGATCCAACGACCCACGTTCAAACCAAAAATCGATCTAACAGGTCCACGAAAAAACCTAATTATAAATTAGGAAAAGGCTAGAAGATATTAATTAAAACACACTACGAGGGAGGTGTACTAATCCAAATTCGCACCCAGTCCAAATTTCACTTTTCACTTATCTCGAGCAATATTGACGTTGGCCACAATAATATCGATACCGTTCAATTAAATTTGTCACGAAACTTCAATAAATTCGACACCAAAGTTCGGGCTCTAAATAACGGCCAAATTCGATCGAGTGCGATTCTAGCGAAATCTCTAATTTAAAAATAACCCAAGAGTGATTAGTTCATGACGAGATTTTATTATAAACGCACTGACGAAATACACGTTTTATAAATCCCAAAAATGGGCCGAAATTCGGAATGTCACAACTACACATCAAGCGATACGCAGCGAGATGGTAGTTTTTCGGCATGACCGGGTATCGTCCCGCCTCGTCGGACACGGCAACGTCAAACGATCTACAGAATGACGGCATTCCAATACGGCAACATCAAATGATCTATAGCAAGTGGTATCCCGTAAGGAGCATTGAATCCGCCATCGGGGGCCACGATTCGGCATTCGGAGTATCGGCTATCTAGATAATCTCCAAGCATTAGATAAAATCGAGCGCGATCTACAACAGACCTCAATAAATCGAGCATCGTCATGCGATCTACGGCAAGACGGCTTCGACATGGGACCACACGACCACACGAACACACAAGCATTCAAGCCAATTCATATCTTTTCAATTAGCCAATGCAAACATGAATTGTGCTCGAATTAATGCCACATAACCAATTTCTCGTGACCACATGTGCCAACAGTCACTCAATTTTGTAAATCATCATTTCGAAACACGCTTTTCATTCTCAAGCCTCAAATTCCTTTCTCGAACATAATTATAAAATAATTTATTTTTAAAGATTCAAAATATTTTCTCGAATCATAATCATTCAAATCATTTGTCCATATACGCCAACTTATACGGTGAAATCCAACATTGGTATTACAATCCAAGCATAAAACAATCACAATTCGGTACTAAAAATTATTTGAAAATATGAATATTTGATTTTCGGAATTTGAATATTTTATTAATAAATAATTTTTGTAAGAATAAAATATTATTATTTAATTTCGAAAATTAATTTATTTAATAAAATAAATATCAATAATAAATTAATAGATAACTTATCAGTCAAAATAGCGATAACTTATCGCGAACACAACAATAGCCTATCACACAAATAATCATAGCTTATTGAACATACCGATAACCTATCGCTAAAATTTACCAAGAATTTATCATTTAAACACCGATAACCTATCACCACATCCAATGATAACTTATTATCTCTTGATAACTTATCATCAACAATTATCTAATAATCTAACGTAACCTATCACCTAATCCCACTTAACTAGTCAATAAATTAATCTAAACTAACCGAAGCAAGTTTAACACCCTAAACACGGGATTAGGGGTTAACTTACTCATCTAACTACTGCGATTACACGAGGACGGCGGCGGCGGCGCGGTTATTTGCGGTGGTTTCCGGTTCAAGCTCGGCGGGAGGCGACCGGCGGCAAACGAGCGTGACAAAGAGAGCGGCTGCCAGGGGCTGTTCGGTGGCTATTTGGGGTTGAGTCAGGGATGGGATGGTGGCTGGTGATGGCGTCTTGCTGGCTAAAATGGCGGCGGCAAGTGGCGGAGGCGGATGGCAGATGAACCGGCGAGAGGCGCAACTCGCCTTGGCTGGAATAGCTAGCGACGGGCTGTTCCGGGGCAGCAGAGGCGGTGCTGCGTGGCCAGGGGAAGAGTAGGGGTGGCGGTGGGGTGACGGGGTGGAGCGGTCCTCGGCGATGGCTGGTTCTGCGAGGAAAAAGGCTGGTCGCTGGCTGAAAATAAGAAGCATAACAAGAAGCAAAAGCGAAGAAGAAGCAGCAGCAGCGAAGTAGGAGTAGAAGCGGCGAGGAAGGACGGTGCACGGTGGTGGTTGGTCCAGAACGCTGGTCCAGTCGGCGGTGGCAGCAAGAAGAAACAGAACGAGGAAGCAAAAGTAGAAGCATGAAGCAGCAGCAACAACGGTGATGCAGAAGCAGAAGTAGCAGCGGTAAAGCAGAAGCAGAAGGAGCAGCGGTGAAGCAAAAGTAGCAGCAGCGAAGGAAAAGTCAAGAAGAATAGGAAAAGAAGAAGAAAAGGAAGAAAAAGAAGAAGAGAAGAGAGAGAGAAAGGAGTTGGTGGAGTCGGTGGAGGGTGCAGCAGAAAATGGGGGAGTCAGCGGCGGAAGTCAGCCGGAGGAGGGAGGGGAGAGAGAGGGAGAGAGAGAAAGGGGAGGGTTGGGTTCATCATTACCCAAAAAATAAAGATCTTCCAAATTTCCTTTTTGAAATTTTCTTAAATTTTGTCCCCCAAAATCCATTTTGTCCTCGACCCAAGTACCGAATTACAGGCCAACTCATTCTTATGAGGTCTTGATGGCTGGGCCCCTCGGCCGCGAGGTCCAACAGGCTTTGCTCGGTTCACTTCCGTTTCTCGTGTCGAATTCCGAATCTTCAATCCTTTTCCGAAATTGAAATTTTATACGGAAAACTCGTAAAATTATGAGACGACATCCTAAGGTTCGAGTGTGAAATTCTTGAGCATTCGACACTCAATATCAGATCATAATTCATGGCCGAAATCCATCAATCCCAACTATAGTTCATCTCGAACTAACGAGTGGTTGTTAGAAATAAATTATTCGATAGCCTTTTCCATTTGATTAGTATTCCCTGAGTGATTAGGTCAGGGCAAGAAATAACTAATAGAGCGTCGACGAAATCACCATATGATAAATCACCAAATTGGGTTGAATTTTTAGGATATAACAACCAACCAATCACCATTTCGTCCCCAGTTTAGCCCTCAAGCCGCGCTGAACAGCCGTCCATAGCACGCTGGTTTCTGCTGGAATGCTAGCTTCGTTGCTCGCCGAACACGTCCGCTGCTGCAGCTGCTGGTCCACCACTGTCCGGCCACCTAGCTAACACCACAAGCCGCCATTTCACACTAGGAACAGCCCCGAGCAGCCTCCGAATAGCCCCACAGCAGCCGCTGCCTTAGCCACGCTCATTTGCCGCCGTTCGTCGAGCCCAAATAGGAAACCACCGTGGACAGTCGCGTCGTCGCCGTTGTTCTCGCATAATCGCCGTAGTTAGACGAGTAAGTTAACCCCTAATCCCGTGTTTAGGTGTTAAACTTGCTTATGGTAGTTTAATTTAGTTTTAGATTAAGTTAATGGTTTTACAAATTATGGTCTCTCATTGAAAAAAAAAAGAAGAAAGTTATACTTTGCTACCTTCTTCATAATGGCAAGTATAGAAACCTAGACAATCTCACTTCAATTCGAAACACAAACAGTCCAATTCATTATGGGTTCAATCACAAGAAAGTGTACAAAACAAAGAAAAGTGCCACAAAAAGCAGAGACCCTAGACCAAACCCATCACCCCCACCATCATAGCTAGAGATACTGCTGTGATACAGTTTAGAGCTGCCAACGTATGTTGGGAAGTTGAGAGAGGGAAAGAAGGTGGTATGAAAAAACTTCCAATTTTTTAATGCTATGATTACTCTCGCGTTATGTATAATCACTACTTTTGGAGATTGAATTAATTGCCATATCAATTATATTTAACACAAGTATGCCAAGAGCACTCACTTTAAAATGACCCCAAAAACGTATATTATACGTTTGGCTAGAGTTACTATTGTTATCAAGGGAGGAAGTCCCTTCAATGTCACATCAATTTTCCTATATGAAAACATTTTCGATTTCATGTTCGGATTGTAGAAAATTCCTGGACAATTTTACTTCTGACATCGTTGCAGTTCATTCTCGTGTGAAGCACATTCACCGGCGTCGATTTTCACCAGAGAGACTTCCAGGACTTCCTCTTGATCGAAGAAAGAGCAAACCCAACACTACAAAAAAAGCCGGGTTTAGCGACGGAAAAAAATTGGTCGCTAATAGGCCGTCGCAAAATTTTGCCACGGAAAATTTCAATTTTCGTGGCTAATTTGCGACGAAAAAAATTGTCAAGAAAATTCGTCGCTAATTATTCGTATTAATTTGCAACGAAAAATAATTCGTCGCTAATTATTCGTGGCAAAATTCGTGGCTAATTTGCGACGAAATATATTCGTGGCAAAATTGTGGCTAATTTGCCATGAACATTATTCGCGGCAAACTTCCGTCTTCTAATTTGCCACGAACATTATTCGTGCACGCAAAATTCGTCGCTAATTACTCGTGGGCAAACTTCGCTAAATATTCGTGGGCAAAATTCGTCGGTAATTTGCCACTAGATCTATTCGTGGCAAAAGTCGTCGCTATTATTTTGATTATTTTTTTTGTTGGTCGCGAAATTGCGACGAAATATTTCGTGGCAAAAATCGTTGCTAATTATCCGTGGCAAAATTTCTCGCATTTCGTGGCAAAATTCGTGGCTAATTTGCCAAAAAAATTTCATTTTTTTGCGACGAATTTATTCGTGGCAAAAGTCGTGGCTAATTTGCCACAATTTTTTTTTTTCAATTATTTGCGACGAACTTATTCGTGGCGAAATTGTGGTAATTTGCCACGAACACATTTAGTGGCAAAATTGTGGCTAATTTGCCACAAACAAAATTCGTGGCTAATTTGGGACCATATTTTTTTTTTGTCGGTTTTTTGCGACTTAACTTATTCGTTGCAAAATTCGTGGCTAATTTGCCAAAAAAAATTTTTGGTCATTATTTTGCTACGAAAATTTTGACTTTTGCGACAAACATTATTCGAAAACGAATTTGGCGACGAATTTTAATGAATAATTTAGGGACGAATGTTGTTTAGGGACGATTTCGATTTGAAATCTAATTAACATTGATAGAAAATCACAATCAAGACAAGAACAAACCCCAAAAAGAAAGAAATGAAACAAAGTTCTAAATTAGCCGGTTCACAAACCTTGTGGCAAACCGTTGATCTTGCCAAGAAGTTCTTTCACGTTGTCTATAGTGTTCTCCAAGAATCGAAGTCCCGTCCATTCAGCGCAAACATCACAATATCAAACTCCTAACCCCCGGTAATTTTTTCACATCTATTCAACAGCAGAAGCATAAAGATATAAGTACCTCTTGGAAATTTAAACTAGCAAGGATCATCATCATCATCAGCATCATCATCAGGAATCTCATTATCATCATCATTGTGGTCATCACCTACTGGATTAGTAGGAGGTACAGGAGGAACATCATCAACTTCGAGGTTGAGGTGTCGCATGATCAATTGCAAACGTTGTTTCACTCATATCATTTCTTCGTCCTTCTGTACAAGTAATTGTCTCAGGCGGTTCAATGCTTGGTCCTGTCGCTCCTCGTGTTGTGCCCTTAAAAAAGCCGCACCGAGGATGAAGTTGCAAAGAGCGCGTTCCGTACATCCTTGACAAGGATCCCATCCCAAATATTTGACCTCTTCTCATTCCACCCGATGCCTCCATCCATAATGCCATACTGTCAACCGATGACTCGGACGCAGCAACACCATCACCATCACCACTAGCAGCAGCCGTGGTCATTACAAGTTCATCATATTTGTCCTACATTAACAATATAGATAAAAATAAAAAAAAACTTAATATATATAAATACAAAATATAACCTTACATACCTTAATAGCTTTTGCTCGATTGCCAGTCCATGTCTTATCTTTTTTCTGAAAGGTGCGTTCAAATGTAGCCATAAATGTTGGTTCCGTCCCCAATTCATCTGCCTACAAAATATAGACATAATTACGACATAATTATTGATTTAACTTACAACATGATTAAAAGACTAACCATTCTTTTCTACGCTCCCCGATGTTGATAGAGCCCCAAAGATATGTGGCGCACCCTTCACTAGAACTAGAAGCTCGATTCTTCTTATTAATTTCACCGATTTGCTTATGCTTTTCAAGGTCCCAAGTTCTCATAATTTCCGTCCAATTGTCACCGTAATAAAATCCGGCTTTTCTTGCTTTCTCTTTGCTTTATTCATCACATTTTGCATGTGATCACCGGCTTTCTTCTTAAAAATTCTTTTAACTTCTTCTCTTCCGCTTCATCCCACCCGAACTTCCGCCGCAAGCAATCAATAGAAAAATAATTGTACACTCAGTATGCTAAATCGAACTTAGTTTGTGAGGAAATAGAAGGACAAAACTTACCTTGAACTCATTCCACCACAATTCCTTTACTTCTTTTGGAGCGTTGGTCCAACTACTATACTGCCCATCCAATAGTTATTGATTATTTTATTAAGTCTCCTCACAACATGCGTAGCATCCGTGAATCTGCAAACGGGTTATAACTTATTTCAACATACGTAGCATCCGTGAAGCATACGGACAATTCAGTTGACATCCATAATAATTCACATATACTTAACAAAAATGAAATACTTAAGAATCTCCAAATGGGGCTATCATGAATCGGGTATCTTCTTCATAATTCGAGTGTTGCGTTGAAGAAGAAGGTGGAACCGAAGCCGATGGAACTGAAGTAAATTCAGTTCGCATTTGAGGGTCGGAGGAAGGGCCAATGTGTCCATGTACTAGTTGAGGGTTAGATGAAGGGGCAGGGGCAGGGGCAGGGGAAATGGAAAGGGACGAGGACGAGGACGAGGAAGTGGAAAGGCCTGGTCTTCTTTGTGAAGCATCACCACGACGCATGTGACCTCCACGTTTATACTAAAAGTTGCAAGGTTAGACAAAAATGTAAAAAATTATGAACATGTATTAAGGACACATAATGACGTATGTCGTGAAGCTTACCATTTTGTTATTGAGAGCAAGAGAGAAACGTGGCCCCTGAAAAAAAGGAAGCTGTCCGGAAATGTCTACGAGCTAAATTTCTGGTCCTACAACTGTAAAAAAGGGAGAACTCATCTAGCTGGTCAGGGTCATCAAATTTTCAGTTAATTGCTGTAATTCGACTTGTTTTAAAATTTAATTGCATGCTTTGAAAGCCTTAGAACTTAATAAGTTACACTTTCACAACAAATTTTATGATGCAAGGAAATCAGTAAGTTCTGTTCAACAAATTTTAATAAGTTTTGATTGCATGTTTTATGGTGCACATATCCCTTTAAAATGAATATATCAACTTCAACAAGGAAATCAATAAGTTTTGAACAAGTAATTATAAGGCTTTACCCCGAAGGGAGCCATTCCAGAAAACCCAAATGTCACGGAAATAGTTTTACCCTAATGGCCAAAGCTTCAACCTATGCCAAAGAAGGTTTGGAAATAGTTTTCAAAACCCATCTAAACGACTCCGAAAAGAAAAAAAAAAAAACGCAAATGTCACGAAAAACACTATTCACCAGAATCGTTTTTTGCCAAAAAACCCATCTAAACGACTCCAAAAAGCCAAAAAACGACTTGCGACACGGCCATAGGCGGTGATTTTGGATCAGCGGGCCGTTTCCACTTGACCGACCAAATTTCAGCTCATTTCGACCACATTTCACCTCATTCCGACCAAATTTCAAATGAATTTCAACTAAATTTCAACCCAAATTTGACCAAATTTCAACCTAAATCCGACCAAATTTCAACTTAAATATGAGGAATTTGATTCTGTTTCGTGGGCGAAATAGATTGGGTCTGCTTTCGCCCACGAAACGTAATCAAATTCGTGGGGCGAAACAGAATGAATTCTCGCTTTCGCCCACGAACGTAACGAAGTGCGTACCCAACACGGGCGTAAGCACGTAGAGCGCCCACGAAACATAACCGTTTCGCCCACGAACGTAACGGCGTAAGTAGACCCAACACGTAAACCAGCCAACACGTAAGCGTAAGCACGTAAGCGTAAGAACATAAGCATAAGCGTATGTAGACCCAATCGTAGACCCAACACAAATATCAGAACAGAAGCATAAGCAGACGCAATCGCCTAGAAATAACGCCGAAAAGCAAACCCAAGCAAACGTACCTCTCGCTTCCCAACAGAAGGAGACCCAACACTCTCGGACGCCGCCGAAGAACCCAACAGAAGCAGACCGCGCGCTGGGTGTCCTCGCTTCCCAGCGTCCGCCGCCGAAGAACGCGGCAAAAATTCGTGGGATTTTTGTGGGATTTTTTCAGGAAATTCGTGGCAAAAATCCGTGGCAAATTTGCTACGGATTTTAGCCACGAATTTCGTAAAAAGCCCAAAATTATTCATGTTTGTGGGATTTTTTTCAGGAAATTCGTGGCAAAAATCCGTGGCAAATTTGCCACGGATTTTTGCCACGAATTTCGTAAAAAGCCCAAAATTATTCATGTTTTTGGGATTTTTTCAGGAAATTCGTGGCAAAAATCCGTGGCAAATCCATGGATTTTTGCCACGAATTTCGTGAAAAAATCCCAAAAACATGAATAATTTTGGGCTTTTACAAAATTCACAGATTTTTGCCACGAATTTCGTAAAAAGCCCGAAATTATTCATGTTTGTGGGATTTTTTCAGGAAATTCGTGGCAAAAATCCGTGGCAAATTTGCCATGAATTTCGTAAAAAGCCCAAAATTATTCATGTTTGTGGGATTTTTTTCAGGAAATTCGTGGCAAAAATCTGTGGCAAATTTGCCACGGATTTTAGCCACGAATTTCGTAAAAAGCCCAATATTATTCATGTTTGTGGGATTTTTTTTTGCCACGGATTTTTGCCACGAATTTCGTAAAAAAGCCGAAAATTATTCATGTTTGTGGATTTTTAAATTGTGGCTAAAAACTGTGGCAAATTTGCCACGGATTTTAGCCACGAATTTCGTAAAAAGCCCAAAATTATTCATGTTTGTGGGATTTTTTTCAAGAAATTCGTGGCAAAAATCCGTGGCAAATTTGCCACGGATTTTTGCCACGAATTTCATTTCTACTATCCCACACCCGCGTAATTCATTTTTTTTTCCAGACAATAACGTTTCATTAACAATAATAGCAATAATAATATTCAACAACAATTACAATAATAACAACAACAACAACAACAACAACAACAACAACTATACTAATAATTACGACAACAACAATAAACTTTTGTCATAATAATAATAATAATAATTACAACATAATTAGTAAAAAGTCTCAAAAATCTAAATCTTCATCTTCACCTTTGTCTTCATCTTGATCTTGATCTTCTTCTTGAGCATCATCGTCATCGTCGTCATCATCGTCATCATCATCATCATCATCCTCATCATCCTCTGTCTCAAAATCAGATTATGCAACACCTTCTAAATTTGATTCGCGAATTTCAGTTAGATCTACATCTATCATTGCTCCACATGGATCTCGTAGAGTAGGAATGTTATATTCCTCAGTTTGAACCGCGTTACAAACTTCCTCTTGTTGATATGCTGTATCCTTCCAGTGTTCCTCGATTTTTCTTCGTGCTTTGGTTTTACATACAGCCCACCAATCAGCTTTGTCACGTTTCAAACTAGGATATGATGCATAATATACTTGAATTGCTTGTTGTGCCAACACAAATGGTTCATATTTCTTATACCTTTTCTTGTGATTTATTTCAACCAAATTAAACTTCGTATGCACCTTCATTCCTTTGACGGGGTTGAACCACATGCACTTAAATAACACAACCCGCATTAATGGTCCGGGGTACTCTATCTCGATGATTTCATCCAACAAGCCATAAAAATCATCTTTTGAACTACCACAATTGGATGACCGAACACACACACCACTATTCATTGTGGCTTTTCCCATTCCATATTCTTGAGTGTGAAAATTATACCCGTTTATGAAATATGCTGGCCAAGTTCGTATGCTTGACTGTGCACCCCATGACAGATAATATAGCAATCCTTGCTCTTCAACTTGATCATGATTACTGTGAACCTAAGATTACACACGCAAAGTCAATAATATATATTTAAATGATGTATAAAATATTAATAACTTGATTTTGGTCTATAGGCAACTTACATATGTTTTGAACCATGCTGCAAATTGTTCATCGCACAAACGGTCGAACTCATTTGGCGGTAGTCCATACATTGAATTTTGAAAAATCCTATTAACAATTTACATTTATATATTAGTAAATATTTGACACGCAATACATATATTTACAAATATACACTTACCGGAAGTATGGCTCCACTTCCGGACGGACGTTCAAAAATATAGGTATGGGTTGCCCGCCGTTCTTCGCCCTGTTAAGCAACGAAACCGACATGCGCCGCTTGGTCGACCAAGATAATTGAAAATAGAGAATGATTTGCAATTGGGATCGATGGGACCTTCATCATTTCTTCCTGCTCTTCGCCTCTTGCACTGCACGTGCGGCTCAAATTAGTATGATGCAAATATTGTCACTTCTTCCACAATATATGCATTACAAATTGAAGCTTCAATACATGCCTTATTCTTCACTTTTTTCTTCAAATGATATAAGAACCTTGTTGCAATAGAAAGAAGTTTATCAGAACATAATATATAATAAAGTATTTTGAAATTTATTTTGAAAATTTTTTTACCTCTCAAATGGATACATCCATCGAAATTGGACGGAACCTGCAACTTTGGCCTCATAAGGCAAGTGAACTAAGAGATGCTCCATTGAATAAAAAAACGATGGAGGAAATATCCTTTCTAAATTGCAAAGAATAATTGGAATGTCTCTCTCCAGTTTCTCCATGTGTGATGCTTTTAACACTGTTGAGCAAATATCATGAAGGAAATTACTTAACTCTGTAATGGCGCCCCATACAAAATTTGGTAGAAGTTCCTTCAAAGCTATTGGAATTAGTCTTTCCATAAATATGTGACAATCATGACTCTTTAATCCTGTCAACTTGCATTCGTTCAAATCAACATATCTCCCGATGTTCGAAGCATATCCATCAGGAAACCGCACAGATTTCAACAATTGACAAACGACTCGTCTCTGCTCCTTATCCAATGTATAAACTGCTTTTGATTTTGGTCCCCTGCTGCTTGCATCTACATCTAATGTTGGTCGATCACAAATATTTCTCATATCTTTTCTTACATTCAAGTTATCTTTTATTTTTCCCGTGACATCCATCACAGTATTTATGACATTGTCGAAAACATTCTTTTCAATGTGCATGGCGTCAAGATTATGATGAATAAGATGGGCCTTCCAATATGGTAGATCCCAAAATATACTGCGTTTAGTCCACTTATGTACACTTCCGTACGCAATAGTTGTGCCATGAGGGTTTTCAACAACAGTTGGAAAGTCATGCACTTGCTCCCATATTTGATCACCGGTCAACCTCAATGGTGGAGGAGTTCTTTCAATCCTATTCTTGATGAACTCTTTTTTATTCCTTCTGAATGTATGATTCATCGGCAAAAATTGTCTCAGGGATAGTCAAAATAGCAGGGGCTTCTTACCATGTCTTAATCTGAATGACTTCGATCTCGCAAACATATCGGGCATCCTAAGATCCCAGCTTATACTCCATCCGCATAACATTCCATATGCCGGAAAGTCATTTATCGTCCAAAGAAGAGCAGCCTTCATTACAAATGTTTGATTAGTAGAAACATCATACGTAATCTAACCTTCATTCCATAGCCGTTGTAACTCTTCAATCAATGGTTGCATATAAACATCTATCAACTTTTTCGGATTTTGCGGGCCGGTCACGATCAATGTCAAAAACATATAAGGTGTCTTCATGCACATACCGAGTGGAAGATTGTACGGAGTTAAGATAACTAGCCAACATGAATAACTTTTCCCTGATTTTCCAAATGGGGCAAATCCATCAGCACAGAGACCTAACCTGATGTTTCGAGGCTCTATCGCAAACTCAGGGTATGTTCTATCAAAATGTTTCCATGCCTCTGCATCTGAAGGATGACACATTAGACCCTCTTCTGTTTCATGATTTGCATGCCAAGTCATGTGTTCAGCAGTGGCTTGAGACGCATAAAGCCTTTGCAATCTAGGGATTAAGGGTAGATAAAACATTTGCTTGCATGGTCTACGCTTCTGATTACGACCATGCCTCCTGTTTATCTTGTACCTAGGTTGGCTACAGAATTTGCAAGATTCTGCATTTTCATCATCTCTCCAATATAACATACAACCCCTACTACATATATCAATCCTTTCAACTGGAAGACCTAAGTTATCCACTAACTTCTTCATATCGTAAAAATCACTTGGCATGATGTTATCACGAGGCATTGTTTCTCGCATTACTTCAACAAAAGAGTTAAAGCAATTTTCAGACACATTATTCTTTGCCTTAATATTTAACAATCTTGTCACACTTGATAACTCGAGTATGGTTGTCACAACCTCGCCCATAAAGGTTCATCTCGTCGCTTTCAACACTTCCTTAACCGATTAGATGGAAACGTTTCATTACACACATTCTCATCAAAACCTGTTACTCCTATCTCTTCCAATTGTTCAAGTGTAGGAGTAAAACTAGTACTTGTACTTGCATGGTTCGGATCTGAAACAACATTCTGACCAACTGCATCAATCACCATCCTCTGGTATGGGTTCAATTGGTCATAATAGCTACATTCTTTCCTAACTGAAAATTGGTCACTTATTCGCAAACCTTCATCAGATATAAATGGTTCACCATGACAAGTCCAATTATAGTAGTTCGGAGTAAACCCAAATCTACAAAGATGTTCTCTAACTGTATCACACACATGAAATTTACCATTACTGCACTTCCTACACGGACACATTTACTTATTTCCATCCATTAACTCATATTTACTATTAGCAAAGTCCAAAAATAGTTCCAATCCAGTACGAAACTCATCGGTCAATCCTAGACGTCCAGGTAAGTTCTTATTATACATCCAAGCCCTGTCTCTTTGCATTGTGTCTATATAAAAATAACAAAATCTCGTAAAATATTAAAACCAAAAAATTTTCTTAATTAAAACCATAAAATTCTAAAAATTAAATTTTTTTTTGCCAAAAACAATGACTTTGAAATTGAAAAAATAAAACAATTACCATGTCAAGAAGACTTACCCAAGTATTTGATGAAATCTTTGTAGTAGAAAGTGCTCAATTTGATGAGAATTGCAACGTTCACTTCATCTGCGAGACTTTCAAACGGATAAGTACCTACAAAAAAAAAAATTGACTTCAGATTTTATTTTTTTATAATAATTTTTTTTGCCGAATTTTTTTTTAAATAAATATTTTTTTCGAATTTTTTTTTCCCGAATTTTTTTTTCCTAAATATTTTTCTCCGGTCGCCGGTCCGGCGACCTGCTGAGGCCGGCGAGTTGGACCTCGCCGGCCATGGACGAGGTCACTTCGCCGGCCAAATCTGGGCGGCGAGGTCGAGCTTGGGCCTCGCCATGGCCGCCGTTGGACCTCGCGGCGGCCATGTTGGACCTCTGCGGCGAGGTCGAGCAGCGGCCATGGCGAGGCCGAGCGGCCTCGCCCGGATCCGGACGAGGTCCAGCAGCCTCGCCATGGCCGGCGAGGTCTCACTGCCGCCGGGTGCCGCCGGTCCGCCGTGACTCGTGACCGCGACGAAGTTAGAAAAAAAAAAGAGAAGAAAAAAACTCAATAAAATAACAAAAATTCGTCAATAGTTTTGCAACGAACCGTCTTCGTCGCAAATTAGTCACGCCACTTACCGGTAGAAAAGGTTTACCGAGACAGATTTTTGCGCATGCGGAGAGATTTATCGAGAGAAATGAAAGAGGGAGAGGAAGGGAGAACAGCGAAGAGGGATAAGAGGAATTAGCAGGGAGAGAGAGAAATTGGGTCTACAAGTAGCACGGACAATTAGCGACGAAAAAAATCCGTTGCTAACTCCCTCGCAAATTAGCTACGAATTTTTTTTCGTCTCAAATTCCGTTGCAAATTAGCGACGGATTTTTTTCGTGGCAAATCCCTTCGCAAATTAGCGACGAAATTTTTTTTCATTGCAAATTAACAACGGAAAAAAATTCGTCGTTAATTCCGTCGCAAATTAGCGACAACATTTTTTTTTGTCGCAAATTAGAAACGGAAAAAAATTCGTCGCTAATTTCGTCGCAAATTTGCCACGAATTTATTTTCGTGGCAAATTCCATCGCAAATTAGCCACGAATTTTTTTCGTGGCAAATTCCGTCGCAAATTAGCCATGGATTTTTTTTCGTCGCAAAATTCGTCGGAAATTTGTGACGAATTCTTTTTTCGTCGCTAATTTGCGACAATTCTTTTTTCGTCGCTAATTTGCGACGAATAATTTTTCGTGCCTAATTTGCTACGGAAAAAATTGTCGCAAATTAGCCACGAAAAAATAATTCGTCGCAAATTTCCGTGGCTAAATCCTTGTTTTTTGTAGTGCAAGATTTTGCCAACAGCTCGCACAACTCTTCCTTGTCGACTTGATCGCGGGAGGCTCGAACTCTCTAGATCTCGCGAGGTCGAGCCTCCCGCCTCGCCCACCAACGACAAATGTGTAATAAGTTTATAACTTTTTGATAATTTCTCCTCCGAACAGATCCGGATAAAAACTCAAATAATTTATTCAGGCATTAAGGTAGGATATGATGCATAAATTAAATATGCAAAGGAAAAGTCGGAGAACGGCTTTGTCTATTCTTCTTAGTGCCCTACAGCAGGAGTTGTGCTGCCTTGTTCGGTGCACCTCTTAAATTTAGTCGTGTGATCTCTCTGTCTCTCTCTATGTTAAGGCTGTCGAAACTTAGACCGAAGCTACTGTAGTAGTCATTGTCGACTATGTTGACCACAACAGGGCCATGTTAGTTAGGGTTTCTTATATTCATTTGACCATTTTGAGTTATCAATAAATTTCCTCGCTCTTGGATTCACGTAAATTCAACATTCCATCCCGCCCCTGTCGATGCATTTTGTGGTCTAGCGTGAACCATGGAGCAATCTCGATCACTCTCCAATTGTTTTTGGTTCGGATAAGAGTTTTCGTTAACAATAGTAAATTAGTATTGATGCAAATAGATTTTCTATTGTATAATCTCGGACCAATATCCTAGAAAACTTTCTCCCTTTGGTATATTTTTCCACAATCCCCAGCATGTACATATTATGGTTAAATAATATTACCTCAATGGACAAAAATTCGGGTACTTATAGTGTTATTACCCCAATGGCAGAGCATAAACAGAATTTACTGGGATGAATTTCGAAGTAAATACACTAATCTAATAATTGAACTACAACTCGCACCACCGCAAGGTTTCAATAAGTTTAACCATTGCCGACAAGCTCTATCTTTGCTTTCCCAAGGGTTGTTGTAATTTTTTATTATACAGAGACATGAGGGCAAAGATGTGCGACCTAAAGAAGCATTTGCTATTGGATAATCAAATCATTTAATTTATTGTAAGCCACCCTATAAGGTTCGATCAGAAAATCATGGTGATAAGTACACTAGGAGTATCATAACTTTCGTACAGCGCTCACTTAAGTGTCATAACGTATTTTTTTTTCGCTCGCTTAAGTGCCACAAATTTGAAAAATCGATCGCTTGAGTGCCATCGGCGATTTGCCAACTTGAAAGAATTGACAAAAAGCGGAGTCAACAATATTGGATGCAACCGTAAAAAGAGCAACCGTCAACGTAGTGAAATCGAAGAAACCATCGACATAGTGGAGTCAACGTAACCATTGATAACCGTTCGGTAACCATTCATAACCTCTATTTGTAACTTCTTTTTGTAACCTTTATTTGTAACTTCTTGTAGCCGTTAGAAAGTTATTTATTTTTTAGTAACCGTGTGTAACCTCCATTGATAATTGTTGATTGTAGGCTTTAAATAGCCACATTGTACTCTTCAGATAAGACCCCCGATAGATCAACCAAAATGTTATCTTTTAATTATCTTTACTTTCCTTTACTGCACTTGTCACGCCCCGAACCCTACGGACATACAACATCCCGCTATGGTCGTTAAGATGCGACGACCCAGGACTCGTCGCCGACCCTTTTCTTTTTATCTTTGAATTACACAAGTGGAAACGATAACCAACACGACAAACCCCAGACAATAATCAAATCTGGGATAGCAGAGGAAAACTAGTCATAACAAAAGCCATTTTTTTTTATCGATTAACCCTGGGAACATACTTACAAGCCCACTTCGGCGTTTACACAAAAAGCCAGCAAAAGATAAAGGCTAGGGTTAATCTACTCCATCCAAAAGATCGGCTTCCGTGCCTAACCCTCAAGGACCAACCAGAAACTACGGTACTCCAAACTGCATAGGGAGCAATGACATGCTAAGGTCCTGAAAAAGGTTTAACAACAACAAATGAGATAAAATCTCAATAAGTTAACGGCCTAAGCCCCGCTTAGGAGGCCTACTCGCCTCGGGGGTCCCTAACCAGGCAATATAGCATCAACAACAACATCATTAAACAACCACATGCATCCTTACCTCACCTTGATACACTCGTTGATGAAATGAACATGTCACATACTCGAAGCATTTAAATAGATTTCCCATGCATCATTGCATCACAAAGCGCGCGTGTCTCGATTATAAGACAGAATCCACTTGGGCACGTCCCATACCATGCCTAGCAGTTTCTATCACATAATCAGGCACTATGCATCACACGTATTCCAATTATTACGCCCCCTCGGGGCCACCACACATCAAGCGATCTGCAGCAAGATGGCAGTCTTCCGGCATAACCGGGCTCCGTCTCGCCCCGTCGGGCACGGCTACGTCAAACGATCTACAGTAAGACGGCATTCCAATACAGAAACATCAAACGATCTACAGTAAGATGGTATCCCGTAAGGAGGATCGAATCCGCCATCGGGCCGCGATTCGGCATCCGGAGTATCGGCTATCCAGATAATCTCCAGGCATCCGATAAAATCGAGCGCGATCTATAGCAGACCTCGATAAATCGGGCATCGTCAAGCGATCTACAGCAAGACGGCTCCGACGTGTGACCACACGAGCACGCAAGCATTCCGGCCAATTATTATCTCTTCAATTAGCCCATGCGTCCATGAATAGTGCTCACACAATTCCGCAAAACAAACCAAGTGGTCACACATGCAAACGGTCAATCAATTTGTAAATCTCATTTCAAACATGCTTTCTTTCTCAAGACATCAAATTCATTTTGTAGACATAGCGATGACAAATATTCATTTTCGAAAAATCGAAATCTTTTCTTGAAAATAGTTATTATAATCATTTAGCTATACTAATTAATTAACACAATAATTCTTAGCATAAGCATCATAATTCAAGCATAAAAATCGCAATTTGCTATTAAAAATCATTCAAATATGCATATTTAATTTTTGGAAATAAATTATTTTTAATAGTATTTTTAATAGTATTTTTTTTAATAATAAAATATTAATATTTAATTCCGAAAATTAATATATTTAATAAAATAATCAATAATAATAAAATAATTGATAACTTATCAACAAATACGCAATAGCTTATCGCAAACCCAGCAATAGCCTATCACACAAATAATCATAGCTTATCGAACTTTCTGATAACCTATCGCATAATCCCACTTAACTAGCCATAAACTTAAACTAAACTGCCCTAAGCAAGTTTAACACCCTAAACGAGGGATTAGGGGTTAACTTACTCGTTTAACGATGGCGTTAACATGAGAACGACGGCGACGACGCGAGCTCGCTCATGGCGGCTCTGGTTTTGCGTTACGAGTGATGAACGGCGGCGATCCAGGAGCGGTGAAGGAGCGGTTGCTATGGTGGCTGGTCGGGGCTGCTTGGGGGCTGATCTAGTCGTGAACGGCAGCTGGCGACGGCGGCTAGGTGGCCTGGACAGCAGCGGACCAGCAGCTGCAGCGACGAGGACGAACGGCGAGCAAGAACGGCGGTGGATGGCGCGACGGAGGAGCAGCTGTAGGTGGCTGTTCGAGTCGACTCGGGGGCTGGTCTAAGGACGTAATGGCAGCTGGTGGTGGTGGTTTGGGGTGCCGGACAGTGGCGGCAAGCGGCGGAGGCGGACGGAGGGTGAGACCGGCGAGAGGTGCACTCGCCTTGGCTGGAAAGCAGGCCGGCGACGGGAGGTTCTGGGGGACCGGGGGCGGTGCTACACGGTCTGAGATGGAGTTGGGGTGGCAGTGGCTCGACGGCGGAGAGGAGCAGCGAACGGCGATGGCTGGCCGATGAGGACAGGCCGGCGGTGAGCAGCAAAAATGGAGGAGCCGAGCGGAAAGGAGAAAGAACGAAGAAGAAGAAAGAAAAGAAGAAGAAGAAGAAGAAGTGGGGGAAATGATGGGGAGTTGGTGGGGCTGGTCAGCAGGCATGGAGTGTCAGCGGGGGAAGGGGGAAGAGAGAGAGGAGAAAGAGAGAGGAGAGAAAGTGGGTCTAATTATTACCCCACAAAAATATCTCCCATTTTCTATTTTCTTTTGCAATTTCTCTAATTTTTGTCCCCCAAAATTACAATCTCGACTTCGATCCGTGTACCAATTTACGGGCCGATTAAACTTTATCGGGTCTTGATGGCCAGCCTTTCTCAGCCGCGAGGCCCAACAGGCGTTGCTCGGTTCACTTTCGTTTTTCGCATCGAATTTCCGATTCTTCGATCCTTTTCCAAAATTGGAATTTTCAATGGCCAATTCGTAAAAATTATGAGGCGATGTTCTATGGTTCGAGTGTGAAATCCTTGAGCATTCGACACTCAAAATCGGATCATATTTCGTGGCCGATCGATCAATCGCAGCTATAGTACATCTCAAACTAACGGGCGGCTGTTGGAAGTAAATACCTCGATAGCCTTTCCGCTTTGGGTAGTATTCTCTGGGTGATCAGGCCAGAGTAAGAATTACTAATAGAGCAATCGATGAAATCACCATTTCATATATCACCAAAATGTGTCGAATTTTCGAGATATTATAGCACTTCATTTTCCCTTAGCTATAGCTTTCCGATTTGCATCGTCGATTAAATTCCGGCGCATATCTCTATCCCGGGTGTCGCGTATTCAATTAAATTCGAGCGTTACATCTTTGCATATTCTCAAGCTTTGTCATCAATTAAATTCCATCATGATTTGTACATACAGTTCGGTTCAAAGTTCAAAGTAAAAGTTTGCAATTATTTCTTGTATGCCCAGATATTTCCTGTCCGGAATCGCCACACAACCCGTCTCCGCTCATTAAAAGTCGAAGAGCGGCTTTCAGTGAAAGATATTTCATTGCGGGAGCAATTTTGGCAAAACATCTTTTTGGCACGCCCAATGGGACCATTGTGGTTTATTTGAGGAGAAACAATGGTGAGAACAACGAAAAAACTTGATCCTGATAATGCTGGTGGTAACAACTTGTCACCACAACTTGGAAATGACAGAGTGGGATGTTTTGAGTCATCGACTGCATAACCGATGGCAGAACAAGAGGAAGGTGGAGATGTCGACATCTTGAGACAACTCGCCGATGAGTAGAGAATGCAGTCAGAGCAAAGTCCTGTGATGTTGGTTACTATGAGGAGGATTCTCGACGAACACTAGAAAGAAATGACTAACTGCACTAGGTTAAACTCCCCATTTCCTGGGGAAACCAGATTAAGCCAACGAGCCACCTTTATCAGGTCGTCTGATGGGGCAAATCTTATCCCCATTTCCTGGGAAAATCAGATTAAACTCTGGCACTAGGTTAAACTCCGACTGGACAGCGACAGTCCAGAAATCTGTTAAGAGAAGTACCCTATGTCGTTTACTTATTATCTTCCTATACTTTTCTTTATGAATTTTTTAGTATGAGGGTTGTAAAACTGATAAAATGAAAATATAAAATATCAGCAGCTATGCACCATTGTGTAGATTAGTATCCAGAAAAAAACAATGAAACCTCTGACCTTCTTTTTTATTGCTGCGACTTCTGAACATTTAACTATCAAAACACCGGCCAAAATTCAAATGCAGCCGTTATGCACCTGATCAGGAGAAACAACTAAATTCAATATCATTTGTGTTGAAACATTATAAGTAATTTGTGAATTGAATGGAATATGACATGATTCATATTCAAAGATCCTGCTGGTATAAACAAATTGAAAGAAAAATGCAGGAAGAAAACGTTTCTGAGGATCCTCTGAAAATGCAATAAAAGTTTTGGGCCATTTGGACTACTTCTCTTTCGAAAGCAAATCAATCAAATATTCAATGGGCAACGTCGATGGGATGAACTTATACATACCAGTTATAGGCTCGGGCTCTGGATACTGTGAGACATCATATCCAGGATGACGAGCGTCCATATCAGGAGGTGACCGGCTCCTATCTCTACAATGAGATTCTCAGGAAGTGCTTCTCTCCTCTCCATGACCACCCGTTGCACGTCGGTGGTCTTGTTGATAGTCGTGGTGGCAATAACGCCGATCTCTATTCTAGTTTCTTGCTCCCCTCTTCCGATACCGATTGCGTTCTCTACATCGGTTTCCACGTCTGTCCATGATGGGGTCAAGAACGGTTATGCGATTTGAGGTCGGAATGCTTTTATGACCTGAGAGACACGACTGTATGTCAGGAACGAAAAGAGAGGGAGATGAAGAAAGGCGAGCGATGTGCGACAAGATAGGTTAACCCAGTGCAAAAGAGAGAGGTTTCGGATTCTTGGAATTTTAGCGGCGGTGCGAGCGAGAGAGGTTGAGCGGCTTTAAGGAAAAGGGCCGGGACAATTACGGAAGAATGGACGAGTACTTTGGCGTGCTTTCATTACTGGAAAAATAAAACTAAAGACAAACAAATTGGTGTCTGTTGCTAAGAAAATCAGTTAATTAAATCTTGACGATCTTGACGTGTTTGCATCTGTTATTTTTTTCCTTTTTGTTGCCGAAGGCGCGGTTTGTGTCGTAGCCAAAATAAGATATCCTGAAAAATAGAAATGAAAGCAAACTCCAAACTCGGAAATGTTGTTATTACATTGTCTATTAGTAAATTGTCCAACTCTGGTGGGTTGACATGCATGAACCAGTAGTATATACAGCAAATCTAACATGGCAAGTACATTTAATTGGAGATATCTACCCTGAGGCCCCAAAGATTGGAAAGAAAGATCCAGGAACAAAACCAATAGAGAGAGAGAGAGAGAGAGAGAGAGAGAGAGAGAGAGAGAGAGAGAGAGAGAGAGAGAGAGAGAGAGAGAGAGAGAGAGAGAGAGAGAGAGAGAGATGGGATGAATCTACCAAACAGAGAGAAACTGGGGATGTCTGATAAAAGACATACTAAGTCATGCCTTGTTTTGTTGACAGGAACAGGGAAATAGGAAATGAAATAGAAAAGAATCTGAACAAATGATGAGAAATGGAATGTAAGATCTGGGATATGATTGCGAGTTACTATAAATCTAAGTCAATGGATGAACTTACCGAATATAGAATTACCATATCGAATTGTCTATTGTATAGAAAGATACATGGAGGAAGCGTTGGTTATTGGTTTATTCATGGAGTTGACACGATTGTTAGATTTGATTCATTCGTTCTTATCCATTGCGCTGATTTTCATGACTTTTTTTAGAGAAGTAATTCCCAAAAAAGATCTCTCCTAAATCTATTTCCCAAACTAGAATTCTTATTATCAAATGATCCTTAAAATAACCTAGTCTCTTCACCATTTTTCATCCTCATCATTTTTACCTCTCTCGCAAAGTTATTAAACTTTCTAACATTTTGCAAAGTCTTGCATTTTATAACTATTCTCTAACATATAATCAAAATCGAGGAGTACATTGCACCCAATCAATATCAATTGTTAATTTATCGATTGGTTACTCCACAATTGTGATCTCTCGTTGAGATTAAACAAAATATACTACTAAAAGATATTATGAAATGCATTTTAAAGTTATATTGCCTATTCAGAATTTTTTTTGAGAAGTATGATAACACAAATCAATTTAATTTATCCTTACCAAAAAAAAAATCAATTTAATTTACAATTGAATCAAGTCAACATATTTTTATTAACCAATTAAATTTTATAACACGCGTAAATTTATAATTGGATGACAACAAAAATATATGACATTTAAATTTACAAATGGAAAGAAACCAAATATAATGGAAGTTAATATATATAAATCCATGACATCGCAAGTTAGAGTAGAATTTAAAAATTAAATAACTAATAATCTATCTTATCAATTAAAGAAAACTTTTATAATTTTAAGTATGACGTTATTTTCATTCAACACAAAAGTTGATGATGAAAATTTATCAGGAAAGAAAGTGTTCATCAACAAAGACAATAGTAATGAAGGTTTATCAACAAAAACAACGGTAAGCCTCTATTTCTTTATATGTAATGAACATCACATATAACATTTCCTTCATGATATTAATGACCGGTAATAACATTTACATATTGTATCTCAGGTCGTAATTAACTAAGTCCTCTTGCTTACTTTGCAAAGAACTCATTCTAGCTTGGGCATATGAGGAGGCATGAATGAGCACAACTTCAACTCCTTACATGGATCATTTTGAGATTTTCAGCCTTGCTAGGAGTTTGTTTTGCAAGCTATCAATATGAGTAAGTACATTATTACTAAACCCTAAGGGCCCCCATAAGCATAGACATGAGTTAACTACAATAGATACCGAGTGTGTGTGGGATTGGGAGACTGCCACGCTGTTCGTAAAATTCTAAATGTGTTAATGAACAAGTAATATAATGATAATAAAAGTATCATTCCACAGAGATTGATGATTAATAAACCAATTAAATATTAAAAATTGACTAATTTTAAAATTTATCTAACAGATCAAAATAGAATTGAGAATAAATGAAAATTGACAATCTTAGAAACAAAATTTCGGAACTAAAGGCAAATAATCAATCAAATAAAATATGTTATATCATCTGATTTCTCCACAACCACTAGATATGAATTTCATATCATTATGCATACAAAAACAATATCAAACATATGATAGCGAAATTTTCTAATATATTTACTATCATATCTGTAGGTATAACAAACCTACTCATTTTACCAATCCACTATATCTCTATGTGAATTTAAATGAACATAAGCGCATTAAAATCTGTGAATATTCCCGATTTACAATGAATCTTGTAGACCACCTTATCACCAAAAGCTATACAAATAACATGGTATACATCTATCCACATTTATTTTATGGTTATATATTATAAAGAGTAATTGCATATTATCACTTCTCAGTCTCAAATATTCACATCAAATCATTCAAATGGTGGCCAATCACTTAAATGCATTAAGCATAATAATATATAACTCACATAAATGAAATCACTTGCAAAACATAAAAAGAATAAATTCATATCATCATGGTCAGGCTACATCGTAGCCCTAACAAAAGAAAATTAGAACATAATTAGAGCAAAAACAAAAATATAAATTAAACCAAACATCTTGAATCAAAAAACAAGAATTCTATCGCCACTTTTTGTCTTCTTTTCAAAATATTTGAAAAATTCCCAAAACGGTGAAAACAAAGACGATAAAAAAAAAACCTAGTTGTCCCCCCAAGCTCTCAATTTTATCCTATAAATAGAATAACATCTAAGACTCCTATCACAAGGCAATTGCTTCTTTTTTGCATAAAACTAGGGAATAAATCACAGGATTCCCGATTTGGTATCCACTTTCTAAATTTTCTCTAGGTAGCATATTCTTTTTTTTTGGTAAAGCTAGGTAGCATATTCATTTCCTTCTTTTTGCCATTTTTTCCTTATTTTCTCCATATCTTATTATTCTGCATAAACAAGAAAAATTTGAGTAAATAGATGGAAATCCAAAAATTTTCTCACAAATATTGCATTATTTGTTGCATTATTTGTTGCCTAAAGTAGGTAAAATAACTTTATTTTTATAGAGTTATCACACGCCTAATGCACGGCCGATGCACGGCCGATGCACGCCCCATGCACGGCCAATGCACGCCCCGTGCACGCCTATGAAACCTGATAAACATGTATTTTTTTATTAAATAATAGCATACATACCCCATGGACTCTGGCCTCTTGTTTTCAACCCAAATTGTGTAGTCCGATAAGATTACATCCATGTAAAATACACCATGAGAAAAAAGATCTCGAGAATCAAAGGAAACACTATTTATGCTCGATTTACTGTAGACCATTAATCATCTTGGTCACACCGTAGGTAATGCCCATAGCCAACCAACCTCCGAGCAGTGCCCCAGAAGCGGACTTCACCACCGGCACTTTCCTCACTTTGCGCTCAAAGCGCCAAACCCAAGCAATGCTATGCTTACCGCCACTATCAGCGTCCGCAGCCTCAACTTGTAATCATCAATGAACGCAGCTGCTAGGAGCGATACCAACAGCCCCACTGCAGAGGTCAGTGCGGATGCCCCCGCCATCTGCCATGGGCTTGGTAGCTTCTCCTTGCTCGCATCCCTCTCCTCAGCTCCTATGGTTCTGTTCATGTCCTCTCTTTGAATCCGGGCCACCTCGATATCGTACTGGGAGTAAACCGATACGAGCTCCCCGAAGACCATGGTGCAGGCCCAACAATCAGCCCCTAGCGCTCTAGATATTGCCATAATCCTGCTGTCCTTGTTGATGGTGCTGACGCCCATCCTGAGCGACACCATTGCGATCACGCCATCATTCGCACCCATCATGGTAGTGCGGAGCCACTAAGCTCACTTCGAGAAGTAGACGACCTCCGCCTTGGAGGGAGGAGGATGAGGAGGAGGCAATGGTTGTGTTGATGTTTCAATTTCGAGGTGGACTTGGAGGGGAGGAGGAGGAGGCAGTGGTTGAGTTGATGGTTTGACCTCTTGCTCTAGAGGGACTGAGGCAATGGTTGAGTTGATGGTTCGACCTCTTGCTCGAGGGACTAAGGCAATAATTGAGTTGATGGTTCAACTACAATAGATACTAAGTGTGTGCAAATGGAACCCACGCCTAATGCACGGCCAATGCACAGCCGATGCACGGCCAATGCACGCCCCGTGCTCTCCATTGCAAAAAAAAAAAAAAAATAGTACATGTTGTCCTGCCATTTCGGGAGGAAGCCTAATGAGATTTCATCAACATTACAACAACATTCAGCACACTTATGAAGACACCTATTAGAAGATCTTACAAATTGTGAAATGTGAACACATGAGATTTCATTATCCCAAATTTCCTATAAGAAGCAAGATAATTCTCATTTACGTGGAAAGCTTGTCCCTCGACTAACTTGTTCACTTATTTGAGCTACTGAAATTGGGTTGCATTCCATTAAAAAGAAATGAAAAGAGTGCTGAGATTCAAGTGTAGACTTTGTGTTTCACAAGTTAAGGTGTTCACCTTCTACTCAAAGAAATAAACCAACTCAAGTGTGAACACATGAGATTCCACCAACAATACAAAACCATGTTATACAAAATTACGTTCTTGGTTGTTATTTTATAACGCACATTTTTCTCTCTATATAGCTTCTCTCAGGGTGTGTGCCCTCCTCACGCCCTTGTATCTTCCTCTCTAATATCCCATTCATTTCTTGAGCTTCCTCATATTAACCTTCTCTCTCCATCTATCCATGGCAACACCACCATCAACTCAACCACAAGACCTCCTACAATTGCCGCCTCCTCCTCCTCCTCTCAAAGTTGACCTCAAGGTCAAACCAAGAAATCCCTCGAACAAGACGTTAAGGTCGTTTACTTCTCGAAGCGAGCTCAGTGGCTCCGTGCCGCCATGCTAGGTGCAAAGGATGGCTTGCTCTTGACAGCCTCGCTCATGATGGGCGTCGATCCTGTCCGCAAGGACGTCAAGACCATGGCGATATTCGAGGTGGCAGGGCTCATCCCGGGGCCTACAACCATTGGGGAGCTCGTATCTGTGTACTCGCAGTACAACATTGAGGAGGTGACCGAGATGAAGAGAGAGGGTAGGAACTAAACCCTAGAAGTCAACGAGATGGATGTGATGAAGGAGAAACTGCCAAGCTCACGGTAGGCGCTGGGTGCATCGAGATTGGCCTTTACGATGGGGGCACTGATGCCACTCCTAGCGGCTATGTTCATATAAAGGAGTACAAGGTGAAACTAGCGGTGGTGATAGAGGCGGTAAGCGTGGCATTGGTCGAGTTTAGTGAGCTGGGTGCGATGCTGGAGAACACGCTAGTGGTGAAGTGGACTTCTAGGGTGCTACTTGGAGGGTGGTTGGCCATGGTCATCACCTTTGGTTTGACCAAGCTAATTGGCTCTACTGGTCCATAATGACTTGAGCATCATATATAGTGTTTCCTTGATGGTATTAATGACAAGTAATATTTACATATTTGTAACTTAAGTCATAATTAATCAATAACTCTTGCTTGCTCTGCTAGCTAGGGCACATGATGAGCATAACTTTTCTTTTCTTTTCTTTTCTATGAGTTGTAAGAGCTTAAGCTTGTTAGGATATGCCTATCCTTTATCATGCATTGTTGTAGATCTGTTTGCGTAAAATGGCGATCGATGATGAATTGATAATTCCATACCCTTAAATTTTGCTCCTATTCTCTTCCTCGCTGCCCCTCCCCTAATTTCTCTGTCATCTTTTAGTATTTCCTTTGATTCTCGAGATCTCTTTTATGGTGTATTTTGCATGGATTGTAAGAAAATACAATTGAGTTGAAAACAAGAGGCCAAAGTCGATCGTGTATGCTGTTATTTAATGGTAAAAAGGCATTAAAAACCCCAAACTATATCTACTATGACACATTTACTCTGAACTATTTTTTGGAACATCAAAAACTCCAAACTATGCCCACTATGACGCATTCACCCTAAACTTTTTCTTGTGATATAAAAAATATCGAACTTGTACCTATATGATAAATTTACTTTCCGTTAAGGTTCCGTCAAATAATTTTTCAGACAAAACCTCGTTTAACATTCCAATTTTATCAGATGTCTCTGAACTGATCATATCACTAGTAAAGGTTTAGCCAACAACTTTATGGAGTAGACTTTTTAAAGGACTTTATTTCCCCCAACGAAATTTCTGGAATGCTGAGAAGGAAGCTAGACCGTCTTGGGGGTGGCAAAGCATACTTATGGGAAGAGATAATATTTCCCCTCATATAATGTGGTGGAATGGTGACAATATTAAAATCAGGGAGGACAAATGGCTAAAAAGAGGAATTTTGGGGGGTCCTGCCACTAGAAATGAACCAAAAACAGTTGCTGAACTGATCATCAGGGAAGAGAACTGCTGGAATGAACCATCGCTAAGAAGCCTCTTTGAGGATCAAACGGTTTCAGAAATCCTCACAATCCCAATAAGGTCTCAGTTAGTACAAGATAAGCTAGTCTGGACAGGAGCAAAATCTGGTACCCACTCAGTTAAAAGTGGGTATCACGGAATTAGAGAGAGAGAAGATAAACTAATTCTAAATCAAGCATCCTCCTCATTTCAGCCCTCTCGCGCTCTATGGAGTAAACTATGGGGAATGCAAACTACTCCTAAAGTGCGAATTTTTCTCTGGAATGTAAGCCAAAATGCATTAGCCACAAAGGAGAACCTCTACAAAAGGAGAATCATACCTGACCCTACCTGTTCGATCTGCAAAAGAGAAGTGGAAACCACGGAACACTTGTTCCTTCTCTGCCCATGGACACAAGAGGTTTGGTCCAACCCTGCAGTACAAATCCATATCACTAGTAAAGGTTTAGCCAGAATTGATGCGTGGCTCTTCCAACATAGAAATGGAACAACAAACTCCCCTGGAATTGAAGTAATTGCATCTATTTTCTGGGCCATTTGGAAGACACGAAATTGCTATGTCTTTCGACATAAGGATCCTGACCCAGGCGAAACACTAGCCTCTGCTTTTCTCATGTTGAATACTGTGAAGAATTGGAGCCAGAAAAAAGAAAATCTCAAGGAATGATACCAGCCCAGTGAGCGAACCCCCAAATTCCTCTCAGTTTTGGATCCCACCGAAACAAGGAACCCTGAAGATTAATTTTGATGGATCGTTCTTGCCCGGAGAGATGGAAGGATCCATAGCGGCTGTCTGTCGTGACTCGTCGGGACTCCTCATCGATGGTTTTGGAAGGACGGTTCGAGCTTCTTCGGCCGCGCAGACGGAAACCCTGGCTCTGCTCCTCTCTCTTCAATATTTCCAGTCCCGAAAGAACGAAGCAATTGTGTTTCAAGGAGATAACTTTCATCTGATAAGACCAGTGCAGTTAAAGAGCTCGTATCAGTTCACTTGGGAAGTTCGAGCTCTTATCACCGAGCGTATCGAGCTGTCGTCCCAATTTTCAAAAATCCGGATAGCCCATTGTTTCAGAGAAGCTAAGGTAGACATGGCCATGGGCCGGTTTCGGCCCGGGTCAAACCCGGGACTAGCCCGTTGACCGGGTCCGCAGTTCGGAACCGGCCCGATACAGCCGGTTCCCAAAAAAAAAAATCTGCAGATAAGTGGAGAAACTCTTTTTTTTTCTCAAATTTGATTACAATGTACATTTTGATTATATTTTATATTGAATAATTCATTATTTCATAATTTGATAATTCACTATTTTTTTATTTCATAATTTATTTTTGTAATTTTTACCGGCCGGTTCGAACCGGGCCGGAACCGAACCGCCCGAATCGTCGGTTCCGGTTCATACATGGCCACAAACCAGAACTGCTGGTTCCGAACCGTGGCCATGTCTAAGCTAAGGGCGCAAATAATAACCATTCTATTTCTTTCAAAAACTAGTTTTCTATTCCCTAAACAGGCTTTGGAACAAACTGTTTTGCTAACGCAATTCCATTTTTCTATTTATGGAACAATTTTTTGTTCCAAAACTAGTTTTGGACCAAAAATCAGAACAAAAAAAAAGTAGGTTTTTTATTTCTGGACGAGAAATGAAAATCATTTCTAAAAGAATATGTTTTCTCTCTTCAAAACACATCTCTTCTTAAATTTGGCCCCAGTCTGACCTAGTTAGATCGATTTGAACCGATTCAGTCCGGTTCATTCCCAACAGGAAAATAAAAAAAATTGTAAAAAAAATTAGAAAAATCAGAAAAAATAAAAAAATTCAGGAAATTCATAAAAAAATTTAGAAAATCCAGAAAATTTCTACAAATCTCAAAAAAAAAATTTCAGAAAATCCATAAAAATTGAAAAATTCCAGAAAAATTCATAAAAATTTCCAGAAAATAAAAAAAGTCAGATTTCGGGAAAATAAGAAATTTGGTGAATTTTTAAAAAAAAATCAAAAAATCAAAAAATTCAAAACTTCACAAAGATGGCTTAGAATACATGTGGCCACTCACTTTGAGTGAAATTTAAATTTTTTGAGGTGCCCAAATGGTATTTTTGAAAACTCCTTAGTTTAAAGATTTAAAATGGGTTTTAACCCTTAAAAAACCCTAAAAGGGGTTTAACCCCCAAAAGGGTATCTAAAAAAATGGATTTCTATTCCAGGAAATAGAAATTTATGTTGTTATCAAACGGGTTCATGTTTCAGGAAATAGAAATTTTATGCTGTTATCAAACGGGTTTCTGTTTTAGAAATAGAAATTTTTTGTTGTTATCAAACAGGTTTCTTTTATCAGAAACTCGTTCTGGGAACATAAATAGAAAAATTTATTTCTGTTTTAGAAATTGTTTCTGGAACATAATGGTTGTCATTCGCACCCTAATTCAATTGCAGATTGGGCTGCTATAGAGAAAAAGCCTTGCCAAGTTACTGGTTATCTTCCCCCCCTCAGGTCCTTTTGGATCTTTTATGTAATTATGCCCACTCTATGGGATCTCCTCTTTCCAAATATTATCAATAAAGAATTATTTCGATAAAAAAAAAACATGGTGGATGTACATGTGCCACCAACTTCAAGAACCGAAGAATTCTCAAGTATTTTGTGGCCTCCGCCAACTGAAATCAATTAATTATGACAGATTAACTTCTCTAGATGCGTATTAATCGCATTTTCATCGTTCTTTTCTTCACCATTATCAAGCAAACTGTGTCGGTCCCGCTCACCACCCCATTTCATTGAGGGTATGAATGCTAAATGGATCTAACGGCATCCCGTCAACCAAAGAAATTAGCCTGCAATTGAAAAGTTTTATCACCTGGTGCAGAAAAAATTTAAACCAACATAGAAAGTAAGTAGCGCAGCCAATCCTAACTCTTAGGAATGTTCTTCCCCACAATCTTGGCGGGTGCTATCCGCAAAAGATTTCCGGGCTTTCCAGGAACGGCGCCTTTGGCCATGACCACATTCAGATCTTTATCGATTTTAACAATCTTAAGCTTCCCAATCTATCTCTTTGATCCTCCCATCCTACCAGGCATCATCTTCTTCCCCTTATATACACGACCAGGCGTTGTTCCCGCACCAATCGAACCCAACTGCCTGTGGCTCTTGGACCCGTGTGTCACTAGACCTCTTTTGAAGTTATGCCGCTTGATCCCACCTGTCAGGAAAAACATAAATACTCAAGATCAGCCCGTCTGAGATATTTAATAAAAAAAATGCAATGATGAAGCATTTCCGTGTTTCCTTGAGCTGAATAAGAAGGAGCACATAACTTTACCACAAGAATAAAGAAAAAGAACCATCCCCTCGATTAATCAACTCCATATTAACAAGAATTGAGAAATTAAGAACCAAAGAAAGGCAACATACTAATTCTACAGCTAAAGACATCACGCACAAAAGTTATCATGATCTGAAGCCTAGAAAAAAGTCAAGACAGATGATACCATTTCAGAAGTCTATCCCATTATTTAGGTGCTCTCCCCACATGCAAAGGGTAAAAGTTCATTGATGTCAAAAGCTCGCACCCTAGCTCAAGGTATTCTATTCAGCCCGAGTCTGATGTGTCATTACAGAAAGGAGGATCTATTTTCCTTTTGATAGCCGGACAAGAACACCTATGCCTAAGAGAGCCGCTTAAAATTGCTGAATCTGATTGTAAGGCATACAATCATCAAGAGACCTGTGGAGTACAGATATCAACCACTGTAAACTACTTCCATTGCACCTCAACAAACTTGAATGGTACAAAAAAAACCCCAAGCTTCCACACTTCAGCAAACAGTCCGCGTGCTTTTGCACAAAAGACTAGATCCACATCGGTGAAATCCATGGAGCATCCAATTCATTTCCACATGTACAATCACATTAGCTGACAACAAAACAGGAAAAGTAACAAAAGAACATAAAAGATTTTAAAAATTAAAAAATTAGAAGATTCAAAACAAAAGTGCAAAAATTGTCAATGTCAGCGTTGGCCGTACCACGTAAGGTAGCTAATGTTTATGTTGGCAATTTCCGGCCAGAATGACTGCATTGAGAAATCATCAAAAGATTTAGGATTACTTTAGCCAAATTGAAAAGTTTAAGACTAAATTGATATATGTATAATAGGTTTATGACTTTTCGGGTAATTATCCCTATGACTGGATATAAGAAATACGAGGGAATTTTTTATCCAATCCTAATCTATTGCATCTGACTTCTTCAGTTCTTGATGACCAAACTCAACATGAGCTGTTGTCGATGCTCCAACATATTATCACTATCTCCATTGCTTACCTTATTTCTGATCAGACGTGAGAAAGAAGGAGAAAAACAAAATACAAAAAATACCTGTGTCAACCATAGGTGAGAAGCAAACGCCGTGGTCACTTTCTTTGGTTCGTATTTAGAAGATCTTCTTTAGTTCTCATTCCGAGCATTGTCGGGTTTTACTACATCGAGTTCGCCTGTGTGGTCGAGTTTAGGTAAATTTACTCATAAAATACCTTATTAACCTCATTCAAGCGTGAAATTCGCATCGTGCTTAGCCTCAAGTGGATGTAATTAGAATCCAATTGCCACATGTTTATGACATTGAAGGGAACGTAGAATTAACTAACATATGCTCACTCTTTAACAATTCATATTAGAATGTGTTTATTTCGGAAAAAAAATTTCATGATAAAGGAAATGCTTTCCAGAAAATCATTTTTCAGGAAAGTGTTTTTCCCATTTCTTGTTAGAAAATTCAATTTTCTAACTTTAAGCTTGCATATTTTCATTGACCGTAAATAGTTTTCCGTTGACTAATCCTTTTCAACAAACCAGACGCATGTAGAAGTCTAGAAAATCAATTCGCGGAAACTTATTTCACTCAAACAAACACACCCTTAGAGTATAGAGCATGTGACTTAGTACTTAATGACGCCCATCAAAGGAGATATGAGATCAAGAAAAGAGCACAGCCGCACAACATCACTCAACGGAACCGCCTCTCTTTAGTTCATGTATGTTCTTTTTTTCTAATTTATTTTCCTATTTTGGTTCTGTCTTTAAGTTTTACGGTTTTTGTTGATTTGGCAATGACTTGTACAACCACATCAACAAACACAAGTCCGATGGCTAAGTTGGATTGCCATGTCAGATGCCGATCTTACTGAATCAAATTAAAGGAATAATTTGGTCCTATTGAAAGAACATGAGGACCAAATTGAGCATTGAACAAAAGTACATGGGCAAATTATGGCATTGTCTCTTTAATTTCCAACCATTAGGTTATCAAATAGTGTTTGAGTTTCTTCTATTTTTTAAAAGAGCAAGGAAAACCTTTGAACAAAATTTAAGTGCCAACAATAGCCAATACCCAATGCTTTGATTTTACAAATTATGGTCTCTCCATTGAAAAAAAGAAGAAAGATTATACTTTGCTACCTTCTTCATAATGGCAAGTATAGAAACCTAGACAATCTGGCTTCAATTCGAAACACAAACTTTCCTCTTTATTATGGGTTCAATCACAAGAAATTGTACAAAACAAAGAAAAGTGCCACAAAAAGCAGAGACCCTAGACCAAACCCATCACCCCCACCATCATAGATAGAGCTATTGCTGTGTTGGAGTTTAGAGCTGCCAACGTATGTTATTTGAACTTCTATTTTTCGTGTAATAATAATAATAATAATAATAATAATAAAATGAAATAAAGAACATACATAATAAATTACAAATGACCAATAAATAACAAATAAAGAAAAAGAGAAAAAAAAGGGCGGGCTTCAATTCGGTCAATATGAAATGGGCCGACACTTTGGGCCTGGTTCAATTAGCGCAGCCCACTAATCCAAATCCGTGGCCCGTTAGTCCAGTTCATTTCAGCTTTAGTGGGCCTGTGAATCAGTTCTCTCTCTCTCTCTCTCTCTCTCTCTCTCTCTCTCTCTCTCTTTACGAAGCAATTCAGATGGAAGTAGAGGTCACGTGGATGGAGGTGACCAACGGATTCGTGATTCCCATATATAAAAAAAAAATCAAATGGATTTCACACTCGGATTCTAGAAAATTCCTGGACGATTTTACATCTGACATGTTGCAGTTCATTCTCGTGTGAAGCACCTTCGACGGTGTCAATTTTCATCGGAGGGACTTCCGGGACTTCCTCTTGATTGAAGAAAGAGCAAACCCAAGATTTTGCCAACAGCTCGCACAGCTCTTCCTTGTCGGCATGGCTGCACGAGGCTCGAACTCTCCAGATCTAGCGAGGTCAAGCCTCCCAACCTCGGGCGAGTCTTGCCCAGCCACTGACGTTAGGTTTAGAATTTTTTGGACAATTTTCCCTCCGAATAGATCTAGATAAAAACTCAAATAATTTATTCAGGCATTAGGGTAGAATAATATATTTAGCCCACTTTGGATATGGTACATAAATTAAATATGAAAAGGAAAAATCAGAGAACGGCTTTGTCTATTCTTCTTAGTGCCCTTAAATCTGGTCGTGCAATTTCTGTCTCTCTCTCTCTGTTAAGACTGTCGAAACTTAGACCGTAGCTACTGTGGTAGTCGTTGTTGACTACGTTGACCACAACAGGGCCATGTTAGTTAGGTTTTCTTATATTCATTTGACCTTTTGAAGTTATTATCATTAAATTTCCTCGCACTTGGATTTGCGTAAATTCAGCATTCCATCCCGACCCCGTCCGCGCATTTTGTGGTCGAGCGTGGAACCATAGAGCAATCTCGATGACTCTCCAATTATTTTTGGTTCGGATATGAGTTTTCGTCAACAATAGTGAACTAGTATTGATGCAAATAGATTTTCTGTTGTATAATCTCGGACCAATATCCTAGAAAAACTTCTCCTTTTTGGTATATTTGTCCACAATCCCCAGCATGTACATATTATGGTTAAATAATATTACCTCCATGGACAAAAATTCGGGTACTTATAGTGTTATTACCTCAATGGCAGAGTGGAAACATAATTTACTGGGACGATTTTCCACGTAATTACACTAATCTAATAGTTGAACTACAACTCGCACCACTGCCAGGTTTCATTTCAGTGAAAGATATTTCGTCGCGAGAGCAATTTTGGCGAAACAATTATGAACCATGAAACTCAGAGAAACGTACTACCATAAATGAACTTTTGTCCTCTCAATAGAAGTTACAAAGAATATGTAATAGATAAGATATTATACGTGAGGATAATTACGGGATGAAGTATTACGAATCATAAGATCCATAGAATATAAGACGAGAAAAGGGAAATTATGAGTTTTATCATGCAAATCAATTTTGAAAGTACATACTAGTAATGATATTTTCCCTCATGCATCCAAGAAAAATAGAGAGTTCAGAGGCATGGTTGATAGACCCTTTATTTTCAATACCACATCAGTGTGACGATGTTTAGTTCAAACTTCAAATCAGCAGGGGACTAACATAGAGCGATATGATATGATCTTTGACCTTGGTCTTCGAATGGGTGTAATGATCTCCGTTGGTGTATACAACATTGATAACCCGCGAGAGATTGAGAATTCGCATGAGAACCGGTGCTGGGACCGCGGTCAGACGAAGAAACTCGTCATTGATGTCCTTCTACGCATCAACAACTCGTTTCTGGAGTTCCTCCTCAGCTTCCTGCTCCGAGATGCCATTTTCTTTCATCAACAACTCCACCGAAGATGCTACGTGCCCCCTCTTTTGCTCCAACTGTATATCAATAAAATTGGTGTGATTAGGTCAACAGCGTTTCCGATTGAGTAGTGGTTGATCTAATTTCATTAGATTATTGGAGGATAATTACGTTTCTATTATACCTGGTGAGAAGCAATGTCATCCATGAACCTACATATGGTTTGTGAAGCCTTCAAGATCTTGCAGTCGCCGAGCAACCATTCAAAAGCATCTCTTGTGACCACATCGCCCATTCCTACAAGCGATGTGATCGCTATCTCTTCATAGCCGGTCGTTAATAATGCAAGGGACATGTATTCCTCCATCGTTGGTGTGTAGCCGGTATGGAACCATTTGGCTTCGTCAAAGTACCCTCTTGCTTGCTTCTTCATCTGAGAAATTAAACGTAAACAAGAATGTTGGGTTCCCGAGAAAAATTGAATTGGGTGCATATAAAGGGTGCCGATGATGCTTACGGCTTCTTTTGCATAGACAAGGCGATATGATCTTCCTTTCGTGGCCAGTTCATTCCCAATTTCATCATACAGATCGAGAAGCACCTTATAATAAGCTTGCATATACTCCGGTAGTCCATCCATGGCATCAACACTCCACCTGAATTCGAGTCCTTGAAAATTACACACTTACTCTACACATACTCGATCAAATTCAGAAGTTTGAGAAAGAGAATGCGGATTACGTACTTCTCAATTGCTTCGGTGAAGGATACGAGTTCTTCTAACGTGCCATAGACGTCATAGATATCGTCGAGAATGGAAATCGGGGCGATCACTCTGGTTAGTATATATCTGGCCTCGGCAAACTCCGGCCGGAAATATACTCCCGATATCCAAAAGAACAACTCCACAATCCTGTCTCTAGAGAATGGGAACTTCCTCGCAACATCTATATCCTTCCACCACCTATGATAAAACAAAGATGAGCGTTATTGAAAGTACGTTAGCCCGATGAATTCGCATAGTTCAAACTCACTTTTTCACTTGTAAAGGACTTTCAAAAGCACTAATTAGCAGGGTAAATTGAAACTAGACGAGTAAACCTTTGGAAAACACAATCTATAAGCTAATTTTAGATTATACTATCACGTGAAGTTAGTTGACCTTGTAATCTTGCCGAGTTCCTTCTGGTGTTGCTTCCTTCTGGTGTTGCTCTTGCAGTAAGTTGAAATCTAGCTTAGCCAAGGCGAGCAAGACCTTGTCATGTGAAGGCTCTTCTTGGTAGAGTGATATATAATTCCTTGCCTCGAGTCTTGGCAGCCCCTTGCGAAGTGGCTGATTGAGGGCACAACTCACTTGTTTCGCAATACTATTGCTTACTTTCATTTCATCAATTGATTCAAGTTGAGTTATAGCAAAAGGAAGTGCTTCCTCCAAAATATCATCGCCATGGCACCTTAAATGGCAAGCTTCATATAGGGTCAATAATCCGCGCACATCTGTGATGAGCGATTCCCTGAATTTGCCTTCACCGTCCTTGAATTTGTTAAAGACCTCTGTGCGACCAGCCAACATGGGACAAAAGACGTAATTGATTAGAAATTAGGAAGGCGTTACACGTAGTTAATGTTGTAGATTTTCTTTCACTTGTTTCTCCTAAAATTCGAATGAGCAATAGTAAATTTTGCGGCATTAATTTTCCAAAGAAGGAATTTTATGGGCATATTGTCGAATTGGTTCACTAAGTTTAAGACTTACCCGATGAGATATTGAAACCTTGTTGTCGCAGCAATCGAAACATAAGAGCAACCATGTGAAGGTCATCTCCCATAAAACCTCCATGATAGAGTTGAGAGTAACTTTTGTGGATATGTTCTAATTGCTCATCTATTTCTCGTTCAAAATGGTAGTCAATTCCCAAGCGTTGAATTTGATCAATCAAGTGAAGCATTTGTGAAGGCTTATCCGCGACATCAGTCAGCATCTTCCTCACCACTCCTTTCAATTCCTCGACTTGTTCCTCCACTCTTCCAAGGAATTTGAACTTCTGCAAATATGTAACACGCTATTCTGAATAAAAGCAAGCATGTGAAATATATATATTACAAAAAAAAAAAAAAAACTCAAAGGAAAGCGAAGTTACTGTGAAAAATAATAATAATGTTTTCTTGGTTACAAACCCATAGAAAGAAAATATGAAAACAAGGCAAGTTGTAATTTCTGATAACTCATTACGACGAGCATATATTCTCAGAAAAGTGAATTAATGATAAAGGCCAAATCATTTCATTTTGAAACTTTCAAAGAGACGAAATCTAAGATTATTCTCTAAAATCGAATAATCGATGACCAAATCATTTCATTTAGGTGGAGTAGTACTGTTGATGTTTTTAAAGGAGGGACTGTAGCATACGTCGGGTGCATACAATGTAGTCTAAACTTGTTAAACTTGACCCTGTTTGATGGAGAAAGACCGAGGGGGATAGTTGAATTGATAAAGAGGATGGAGATCAAAACAAAAGCTGAATGCCCGAGAAAGCAAAGACAGATTCAAAAGTAAAATCCACCATGTACGATTGGTGATACTTCTCTTGAATGGACAGCAAAATTACGATCGAAATCATCAAGCCAACCACAAAGTTCTGCTACTAAGACTTAGTCCTAAACCAACGCAACTAGAACCATGTATCCGCATTCTCTTTCTCCCGGATGGAAAGGCTAAGAGAAAAAAGTAAACGAGGAAGGAAACTTTTTTCTCGCTCAATCCCTTCATTGTTCTACCACTTCTTACTAGCAGTTCTTTCTTTACACTTGAAGACAACCCACTTTTTTCATAAACATGAAGAGTCACAGAGTTCACAAATGTTGAGAGCTTTCAGGCAGAAGAAGAGCTCAAAGCGGTCCTTAGCAGCCCTACTTTCACCATATTTTCCCTACGTTCACATATAGTGTAATTGGTACCTTCACAACATGCAATTGCAAAAGTTTTCTGGTTATACATTTTTTTTTACCTGGAACATGAATAATGGGTGACTTACATAGTGATGGATGATGAGAGTTTTCCGATATGTAACCAATTTATCAAGCAACATTGGGATCGATGCTGCCCAATAATCTAAGAATTATGGTGCATGTGTGTTACTGAAAACTTTATGATAAAGGATAATATATTCCATGTAAATCATTTCTAAGGAAAATGGATAGTTTTCATTTGTTTTGTGGTTTAGGGAAAATAATTTCCTTATTGCTAGAAGGGGAAATTATTTTTCCCCAATTTAAGCTTATTGTTTTCGGTCCATGGAAAACGCGTTTTCGTAGATCGATTAGTTTTCCGTCATCCAAATACCGGAAAGTTGAAAAATAATTTCTAGGAAACAATTGTCCTTTAAACAAACGGACCTTAGTTCTTTGATGCCATCAATTATCGTGAACATAGGGACTTTTATTAATTCTACAAAACGCAGTTGCACGAAAACAAAGGAAGAAGATAAGAGAAGAATTACTAACCGTTGAGTTGGAGGGAGAACCATATTTGAGGAAGTAATCACCCCATACGCTCTCGTGATATTCTGCCGACCGGCGTTCGACCCCGCCGCTTCTTCCTTTACTCGGAGAAGAAGATGGAATTACCGAAACCTGAACCGACATGTTCCCCACTATTTTCGTGCTTCGTTTGCGGATATCGGACGGCTACGCAAATCGAAGAATGGGGAGAGGCTTTCGCTGCGTTGCAGAACATCAACACTTGATGGGTATTTATAGGCAACATGTTCGTAGCCACCTCGTTACTTGGACTTAATTTTTCAGGGCAAACCAATCACATTTTAATGAATAATAACACGAGTGAGAATATTTCGTATGAAGAGAAGATATTCTCCTCGTAACATTATCGATCCTATCCATCCCGCCTTCATACAACAACCGATATTAGTAAAATTCAGATGTAGTAAATAGAGTTTTATTTTCTATCGAAATTACTCGCCAAAACTTATTTCTTATCGACTTATATTTCTCGGTTGGTGGTCGAGTGGCTCAGCCAAGGTCTTGCATTCAGCTGCCTGACTCACGGCATTCCTCTATTTTTCTAAGGGGATTGGGATTAGGTACTTCTTCTTGTTGCGATACAGTGGAAAGAGTTCTGCCTATACCATATATGACTATCCAATTTAAAACTGTTTTCTGACAAATGATTTTCCAACATTCCCATGTTTGGATGACGGAAAACTAATCAATCTACGGACAAACGTTTTCCATGGACTGAAAACGACAAACTTAGATTGGGGGAAAATGACATCCCCTTCTGCTAAGGAAATCACTTTTCCTAAACCACCAAACAAATTTAAACTAACTATTTTCCTCGAAAATGATTCTCATGGAAAATGTTTTCCTTTATCATAAAGTTTTCAGCAATACAAACGTACCACAAGTTTAAAATTTACTTCATTGAAATAGTAAGGAGCGGGACGATAGACGTTATTTGGATCTTTTTTTCATTTTATTTTCATTTTTTGCATATTAGAAAATTGTCCAAAAAGTCCTACGTAACACGGCTGGTGTTAACGTGGACAAGTTTTAATAATATTTTTTTAATTATTTCTTTGTTTTTCTTTCTTTCTTTCTTTTTCTTTTTCTTCTTCCAAGTCCGGTGAAGGTTGGCCAAAGAAAAAGAAAGAAAGATAAAAAAGAAAAGAAAGCATAAGAAAAATAATAAAAATAAAAATTTGAAAAAATATTAAAATATTATAAAAAATTTATTCACATCAGGGCCGGCCGTGCCATGTAAGATGGCGTAAGACGGTCAGCGTCCACTTCAACGATTTCCGGCTAAAAATTGACCGAATGGACTCAATTGGCAAAATGTGAAAAGGTTTAGAACTTAATTGGCAAAATTAAATGGTTTATGAGTGAATTGACAAAAGTACAATAGGTTTATAACTCTTTAAACAATTTTCGCTAGTATATTATCATGTCAAAACTAGTGAACAACCTTTCAGCGGCTCTGAGTAAAGAGCTCTTTTTCTTTAAATGTGAAGATTTCACCTGTCTAGAGTTCACCCCCATCGCTTTTGTCAACATCCAGGTACAAACTCTTCATGAAAATTCACTTCCAAAACCAAGGAGTCCAGCGCTCCTATGTCTTGTTTACAGTAACTTCATCCTCCTACCAACTACGAAGTGACATTCTTTCGGTAACAACAACTGACATTTGATACGCATTGGTTAATAGTCCTAGCTTAAAGTTCCTAAGAATAGACTTGTAAACTGATTTGACAAGATTTATAGAAATCTATCTATACCTTTGTAAGAAAGGAGGGTTCTTAGGAGGGACGATGGCATCCTTCCAAGGACTCTCCCTCCACTTGGTTCTATTTTTCTTTTCCTTCTTTTTCCTCTATATTCTTTCTCAATTTTATTTCGGACCTAAGCAAATCCCTAAAAAACTTCATGTCGGTTCTCGTTCGGATCTCGAGATCACCGAGATGTAAAAATTTCAGAGGGTATTCTATCTTCCTGAGGAAGATAAAGATACAGAGGGAATTGAGAGTGCGAGACGTGTGGATACTAGCACGTTAAAATAAGGAACCCATCCACGGAGCCCGTCTCACAGGATGGGGACAGGCCGCAGAGGCCCTCGTAGAAACGAAATCTCACTTCCTTTGGTGAGGTTACCTCTGACCTGAACACCAATAATTCAAGGGAAGCCCCTGATTAAGAGGTTACCTCTTAACCTCTTCCCTTTAGTCTACTTTTTGTATCTGAAAATATTGGTATTGATACAACTTACAGATACTTTCACAATCATAACTCATAAGCTCACATATACTATAATATGAGTAAAAAGTCTGGCACATGTAATTTCGATGAGAAAGATTGTTAATACGCAATTTTGCAAGTTTAGCTTAGTCGATTCAACAAACTGAAAAATTGCATATGATTATGGACTTGCTCTCACTCCCACAGTATTAGCAGTTATAATTAATTTGCGATGCTACTCAAATTCAGTTCGTAAAGAAATAAACGAGATGGTGCGCATATCTTTCTCGTCGGTTGGCTTTAAAGTAAAAGTAGGCAAATATGGAATTAAAGAAAAAGGATACTTGAATAATGAAAATTTGACGTTATTTATCCATATAACGGAAATATTAATGAAAATACTAATTGAATTATTGACTTCGTAGAAATCTTTGTAACCAATCATTCTAAACACCTTCATTATTTGATCGATAAATTTCTTTATCACACGGCAACGCGAAGATAACACCCTCATATATTATTAATACAAAGTCATATTCCGATTTGTATTAGGTGCCATCCATCAAAAACAATTGACAAAACACAAGTCCAACGCAAGCAATAACAGAGTATATACCAACGACATAAAGAAAACATTACACAAGCGGTCGTATCCATCTTTGATTAGAGAACTTTAACTACCCACTCTCTCGTTAACAATTAAATTAAGAATGGATAAGGTCGCTTATAGAAAATTTATCTACACTGGCAATTAGGCTTGAAAATCCATGAGATGCTTGGGGATAAATGGGGTTTTAACCGGGCTTTATTACATACTAAAAAATTCCACTGAAAAGGTTGGTGTGGTGGCGGTGATTTTACATTGTTTTTTACTCAAACCCATGAATATTTTACATTATCAATCGCGAATCCCCCGTGATGCAACGGTTCGGGAATTCTACGATTGTACATGGCAGGACTCAAACACACTTGGCACTATATTGAGCTGGCCTGATCCCCCGCCCGTCCTTGATGATGATGCCCCGGATAGGCTGGTATGGACTCCACATCCCTCGGGCTCCTTCTCAGTAATGTCTGCTTGGAACCATATCAGGAGAAAAGGCAATCCAGTTACTTGGCACTCATTTATCTGGGACCACCATATTGCTCCCAGACATGCCTTTCTCTTATGGATTATTACACTCAACCGGCTGCCTTCCCAGGTATTCCTCCTGCAAAATCGAAGGATTGACACTGCACTTTGTGTCTTCTGTGGTTCTAGGCCGGACTCGGTCAACCACCTCTTTTTTGAGTGCCCTTCTACACGTAGACTGGCATCCTTCTGGGCGACAAAATGCAACCTCCCATGGCGCAATCGACCTTGGCAAGACCTTATTTTATGGGCAATGAAGACTTGCGGTGGAGATTCCTTTGCGCACCGCCTCTCCCGATTTTCCCTTGGCGCGCTAGTCCATCTTATCTGGACAGAGAGAAACAATGCATTATTCAGAAACAAGAGCGTATACATTCCGGGTATGCGCAAGCATCTTCTCAAAGTAGTCAAAGACAAGGCCATATCCATTGGGAAAGTTCAGGATACTCCTAGGAATCGTGCCCTACAGAGGAAATGGGAGCTCCCGCTCTCAATCTTTGAAGCGAACTGGATGCCTGGGCTTTAGTTATTACGATCTTCTAGATTTGTTTACTCTAGCCTCTGTCTTCTTGTATAGTCCTCGCGGAACCACCTTTGACCTCGTCTAGACATCTCCATGTCCTAATTGGGTCACAGGCTGGTTTTGGCTTTAGGTTGTATTGGTTTAATGAATAGTAATATATATATTTACCTTTACCAAAAAAAAAAAGTAATTAACTTGAGGCCGGAAAAACAAATGTAAACTTAAAAGAAGAAAATCCAACCGACTTTAAAGGTTGCCATAATTTGGAAAGTAAATGTTGATACCTTAAGCCCTACAGAATTTAAAAGAAATTCCAACCACCTTGATCTTGTCCAATTAACCAAAATGTATGCTTAAATCCGATGGATCACAATGACATGAAAGCTTTAGATTTACTCCAACAACATATGCATGTCCTCTAGAATACGATGTCTATGTCTGTATAATTTAGTTATCCTATATTAAGTTTTATGAATTTTCTTAGTTTTTTCCTAGAAATATACTTTTTGGGGTTATTACTATTAAAAAGCTCAAGCTGGTATTCCCATGACACATTTATCTCAACCAATTTTTGTTTCACAAAAAATCTTGAATCGAAATCCCATGACATATTAATCCAGATTAATTTTTTGCTCACAAAAAATCCAAAACTAATGTCCTTGACCCAAATCTACCCTCCGTCAAAGTGCATACTTATCAACACATGTGGATTTTTCATGTCAGATCTATCATCCTCCACGTCCGTTGAAACGTATGTATTTTACCAGGATATTAGACAGAATGTCAACAGAGCCAATTGAGGTACTAGTTTGGAAATTTTTTGTTGTATTAACCCTACTTTTTATATAGACATTGGGCATTGAATATTTCAAAAAAAAAAACTAATGATCTATCCTTGGGCCTGTATCTATATTCCAATAACCATGTTTCTATTAATTGTTGGTTTGGACGATCAAGCTCCACCGATTATATCTTTCGTTCCTCTATGATCTTTGGGATAGGAAACTTAAATTATTAAAGAACAGAAAGAGGGGCACTCGTTAATAAATAAATGAAAAAACTTCCAATTTTTTAATGCTATGATTACTCTCGCGTTATGTATAATCACTATTTTTAGATATTGAATTAATTGCCGTATCAATTATAGTTAACATGAGTATTCCAAGAGCTCTCACTTTAAAATGACCCCCAAAAACAGCTAGAGTTACTCTTGTTATCAGAGGAAGAAGTCCCTTCAATGTCACGTCAATTTTCCTATATGTAAACATTTTCGATGGTTATAACGGCTTTTTCTTACTTGACTAGATGGCCGCGACTCATACGATACATGTATACCATTCTACATTCACATCCTTTGAAACTTGAAATGAAAATATCTCTTCGAAAGCTTAATTTACTTCTTAAAATCAAGGAGTCCAGCAGCTCCTATATCTTGTTTAGGGTAACTTCATCCTCCTACCAACTAGAAAGTGACATTTCTTTGGCAACAACAACCGACATTTAATACAACATTAGTTGTGTAGTCCTACCTAGAGTTCCTAAAGACAAATGACATAATTTTGCTTGGTTTACTTCCGTTTCTCACGTCGAATTTCTGAATCTTCGATCCTTTTCCGAAATTAAAATTTTCTATGGAAAACTCATAAAATTACGAGGCGACGTCCTAACGTTCGAGTGTGAAATCCTTAAGCATTCGACACTCAAAATCGGATCATAATTTGTGACCGAAATCGATCAATCATAACTATAGTTCATCTCGAGCTAACGGACGGCTATTAGAAATAAATTCTTCGATAGCCTTTCCCCTTTGGTTAGGATTCCCTGAGTGATCAAGTCAGGGCGAGAATTAACTAATAGAGCATCGACAAAATCACCATTTCGTAAATTATCAAATTGGATCGAATTTTCAAGATATCATAATTCTTCCCCCCTTGCAGAAATTTCGTCTCCGAAATTTGAATTTACATCCAATTCCTCAAAAGAAAGGGATACTGGCGCCTCATTATCTTTTCACTTTCCCACGTGGCTCCCTCGGTTCCATAGTGTTGCCACATAACTTTGACTAGAGGAATCGTCTTATTTCGTAGTACCTGCTCCTTCTGATCCTCGATTCTTACTGGTCTTTCCACGTACGACATTCTATCGTCCACGTCTATCTCCTCGTAATTTAGAACGTGGATCGGATCCGGCTCATACTTCCTTAACATTGACACGTGGAATAGGTCATGTACCTGAACCAACCTTGGCGGCAAAGCTAGGCGATACGCCAACGTTCCAATTTGCTCCAAGATCTCGAACGATCTTACATATCTTGGGCTCAGCTTGCCTTTCTTGCCAAAGCGCAATATTCCTCACATGGGTGATACCTTGAGGAACACATGATCTCTGACTTGAAACTCCAATGGTCTACGTCGCCTATCTACATAACTTTTCTGGCAACTTTGGGCCGTCCTTAGCCTATCCCTGATAACTTTAACAGCATCCTACGACTGTTGCACCAACTCGGGTCCCGTAATCTTTCGTTCTCCAACTTCGTTCCAACAGACATGAGTCCTATAGGGTTTGCCATACAACGCCTCGAAAAGTACCATTCTAATACTTTGCTGATAACTGTTGCTGTACGCGAACTCAACAAGATGTAGTTGTTCTTCCCAACTTCCTTTGAAATCCAGAACGTAGGCTCGCAGCATATCCTCAAGAGTCTGAATCGTTCCCTCGGATTGTCCATCTATCTACAGATGAAAAGCGGTACTGTATTGCAGCTTTGTTCCCATGGCACCTTGAAGACTCTTTCAGAACGTGGCGGTGAACTTAGAATCTCGATTCGACGTGATCGTTACAGGCACACCATGAAGGCGAACCATATGCCTTACGTACAACTCCGCATACTTGTCCATAGCAAAGTCCTTTCGCACCGGAATGAAATGAGCGGGCTTTGTAAGTCTATCCACTACCACCCAGATATAGTCATTACCTCTTTGGCTCCTCGGTAGACCCATCACGAAATCCATCGTGATATGCTCCCATTTCCATTCTGGTATTCCCAGCGGCTGCAGCAATCGGTCAGGCTTACAATGCTGGGCCTTCACCTGTTGACACGTTAAATATCTAGCCACATGCTTGGCAATATCTCCCTTCATGCCATTTCACCAATAATATTGGCACAGATTCTGATAAATCTTTGTGCTGCCTAGATGAATACTATAGTTACTGCGATGAGTTTCTGCTAAAATTTCCTCCTTAAGTCTTTCATCATTGGGCACGTACAACCGTCGACGAAACTTTAAGATCCCATCCTTAGATACTTGAAAGTCAGGTTTTCTTTTGGTTGCATCCATTTGCAGAATCTTTTGAAGTTTAGGATCCGAAGATTGCGTTGCTTTAATCCTGATTTGCATTTTGGGCTCAATTCTAAGAGTAGCCATTAAATTCGAGAGGTGACTTACCTCGAACTTGAAATCCAAGTCTCGAATTTCTTCAAGTAAAATCCATTCTTGAACCATCATATGCGCAATCGAAGACTTCCGACTTAATGCATCGGCCACCTTGTTAGCCTTACCAGGATAGTACGGAATCTCATAGTCATAATCTTTAAGCCGCTCCATCCATCTGCGTTGCCTCATGTTTAATTCCTTTTACGAGAACAAATACTTGAGACTCTGATGATCCGTATAAATATGAAACCTTTCCCTGCACAAATAATGTCTCCAAATCTTTAGCGTGAAAATGATCGCTGCTAATTCCAAGTCGTGCGTCGGCTAGTTCAATTTGTGCGGTCTTAATTGTCGGGACGCATATGCCACAACTCTCCCATGCTGCATTAAAACACATCCCAATCCTTTGTATGACGCTTTGCTGTAAATCTCATACCCTCCTGAACCAGACGATAACGTTAACACAGGCGCAGTAGTTAGCTTTTGCTTAAGCTCTTGAAAACTAAGCTCACACTTATCCGTCCATTCAAACTTTGTGTCCTTTTTTAGCAAGCATGTCAAGGGCATGGCTATAGCAGAAAATTTTTCCACGAACTTCCTATAATAGCCATCCAATCCCAAGAAACTTCGAACTTCAGTTACCGTCGTTGGTCTAGGCCAATTCATAACCACTTCAATCTTAGTCGAATCTACTGAAATTCCTTCCCCATAAATCACGTGTCCAAGAAAAGCTACTCGAGTTAACCAAACTCGCACTTGCTAAACTTGGCATACAACTTGTGGTCTCGAAGGGTTTGCAACATTGTCCTCAAGTGTTGTTTGTGTTCCTCATAACTCCTCGAATACACTAGAATGTCGTCAATGAACACGATTACGAACTTATCCAAATACTCCTTGAACACCCTGTTCATCAAGTCCATAAAAGCTGCAAGCGCATTTGTCAGACCAAACGGCATCACGGTAAATTCATAGTGTCCATAGCGCGTTCGAAATACCGTCTTCGATATATCTTTCTTTCTAATTCTCAATTGGTGATAACCTGTCCTTAGGTCTATCTTCGAGAATACCGAAGTTCCTTGAAGTTGGTCAAACAAATCATCTATCCTTGGTAACGGATACTTATTCTTAACCGTCGCCTAATTGAGTTGCCGATAGTCGATGCAAAGGCGCAACGACCCGTCCTTCTTCCTTACAAATAGAACCGGCACTCCCTAAGTTGATGCACTAGGACGAATAAATCCTTTGTCAAACAACTCCTGCATTTAAACCTTTAACTCCTTCAATTCCGATAACGCCATTCTGTAAGGTGCCTTAGAAATCGGCTCCATACCAGGGACTAACTCAATCACGAATTCTACTTCTCTTTCTGGGGGCAACCCAGGTAATTCCTCAGGAAAAACATCCGAGAACTCTCATACTATAGCTATGTCTTGCACCTTCGATTCCTCTACCAGAGTGTCAACTACAGTTGCCAAATAACATTGGCAACCTTCATCCAACAATCGAGTAACTTCAAGTGATGAGATCAAAGGAATTGATGGTCCTCCTCGATTTCCGACAAACTCAAACCCAACACTCCCTAAAGGCTCAAATTGAATCGTCTTACGATAACAATTTACTGTGGCTGGTTGCTTGGTGAGCCAATCCATTCCAATAAGCACATTGAAGTCAAATATCGTCAAGATAATGAAATCTATGCTGTCCTCACGACCACCAATAGATAATTTACAATCAGCACATCCTACTGCAGACACTACGCTATCCTTTAAAGGGGTAGAAATACTATAGACAACTCTTAGTGGTTTCGGACTTAACCCCAATAGCTCCACAAATTGCTTAGCCACAAACGAATAGGTAGCTCCAGAATCAAACAAAGTATAAGCAGCATGGTCGTGTAATGAGACCGTACCTATAATTATGGCGGGCGAGTCCTCCACCTCTTTCCTTCTGACAGCATAGACCCTTCCTTGTACTTGGGGTCGATTCAATTGGTTCGGTGGGGTGTTCCTCGCAGGTTGTCCTACCTGCTGCGCTGATCCTTGCGCTCCCGCGGCTTGGCATGGACAGTCCTTCATGTGATGACCGTGCTGACCACATCCAAAGTAAGCTCCCGTTCTCACAGGACACGGGGTTGATCCATGGTTCCTACGGCAAAAGTGGTATGTACTATTTTGATTGGGTGCCGGCTTCTTCACGCCACCTTTCCTGTTAGGAGGGACAAGGAACTTACTTCTTGTCATTGGTTTCTTCCCAAACCGATGATTATCCTTACTTGGAACAAACCGCGATCAAGACGCGACTGTCTTGTCCGCCAAGTTCCTCTCAATCAACTGTGCCCTCTCATACAACTCATCATAATCCTTCAGATTCAGAGGCACCACTTGATCCTTAATCTCGGGCTTCAGCCCATCCCTAAACCTCCTTGCCTTATCAACTCGATCTTTAACCAACCTCGGTGCATATTTGGACAATTCCACAAACTTAGCCTCGTAGTGGTCTACGGACAATTGATTCTACTGGAGACGTTGAAACTCATTCATCTTTTGTTCCCTGGCGCAGTCTGAGAAATACTTGTTGTAAAAAGCTTCCACGAAGGTACCCCACACCTGGGCCGTACCATCGGGGAACACCCTCCTTTGGGTAGCTTCCCACCAAGTACTTGCGTTTTCTTGCAACTGGTAGATAGCCAGCGTCACCTTGTCTTAGTCCAAACATCTCAGCAAAGCGAACACTTTCTCTAACTCCTTGATCTAGAGGGTTGTAGCCTCAGGATCACCCGCACCAGTGAACTTGGGCAGTTTGAACTTCAGAAATTGCCCCCACCAACTTATGCATGGGTTGATTCCCATTTCCATTCCCAGCTAAAGAAATATCTATAGGTATAGGTACAGGTGCAGGTGCAGGCATAGCGGCAGCGGCGGTGCCGGCGGCAGCAGCTTGATTACGAGCTTGCTGTCCTACCAGGGTCTCTAAGGCCTCAAGGATCCGGTCTAATCTAGGATCCTTTGGTGCTCTCCTTCTGGCACCAGTCTGACCTGGTTCGACTCTCCTCCTAAGGGCCCTCGGGTCGGGATTTCTCATCTTACAGGATCTTTGGAGAAACCTGCTTTCTAATTCCAACAAGGAATTAGAAATCGTGAACAACCTGCTTAAGAACGAGAAATCTAACAATCAAACACAGGCACAAAGTGTTTTCCTAACTCACTATCCCAAAACCCATCGCACCTTATCACTCCAGGTCTTGACCAAATTTGGATCGAGCTGACCTTGCTCTGATACCAATTCAATGAGGATGTCAGGCCCCGAACCCTATGACATGCAACATCCCGCTATGGTCGTTATGATGCGACGTCCCAGGACTCGTCGCCGACCCTTTCATTTTTATCTTTCTTTTTATTACGCATGCGGAAGCAATAACAACCAACACCTAGACAACAATAATAAATAGGGATAGGTAGGAAAGCGATTCACAACAAACAAACAACAGCACCATTTTAATATTCACTTGATTAACCCCTGGGAAACTTTTCTTTACAAGCCCACTTCGGGCACTTCCACAAAAAGCCTATAAAAAGATACCAGGCTGGGGTCGATCTACTTCACCATCAGTGGGTCAGTCAAAAAGTCAGCTTTCAGTCAGGTCTCTCATGAGCTATCCATATAGAGGGTTGGTGAGTCAAAGTAGGATGAATCAGGGTCGTGCTCCAATGGCTTAAAATCTGATAGATCCTCGGGAACAGGGTCGGGCTCAGGCTCAGGATCTTCTACTGACCCGTTAGGTGGGTCGATCTTCATAGGATCCCATATCTTGTACCCAGGACCCTCTTCCGGAGGACCGTCAAACTCCTTGATAGGTCCAAACAGATCCTCACCATCCCTAACAAACCAGGCCTGGAACTGGTGGGGAGCCCGATGATTCAGGCCCTCATCCACCCAAACTATCGTCCGATGGCGCTAAAAAACATATGGTTGGTCAGGGAACACGTGCGTAGAAACAACAGTGTCCATGTCCTGAGGTACCCCGAACCGTACCGGGTGCATCGACATGCTAAGGGCCTGAATATGTTTAACAATGACAAATGAGATAAAATCTCAGTAAGTTAACGGCCTAAACCCCGCTTAGGAGGCCAACTCGCCTCGAGGTTCCTAGTCAGGCAACCACACATCATATACTGATCGATCACATGCCGAATAACAATCGCAAGCATCTTTACCTCGCCTTGGCACACGTGGCATGCATAACATTAGTCAACAAACATCACAACCATGCACACAGCATAACACGTACTCGGAACACATAAAGAGATTTCCCATGCATCATGCATCTACACTCGTGTGTGTTTCGATTATAATATAAAACCACTTGGGCACGACCCATACCATGCCTAGCAGTATTCAACCCATAATCAAACACTATGCAACATGCGTGTTCCATTTATCACGATCCCTCTGGGCCACTACTGTCACGCCCCGAACCCTGACCGGCTCGCGACACCCCTTCGATGGCCATATTGAACGCGACAACCCAGGATGCGTCGCCGACCCAAACGAAACACCCAACGATAAAGGCAAGCGGAAGCGGAATAAAAACGACCCAGATAATAAACAATGACAACGGGATAGCATAGGCACAAATCAACAAACGCACTTCATAAAACTGACAGTCACTTACAACATTCAATCTAGGCTACTAACTTCAAGCCACATTTATCAAAGGGGGGCGATGGTTAGGTATTCTACTTCACTAAACAAAAGAGGGGGGCATCCAAAGATGAAACAAAGCATCAAATGCCCAAGGTCACTCCCAGTCTCTGAACCGCACGTGACGACTATCCGTCACTCCAAACCTGAAAATGTTTAACAACGGGGGATGAGATAAATCTCAATAAGCAGACAACCTATACCCCACCTAGGCCAATGCGTACCCAGACGAGTCTAACATGCAATCTAACCACCGATATAACAAACTTGCCAATTCACATTTACCTCGCACCGATTCACACGCCAGCTCTGCACAATAGATAATTCACCATAAAGCAATAATAATTCAAGAACATAACATCACCACTCAAACGCCATAACCACATATATTCAATCAATTCAATCACACTCAATTCGCATTCATGGCCGAGCAACTTTCCACGACCCGGGTCAACACCCCACACGTCAGCCCTCCGATCAATCCAGGCTCCGTCCCTCACTAGACCTTTCACACTTTCTCATGACCCGCGTAAACACACCTCAGGTCAGCCCTCCGATCAATCCGGGCTCCGTCCCTCACTGGACATTTCACACTTTCACACGACCCGCGTAAACACGCCTCAGGTCAGCCCTCTGATCAATCCGGGCTCCGTCCCTCACTGGACATTTCACACTTTCACACGACCCGCGTAAACACGCCTCAGGTCAGCCCTCCGATCAATCCGGGTTCCGTCCCTCACCGGACATTTCACACTTTCTCACGACTCGCGTAAACACGCCTCAGGTTAGCCCTTCGATCAATCCGGGCTCCGTCCCTCACTGGACATTTCACACTTTCTCACGACCCGCGTAAACACGCCTCAGGTCAGCCCTCCGATCAATCCGGGCTCCGCCCCTCACTGAACATTTCACATGCACATACACCACATCACAATTCGCCATTCTCACACGTCACACGAATCCAATTCAAATCACAAACTCATCACACTAGTCCACCAATCCGATACTCAAGTCGGCTCAATCAAACGTCAATTTCACCCACAAATGCCACGACAATCCGGTCATCGTACCCACATAAACCAGCCACTAATCATGCCACATAATCATCACAACTTAATCTATCAATTAACCACATTCACATATTGATCCTAATCCAAGCTTAGCCACTAACCCGATACTAATTAATCCCTAAACAAGTCTAATAATACCCATAATACTAGGTAAGGTTTAGGGAGTCGCTTACCTAAATTTGGCCTGGGAAAAATCGGGACGGGCCCAAAATGGCCCGGGTGAACAATAACGGCTCGGCATGGGCGAGGGCGCGACGGGCAAGGGGCTCGGCCACGGCTCGGCACACCCTCGGCCATGGCCCGAGGCTCTCGACCACAACCGGGCGAGCGGCTAGGCGCGGGCACGGGCACGGGCACGGGCACGGTGGAGATGGACAGCGGCTGGGACGGTTGGGCAACGGGCTAGGCGAGCTCCGGCACGGCTGGGCACGCTCGGGCACGGCCTGAGCAACGGCCAGGCAAGCTCGGCCATGGCCTGGGGTGAATTGGACGAGCGGCCGATGGCGACGGCGACTGGACGATGAAGGCTCGGCCACGGCCGGGATAGTCTGGCCAAGGCTGAGCTGGGGTGGCGTTGGGCTGTCCAGGTGAGCACGGCGGCTGCAAGTGGCTGGACAGGGTTGCTGGGAGCTAGGTGGTGGCGGACGGAGCAGCGGCGGAGGCCGGAACGGCGGCACGCGGTGGCTGGACAAGGCGGCACACGGTGGCTGGACAAGGCGGAGCCGGGGAGAGCTCAAAACAGGGGAGAGGCTGGGAAAGAGAGAAACAGGGGGAAAGCGGAGAGTCGCCTTGTGCCTTGAGGCGACATGGCGGTGTTGCGGGTGGCCGGCGACGGAGGACCGTGCCGGCGAGCGATCATGGCCCGGACCGGGGCGGACGCAATGGCGAGTTGTTGCTCGCGTGAAGTGTGGGCAGGCCAGCGATAGGCGGTTGCGGGCAACGAATGGCGGCGCGGCTCAGTCGGGGCAACGGTGGCGCGAGGCGGACGGCGAGGGGCGATCGGCAATGACTGGTCGAGCGAGCAGAAGCAGAAGCAGAAACAGTCGAGGCGGAAGAGAAAACCAGAGAAGAAGAAGAAGAGAGGAAGAAGAAGAAAAGGGAAGAAGAAAAAGGAAGAGAGAGGGGTGAGAGGGGACGTGCATGGGGAAAGGGGGGAGTGGACGGGCGCAGTGGGGAGGGGACGCGGCAGAAGGGGGGAGAGAGAGAGAGAGACAAAAGTCAACGCAATGATTGCGCGATCCAACGGCCCACGTTCAAACCAAAAATCGATCTAACGATCCACGAAAAAACCTAATTATAAATTAGGAAAAAGGCTAGAAGATATTAATTAAAACACACTACGAGGGAGGTGTACTAATCCAAATTCGCACCCAGTCCAAATTTCACTTTTCACTTATCTCGAGCAATATTGACGCTGGCCACAATAATATCGATACCGTTCAATTAAATTTGTCACGAAACTTCAATAAATCCGACACCAAAGTTCGGGCTCTAAATAACGGCCAAATTCGATCGAGTGCGATTCTAGCGAAATCTCTAATTTAAAAATAACCCAAGAGTGATTAGTTCCGGGCGAGATTTTATTATAAGCGCACTGACGAAATACACGTTTTATAAATCCCAAAAATGGGCCGAAATTCGGAATGTCACAACTACACATCAAGCGATACGCAGCGAGATGGTAGTTTTCCGGCATGACCGGGTATCGTCCCGCCTCGTCGGGCACGGCAACGTCAAACGATCTACAGAATGACGGCATTCCAATACGGCAACATCAAATGATCTATAGCAAGTGGTATCCCGTAAGGAGCATTGAATCCGCCATAGGGGGCCACGATTCGGCATTCGGAGTATCGGCTATCCAGATAATCTCCAAGCATTAGATAAAATCGAGCGCGATCTACAACAGACCTCAATAAATCGAGCATCGTCATGCGATCTACGGCAAGACGGCTTCGACATGGGACCACACGAACACACAAGCATTCAAGCCAATTCATATCTTTTCAATTAGCCAATGCAAACATGAATTGTGCTCGAATTAATGCCACATAACCAATTTCTCGTGACCACATGTGCCAACAGTTACTCAATTTTGTAAATCATCATTTCGAAACACGCTTTTCATTCTCAAGCCTCAAATTCCTTTCTCGAACATAATTATAAAATAATTTATTTTTAAAGATTCAAAATATTTTCTCGAATCATAATCATTCAAATCATTTGTCCATATACGCCAACTTATACGGCGAAATCCAACATTGGTATTACAATCCAAGCATAAAACAATCACAATTCGGTACTAAAAATTATTTGAAAATATGAATATTTGATTTTCGGAATTTGAATATTTTATTAATAAATAATTTTTGTAAGAATAAAATATTATTATTTAATTTCGAAAATTAATTTATTTAATAAAATAAATATCAATAATAAATTAATAGATAACTTATCGTCAAAATAGCGATAACTTATCGCGAACACAACAATAGCCTATCACACAAATAATCATAGCTTATTGAACATACCGATAACCTATCGCTAAAATTTACCAATAACTTATCATTTAAACACCGATAACCTATCACCACATCCAATGATAACTTATTATCTGCCGATAACTTATCATCAACAATTATCTAATAATCTAACGTAACCTATCACCTAATCCCACTTAACTAGTCAATAAATTAATCTAAACTAACCTAAGCAAGTTTAACACCCTAAACACGGGATTAGGGGTGAACTTACTCATCTAACTACCGCGATTACACGAGGACGGCGGCGGCGGCACGGTTATTTGCGGTGGTTTCCGGTTCAAGCTCGGCGGGAGGCGACCGGCGGCAAACGAGCGTGACAAAGAGAGCGGCTGCCAGGGGCTGTTCGGTGGCTATTTGGGGTTGAGTCAGGGATGGGATGGTGGCTGGTGATGGCGTCTTGCTGGCTAAAACGGCGGCGGCAAGTGGCGGAGGCGGATGGCAGCTGAACCGGCGAGAGGCGCAACTCGCCTTGGCTGGAATAGCTAGCGACGGGCTGTTCCGGGGCAGCAGAGGCGGTGCTGCGTGGCCAGGGGAAGAGTAGGGGTGGCGGTGGGATGACGGTGGGGTGGAGCGGTCCTCGGCGATGGCTGGTTCTGCGAGGAAAAAGGCTGGTCGCTGGCTGAAAATAAGAAGCATAACAAGAAGCAAAAGCGAAGAAGAAGCAGCAGCAGCGAAGTAGGAGTAGAAGCGGCGAGGAAGGACGGTGCACGGTGGTGGTTGGTCCAGAATGCTGGTCCAGTCGGCGGTGGCAGCAAGAAGAAACAGAACGAGGAAGCAAAAGTAGAAGCATGAAGCAGCAGCAACAACGGTGATGCAGAAGCAGAAGTAGCAGCGGTAAAGCAGAAGCAGAAGGAGCAGCGGTGAAGCAAAAGTAGCAGCAGCGAAGGAAAGTCAAGAAGAATAGGAAAAGAAGAAGAAAAGGAAGAAAAAGAAGAAGAGAAGAGAGAGAGAAAGGAGTTGGTGGAGTCGGTGGAGGGTGCAGCAGAAAATGGGGGAGTCAGCGGCGGAAGTCAGCCGGAGGAGGGAGGGGAGAGAGAGGGAGAGAGAGAAAGGGGAGGGTTGGGTTCATCATTACCCAAAAAATAAAGATCTTCCAAATTTCCTTTTTGAAATTTTCTTAAATTTTGTCCCCCAAAATCCATTTTGTCCTTGACCCGAGTACCGAATTACAGGCCAACTCATTCTTATGAGGTCTTGATGGCTGGGCCCCTCGGGCGCGAGGCCCAACGGGCTTTGCTCGGTTCACTTCCGTTTCTCGTGTCGAATTTCCGAATCTTCAATCCTTTTCCGAAATTGAAATTTTATACGGAAAACTCGTAAAATTATGAGACGACATCCTAAGGTTCGAGTGTGAAATTCTTGAGCATTCGACACTCAATATCAGATCATAATTCATGGCCGAAATCCATCAATCCCAACTATAGTTCATCTCGAACTAACGGGTGGTTGTTAGAAATAAATTATTCGATAGCCTTTTCCATTTGATTAGTATTCCCTGAGTGATTAGGTCAGGGCGAGAAATAACTAATAGAGCGTCGACGAAATCACCATATGATAAATCACCAAATTGGGTCGAATTTTTAGGATGTAACAACCAACCAATCACCATTTCGTCCCCAGTTTAGCCCTCAAGCCGTGCCGAACAGCCGCCCATAGCCGGCTGGTTTCTGCTGGAATGCTAGCTTCGTCGCTCGCCGAACACGTCCGCTGCTGCAGCTGCTGGTCCACCACTGTCCGGCCACCTAGCTAACACCACAAGCCGCCATTTCACACTAGGAACAGCCCCGAGCAGCCTCCGAATAGCCCCACAGCAGCCGCTGCCTTAGCCGCGCTCATTTGCCGCCGTCCGTCGAGCCCAAATAGGAAACCACCGTGGACAGTCGCGTCGTCGCCGTTGTTCTCGCATAATCGCCGTAGTTAGACGAGTAAGTTAACTCCTAATCCCGTGTTTAGGGTGTTAAACTTGCTTATGGTAGTTTAATTTAGTTTTAGATTAAGTTAATGGTTGTTTAAATAGAATTAGTGGATAAGTTATCGACGAATTATTTGATAATCATGGATGATAGGTTATCGTTGGACTCATAAGTTATCATTGGAAATCGGTGATAGGTTATCGGTGAAATTGACGATAGGTTATCGGTGATATCGTGAAAGGTTATTGTTGTGTTCGCGATAAGTTATCGCTATTTTAATGATAAGTTATCTATTATTTTATTATTATTTATTTTATTAAATAAATTAATTTTCGGAATTAAATAATAATATTTTATTCTTAAAAATATATATTTGTTAATAAAATATTTAAATTCGGAAAATTAAATATTAGTATTTTCGAATAATTTTTAGTACCAAATTGTGATTGTTTTATACTTGGATTGTAATGCCAATGTTAGAAATCGCCATATAAATTTAACTTGTATAGCTAAATAAATTGCTTGATTATTTTCAAGAAAAGATTTTGTATCTTTGAAAATAAATTATTTTATAGTTATGTTAAAGAAATGATTTTGATGCCTTGAGAAGGAAAGCATGTTTTGAAATGATGTTTTTACAAAGTCAAGCGACTGTTTGCATATGTGATCACGTGAAATTGTGTGTGGCATTGATTCGAGCACGATCCATGTTTGCATTGGCTAATTGAAAAGATAAGAATTGGCCTGAATGCTTGTGTGTTCGTGTGGTCACATGTCGAAGCCGTCTTGCTGTAAATCGCTTGACGATGCCCGATTTATCGAGGTTTGTTGTAGATCGCGCTCGATTTTATCGGATGCCTAGAGATTATCGGGATTGCCGATACTTCGGATGCTGAATCGCGGCCTGATGGTGAATTTGATGCTCGTTATGGGATACCATCTTACTATAGATTATTTGATGTTGCCATATTGGAATGACGTCATCTTGTACATCGTTTGACGTTGTCGTGCCCGACTGGGCGGGACGATGCCCGGTCATGCCGGAAGACTACCATCTTGCTGTGTATCGCTTGATGTGTAGTGGCCCAGAGGGGTCGTGATAAATGAAACACGCATGTTGCATAGTGCTTGATTATGGGGTGAAAACTACTAGGCATGATATGGGACGTGTCCAAGCGGTTTTTACCTTATAATCGAGACACGCGCGAGTGTGGATGCATGATGCATGGGAAATTTCTTTGTGTTCCGAGTACGTGTTATGCTGGATGCATTATTGTGATGTTTGATGACTACGGTCATGCATGACACATGTGCCAAGGCGAGGTAAGGATGCTTGTGATTGTTAAACGGTATGTGGTTGATCCGTATTCTATGTGTGGTTGCCTATCTAGGAACCCTGAGGCGAGTTGGCCTCCTAAACGGGGCTTAGGCCGTTAACTTATTGAGACTTTCGTCTCATTTGTTGTTGTTAACATCTTTTAGGACCTTCGCATGTCGATGCCCTCAGTATGGTTCGGGGTGCCTAGAAGCTGGCTTTTTGGACTGACCTATTGATGAAGTAGATTGACCCCCAACCTGGTATCGTTTTGTAGGCTCGTGTGAAAATGCCCGAAGTGGGCTTGTAAAGAAAATGTTTCCTAGGGGTTAATCAAGTAATTTTTAAAATGGTGTTGTTGTTTGATTGTTGTGAATCATTTTCCTACCTATCCCTGTTTATGGTGGTTGTCTAGGTGTTGGTTGTTACCACTTCCGCATGTGTAATAAAAAGAACGATAAAATGAAAGGGTCGGCGACGAGTCTTGGGACATTGCATCATAACGACCATAGTGGGATGTTGCGTGCTCGTAGGGTTCGGGGCGTGACAACGCTGGTTGTCGCCTTTGGTCAGTTGTTTATGACATTGAAGGTAACGTAGAATTAATAAGCACATGTTCACTACTTAAAAAATTCATCTTAGGGTGTATTTGTTTCGAGGAAAATTTCATAATAAAAGAAAATGTTTTCTCCTTTTCCTATTAGGGAATTTATTCTCCTAACTTTAAGCCTACATATTTTCTTTTTCCTGCAAATAGTTTCCATTGACTAATCATTTTCAACAAACCAGACACGTGAAAAAATCTAGAAATCAATTTGTGGAAACTTATTTCACTCAAACAAACATACCCTTAGAATATAGAGCTTAGAATATAGAGCATGTGACTTAGTACTTAACGACGCCATCAAAGGAGATATGTGATCAAGAAAAGAACACAGCTGCACAGCATCACTCAACGGAACCCCCTTTCTCTTTCCAGCTTGTGTTGTCCTTTAGTTCATGTATGTTCTTTCTTTCTAATTTATTTTCCTCTTTTGTTTGTCTTTTTTTTTTACAATTTTTGTTGATTTGGCACTCACGTGTAAAAACACATCAACAAACACGAGTCCCATGACGAAGTTGGATTGCCATGTCAGATGCCAATCTTACCAAATCAAATTGAAGGAATAAATTGGCCCATTGAAAGAACATAAGGACCAAATTGAACATTGAAGAAAAGTACATGAACAAATTATGGCATTGTCCCTTTAATTTCCAACCATTAGCTTATCAATTAGTCTTTAAGTCTCTTTGATTTTTTAAAGAGCAAGGAAAATCTTTGAACAAAATTTTAGGTGCCAACAATAGCCAATACTTGTCGCTTTGATTTTACAAATTATGGTCTCTCATTGAAAAACAAAAAGAAGAAAGTTATACTTTGCTACCTTCTTCATAATGGCAAGTATAGAAACCTAGACAATCTCGCTTCAATTCGAAACACAAACAGTCCAATTCATTATGGGTTCAATCACAAGAAAGTGTACAAAACAAAGAAAAGTGCCACAAAAAGCAGAGACCCTAGACCAAACCCATCACCCCCACCATCATAGCTAGAGATACTGCTGTGATACAGTTTAGAGCTGCCAACGTATGTTGGGAAGTTGAGAGAGGGAAAGAAGGTGGTATGAAAAAACTTCCAATTTTTTAATGCTATGATTACTCTCGCGTTATGTATAATCACTACTTTTGGAGATTGAATTAATTGCCATATCAATTATATTTAACACAAGTATGCCAAGAGCACTCACTTTAAAATGACCCCAAAAACGTATATTATACGTTTGGCTAGAGTTACTATTATTATCAGGGGAGGAAGTCCCTTCAATGTCACATCAATTTTCCTATATGTAAACATTTTCGATTTCATGTTCGGATTCTAGAAAATTCCTGGACAATTTTACTTCTGACATCGTTGCAGTTCATTCTCGTGTGAAGCACATTCACCGGCGTCGATTTTCACCAGAGAGACTTCCAGGACTTCCTCTTGATCGAAGAAAGAGCAAACCCAACACTACAAAAAAAGCCGGGTTTAGCGACGGAAAAAAATTTGTCGCTAATAGGCCGTCGCAAAATTTTGCCACGGAAAATTTCAATTTTCGTGGCTAATTTGCGACGAAAAAAATTCGTCGCAAAATTCGTCGCTAATTATTCGTGGCTAATTTGCAACGAAAAATAATTCGTCGCTAATTATTCGTGGCAAAATTCGTGGCTAATTTGCCATGAACATTATTCGTGGCAAACTTCCGTCTCTAATTTGCCACGAACATTATTCGTGCCAAAATTCGTCGCTAATTACTCGTGGCAAACTTCGGCTAAATATTCGTGGCAAAATTCGTCGGTAATTTGCCACTAGATCTATTCGTGGCAAAAGTCGTCACTATTATTTTGATTATTTTTTTTGTTGGTCGCGAAATTGCGACGAAATATTTCGTGGCAAAAATCGTTGCTAATTATCCGTGGCAAAATTTCTCGCATTTCGTGGCAAAAGTCGTGGCTAATTTGCCACAAATTTTTTTTTTTCAATTATTTGCGACGAACTTATTCGTGGCAAAATTCGTGGGTAATTTGCCACGAACACATTTAGTGGCAAAATTCGTGGCTAATTTGCGAGCAAAATTTATTTTTGAATTATTTGCGACGTAATTCTTCGTGCCTAAAATTCGTGGCTAATTTGCCACAAACAAAATTCGTGGCTAATTTGGGACCATATTTTTTTTTTGTCGGTTTTTTGCGACGAACTTATTCGTTGCAAAATTCGTGGCTAATTTGCCAAAAAAAAAAATTTTGGTCATTATTTTGCCACGAAAAATTTTGACTTTTGCGATAAACATTATTCGAAAACGAATTTGGCGACGAATTTTAATGAATAATTTAGGGACGAATGTTGTTTAGGGACGATTTCGATTTGAAATCTAATTAACATTGATAGAAAATCACAGTCAAGACAAGAACAAACCCCAAAAAGAAAGAAATGAAACAAAGTTCTAAATTAGCTAGTTCACAAACTGTTGAGGCAAACTGTTAATCTTGCCAAGAAGTTCTTTCATGTTGTCTATAGTGTTCTCCAAGAATCGAAGTCCTGTCCATCTGCAGCGCAAACATCACAATATCAAACTCCTAACCCCTGTTAATTTTTTCACATCTATTCAACAGCAGAAGCATAAAGATATAAGTACCTCTTGGAAATTTAAACTAGCAAGGATCATCATCATCATCAGCATCATCATCAGGAATCTCATTATCATCATCATTGTGGCCATCACCTACTGGATTAGTAGGAGGTACAGGAGGAACGTCATCAACTTCGAGGTTGAGGTGTCGCATGATCAATTGCAAACGTTGTTTCACTCCTATCATTTCTTCGTCCTTCTGTACAAGTAATTGTCTCAGGCGGTTCAATGCTTGGTCGTGTCGCTCCTCGTGTTGTGCCCTTAAAAAGCCGCCGGAGGATGAAGTTGCAGCAAATTCTCGGCGTTCAGTACATTCTTGACAAGGATCCCATCCCAAATATTTGACCTCTTCTCATTCCACCCGATGCCTCCATCCATAATGCCATACTGTCAACCGATGGCTCGGACGCAGCAACACCATCACCATCACCATCACCACTAGCAGCAACCGTGCTCATTACAAGTTCATCATATTTGTCCTACATTAACAATATAGATAAAAATAAAAAAACTTAATATATATAAATACAAAATATAACCTTACATACCTTAATAGCTTTTGCTCGATTGCCAGTCCATGTCTTATCTTTTTTCTGAAAGGTGCGTTCAAATGTAGCCATAAATGTTGGTTCCGTCCCCAATTCATCTGCCTACAAAATATAGACATAATTACGACATAATTATTGATTTAACTTACACATGATTAAAAGACTAACCATTCTTTTTCTACGCTCCCCGATGTTGATAGAGCCCCAGCATATGTGGCAGACCCTTCACTAGAACTAGAAGCTCGATTCTTCTTATTAATTTCACTGATTTGCTTATGCTTTTCAGTGTCCCAAGTTCTCATAATTTCCGCCCAATTGTCAGCTGTAATAAAATCCGGCTTTTCTTGCTTTCTCTTTGCTTTATTCATCACATTTCGCATGTGATCACCGGCTTTCTTCTTAAAAATTCTTTTAACTTCTTTCTCTTCCGCTTCATCCCACCTGAACTTCCGCTGCAAGCAATCAATAGAAAAATAATTGTACACTCAGTATGCTAAATCGAACTTAGTTTGTGAGGAAATAGAAGGACAAAACTTACCTTGAACTCATTCCACCACAATTCCTTTACTTCTTTTGGAGCGGTGGTCCAACTACTATACTGCCCATCCAATAGTTATTGATTATTTTATTAAGTCTCCTCACAACATGCGTAGCATCCGTGAATCTGCAAACGGGTTATAACTTATTTCAACATACGTAGCATCCGTGAAGCATACGGACAATTCAGTTGACATCCATAATAATTCACATATACTTAAAAAAATGAAATACTTACGAATCTCCAAATGGGGCTATCATGAATCGGGTATCTTCTTCATAATTCGAGTGTTGCGTTGAAGAAGAAGGTGGAACCGAAGCCGATGGAACTGAAGTAAATTCAGTTCGCATTTGAGGGTCGGAGGAAGGGCCAATGTGTCCATGTACTAGTTGAGGGTTAGATGAAGGGGCAGGGGCAGGGGCAGGGGAAATGGAAAGGGACGAGGACGAGGACGAGGAAGTGGAAAGGCCTGGTCTTCTTTGTGAAGCATCACCACGACGCATGTGACCTCCACGTTTATACTAAAAGTTGCAAGGTTAGACAAAAATGTAAAAAATTATGAACATGTATTAAGGACACATAATGACGTATGTCGTGAAGCTTACCATTTTGTTATTGAGAGCAAGAGAGAAACGTGGCCCCTGAAAAAAAAGGAAGCTGTCCGGAAATGTCTACGAGCTAAATTTTTGGTCCTACAACTGTAAAAAAGGGAGAACTCATCTAGCTGGTCAGGGTCATCAAATTTTCAGTTAATTGCTGTAATTCGACTTGTCTTAAAATTTAATTGCATGCTTTGAAAGCCTTAGAACTTAATAAGTTACACTTTCACAACAAATTTTATGATGCAAGGAAATCAAGTAAGTTCTGTTCAACAAATTTTAATAAGTTTTGATTGCATGTTTTATGGTGCACATATCCCTTTAAAATGAATATATCAACTTCAACAAGGAAATCAATAAGTTTTGAACAAGTAATTATAAGGCTTTACCCCGAAGGGAGCCATTCCAGAAAACCCAAATGTCACGGAAATAGTTTTACCCCGATGGCCAAAGCTTCAACCTATGCCAAAGAAGGTTTGGAAATAGTTTTCAAAACCCATCTAAACGACTCCGAAAAGAAAAAAAAAACGCAAATGTCATGAAAAACACTATTCATCATAATCGTTTTTTGCCAAAAAAACCCATCTAAACGACTCCAAAAAGCCAAAAAACGACTTGCGACACGGCCATAGGCGGTGATTTTGGATCAGCGGGCCGTTTCCACTTGACCGACCAAATTTCAGCTCATTTCGATCACATTTCACCTCATTCCGACCAAATTTCAAATGAATTTCAACTAAATTTCAACCCAAATTTGACCAAATTTCAGCTCATTTCGACCAAATTTCAACCTAAATCCGACCAAATTTCAACTTAAATATGAGGAATTTGATTCTGTTTCGTGGGCGAAACAGATTGGGTCTGTTTCGCCCACGAACAGAATCAAATTCATGGGCGAAATAGAAACAGAATTCTGTTTCGCCCACGAACAGAACGAAGCGAAAGCACCCAACACGAGCGTAAGCGGACCCAATACGTAGCGAAGCCACGTAAGCGCCCACAAAACATAACTGTTTCGCCCACGAACAGAACGAAGCAGAAGCAGACCCAACATAGAAGCCAGCCAACACAGAAGCAGAAGCACAGAAGCAAAAGCAGAAGCACAGAAGCATAAGCAGAAGTAGACCCAATTGTAGACCCAACACAAATATTAGAACAGAAGCATAAGCAGACGCAATCGCCTAGAAATAACGCCGAAAAGCAAACCCAAGCAAACGTACCTCTCGCTTCCCAACAGAAGCAGACCGAACACTCTCGGACGCCGCCGAAAAACCCAACAGAAGCAGACCGCGCGCTGGGTGTCCTCGCTTCCCAGCGTCCGCCGCCGAAGAACGCGGCAAAAATTCGTGGGATTTTTTCAGGAAATTCGTGGCAAAAATCCGTGACAAATTTGCTACGGATTTTAGCCACGAATTTCGTAAAAAGCCCAAAATTATTCATGTTTGTGGGATTTTTTTCAGGAAATTCGTGGCAAAAATCCGTGGCAAATTTGCCACGGATTTTTGCCACGACTCGTAAAAAGCCCAAAATTATTCATGTTTTTGGGATTTTTTCAAGAAATTCGTGGCAAAAATTCATGGCAAATTTGCCACGGATTTTTGCCACGAATTTCCTGAAAAAATCCCAAAAAATGAATAATTTTGGGCTTTTTACGAAATTCACAGATTTTTGCCACGAATTTCGTAAAAAGCCCGAAATTATTCATGTTTGTGGGATTTTTTCAGGAAATTCGTGGCAAAAATCCGTGGCAAATTTGCCACGGATTTTTGCCACGAATTTCGTAAAAAGCCCAAAATTATTCATGTTTGTGGGATTTTTTTCAGGAAATTCGTGGCTAAAATCCGTGGCAAATTTGCCACGGATTTTAGCCACGAATTTCGTAAAAAGCCCAATATTATTCATGTTTGTGGGATTTTTTTTACGAAATTCGTGGCTAAAATCCGTGGCAAATTTGCCACGGATTTTTGCCATGAATTTCGTAAAAAAGCCGAAAACTATTCATGTTTGTGGATTTTTTTACGAAATTCGTGGCTAAAATCCGTGGCAAATTTGCCACGGATTTTAGCCACGAATTTCGTAAAAAGCCCAAAATTATTCATGTTTGTGGGATTTTTTTAAAATCCCGTGGCAAATTTGCCACGGATTTTTGCCACGAATTTCATTTCTACTATCCCACACCCGCGTAATTCATTTTTTTTCCGGACAATAACGTTTCATTAACAATAATAGCAATAATAATATTCAACAACAATTACAATAATAATAACAACAACAACAACAACAACAATACTAATAATTACGACAACAACAATAAACTTTTGTCATAATAATAATAATAATAATTACAACATAATTAGTAAAAAGTCTAAAAAATCTAAATATTCATCTTCACCTTCGTCTTCATCTTGATCTTGATCTTCTTCTTGAGCATCATCGTCATCGTCGTCATTATCGTCATCATCATCATCATCATCATCCTCATCATCCTCATCATCCTCTGTCTCAAAATCAGATTATGCAACACCTTCTAAATTTGATTCGCGAATTTCAGTTAGATCTACATCTATCATTGCTCCACATGGATCTCGTAAAGTAGGAATGTTATATTCCTCAATTTGAACCGCGTTACAAACTTCCTCTTGTTGATATGCTGTATCCTTCCAGTGTTCCTCGATTTTTCTTCGTGCTTTGGTTTTACATACAGCTCACCAATCAGCTTTGTCACGTTTCAAACTAGGATATGATGCATAATATACTTGAATTGCTTGTTGTGCCAACACAAATGGTTCATATTTCTTATACCTTTTCTTGTGATTTATTTCAACCAAATTAAACTTCGTATGCACCTTCATTCCTTTGATGGGGTCGAACCACATGCACTTAAATAACACAACCCGCATTAATGGTCCGGGGTACTCTATCTCGATGATTTCATCCAACAAGCCATAAAAAATCATCTTTTGAACTACCACAATTGGATGACCGAACACACACACCACTATTCATTGTGGCTTTTCCCATTCCATATTCTTGAGTGTGAAAATTATACCCGTTTATGAAATATGCTGGCCAAGTTCGTATGCTTGACTGTGCACCCCATGACAGATAATATAGCAATCCTTGCTCTTCAACTTGATCATGATTACTGTGAACCTAAGATTACACACGCAAAGTCAATAATATATATTTAAATGATGTATAAAATATTAATAACTTGGTTTTGGTCTATAGGCAACTTACATATGTTTTGAACCATGCTGCAAATTGTTCATCGCACAAACGGTCGAACTCATTTGGCGGTAGTCCATACATTGAATTTTGAAAAATCCTATTAACAATTTACATTTATATATTAGTAAATATTTGACACGCAATACATATATTTACAAATATACACTTACTGGAAGTATGGCTCCACTTCTGGACAGTTCAGTAAAATATAGGTATGGGCTACCTGCCGTTCTTCGCCTGTTAAGCAACGAAACTGACATGCGCCGCTTGGTCGACCAAGATAATTGAAAATAGAGAATGATTTGCAATTGGGATCGATGGGACCTTCATCATTTCTTCCTGCTCTCCGCCTCTTGCACTGCACGTGCGGCTCAAATTAGTATGATGCAAATATTGTCACTTCTTCCACAATATATGCATTACAAATTGAAGCTTCAATACATGCCTTATTCTTCACTTTTTTCTTCAAATGATATAAGAACCTTGTTGCAATAGAAAGAAGTTTATCGAACATAATATATAATAAAGTATTTTGAAATTTATTTTGAAAATTTTTTACCTCTCAAATGGATACATCCATCGAAATTGACGGAACACGCAACTTTGGCCTCATAAGGCAAGTGAACTAAGAGATGCTCCATTGAATAAAAAAACGATGGAGGAAATATCCTTTCTAAATTGCAAAGAATAATTGGAATGTCTCTCTTCAGTTTCTCCATGTGTGATGCTTTTAACATTGTTGAGTAAATATCATGAAGGAAATTACTTAACTCTGTAATGGCGCCCCATACAAAGTTTGGTAGAAGTTCCTTCAAAGCTATTGGAATTAGTCTTTCCATAAATATGTGACAATCATGACTCTTTAATTCTGTCAACTTGCATTCGTTCAAATCAATACATCTCCCGATATTCGAAGCATATCCATCAGGAAACCGCACAGATTTCAATCATTGACAAACGACTCGTCTCTGCTCCTTATCCAATGTATAAACTGCTTTTGGTTTTGGTCCCCTGCTGCTTGCATCCACATCTAATGTTGGCCGATCACAAATATTTCTCATATCTTTTCTTATATTCAAGTTGTCTTTTATTTTTCCCGTGACATCCATCACAGTATTTATGACATTGTCGAAAACATTCTTTTCAATGTGCATGACGTCAAGATTATGATGAATAAGATGGGCCTTCCAATATGGTAGATCCCAAAATATACTGCGTTTAGTCCACTTATGTACACTTCCATACGCAATAGTTGTGCCATGAGGGTTTTCAACAACAGTTGGAAAGTCATGCACTTGCTCCCATATTTGATCACCGGTCAACCTCAATGGTGGAGGAGTTCTTTCAATCCTATTCTTGATGAACTCTTTTTTATTCCTTCTGAATGTATGATTCATCGGCAAAAATTGTCTGTGACAGTCAAAATAGCAGGGCTTCTTACCATGTCTTAATCTGAATGACTTTGATCTCTGCAAACATATCGGGCATCCTAAGATCCCAGCTATACTCCATCCAGATAACATTCCATATGCTGGAAAGTCATTTATCGTCCAAAGAAGAGCAGCCTTCATTACAAATGTTTGATTAGTAGAAACATCATACGTAACGAACCTTCATTCCATAGCCGTTGTAACTCTTCAATCAATGGTTGCATATAAACATCTATCAACTTTTTCGGATTTTGCGGGCCGGTCACGATCAATGTCAAAAACATATAAGGTGTCTTCATGCACATACCGAGTGGAAGATTGTACGGAGTTAAGATAACTAGCCAACATGAATAACTTTTCCCTGATTTTCCAAATGGGGCAAATCCATCAGCACAGAGACCTAACATGATGTTTCGAGGCTCTATCGCAAACTCAGGGTATGTTCTATCAAAATGTTTCCATGCCTCTGCATCTGAAGGATGACACATTAGACCCTCTTCTGTTTCATGATTTGCATGCCAAGTCATGTGTTCAGCAGTGGCTTGAGACGCATAAAGCCTTTGCAATCTGGGGATTAAGGGTAGATAAAACATTTGCTTGCATGGTCTACGCTTCTGATTACGACCATGCCTCCTGTTTATCTTGTACCTAGGTTGGCTACAGAATTTGCAAGATTCTGCATTTTCATCATCTCTCAAATATAACATACAATCCCTACTACATATATCAATCCTTTCAACTGGAAGACCTAAGTTATCCACTAACTTCTTCATATCGTAAAAATCACTTGGCATGATGTTATCACGAGGCATTGTTTCTCGCATTACTTCAACAAAAGAGTTAAAGCAATTTTCAGACACATTATGCTTTGCCTTGATATTTAACAATCTTGCTGTCACTGATAACTGAGTATGGTTGTCACAACCTGCCCATAAAGGTTCATCTGCTGCTTTCAACACTTCCCAGAACTGATTAGATGGAAACGTTTCATTACACACATTCTTATCAAAACCTGTTACTCCTATCTCTTCCAATTGTTCAAGTGTAGGAGTAAAACTAGTACTTGTACTTGCATGGTTCAGATCTGAAACAACATTCTGACCAGCTGCATCAATCACCATCCTCTGGTATGGGTTCAATTGATCATAATAGCTACATTCTTTCCTAACTGAAAATTGGCCACTTATTCGCAAACCTTCATAAGATATAAATGGTTCACCATGACAAGTCCAATTATAGTAGTTCGGAGTAAACCCAAATCTACAAAGATGTTCTCTAACTGTATCACACACATGAAATTTACCATTACTGCACTTCCTACACGGACACCTTTACTTATTTACATCCATTAACTCATATTTACCACTAGCAAAGTCCAAAAATAGTTCCAACCCAGTACGAAACTCATCGGTCAATCCTAGACGTCCAGGTAAGTTCTTATTATACATCCAAGCCCTGTCTCTTTGCATTGTGTCTATATAAAAATAACAAAATCTAGTAAAATATTAAAACCAAAAAATTTTCTTAATTAAAACCATAAAATTCTAAAAATTAAAATTTTGTTTTTGCCGAAACAATTACTTTAAAATTGAAAAAAATAAAACAATTACTATGTCAAGAAGACTTACCCAAGTATTTGACTGAAATCTTTGTAGTAGAAAGTGCTCAATTTGATGAGAATTGCAACGTTCACTTCATCTGCGAGACTTTCAAACGGATAAGTACCTACAAAAAAAAAATTTGACTTCAGATTTTATTTTTTTATAATAATTTTTTTTCCCGAAATTTTTTTTTAAATAAATATTTTTTTCGAATTTTTTTTTCCCGAATTTTTTTTTCCTACATATTTTTCTCCGATCGCCGGTCCGGCGACCTGCTGAGGCCGGCGAGTTGGACCTCGCCGGCCATGGGCGAGGTCACTTCGCCGCCCAAATCTGGGCGGCGAGGTCGAGCTTGGGCCTCGCCATGGCCGCCGTTGGACCTCGCGGCGAGGCCAGCGGCGGCCATGTTGGACCTCTGCGGCGAGGTCGAGCAGCGGCCATGGCGAGGCCGAGCGGCCTCGCCCAGATCTGGACGAGGTCCAGCAGCCCCGCCCATGGCCGACGAGGTCTCACCGGTCGCCGGTCGCCGGTTGCCGGACTGGTGACCGGCGACGAAGTCAGAAAAAAAAGAGAAGAAAAAAACTCAATAAAATAACAAAAATTCGTAAATAGTTTTGCAACGAACCGTCTTCGTCGCAAATTAGTCACGCCACTTACCGATAGAAAAGGTTTACCGAGACAGATTTTTGCGCATGCGGAGAGATTTATCGAGAAAAATGAAAGAGGGAGAGGAAGGCGAAATGTCAAGAGGATAAGAGGAATTAGCAGGGAGAGAGAGAAATTGGGTCTACAAGTAGCACGGACAATTAGCGACGAAAAAAAATCCGTTGCTAACTCCCTCGCAAATTAGCTACAAATTTTTTTTCGTCTCAAATTCCGTTGCAAATTAGCGACGGATTTTTTTCGTGGCAAATCCCTTCGCAAATTAGCGACGAAATTTTTTTTCGTTGCAAATTAACAACGGAAAAAAAATTCGTCGTTAATTCCGTCGCAAATTTGCCACGAATTTTTTTTCGTGGCAAATTCCGTCGCAAATTAGCGACGACATTTTTTTTTTGTCACAAATTAGAAACGGAAAAAAATTCGTCGCTAATTTCGTCGCAAATTTGCCACGAATTTATTTTCGTGGTAAATTCCGTCGCAAATTAGCTATGAATTCTTTTTTTGTGGCAAATTCCGTCGCAAATTAGCCATGGATTTTTTTTCGTCGCAAAATTCGTCGGAAATTTGTGACGAATTCTTTTTTCGTTGCTAATTTGCGACGAATAATTTTTCGTGCCTAATTTGCTACGAAAAAAAAATTCGTCGCAAATTAGCCACGAAAAATAAATCGTTGCAAATTTCCGTGGCTAAATCCTTGTTTTTTTGTAGTGCAAGATTTTGCCAACAGCTCGCACAACTCTTCCTTGTCGACTTACTGCGGGAGGCTCGAACTCTCTAGATCTGGCGAGGTCGAGCCTCCCCGCCTCGCCCAGCCACTGACAAATGTGTAATAAGTTTATAACTTTTTGGATAATTTCTCCTCCGAACAGATCCGGATAAAAACTCAAATAATTTATTCAGGCATTAAGGTAGGATATGATGCATAAATTAAATATGCAAAGGAAAAGTCGGAGAACGGCTTTGTCTATTCTTCTTAGTGCCCTACAGCAGGAGTTGTGCTGCCTTGTTCGGTGCACCTCTTAAATTTAGTCGTGTGATCTCTCTGTCTCTCTCTATGTTAAGGCTGTCGAAACTTAGACCGAAGCTACTGTAGTAGTCGTTGTCGACTATGTTGACCACAACAGGGCCATGTTAGTTAGGGTTTCTTATATTCATTTGACCATTTTGAGTTATCAATAAATTTCCTCGCTCTTGGATTCACGTAAATTCAACATTCCATCCCGCCCCTGTCGGTGCATTTTGTGGTCGAGCGTGAACCATGGAGCAATCTCGATCACTCTCCAATTGTTTTTGGTTCGGATAAGAGTTTTCGTTAACAATAGTAAATTAGTATTGATGCAAATAGATTTTCTATTGTATAATCTCGGACCAATATCCTAGAAAACTTTCTCCCTTTGGTATATTTTTCCACAATCCCCAGCATGTACATATTATGGTTAAATAATATTACCTCAATGGACAAAAATTCGGGTACTTATAGTGTTATTACCCCAATGGCAGAGCATAAACAGAATTTACTGGGATGAATTTCCAAGTAAATACACTAATCTAATAATTGAACTACAACTCGCACCACCGCAAGGTTTCAATAAGTTTAACCATTGCCGACAAGCTCTATCTTTGCTTTCCCAAGGGTTGTTGTAATTTTTTATTATACAGAGACATGAGGGCAAAGATGTGCGACCTAAAGAAGCATTTGCTATTGGATAATCAAATCATTTAATTTATTGTAAGCCACCCTATAAGGTTCGATCAGAAAATCATGGGGATAAGTACACTAGGAGTATCATAACTTTCGTACAACGCTCACTTAAGTGTCATAACGTATTTTTTTTTCGCTCAATTAAGTGCCACAAATTTGAAAAATCGATCGCTTGAGTGCGATCGGCGATTTGCCAACTTGAAAGAATTGACAAAAAGCGGAGTCAACAATATTGGATGCAACCGTAAAAAGAGCAACCGTCAACGTAGTGAAATCGAAGAAACCATCGACATAGTGGAGTCAACGTAACCATTGATAACCATTCGGTAACCATTCATAACCTCTATTTGTAACTTCTTTTTGTAACCTTTATTTGTAACTTCTTGTAGCCGTTAGAAAGTTATTTATTTTTTAGTAACCGTGTGTAACCTCCGTTGATAACTGTTGATTGTAGGCTTTAAATAGCCACATCGTACTCTTCAGATAAGACCCTCGATAGATCAACCAAAATATTATCTTTTAATTATCTTTACTTTCCTTTACCGCACTTGTCACGCCCCGAACCCTACGGACATACAACATCCCGCTATGGTCGTTAAGATGCGACGACCCAGGACTCGTCGCCGACCCTTTTCTTTTTATCTTTGAATTACACAAGTGGAAGCGATAACCAACACGACAAACCCCAGACAATAATCAAATCTGGGATAGTAGAGGAAAACTAGTCATAACAAAAGCCATTTTTTTTTATCGATTAACCCTGGGAACATACTTACAAGCCCACTTCGGGCGTTTACACAAAAAGCCAGCAAAAGATAAAGGCTAGGGTTAATCTACTCCATCCAAAAGATCAGCTTCCAGGCCTAACCCTCAAGGACCAACCAAAAACTACGGTACTCCAAACTGCATAGGGAGCAATGACATGCTAAGGTCCTGAAAAAGGTTTAACAACAACAAATGAGATAAAATCTCAATAAGTTAACGGCCTCAGCCCCGCTTAGGAGGCCTACTCGCCTCGGGGGTCCCTAACCAGGCAATATAGCATCAACAACAACATCATTAAACAACCACATGTATCCTTACCTCGCCTTGATACACTCGTTGATGAATTGAACATGTCACATACTCGAAGCATTTAAATAGATTTCCCATGCATCAATGCATCACAGGCGCACGTGTCTCGATTATAAGACAGAATCCACTTGGGCACGTCCCATACCATGCCTAGCAGTTTCTATCACATAATCAGGCACTATGCATCACACGTATTCCAATTATTACGCCCCCTCGGGGCCACCACACATCAAGCGATCTGCAGCAAGATGGCAGTCTTCCGGCATAACCGGGCTCCGTCTCGCCCCGTCGGGCACGGCTACGTCAAACGATCTACAGTAAGACGGCATTCCAATATAGCAACATCAAACGATCTACAGTAAGATGGTATCCCGTAAGGAGCATCGAATCCGCCATCAGGCCGCGATTCGGCATCCGGAGTATCGGCTATCCAGATAATCTCCAGGCATCCGATAAAATCGAGCGCGATCTGCAGCAGACCTCGATAAATCGGGCATCGTCAAGCGATCTACAGCAAGACGGCTCCGACGTGTGACCACACGAGCACGCAAGCATTCCGGCCAATTATTATCTCTCCAATTAGCCCATGCGTCCATGAATAGTGCTAACACAATGCCGCATAACAAACCAAGTGGTCACACTTGCAAACGGTCAATCAATTTGTAAATCTCATTTCAAACATGCTTTCTTTCTCAAGACATCAAATTCATTTTGTAGACATAGCGATGACAAATATTCATTTTCGAAAATTCGAAATCCTTTCTTGAAAATAGTTATTATAATCATTTAGCTATACTAATTAATTAACACAATAATTCTTAGCATAAGCATCATAATTCAAGCATAAAAATCGTAATTTGCTATTAAAAATCATTCAAATATGCATATTTAATTTTCGGAAATAAATTATTTTTAATAGTATTTTTTTAATAATAAAATATTAATATTTAATTCCGAAAATTAATATATTTAATAAAATAATCAATAATAATAAAATAATTGATAACTTATCAACAAATACGCAATAGCTTATCGCAAACCCAATAATAGCCTATCACACAAATAATCATAGCTTATCGAACTTTCTGATAACCTATCGCATAATCCCACTTAACTAGCCATAAACTTAAACTAAACTACCCTAAGCAAGTTTAACACCCTAAACGAGGGATTAGGGGTTAACTTACTCGTTTAACGATGGCGTTAACATGAGAACGACGGCGACGACGCGAGCTCGCTCATGGCGGCTCCGGTTTTGCGTTACGAGTGACGAACGGCGGCGATCCAGGAGCGGTGAAGGAGCGGTTGCTGTGGTGGCTGGTCGGGGCTGCTTGGGGGCTGATCTAGGCGTGAACGGCAGCTGGCGACGGCGGCTAGGTGGCCTGGACAGCAGCGGACCAGCAGCTGCAGCGACGAGGACGAACGGCGAGCAAGAACGGCGGTGGATGGCGCGACGGAGGAGCAGCTGTAGGTGGCTGTTTGAGTCGACTCGGGGGCTGATCTAAGGACGTAATGGCAGCTGGTGGTGGTGGTGGTTTGGGGTGCTGGACAGTGGCGGCAAGCGGCGGAGGCGGACGGAGGGTGAGACCGGCGAGAGGTGCACTCGCCTTGGCTGGAAAGCAGGCCGGGGACGGGAGGTTCTGGGGGACCGGGGGCAGTGCTACACGGTCTGAGATGGAGTTGGGGTGGCAGTGGCTCGACGGCGGAGAGGAGCAGCGAACGGCGATGGCTGGTCCGATGAGGACAGGCCGGCGGTGAGCAGCAAAAATGGAGGAGCCGAGCGGAAAGGAGAAAGAACGAAGAAGAAGAAAGAAAAGAAGAAGAAGAAGAAGTGGGGGAAATGATGGGGAGTTGGTGGGGCTGGTCAGCAGGCGTGGAGTGTCAGCGGGGGAAGGGGGAAGAGAGAGAGGAGAAAGAGAGAGGAGAGAAAGTGGGTCTAATTATTACCCCACAAAAATATCTCCCATTTTCTATTTTCTTTTGCAAATTCTCTAATTTTTGTCCCCCAAAATTACAATCTTGACTTCGATCCGTGTACCAATTTACGGGCCGATTAAACTTTATCGGGTCTTGATGGCCAGCCTTTCTCAGCCGTGAGGCCCAATAGGCGTTGCTCGGTTCACTTTCATTTTTCGCATCGAATTTCCGATTCTTCGATCCTTTTCCAAAATTGGAATTTTCAATGGCCAATTCGTAAAAATTATGAGGCGATGTTCTATGGTTCGAGTGTGAAATCCTTGAGCATTCGACACTCAAAATCGGATCATACTTCGTGGCCGATCGATCAATCGCAGCTATAGTACATCTCAAACTAACGGGCGGCTGTTGGAAGTAAATACCTCGATAGCCTTTCTCCTTTGGTTAGTATTCTCTGGGTGATCAGGCTAGAGTAAGAATTACTAATAGAGCAATCGATGAAATCACCATTTCATATATCACCAAAATGTGTCGAATTTTCGAGATATTATAGCACTTCATTTTCCCTTAGCTACAGCTTTCCGATTTGCATCGTCGATTAAATTCCGGCGCATATCTCTATTCCGGGTGTCGCGTATTCAATTAAATTCGAGCGTTACATCTTTGCATATTCTCAAGCTTTGTCGTCAATTAAATTCCATCATGGTTTGTACATACAGTTCGGTTCAAAGTTCAAAGTAAAAGTTTGCAATTATTTCTTGTATGCCCGGATATTTCATGTCCGGAATCACCACACAACCCGTCTCCGCTCATTAAAAGTCGAAGAGCGGCTTTCAGTGAAAGATATTTCATTGCGGGAGCAATTTTGGCAAAACATCTTTTTGGCACGCCCAATGGGACCATTGTGGTTTATTTGAGATACAATGGTGAGAACAACGAAAAAACTTGATCCTGATAATGCTGGTGGTAACAACTTGTCACCACAACTTGGAAATGACAGAGTGGGATGTTTTGAGTCATCGACTGCATAAACGATGGCAGAACAAGAGGAAGGTGGAGATGTCGACATCTTGAGACAACTCGCCGATGAGTAGAGAATGCAGTTAGAGCAAAGTCCTGTGATGTTGGTTACTATGAGGAGGATTCTCGACGAACACTAGAAAGAAATGACTAACTGCACTAGGTTAAACTCCCCATTTCCTGGGGAAACCAGATTAAGCCAACGAGCCACCTTTATCAGGTCGTCTGATGGGGCAAATCTTATCCCCATTTCCTGGGAAAATCATATTAAACTCTGGCACTAGGTTAAACTCCGACTGGACAGCGACAGTCCAGAAATCTGTTAAGAGAAGTACCCTATGTCGTTTACTTATTATCTTCCTATACTTTTCTTTATGAATTTTTTAGTATGAGGGTTGTAAAACTGATAAAATGAAAATATAAAATATCAGCAGCTATGCACCATTGTGTAGATTAGTATCCAGAAAAAAACAATGAAACCTCTGACCTTCTTTTTTATTGCTGCGACTTCTGAACATTTAACTATCAAACCACCGGCCAAAATTCAAATGCAGCCGTTATGCACCTGATCAGGAGAAACAACTAAATTCAATATCATTTGTGTTAAAACATTATAAGTAATCTGTGAATTGAATGGAATATGACATGATTCATATTCAAAGATCCTTCTGGTATAAACAAATTGAAAGAAAAATGCAGAAAGAAAACGTTTCTGAGGATCCTCTGAAAATGCAATAAAAGTTTCGGGCCATTTGGACTACTTCTCTTTCGAAAGCAAATCAATCAAATATTCAATGGGCAACGTCGATGAGATGAACTTATACATACCAGTTATAGGCTCGAGCTCTGGATACTATGAGACATCATATCCAGGATGACGAGCGTCCATATCAGGAGGTGACCGGCTCCTATCTCTACAATGAGATTCTCAGGAAGTGCTTCTCTCCTCTCCATGACCACCCGTTGCACGTCGGTGGTCTTGTTCATAGTCGTGGTGGCAATAACGCCGATCTCTATTCTAGTTTCTTGCTCCCCTCTTCCGATACCGATTGCGTTCTCTACATCGGTTTCCACGTCTGTCCATGATGGGGTCAAGAACGGTTATGCGATTTGAGGTCGGAATGCTTTTATGACCTGAGAGACACGACTGTATGTCAGGAACGAAAAGAGAGGGAGATGAAGAAAGGCGAGCGATGTGCGACAAGATAGGTTAACCCAGTGCAAAAGAGAGAGGTTTCGGATTCTTGGAATTTTAGCGGCGGTGCGAGCGAGAGAGGTTGAGCGGCTTTAACGAAAAGGGCCGGGACAATTACGGAAGAATGGACGAGTATTTTGGCGTGCTTTCATTACTGGAAAAATAAAACTAAAGACAAACAAATTGGTGTCTGTCGCTAAGAAAATCAGTTAATTAAATCTTGACGATCTTGACGTGTTTGCATCTGTTATTTTTTTCCTTTTTGTTGCCGAAGGCGCGGTTTGTGTCGTAGCCAAAATAAGATATCCTGAAAAATAGAAATGAAAGCAAACTCCAAACTCGGAAATGTTGTTATTACATTGTCTATTAGTAAATTGTCCAACTCTGGTGGGTTGACATGCATGAACCAGTAGTATATACAGCAAATCTAACATGGCAAGTACATTTAATTGGAGATATCTACCCTGAGGCCCCAAAGATTGGAAAGAAAGATCCAGGAACAAAACCAATAGAGAGAGAGAGAGAGAGAGAGAGAGAGAGAGAGAGAGAGAGAGAGAGAGAGAGAGAGATGGGATGAATCTACCAAACAGAGAGAAACTGGGGTGTCTGATAAAAGACATACTAAGTCATGCCTTGTTTTGTTGACAGGAACAGGGAAATAGGAAATGAAACAGAAAAGAATCTGAACAAATGATGAGAAATGGAATGTAAGATCTGGGATATGATTGCGAGTTACTATAAATCTAAGTCAATGGATGAACTTACCGAATATAGAATTACCATATCGAATTGTCTATTGTATAGAAAGATATATGGAGGAAGCGTTGGTTATTGGTTTATTCATGGAGTTGACACGATTGTTAGATTTGATTCATTCGTTCTTATCCATTGCGCTGATTTTCATGACTTTTTTTAGAGAAGTAATTCCCAAAAAAGATCTCTCCTAAATCTATTTCCCAAACTAGAATTCTTATTATCAAATGATCCTTAAAATAACCTAGTCTCTTCACCATTTTTCATCCTCATCATTTTTACCTCTCTCGCAAAGTTATTAAACTTTCTAACATTTTGCAAAGTCTTGCATTTTATAACTATTCTCTAACATATAATCAAAATCGAGGAGTACATTGCACCCAATCAATATCAATTGTTAATTTATCGATTGGTTACTCCACAATTGTGATCTCTCGTTGAGATTAAACAAAATATACTACTAAAAGATATTATGAAATGCATTTTAAAGTTATATTGCCTATTCAGAATTTTTTTTGAGAAGTATGATAACACAAATCAATTTAATTTATCCTTACCAAAAAAAAAATCAATTTAATTTACAATTGAATCAAGTCAACATATTTTTATTAACCAATTAAATTTTATAACACGCGTAAATTTATAATTGGATGACAACAAAAATATATGACATTTAAATTTACAAATGGAAAGAAACCAAATATAATGGAAGTTAATATATATAAATCCATGACATCGCAAGTTAGAGTAGAATTTAAAAATTAAATAACTAATAATCTATCTTATCAATTAAAGAAAACTTTTATAATTTTAAGTATGACGTTATTTTCATTCAACACAAAAGTTGATGATGAAAATTTATCAGGAAAGAAAGTGTTCATCAACAAAGACAATAGTAATGAAGGTTTATCAACAAAAACAACGGTAAGCCTCTATTTCTTTATATGTAATGAACATCACATATAACATTTCCTTCATGATATTAATGACCGGTAATAACATTTACATATTGTATCTCAGGTCGTAATTAACTAAGTCCTCTTGCTTACTTTGCAAAAGAACTCATTCTAGCTTGGGCATATGAGGAGGCATGAATGAGCACAACTTCAACTCCTTACATGGATCATTTTGAGATTTTCAGCCTTGCTAGGAGTTTGTTTTGCAAGCTATCAATATGAGTAAGTACATTATTACTAAACCCTAAGGGCCCCCATAAGCATAGACATGAGTTAACTACAATAGATACCGAGTGTGTGTGGGATTGGGAGACTGCCACGCTTGTTCGTAAAATTCTAAATGTGTTAATGAACAAGTAATATAATGATAATAAAAGTATCATTCCACAGAGATTGATGATTAATAAACCAATTAAATATTAAAAATTGACTAATTTTAAAATTTATCTAATAGATCAAAATAAAATTGAGAATAAATGAAAATTGACAATCTTAGAAACAAAATTTCGGAACTAAAGGCAAATAATCAATCAAATAAAATATGTTATATCATCTGATTTCTCCACAACCACTAGATATGAATTTCATATCATTATGCATACAAAAACAATATCAAACATATGATAGCGAAATTTTCTAATATATTTACTATCATATCTGTAGGTATAACAAACCTACTCATTTTACCAATCCACTATATCTCTATGTGAATTTAAATGAACATAAGCGCATTAAAATCTGTGAATATTCCCGATTTACAATGAATCTTGTAGACCACCTTATCACCAAAAGCTATACAAATAACATGGTATACATCTATCCACATTTATTTTATGGTTATATATTATAAAGAGTAATTGCATATTATCACTTCTCAGTCTCAAATATTCACATCAAATCATTCAAATGGTGGCCAATCACTTAAATGCATTAAGCATAATAATATATAACTCACATAAATGAAATCACTTGCAAAACATAAAAAGAATAAATTCATATCATCATGGTCAGGCTACATCGTAGCCCTAACAAAAGAAAATTAGAACATAATTAGAGCAAAAACAAAAATATAAATTAAACCAAACATCTTGAATCAAAAAACAAGAATTCTATCGCCACTTTTTGTCTTCTTTCAAAATATTTGAAAAATTCCCAAAACGGTGAAAACAAAGACGATAAAAAAAAAACCTAGTTGTCCCCCCAAGCTCTCAATTTTATCCTATAAATAGAATAACATCTAAGACTCCTATCACAAGGCAATTGCTTCTTTTTTGCATAAAACTAGGGAATAAATCATAGATTCCCGATTTGGTATCCACTTTCTAAATTTTCTCTAGGTAGCATATTCTTTTTTTTTGGTAAAGCTAGGTAGCATATTCATTTCCTTCTTTTTGCCATTTTTTCCTTATTTTCTCCATATCTTATTATTCTGCATAAACAAGAAAAATTTGAGTAAATAGATGGAAATCCAAAAATTTTCTCACAAATATTGCATTATTTGTTGCATTATTTGTTGCCTAAAGTAGGTAAAATAACTTTATTTTTATAGAGTTATCACACGCCTAATGCACGGCCGATGCACGGCCGATGCACGCCCGATGCACGGCCGATGCACGCCCCATGCACGGCCAATGCACGCCCCGTGCACGCCTATGAAACCTGATAAACATGTATTTTTTTATTAAATAATAGCATACATACCCCATGGACTCTAGCCTCTTGTTTTCAACCCAAATTGTGTAGTCCGATAAGATTACATCCATGTAAAATACACCATGAGAAAAAAGATCTCGAGAATCAAAGGAAACACTATTTATGCTCGATTTACTGTAGACCATTAATCATCTTGGTCACACCGTAGGTAATGCCCATAGCCAACCAACCTCCGAGCAAAGGCCCCGAAGCGGACTTCACCACCGGCACTTTCCTCACTTTGCGCTCAAAGCGCCAAACCCAAGCAATGCTATGCTTACCGCCACTATCGGCCGTCCGCAGCCTCAACTTGTAATCATCAATGAACGCAGGCTCGCTAGGAGCGATACCAACAGCCCCACTGCAGGAGGTCGGTGCGGATGCCCCCGCCATCTGCCATGGGCTTGGTAGCCTCTCCTTGCTCGCATCCCTCTCCTCAGCCTCCTATGGTTCTCTGTTCATGTCCTCTCTTTGAATCCGGCCACCTCGATATCGCACCGGGAGTAAACCGATACGAGCTCCCCGAAGACCATGGTGCAGCCCAACAATCAGCCCCTAGCGCTCTAGATATTGCCATAATTCCTCATTGTCCTTGTTGATGGTGCCGACGCCCATTTCTTCGAGCGACACCATTGCGATCACGCCATCATTCGCACCCATCATGGTAGTGCGGAGCCACTAAGCTCACTTCGAGAAGTAGACGACCTCCGCCTTGGAGGGAGGAGGATGAGGAGGAGGCAATGGCTGTGTTGATGTTTCAATTTCGAGGTGGACTTGGAGGGGGAGGAGGAGGAGGCAAAGGGTTGAGTTGATGGTTTGACCTCTTGCTCTAGCAGTGGACCGAGGCAATGGTTGAGTTGATGGTCTCGACCTCTTGCTCGAGGGACTAAGGTACAATTGAGTTGATGGTTCAACTACAATAGATACTAAGTGTGTGCAAATGGAACCCACGCCTAATGCACGGCCAATGCAATGCCCGATGCACGGCCAATGCACGCCCCGTGCTCTCCATTGCAAAAAAAAAAAAAAAATAGTACATGTTGTCCTGCCATTTCGGGAGGAAGCCTCAATGAGATTTCATCAACATTACAACAACATTCAGCACACTTATGAAGACACCTATTAGAAGATCTTACAAATTGTGAAATGTGAACACATGAGATTTCATTATCCCAAATTTCCTATAAGAAGC